>NW_003852398.1:25552967-25589556 GCF_000181295.1 Otolemur garnettii | reverse complement strand
GCCGCGAAGGGGTTAACCCGGGCCGGGGACAGAGCCCGGAGGCGCACGCACTGTCCGGGGGACCCAGGCGTCCTGTTCCTCGCCGGGAGCTCCCTTTCCGCGGGTGGTGCTCCAGCTGTAGCAGGTAAGAGGCTAGGAGGGCCCAGGGCCTGCCAGTCCCCTGTCTCCGAGCCGGCGGAGCCCGAGCCCGGCGTGCAGGCCGCGCGGGGCCAGAGCGGCCGCCGGCGCAAGTTTGGTACGGGCGGGCGAGTGGAGTCTGCGGGGCCCGGCGCACGGGGGTGGGAGGACAAAGGGGTGGGGGACCGGGCGGGCTGGGGGCAGGCCGGGGTGCGGGCGAGGGCAGCGCGGCAGCTGTAGGTCACGGATAATGTCACTCACGAGGAATGCCCCCTCCCCCTCCCCTGCTCGCGAACAGGGGAAACTTTTGTCTAGCGAGGGAGGGGGTTAGAGGCCGGGTCCTGGCTTCCGGAAGGGAAAGGCAGCCGGACCGGTTTTCTTCTGGGTTCTGAGCGGCCTGGTCTCTAAGTCCCCTCTCCCTCAATTTCTGGAGAGTGAGGGTTCTCTCTTTTAGACTCTACTCTTAAAGCCCTGGGATAGGGGTGAGGAAGGGGCGCCGGTGGGACGGCTGCTCCTGGAACCGGCCAGGAATCTGAGGACTGGCCCCCTGGCCTTTTCCCAGATTCGATTACCCGGAGCTTTGCCAGGTTCAGGGGATAGAGCCCCACCTCCTGCATAACCCTTGTCCCGGTCCCGCCACAGGAGAACATTCAGAATGGCCTGGGACAGTATTGTCCCCTGGCCTGAGGTTCGGAGGGTCCTAAGTGTTTGTCACTTCCCAGTTGTGTAACCTTGAGCTAATTCCTTACTTTCCCCTTAGCCTCAGTTTCTTCACCTGTAAAATGGGTAAAGTATTTGCTAGAGTAAGGATAAGAGGAATCTTGGTACCTCAGTAAATAATGGCTTGATTTGTATTCAACAGGTATTGTATGTTTACTGTGTGTCAGGCACTGGACTAATTGCTTACATACATTATCTTACTTAATTCTCCCACATTACTTTTTTTTTTTTTGAGATAGTTTGGCTCTGTGGCCCAGGGGCTAGTGCAGTGGCATCATCATAGATCACAGCAACCTCAGATTCTTGCCTCAGCCTCCCAGAGTAGCTGGAACGATAGTGCCAGCCTAATTTTTCTATTTTTGTAGAGATGGGGTCTCAGTCTTGCTTAGGCTGAGACATTACTATTGATCACATTTTACAGAGGGAAATGTAAGGCACAGAATGGTAAAGATCACAGTGGTAGAAAGTGGCGAAGCTGGGATTTGACCGACCTCTCCCAGCCTGTATCTCAAACCCAGGTTTCTGCAAGGTCTCACTGTAACCTAGCCATGTTTCATTTTCAGTTGAAATTATATAGACATCTGCCCTCCTCCCCCATTACCCTTATCCACAGGTGATGCTCCCTTCTGCCTAGTATTTGTTCTGGGTGAGGTCTTATGCTCTTCGCTCTTTCTAGTGTGGGTAGCTGGAGCTGAAGGGGAGGTCAGTGTGAGCCTGGTCTTGGAGCTCTGTGATGGTTCAAGTTCTGTTCCTGGCTGGGTCTGTGGCAGAAACACTCTCCCAGTCCTGGTGGTGCAGAGAGGAGCCCATTTCCCTGGCTCCAACTGGGGACAGCTGGTGGCTTTGTCAACATGCCTCTCCCTAGCACCCATGGATGGGAAAACCTTTCATTTCCATTCAGACCAGGTCACTTTTAGATCAGCAGGGGGCAGAGGCAAGGCTAAAAAGTAGAGCTCTTGAGCAGATGAGAGCTTTAAAGCCAGGGGATTTATATTGCAGGGGTGCTCTTTTGTGACTTAGCAATGGCAGAATCCTTATTGCTAACTAATGGGTGGGTCTAGATGCCCAGCCCCTAAGGTCTTTGAAAATAGTAATGGAGGATGGACTTTGGGCAGTGTCAGGATTGCAGAATCCTAATGGAGAATGAGTGTATGTACAGGTTCCTAAGGCCAGCTGGCAGTGCTGGGCACCCCTGTAGGCCCTCAGTAATCCCATGTGTGAGTGCATGGGGTGGTTCAGACTACTGCTGGCTTTTATACCCTGGGCCAGCCCAATCTTTTGGTGGGAGTGACATCTTTTGACAACTGATCAGGCTGTGATTGGGGGCCTTAAGAAATTACTTTAAAAATGGAAAATAAGGCTAGATGCTGTGGCTTGTGCCTATAATCCTAGTACTCTGGGAGGATCCCTTGAGTTTAGGAGTTCAAGACCAGCCTGAACAAGAGCAAGACCCTGCCTCGACTAAATAAAGAAAAGTAGAAAAATTAGCTGGGTGTTTTGACGGGTACCTGTAGTTCCAGCTACCTGGGGGGCTGAGGTATCACTTGAACCCAGAAGTTTTAGGTTGCTGTGAGCTTGGCTGATGTCATGGTTCTCTAGCTTAGGCAACAGAGTGAGACTCTGTCTCAAAAAGGAAAACAAATTGCTATTTAATTAATGATCCCTTAAAACAGTGGTTCTCAACCTTCCTAATGCCACTGCCCTTTAATACAGTTCCTGTGGGTTGTGACCCACGGGTTGAGAACCGCTGCTTTTAAGGGTTAAAACCTAGACCAAGAGAGAGTGTAGATAATGACAGAAGTTCTTGGGGGAGGAAAGTTTGTGCATTATATCTCATAGCCCTGGCTGCTCTGAGGGCTATTCCAGCACTATATCTGTGATTTTCAGGGTTTGTAGGCTTTTCTTGGGCCCTGGGAAAAGAGGGCCCTCCTAAGTTGAGCGTTCACTGTCAGCTTATAAGCACAAGAGTGGAAATTCACTACTTCACTGGACATTGAGGGGACTCAGAAAAGTAGGGGATTGAGTGGAGGGGCTGGAAGGCTGAAAGGGTTCCTGAGGGATGGAGTTGTCCCTTGTCATGTGTTCAGATTCTTCTTGTCATTGTGATCAGAGCAGGAGAGACCTCCGGGGGAATCAACAGGCAAAGGGAGGGCACCGGTAAGCGAGAGAAGAAGATGGGTAATGAGCCTCCCATCACAAGGAGGTATGCAAAGAAGAGTTTTGCAATCACAAGTAGAGGAAGTGGTCAAGCTCAAGAATTTGAACTTTGCATATCAGCAACTTAGAAATGGGCTCTGATCTCAGCAGCCCAAAGCTCTCTCTGTCTGGGTCCTGGACCCACTTGACCATGCTTTGGCCACCCTTCCTTGCTTTGGGACCAAAGCCAGGCCTACAAGTCTCTAGAGACTGGGCAGGCTTCTACTGGCTTGGAATTTGGTTTGGGGTATGGCTTGAAATATCTGGACTGTTGGGAGCACTTGGACATTCTTTACTTGAAATGGAATGTTAGGGTAATTTGTTAAATATGTATGGAAAATGTCTGTGGCTGGGGGTGACAGGGGACATAAAATGGGGTGAGGCGCTACTGGATTCTGACTGGAGAGGCTTCTGGTCTGATGGGGGAGGGAAGACAGTGACCCAAGTGATGGCAGTGAGGCAGGATGTGATCAGTGATAGATGGGCTTTAGAAGGTCAGTGGAGGGAAGAGCTGTCTGGTTGTTAATGTCAGCAAGGCTTCCTGGAAAAGGAAGTGTTTGTGAGGATGGAGGCTATAGGGGGGAGCATTGGGAGATAAGATTGGGTTGTGGGAGCCTGCAGTGTCCTGCTCTGAAGTTTGGATTTTATTCTGTAGCTGATAGAGAGGACAGAGGGTTGTAAGTAGCTTGTTGACGTGATGCCTGTTACTGTGCCTTGTGTCAGGCACTGTGCCAGGCTCTTTACAGACACTCCATTGAAATCTCACAATACCCTGCAAAGTAGCTGTTGCTACTGCCGCTGTCACTGGTAACCTGTGCCCCATTTTCACATGGGGAAACAGAGGTTTAAAGGGTGGAGTCCCTTACAGAACTTGAATTTGAACCCAGGCCTGAACTGTTTTGGCCCTATTGTGTTGCTTCTCTCAGGGGGGATGTGGCCAAAGATGGTGGCAAGACTGGCTGGTTGAAACCAGCCCAGAAATGCTGCTTGTTATGGTCCAGCAGAGAGCTCATCAAAGTCTGACTCTGGCAGTGGGATTGAGATGCGAGGACAGGGAGGATGCAGGACTTTGTAACTGTCTTGGGGATTTGGGGTCATCACAGGTGGTCTGAGCTTTGGGGAAGGACACTCAAGGGGCAGTATGACTGCTTTCAAATCCCTGAAAAGCTCTCTCTGGGCAGAGGGCTTAGTCCAGACAGCAAGGATGATAGTTCCAGGGCAGCTAACGGGAAAGAGGTGAGGGCTGTGTTGCTAAAGATATGCAAAGAGATGGGAGAGCTACAGCAGGTGCAGGAGGATGCACCCGCACAGTTGGGCCTGGGTGACCTCTCTCAGTTCCCTTTTCAGCTGAGAATCTCAGCTTTTGGGTGGTGCCTGGCCTTTCATCCCCTGCTTTTCTCATAGCTTCAAGGCTGTCCTTCTTGCACATCTTGGGAAGTTACATGCCACCTGGCATGTAGATCTCTGTCAGAGAAAGTCCTTGTCCTGGGCAATACACTTGGCCCAGCTGACCTTTGAGGGGCCCTCCCTGGGGATGTCTGGAGTAGTGGCCAGAGCCTGGGCTGCTGGGAACTGTGGTTTCACAGAGAACTTGAACCTTCTGCTTCCATTTCTAGGTCTGTGAAATGGGGTCAGTCTCTCTTTCCTCAAGAGTGAGGAAATAAGGCTGAGTCATGAATCAGGCTGAATCAGTAGGGGATGGGGAAAAGGGCTGGTGGGTTGTGAATTTGAGAGTGAGGAGCAGGGCAGGGGTGGAAGTGGGATGACAAGGTTGTTCCTCTCCTTTCCCACAGCCGAGGTTAAAGGGGGTCTCTGAGAGTCACCAGCAAAGCTTTCTCTGCCTGTGGGGTTCTTATAAAGCTTTGCCTATCAGCTTCTGTTGTGGAGGTTTGGATCTCTTTGGAGCTCCTGGAAGGGTGGATGTTTTGGGGGCAGAGATCTTGTACCATGTGACCTCAGGGTTAGAGGCAGTCTGCCACCAAAGCTCTTATCTAGATGGAAGAGAGTTTGTGCTAAGTTGTTGCCTCCTGGCCCTTTTATTCCGTCACCCTTATTTCATGGATTATTCTAATTTAAAAATGTGTGTAGTAAATAAGATTTGCTTATTCGAGCAGGGGAGCTACCTGCTGTGTGACTGCAGTCCCCCAACTCCCATTCCCTCTTACCCCTCAAGAAGGACGGTCCTCTTTCCTCCTCCCTGGCTGTGTTCCTGACCCTTCCTGCCTCCACCTCTGTTCATGGTAGGGATGCTGTAACCCAGTCACTTCCCCTCATCCACCCCAAATCCTCCCCTGCCAGTGCCACCTCTTACGTGCAGCCATTCCTATTTCCCCTCCTTCACATGTGCAGACCTGTCATCTGGACCTCCCACAGAGCCTATCCACTTCTGGCTTTAAACTGTAGTTCCTTAAAAGCACATGCCCTCTCTTCTAGGCTTCATGCTCTGGCCACATGTAGCCCATTTTCAGTGGTGTGTGCAGCATTGCTGAGTGGAGTCAGGCGTCCTGGCAAATCCCAATTCTGCCACCGTTAGCTGTTTGATCCAGGGCACACACCTAAATCTCTCTGAACATTAGTTTTTCAACAGCACGATGGGTGTAATGACAGTTCTGCTTTGGCAGGAAGATTGAGTAAGTGCTTAACATAGTGAGGGCCCAGTAAATAGAAGCTGTTTAAAGATAACAATGGTTATGAATATTGTTTATAGCCAGGAGGAGATCTGTCCTTTTAGAGGTGGAGGGAAGAATCCCCAGAATTTGTTTTTGAACTTTCTGCCTGCTGACCTGAGATGACTTGTACACTTGAGGAAACTGAGGCCTGGAAAGAGAGGGCAATTTGCATGCTGTGCGGGAGTTGCTGGTCTCATCTAGGAAGCCTGACAGGATTTCCTCTTGTTACACCTCTGTTTCTCCTTGTTCTTCTTTTCTCTCCTGTCATTAAGTTTCACAGGCTCAGTCTCCTCCCTGGTCATGTGTGCAGGTATCCAACGCATGGGCCACCTAAGTTGGGCTGGCTGGAAGGCCTCTCTGAGTGACCCTGAAGCGGCCCTCGTAGCCAGGGACCCAAACCCTAGACTGCATGTGCTCCCCGCAGCCTCCTTGGTCCCTGAGATGGGGGAGAGGATGGCGGTAGGGCTCAGTCTTGGAGCAGGTATCTAGGAGGTCCAGACAGATCAAAAGTTAAGAGTTAAGCTCTGACCCATGTGGTCTGGGATCAAATCCCTGCTGGGTGACTTCCTGCTTGTGGGAACTCTGGCCAGCTGTTTAGTTCTTCATCAGTATAAAGGGAATAATAATTGTCCTCATCTCACAAGATTTAAAAGGATAATGCAGGGAAGATGCTTAACTATGAGCCCAGTTCATCTTAGTTATGGTTATTACTGTAGTCATTATTATTATTGACTAAGGAGCTCATTTAATCTCCCAGCAGCAGGGGGAGATAGGCACTCTGATCATTCCTTTTTAGCAGATGTGGCAACCAAGGCTTAGGGACATGGGTGGTTTAGCCTGGAGAAGTTTGAACTCAGGGAATTACAGTCAAGGTCTACGGCTTTCTGAGGGACTCCTCTGGCCAGAAGTGGCCTTGTTCTATGAGGCACTGGAAGGTAAATCCAGTGGGTAGATGGCCAGGGGAGACTAACTTCAACTCACTGTAATGAGGAAACTTAGAGAAAAATCAGAGTAAGCAAGCTGGTGGGGTTGTGTTTAGCAGAGAGCGAGCTCCCTGTTTCTGGAGGTGGGAACAGAATGCTGGAGCTCACGTGATTAAGATGTGGTATGGATTCTGGCTTCGTTCAGACCTGAGGTCTGTCTCTGTAAGGGAGGGCTTGGATCCTCATTTTCCACAGGCTGGCTACAGATTGGCTTGCCTGGGCAGGTGCTGGGCTGGTGTTAGGTTCACTGTAGTCATTGCTCAGTGGCAGCCACCTCTGGCTTACACCACCAGCCTTGCAAATGCTACCTGCCCAGGCAGAGGCCAGGTGAGGAGAAATGAAAGTCATCATGGCAGGGCCTTTACTCATGCTGTGCCCTCTCCCTGTCTTGCTCCTGGCAACTCCTGCTGATGCTTTTATAGGAGTATAACAATCTCATGATACAGTGATAGGGTACATGATTTTAGGAGATGTTGCTGGGGCAACTTGAGGAAGGCAGGATTGGGGATCTGGAAAAGTGGGAGAAATTTTATGGGTGGGTAAGAATGGTTTCCAGGAACATATGACCTGTGTTCTGGGGCTGGGGTCAGAGACTGTGGACCTTGCCTTAAAGAGTGGGGTATTGGGGGGCGTGTGTGCCAGTGCACACATGCGTGAGTACACTGGCCAGGTGTGGTCTGCGAGGGCTGAGGGGCCTTAGTTGTCACCAATCCAGTAGTTTCTTCTTTTTCTTTGTTTTCTTCCCCCTTTCCACTTGTTGCAGAGTGTCTTCTGGTCTCCAGCTACTGATCAAGCTGGGATGGAATGGTCCTTCTGCCAGGCTTCCTTTCCCTCCTGTTTTCAAAGCTGGTAAAACACTAGCCACTCTCCAGACGTAATCCTAGGAGGTTGAGTAGTTTTAAGTATCTCAATAATTTTTTTTTTTTTTTTTGCAGTTTTTTGGCCAGGGCTGGGTTTGAACCTACCACCTTCAGCATACAGGGCCGATGCCCTGCTCCTTTGAGCCACAGGCGCCACCCAGTATCTCAATAATTTTAATGATGATAATTATACTCACTGCTCCCATTTATTGATAACATATAAATGCTTACTGCGCACTTTCATGTCACCTTGTCTGGAATAATCCCCACAGCAATTCTTCTATAAGGTAGGCATCTATTTTATAGTTGAAAATACCAAGGCCATACAGCTATAAGGTGGTAGATCTTACTTTACAGGGGTACTTAGAACCATGATCTGATTGAAAGAATGGCAGAGGGTGATTGTCATAGAGTGTGGATCAGGCACAACTTACATGGGTTTTCTAGAGATGTTCCCCAAATATATAGTCTATCAAATGAGTGAATAGGCTTTGGGGGGCTGATGGGATTGTTTAGGGGTGGTTAGGCCTCCAGCCTCCAAGTTGGTGCTTCCACTGCAGGTATTATTATTTTTCAGGTTCAGATGGGCCATCCGAGGCTCAAAGAGATTCAGTGGCAATATAAAGATTGAATAGCTGGGGTGAAAGATCAAATCAGAGAGAGGAAAGCACATCTCCTTTGGTTCTAGCAGGAAAGGGTGTGAGGTTCAAGATCAGAGCCCAGGCTCGGTGCCTGTGGCTCAAGTGGCTAAGGTGCCAGCCACATACACCTAAGGTGGCGGGTTTGAATCCAGCCTGGGTCCGCCAAACAACAATGGCGGCTGCAACCAAAAAAATAGCTGGGCGTTGTGGCGGGTGCCTGTGGTCCCAGCTACTTGGGAGGCTGAGGCAGGAGACTCGCTTGAGCCCAGGAGTTGGAGGTTGCTGTGAGCTGTGAGGCCATAGCATTCTACCCAGGGTAACAGCTTGAGGCTCTGTCTCAAAAAAAAAAAAAAGTCAGAGCCCAAAGTCCACTCTTCTGTTCTTTCCTGCCTTAGTATCCCCAAGCTGCTACCCAGGAGGCCAAGGGCCTCTCTGACACAGTGTGGGAATCTCTTCATTTCCCAGTTAGGGCACCGCCCCAGAGAGGAGCAGGGATGTGACCATAGGCACAGATTGTCAGAGTTACATTGAGACCAGAACCCAGAATTGTGTCTATTCAGACCAGGGAAGGATTTGTTTCCCCCAAACTATTCTGCCCCACCTCATGTTTGGCAGACTGGGTAGCTGCAGCCATCAGGGTGGCCCAAAGCAGTGCTGGGGGCAGAGATGGTGGGGCTGCCCTGGGTGAAGGCTGCCAAGAAGGGGTGGGGCAGCTTCAAGAGGAAGAACTTCAAGAAGCCCAGACCCCAGGCGGAAACCAAATGTATTTTTTAGGTCCTAAGAGGATATTTGGAACAATGGAAGTGGGATGGGGGAAGTTGGACTATAAAAAGGGCTTCTTGATATCTTTAAAAAGAACCAGAGGTTTTAGATTTGACTTTTGTTTCTCCGAAGGATGTTTATGTAACTTCCTGAAAGCAGGATCCCAGAGCTCTGTGAGATTTGTCAGGTACTGTTGTTTATAGACTCCGGTCTTTGGAGCTGGGTAGTATAGTTGGTGAAGTGGAGGCTGCGAGGTGAGAAGGGCCTGGTTGAGCTTGCACAGGCAGCAGGGGGCCTAGGTCTTGCCATGCCTTGCAAGGGGCTGTTCAACTTGACTTAGCACTCCCTAGAGCCCCCACTGGCATGGAGGCTGGCCAGGGGCTATGGAGGGATCCTCCTTGGAAACGCTTGCTGCTTCTGAGGTTGGGGCAAGGCCAGGTCTGGTCTCCAGCAAGGTAGGCTCACTGGTGGGGAGAAGGCCCAGATGGTGTGCTTGGTGATGCCACCCCCATCCAGATGCGGGGCCCAGCTGTGCATTGTCTGTCTAGCAGCTGGGAGCTGTGAGTCACACCCAGTGGGTACAGAGGTGCAGGCCGCTGTGTGTTGTGATTCATTCTGTTCTCCCAGCCCTGAGGGATGACTAGGCCCTGAGTCTCAATTCATGCCCACGCCTGTGGATGAAGGCTGTTATGGGTTTGGGCTCTAAGTTTTCAGAAATGTGGGGGCCCCAGAGGGCCCGAGGAAGTCTTCTCCCTCTACCACCACCTGTCTCTTATAATCTTGACCCGTTTATTCCCACGAGTGTGGGGGTCCCTGAGCCTGAAGTCAGGTGCAACATTTAATAGGCATTTCTGTGCTTGCTTTTTCTGAAGAAAGAGTCCTTTGATTGCATCAGGTTGTCAGAAGACTGGTGTCCCTGTGAATGCTGACAGGTGGCTGTATGTGCTGCAGGCTGGAGAGAATGTGGAAACAAAGTAGCCTGGTGGCAGTGTAGCAGTGATGTGGTGTCAGAGACCTCCACTTAGGAGCTGTGTGACCTTGAGTAAGTTATTTGCCTGTGCTTCAGTTCCTCATTTATAAAATGGGAATCATGTTTATTTTATGGGATTATAATTAGACTTTTAGATAAGATGATGCATGTAAGTAACTTCTCTTGTACCTGGCACAAAGTAATCTCTCAGTAAAAGTTTGCTATTATTATTAGTTCTACTACTGCTGCTCATTTGCTTTGTATATATTCTGTAAGTGCCTTATTGTGGAGTATTTGTTCCTACCCCTGGATCTGCACTCTGTGTTGGGCTTCCCAGGAGCTGTGGGACAAGGTTGGAGAGCAGGGTACACAGGGGAGGGAGGGAAACCCTTTCTGCATTCTGGGACTCCCTAGCCCAGGCCCTCCCTAGCTTTGTCCTGAGGCAGGGTTATGTAACCAGCAGGCCTGGCCAGGCAGGATTTTCAGCCTCCTTTGTCCCTCCATTGTCTCTTCCTCTCCCTCTCCCCCTTGGAGTGGTTAGCTGACCCATTCCTCAAGCCCCAGGGATGAAATCGGACCTGAGCTATTCTGCCAGTACGGATTGATTTAGTCTGAGGTTTGCTGGGCTGGCAGCCCCTCCTCCTGCACCCTGGAGACACAACAGAGCTGATACCTTTGGTGCCTCCTTTTTGGGGTAGGGGGGGAAAGCAGGCCATCTAGCAGGCTTGGGAGGACCAGGAAGCTCCAACCCATGAGCCCTGTAGGTACAGCCCATTCCCTACCCAGGATTCCCTTCCTGGAAAAGCAGCTCAGCTTCAATGCCTCCTCTCCCAAGAAGTCTTTCCTAAAACCTCAGCTGCAAGGAACTGGCCCCTACTGAGCTCCACGGTGTGTTCTCTGTTCCTTTTAAGAAAACAAGAGGTCACAAACTGGCAGGCCACCATCTGCCCTATGGGCAGATTTTGTTTGGCCCATGCCAGATATTGAGCTGGTTGCCAATGGGAGGTTTTACATAAAAATCCAGACTTCAGGCTTTACTTTAAAAGTTGGAAGCTAGGAAATTCTTAAGCCCATACTCTCAAGTGACCGCTGCTGGCGATGAGGCACGTATGCTCCACTTTGCTCTGTCCCCAGCCAGCTACTTCATATACTTAGATGTTTTTTCAGGTCCTTGGAGGCATCTAAGTTTGCAGCTCTGTCCTTTAAGGTATGCACGACTTTCTCTGTTGTGTTGTTTCTTTGTGGGGAGTGGAGGCTGACTCACCTCTGTGTCCCTGAAAGCCTTGTGTATAGGCACAGGGCTCTGTACTGAGCAGGAGCATAATAAATGCTTCCTATGTGAAGGAAGGAATGGCAGCAGTCTGTCCCTGCCAGCTGTGAAGTTTCCATTTACTAGAGGACTCTGGATCAGCCTGCCCTGTGTCCCTGGAATCCTCCCCCCCCGATAAGCTCTGGCTGCTTAGCCACTGACCCAGGCAGCTTCTTAAGCTGCGGATAAAACAGTGCCTGAAAGTGTCGCATCCGTGCTGCAGTGTAACCAAAGGAGAGGATCATTTCACCTGCAGCTGTCTCCAGGTTTTACTCTTCTAGGGGGCTTGCAGGAGTTTGGGGGAAGGGAGGACTGGACTTGGTAGCCTTCAGAGGTTATTGGGTCCAGACCTTTGTGTCCTGGGGCAGAGGCCAAAGGGGTATGGATCAGTTCAGATGTTCATTAATCATAGGCCTTGCTTTTCTTTTCTTTCTTTTTTTTGAGACAAAGTCTCACTCTGTCACCCTAGGTAGGGTGCTATGGACTCATTGTAGCTCACAGCAACCTTGAACTTTTGGGTTCAAGCAATTCTCTTGCC
The DNA here is from genome assembly GCF_000181295.1 of Otolemur garnettii. Lineage (NCBI taxonomy): Eukaryota > Metazoa > Chordata > Mammalia > Primates > Galagidae > Otolemur > Otolemur garnettii. The sequence continues at coordinate 25,577,791 of NW_003852398.1, read as the reverse complement.
TCAGCCTCCTGAGTAGCTGGAACTATAGGTGCCCACCATGATGCCTGGCCAGTCTTTCTGTTAGTAGAGACAGGGTCTCACTTTTGCTCAGGCTAGTCTCCAACTCCTGAACTCAAGTGATCCACTTGGCTCTGCCTCTCAGAGTGCTGGGACTACAGGTGTGAGCCACTAAGCCACCATTTGCCTTTCTTGATCCTCCTTCCAGAGTATGTTACTTTATCCATCAGCTCCTTTGTCTAGCTGTCTGACCATTCAACGTTTGTTTGACTCTTTTAAATGAAATCTTAACTATCCCTTGGGACCCGCTAAGATGTTCCTCCTAGAGATCTTAGCCAGGAGGTTACAATGGTTCTGGGTGTAAGAAAAACTCAGGAAGCTTGCAAAAAATAAATGCAGATTTTTAACTTGTTCCTCCCCTTCCCATTCCTTATTCCTTCAGTCAAGGCTTCAGGGGTGTCCAACCTTTTTTTTTTTCTGCTGTACATTAGAAGAAGAAGAGTTGTCTTTGGGCCACACGTTAAAAACACAAACACTAACAAATGATGATGAGCAACAAAAAGGTCCGTGTGTAATTTTGGCCATATCTGGACACCATAGATAAGCAAAATAGGCCTCAAGTAATCTGCATGCAGCCTATGGACTGCAGGTTGGACACCCTGATCTAGGGTCTTCCCTTCCCTTCCCTAGAAGATTCAGATCTGGAGGGCTGTAGATCATGCCTTGAGGACCCTGTCTTAGTGCACAGAGCCCGTGGCTGGTCGGGAGAACCTGGGTGGCCACGTGTTGGGTGACATCAACATGCCCCTTCTCTCTGGGCTTCCTTTCGTTCTCCGTACTAACATGCTGGTCTACTCCCTGTTGTTGTGGCTGAGGTCCTTGTTATCCTTGGGGAGGATAACAAGAGATCAGGGCAGGTACCAGTATCTGGGTAGGGTGAACACTGCCAGTCCTGGCCCTCATGTGGCCATGCCCAGAGGGGGTTTCATGCTCACACTGGGTAGCTGCTTGGGAGAGGAGTGCTCTGATCCAGGGGAGAGGGCAGGCTGGAAGCTTGTGTCAAAGTGGGCAGGGGCTGTGCCCTACTATCAGGCTCACAGGGGACCCTGGCCTGTGTGGCTTATCAACCTGGCTATGGGTTGAGGGGCTCCCCTACTGTGTCTCAGGCAGGCTGAGATGTCAAGTATAGGCCTTAACAAGCTGTTCACAGCTGTGTGAACTGCAGTGCACAGAGGGAGGAGACTTTCCTGATGTCACATATGAGTGTATATAAAGTTGGACTGGGACCCCAGGTCTTCTGGTTCCTAGCCAAGTGCTCTATTGGCCCCATCTTCCTCTGCAGGGCCTATGACAGATCACCCTCCTGGGACAGTCATCTCATTGTATGTGACCACCTGGTTAGAACCTGGAAAAGTGAACCATGGTCACGGCTGCCCTGGAGGTAATTTGTTGGGTGTGCAAATTACCACTTAAATATCCGCCGTTCCATTTATTTTTTTCTTGAACTGTCTCTGATGGGCCAGCTGCCTCTGTGTTTGCTTCCGCCTGGCATTGGGTTTCATGCTATTTATGCTAAGAACAAAGATTCCTTCTGATGGCCCCCCTGCTGACCACTGGAGAAGGGCAGGCGTGGCACAGCCTTCCTCCTCTGCCTCCTCTTGCTGGGAGCCTGGGGCAGACAGTATTGGGTAGATGCCAGGTCCCTAGCAACACTGGTAGGCTGTGAGGGAGGGCCATGGCAGCCTAGTGGTGATCCTGGTGTCAGCACCCAGAAGTTTTCCCTTGGTGGCCAAAAGTCTGGGTGAAGGCACCAGAGTGACAAATGTAGAGCCCAAACTGTCATTTGTCCCAGAACAGGATTGGGGGTTGGCTGGGAACTGGTCTTGTGAAAACTCTGGGTTTCAGCTGGCCCATGTGGAGTGTCATATCAGCTCCCAGGTAACCCTGATGATTGCTGAGAGAGGCCAAAGGTTAGGTTCAGATGAGGGGAGGTATTAGTTCCTCATTCATCAGTCTTTATTAAATATCACTTTGGTCCAGGCCCCTTTTAGGTACTAGGACACAGTGCTGAGCAATGACATCAAGTTCCTATTTGGACTTGGGGCTTACATTCTACTGGTTGATGGTGGGATGGAACCATCAAACCAGCAGATATGTCTGTTCCTCAGATGGCGAGAAGTGTCTGTAAGAAAAATAAAGCTGGATTGGGGGTAGAAAATGTGATTTGAGAGAGTGTCCCTGCCAGTCAGGTGGTCAGGGATGGTGCCGGTGAGGGGGCAGTGGACTCCAGGTGGGAGGTGGGGAGCCAAGGGATCTGGAAAGTGCTTCCTAGACAGAGGGCGCAGCCAGCTGAGGCGTTGTGTCGGGAGGGCCTGGGGCAGGGCTGGGGCAGGGCGTTGTGAGGAACAGCCAGAAGGTTGGGATGGCTGGGTGGAAGGATTAAGTGACTGTGGTCAGAGATGGGGCCTGAGGGCTTTTGGGGATAGATCAGGTGGGCCTCATGGCAATCAAGAGGACTTGGTTTTTTGAAGTCTGAGTGAAAGGGTGCTGCTGGAGGGTTTGGGTCCAAGGACCGATTTGTTCTGACATATTTTAGAGAGATCTTAGTGCTGCCATGTGGAGGGTAGCAAGTGAGGGGGTGTGTAGGAAGACTGGCCCGGAGGCTGCCATAGTCACACCATGAAAGAGAACAGGTTGGTCAGAGGCAGGGACGGTGGGAGAGGCAACCCGGGATTGGGTTCTGGATTTATTTTAGGATGAGCTGTTGGGATTTGCTGAGGGATTAGAGGTAGGGTGTGAGGAGAAGAGGGTGTTGATGGCAAGGTTTCTGGCCTGAGGAGCTGGAAGGACAGGGTTGCAATTTATTGGGACAGGGAAGCCTGCAGGGAAGGCAGGTCTGGGGGAGAAATTGAGACTTTTGGTTAGCTTTGTTGGGTTGGGACCTATACTGGTGATGGGCATGCATGTGGTCCTGGGCTCTGCCTCTTGCCATTAGTGCCAGGGTGATTCCTGCAGGGGTATATGAGGGGACTCTGGAATACTTCCCAACGCTGGGAGTCTGTTTTGTAAGAACAAATGTGTCCTGGTCCCTTCCTCCTTTTTCCTTTCTGTAGACCTCCCCCTGCTCCCTTTCCTTCTGGGCAGAGGAAAAAGGCAGATTCTGAGTCCCCATTGTCACAGTGGCAGTCCTGTCCCTTCTGTCTGGCAAGTCTTGTGGGTGGGAATTCCTTGGGGAGGAGGATGGGAGGGAGGCTGGAGGCCGCAGGCTTTTTCTTGGCTCTGCCGCCAACAGAGAGAGCTCTGTACCTTGGTTTCCCCTCCTGTATGCAGAAGTGTTGAGCTGGTTCTGAGTGTGTGACGGGGAACGTTTGAGGAGGCTGCACAGCACCAGTGGTTAAGAATCTGGGGGTGAAGTCAGGCAGGCATAGTTGGGAATCCTCCCTGTGCTGCTTGGCTGTGAGACTCTGGGCAAGTGACATAACCTCTTTGAGCCACAGTGTTCTCATCTGTAAAAATGGGCCAATTATAGCAGCTACTTTGCACGTTTACTGTGAGGGTTTTTTTTTTTATTTTTGAGACGGATCCTCAAGCTATCCCCTTGGGTAGAGTGCCATGGCATCACGCTCACAGCAACCTCCAACTCCTGGGCTCAAGGGAGTCTCCTGCCTCAGCCTCCAAGTAGCTGAGACTACAGGCGCCCGCCACAACGCCTGGCCATTTTTTGGTTGCAGCCATTATTGTTGTTTGGCGGGCCCGGGCTGGGGATTCGAACCCACCACCTTAGGTGTATGTGGCTGGTGCCTTAGCTGCTTGAGCCACAGGCGCCGAGCCTACTGTGAGGGTTAAATGAGAAAATGTCCATAAAGCACTTAGCAAAGGCCTTGGCACTTAGCACTCCCAGTTAACAGAGGCTGTTGTGGTTACCCATGAAGTCGGTCAGATTAGGGGGGTTTGCCTATTGGGTGGGAGATTGTTGAACAGGACCATGTCAGGCATGTGGTTTCATAGGGTGGCTGTAAGTGGGAAACTTGGGCATAGCCCTCTTAGCAAGTCCCTGATCCCTTTCCACCTTCCAGAGGAGAACTGAAGCAGGCCTTAGTGGACTCTTTCTCCTCCCCCAGTTGAGGGTCTCCATTGCCTGGGCATGGGCAGCTTCTGGCACAGGTGCCTCAGCAATGGGCGTGGTCATTTTCCTTAAGGTCATTCATAGGTCCCCTTGACACTACATCCCAGTGGCCAGCCTTTGGGAAATGGGAGTGAAGGGTTTGGACTTGGACGTGGGTGACATTGAGGGGACTTACGTTGAATTTAGGGATCTGTACAGGGTTGGTGGGGCAGGGCCTAGAGTGGCATTCCTCTGGGCACTTGGTGTGACTTGGGTGCCCGGGCTGGGTCCAAGCTGGGTGGTGCTTGCTCCAGTGGAACTGTGGAGAGGTTGACAATGGGCGGAATGTGGCCCCCTCAGGATCTACACTTCACTGGTGCCCAGGCATGCCAGCCAAGCCCTATGCTTCTGCAAGCCTGTTTCCCAGCAATTGAGCTGTGCCAGGACAGCCAAGGACATTTCACAGTCCTCAGGGCTCATAGCCAGGCTGCCACTGGGACTGCCTGTTTTGCTAGGGACCAAGGGTCTTTAGGGATGGAATGGGTTTTGGAGGTATTCCAGGGACTTTTCTTAAGAGCTGGGCAAGTTGAGGTCCAGAGAGAGCAAGCCACTTGACCAAGGTCTTCAAGGCCTCCTCCTCCATATCTGTCACCTCCCTCTGTCCCAGGTCCCTTGCTCAGACTCCTGGCCTTCTGCCTGGATGTTTATAACAGCCTCCCTCTTGTGGGCTCCCTAAGAGCTTTGTTTGTCCTTCTCTTATCGTAATCATGCCATAACCTGCCAGCCACACATACTGTTGGATGTGTTTGCCTCCTGTCTCCTCCAGGAACTGCCTGTGACAGAGTCTCCCAGACAGAGTTACACAGCACAAATGTTTTTTTTTTTGAGACAGAGTCTCACTCTGTCACCCCCTGTAGAGTGCTATATTGTCATAGCTCACAGCAACCTCAAACTCTTGGGCTCAAGTGATTTTCTTGCCTCAGCCTCCCGAGTAGCTAGGATTGTAGGCTCCTGCCACAATGCCCAGCCATATTTAGAGACGGGGTCTCACTCTAGTTCAGGCTGGTTTAGAACTTAAGAGCTCAGGCAGTCTGCCTGCCTTGGCCTCTGGGATTACAGCTGTGAGCCAGTGCGCCTGGCCCAGCACAGAAGTTTAGGTCCATGGCTCAGTGGCATACTGAGCTTGTTTGCATGCCAGGTCTGCCCCTTCTGATGTGGAGACCTTGGGCATGATATATGACATTTCTGAGCCTCTATGTCTCTGTCTGTGAAATGGAAACAGATGCAGTATTTAATTTATACTGGATGGTTAAATGAGATGATATGTGAAGTGCTGAGTGTGATACCTGATGCCAAGTAAATTCTCAAAGATGGTCATTGTTGTCTTAATGTGCTGGTTGACCTGGAAAGTTGAGAGCATTGAGGAGCAGTCCCAGCCCTGGACAGGGAGAGAGGCAAAGAATGTGGGCCCCAAGTTCATTTTAGACACTGCCTCCTTGTGTGCTTCTTGGGAAGTCACTTATCTTCTGGGAAACCCACTTTCCTCTTCGGAGAAAGGGGGAAGAAATCCCCACTAAACTTCTATAAATTGTCGTGTAATGCCAAAGCAATGCCTATGAAAAAGCTTTGGATCTGGGCACTGATGTAAAAATGACCCAGTGGTGACTGTTGTATGCTGATAGCAATGAGGGCATCGTAACCACAGTGCGGGACAACTGGCTGGGCTTGTGGCTGGTGGGTCTGTGGAATGCCCAGTGCCCACGCGGACATCCCCTTCCCCACCTGCTCCTGACTGGTCACCAGCCTGCCTACTCATTAGCCCCAGCATTATATGCTGGAAAGTGTAGGAGGTGTAAAGAGCTGACAGCATTTTCCTGGCCTGGGTAGGTTTTGGGTTATCTGTGACTGATGCTATGAGAGTGTGGGGATTAACAGTCAGACATATGGGGGTGGCGCCTGTGGCTCAAAGGAGTAGTGTGCTGGCCTCATATGCTGGAGGTGGTGGGTTCAAACCCAGCCCCAGCCAAAAAAAAAAATAGCCAGGTGTTGTGGCCAGCACCTGTGGTCCCAGCAACTTGGGAGGCTGAGGCAGGAGAATCGTCTAAGCCCAGGAGTTGGAGGTTGCTATGATCTGTGTGACGCCTTGGCACTCTACTGAGGGCGATAAAGTGAGACTCTGTCTCTACAAAAAAAAAAAAAGTCAGATATATGATGGTTTGAATCTCAGCGAGGCACTCTCAAGTTGCTTAACCTACATGAACCTCAGTTTCGACATCTGTGAAATGAGGCTCTGATGAAGTAGAGGCCCAGCATTTAGCAAAAGGTCCAGTACATGGTGGTGTGGGTAATTGTATAGTGTGCATTCTGTGTGGAACATGGTGACAGATGGGTTTATCCATGGCAAGGAGTTGGGACCTTTGTGCCTGTTTCTGGGGATTTGCTTTAGAGGTTAGTTATGCTCCCTACAGAATCACCCAGCTTAGAGTTGGGGGCGGTTCATGGGATCATCTGGCACAGTTCCATTTTTTATTTTTACTTTTTTTTTTGGTGCTGTGACTCAGATACAATTCCATTTTTTACATTTTTTTTTTTTTGGCCGGGGCTGGGTTTCAACCCGCCACCTCTGGCATATGGGGCCGGTGCTCTACTCCTTTGAGCCATAGGTGCCGCCCAAATTCCATTTTTTAAATTAATTCATTTTTTGTTGTATTTATTTACTTTTTAAGATGGGGTTTCTGTTGCCTAGGCTGGAGTGCAGTGGCTTGACCATAGTTCACTGTAGCCTCAGATTCCTGTACTCAAGTGATCCTCCCACCTCAGCCTCCTGAGCAGCTGGGACTGCAGATGCACACTACCATGGCTGGCTAATTTTTTTCTTATTACTTTTGTAGAGATAGGGTCTCACTATGTCACCCAGGCTGGTCTCAAACTCCTGACCTCAAGTGATGCTCTTGCCTCAGCCTCCCAAAGGGCTGGGATTATAGGTGTGAACCACTGCACCTGGCCAAAAGGAAAAGCTGTGGTATTTTATACCTGTAATCCCAGCTCTTTGGGTTGCTAAAGCAGGAGGAATGCTTGAGCCCAGGAGTTTTAACCTTCAGTGTTCCACTGAACTTCAGTCTGGGTAACAAAGCAAGACCCTGTCTCTAAAAAAAATGAAAATTAAAATAAATACATTTTACTTTTTTTTCAAGATGGAGTCTCGCTATGTTGCCCAGGCTGGACTTTGAACTCCTGGGCTCAAGTGATCCTCTCACATCAGCCATCTGATGAGTGGGATTACAGGTGCAGGCCACCAAACCCAGTTTTGTGGTTCCATTTTTTTTTTTTTTTTTTTTGAGACAGAGCCTCAAGCTGTCCCCCTGGGTAGAGTGCCGTGGCATCACAGCTCACAGCAACCTCCAACTCCTGGGCTCAAGCAAGTCTCCTGCCTCAGCCTCCCAAGTAGCTGGGACCATAGTGCCCACCACAACGCCCGGCTATTTTTTGGTTGCAGCCGTCATTGTTTGGCGGGCCCGGACTGGATTCGAACTTGCTAGCTCAGGTGTATGTGGCTGGCGCCTTAGCCACTTGAGCCACAGGCGCCGAGCCTGTGATTCCATTTTATGTGAACAAAGCAAGGCCTAGAAATGAGTGGTGCTTGCCTGAGGTCCCAGACAGGTTGCTGCCAAGCTGGGAGTGGCAGAGGCCAGTGGGCCATCTAGGTGGGGTGTCAGGAGGTGCCTGGGCTGTGGTGCTGACGGCAGCTGCATCCACAGGGAGTGAGCACCTTCTTCAACCACAGTGGTACCCTGGCACGTCACTTTCCTCACCTGAGCCTGAACCTGGGCTAGTGCTTGATTTAGGACTTGAACTCTGGTCTTCTGACACTAGGAACTGTTCAGGATCCTGGTGAGGCATCTTCTAGGGCAGTGGTTCTCGACGTTCCTAATGCCTCCTACTGCCATGACCCTTTAATACAGTTCTTCATGTTGTGGTGACCCCCAACCATAAAATTATTTTCGTTGCTACCTCGTAACTGTAATTTTGCTATTGTTATGAATCATAATGTAAATATCTGATATGCAGGATGTATTTTCATTGTTACAAAGGGGTCGCAACCCATAGGTTGAGAACTGCTGTTCTAGTATCTCACTGAGGCCTGTGGGGCCCTTGGAAGGAGCCTGAAGTGGTCATGTGACACTTTTTGCTGTGTCCTGCTCTCTAGCTGTCTGGGTTTCTAGAGAAGGGGAGGCCCTCCTGTTCGCCTACCTCCCTCCTGTTCGCCTACCTCCCTCCTGCCCCCTTTCTGCTCCCAGCTGCATGTCCATGTAAGTGTGAAGAGCCCCTCATACCCAGGCATGTTGGCAGCAGGCTCCTGTCATAGTGACAAGTCCCATTGAGGAACAGGCTGCTTTCATGTGGGCTTTGGTGAAGCCCCTTGGTCTCAGCAGGCCCCTTGTCATGCCTGCCAGGCCTCCAGGAGATTAGGGGACTTCTGTGGCTCCAAATGCCTCAAAGCTTTTTCCTTCCTCCATGTCATCCCCAGCCCACCTGCCTGCCTCGTCTCTGGCCATGGAGCCTGAAGGCTTTTCAGTTTCCTTAAGGCTTTTCAGTTTCCTTTGGCATCTTCTGGAGTGGGATAGTCTTGGGGATGTCTGCCTGAGCCAGTCTTCCTGTGACAACTGCTAGGCCTGCCTGCTGGGCCTCAGGTGACTTCTTAGGAGACCACAGCTGCTATCCCTGGAAGGAGCTCTTAGGGTTTCCCTTGGGCTGGCAGGACCCTTGGCCACCTTCATGGTGTGATGCAAGGGGCCTGGAAAGCCAGCCCAGTCTCTATCCTCAGCCCCACACGTTTAAACATACCACTTATTTTTTCCTCCTGCAGCTCTTGGGGGGCCTGAAATCGTACCACTAGCTGTCTTGTGCTTCTTTGGCATCCTCTAAGAAGGCAAATGCCTTTTCAGGTGGACACTTTCTTAAAAAATCATTTGGGATTCATTGAGGGTATAAAGAATCACGTTACACTGATTGAATTTGTTAGGTAAAGTCTTCTTGCTTCAGCCTCCCAAGTAGCTGGGACCATAGGCAACCCACCACAATGCCCAGCTATTTTTTTGTTGTAGTTGTCATTGTTGTTTAACTGGCCCGGGCCAGGTTTGAACCTACCACCCTCAGTGTATGTGGCAGGTGCCAAGCCAGTAAAGTCTCTCTTATAATTGTGTCCCAGGTGGCCATCTCTTGAGTATGGCCTTTAAGACACAACCCAGGCTGGCCTGGCTCCTTTCCAGCTTACTGTGTGTCAGGCCAAGCTGCTCTTTTCTGGGCCTCAGCTTTAGGCCCTGTTCTGCTTTAGCATTTCAGTGCTCCGGCATGGATTCTAACACTCTCCACACCTTGCCTGTCACCTTTCTTCCTCCTCTGCAGGGTGGAGCAATGGGAAGGGCCTGACAGCTCAGCTGGGGTGGGGGCAGGGCCAAAAGCTATCAGGCTATCAGCTGGGCATATCAGGACAGCTCTTCTCAGAAAAGGTGGGGACATTGAGGTCTGGAGGGGGAAGGGCCTTCTCTAAGGTCACATAGGAAGTCAGGCAGAGCTGGAAACAGAACCCTGTTATCCTTATTGCCAGGGAGGGTTCCCTGCACTCTGGCTGCCACTTGTCTTGAGAGGGAACAGAGGACACAGGCATGAGGTCAGGGACATGCTTCTCTGCCAGGGAGGGCCTCTCCATGCAGGGGCCTGCCTGGGTATGGGGCATAATTGGGGAAACATCCTCTTTCTGAGGTCAAGGAGGTAGGCTGTAGGGGCTGGCCACTCTGACAAGGGAGGAGGTGACAGGGTGGGGTAGGGGTGGGCTGGAGGTTTCTGGAAACGTGGTTGGTGGCTCTGGGTGCCCTAGGGCTACCTCCCTCCCTCTCTCCCTCCCATCCGCTTTCTTCCCTCCCTCCGGGGGAGGGGACTGGGTTGACAGTAATGCCATTTGTCCTGGCTCTGGGATTAGGTGCAGCCGTGGTAAGTGAGGAGTGTGCGGCCGTCAGGACACAAGAGGAAGAGGAGTCACATAGCCACCTCCTGAGCTCCGGTGGGTCTGCTTTGCTCTCCCTGGCTCCTGTCCCTCTGATCATTGTCCCTGGTGCCCTGCCCTGTCCAGTCCTTCCAGGTCTGAGTGTGTGTGCACTTGCAGCGTGTGTTTGCACTTGCTTATCCAGGAGGGACCTGGTGCCGGGTCCTGTCTATGCTCATAGGTGGCTCCTCAAGTGTCCCAGTGCTCGGCTGCCCCAGGGAGAGGGCTCAGAACTGACCTGGCCAATTGCTGATAGAGGAGGAGGAGGCGGCGGCTGCGGGAGCAAGGGCTCTGTTTCTCTTGTGGCTTCTCCAACAGCTGGGCAAGTCCACAAATCCACCTAAAGCCAACAGGTCCAGGAGTTAAAGGTTTACTTCAGGGCCACAGGGGAAGCTGGAATGGTGAGGTCCCAGAGTGCTCAGATGTTCTGGACTGTGAGAATCATAGCTTGTCAAAGCCAGAGGCACCCCTGAAGAGTTTCCATGTTCTTAGCTTGGCTTTGGTAGGGGCTGTTCCCAGCCACCCTGAATTTGGTGTATCTGGGGAGAGAGTCTATTAACAGTTGTCACTAGATTCTCAAAGCATTCTGTAACACCCCCCTCCCCCCGGGGTCACACACATCTGTGTTGTGCAGTTGAGAAATAGACCAGGAAGGGTCTTATACACATGGAGTGAGGGGGCAGGGCTCACTCAGGGGGAACCCTTCCCTCCCATTGTCTGAGTGCTCAGAGCCTGGGAAGGGCCCAGGAGGCTGTGGATTCCAGGCCCATGTGGCTTTGGCTCTGGCATCCACGAGGAGGAGGCCCCTGAATGTGCCTGCTTCTTGGGATCTCTCGGGGGGCATCTGTGGCCTCTCAGTTGAGCATGTGAGAGGGTAGGGCTGCTGGTGACCAGTATTTCCCAGTCCTCCACAGAGGAGGCAGATGGGGAGAAGCTCAGGGCGGGATACATATGATTGTTTTTATTTCATTAGGAATAAATGACAAATAAATGAGGTAAGGATTGAGGAGTGCTTGGGATAGTGCCTGGCATGGGCCAAGCCCGTGTGTGAGGCATGTTGGTCACCATTGTCCTTTGTGCTGTGCCTGCTAGCTGAGGTCTCCTGCTCTGGCCCTCACTCCCGCCTCTTTCTTCTTTAGCATGAACCTTCTCCATGGGACAGTGGACCTCCCTTTCTTATGTGGGCTCCCTCTGGCTGAAGTAATGCCTTTCTGGGGACCCCAGTGCCCCACTCTGTCAGTGTAGGCTTTCCCAGGAGGCCAAAATTTGCCATTGCTAGAGAAGCCAGGTTGGCAGCCCTGGGGCTGGTCACCTGCAGGAAGCTTCTGTCCTGGGCAGCAGACACGCCTCGGGGATGGTATTAAATGCCAGGCAGCAGGACTGTATAGGGGTGATGAACAGGGGCTCCAAGGAAGGGGCATCCTAGCCCCAGCTCTGCTCAGCTATGTGACTTTGAGTTGGCTACTTGCCCTCTCTGCGCCTCCTTTCCTTTTCTATAAACTGCATATGGCAGTGACATCACCTCTTGCCTTGGGGGAGTTGAGTGGTAAAGCAGGGAAAGCTTCTAACATAGCTCCAGTTGAGATAGCAAGAGCTTGTTCAGGGTTGGCCAGTGTCAGCAAGGGAGGTTATGGTATTTGGAGGGAAATGTTTTGTTCCTTTTCTTTGTGATCTGAGCTTGAGAAAAGTACTTTGGAATGGATTTGACTGTTGTAGGTAGACTTGGTATTTGGGTGGAAAGAGGAACCCTATATTGGGAAGCTTCATGGACCACTGAATGGCATTCCCTGTGGCAGGTCTGACAGCTTTGATCTGTATTAGGAGCTCAGTGGGATTGGGGGAGCTTGTCCTTGGGACTGGAGGGCAGCTGGTCCCTCACCTGCCTTGTCCCCACACAGCCCGCTCCCCCTAGGTTGTCTAGTTTGTTTGCTGGGTAAACCTTTTCTTCAGAGCTGGTACAAAGGTAAACTCTCCACTCAAGCCCTGTTGGAAGAAAGACAAATTCTCAACAAGTGAGGTCTAAGTTCCCGAGGTTTTCTATTTGGCCTTCCCTGCCAGGTCCCAGACCCAGTTCCCAAGTTGAGAACCAGGGAGTGAACCAGCGCTTTATGCTTTGTTTGCTTGTTGATTGATGGATGATTCATGGGGCTGCTTCCACTGGAGGCTGCTGTGATGTTAAAACACACATAAAGTGGATGAAAACCAAAACAGAACTATTCGAAGGGAGCAGAGAATGGGATATGTGAGTTACACCTGCCAGTGTCAGCTGTGTTAGCTGAACACAGAGAAGCTATGGAGCTGAGGGATGGAAGAAATTCACATTTGCCCACTCATTAGTTCTGTGGGGTGGGGCAAGTCACAGGCTCTCTGTGGACGTCAATTCCTCATCTGTAAAATGGAAATATAGGTCATGGTGCTATGGTAAAGGGGAAATAGCAGCATGTAGTAGAGATACAGCATGTCTTGTAAGCGGAAGCTAACAGTAGTGCATTTAGGTTGGGGCAGCCTTGTAGCAGATTCATAAAGGGAATGTAATTGGCAAGGGCACGTCACTCTTGAGCGCCTACTATGGGTAGGAGACCATGTGTGCCTTGGGAAATGTCTGGTGAAGTTGGGAGACCAACATTCTAGTCGTTCTAATTGTGAGAGCAGCTGACACCTGGCATTGAATGGTGGGACAGAGAGAAGGAGACCTCAACTAGGACTTTTGAAATATACAACTGGCAGAGCCCAAGTCCCTGCTGAGTCTGGTTTTAGAGGAGGAGGGATAGTATTCTAGTGACAAGAAAATGGACCACAGTAGGTGGGAGTAGGTCTGGCCTGCCTGGTGCAAGGGCAAGGGGGCCTTACCCCTCTCCAGGCCCCATTGTCCCCAAGTGCTTTTTGTAAGGTGGACTGTGCTCTCTGTGGCCCTGTGACTCTGAGCCAGACTTCCAACAGCCCCTCCCTTGATGTAGCTAACCTAGACAGACTGACTGACTGACAGGCCACAGCTTGGCCCTGGGCCAAGTGGCACTGCAGGGGTGGGGGGATGGGGTGTGCAGAGAATTCCAGCAGAGGAAGGGATTTGCTTCTGGTCTCAGCCTCCCAGGGGTGTGATTGCTTGCACTGGAGAAATTCCCTCACAGCTGGGAAGCAAATGTGGAGGATTTTCCTTGCTGCTCTGGCTGGATCTAGTGGGTGGGGCGGGCTGTGGCAGGGTGGCTGGTGGGGCTGGGCAGCTGTGGGTGTGACTTGAGTAGGTGGGTGGTATGACTCTGCCGGGGGTGTGACAGGCTGGGAGGGGCTGGATCAGCTGTGGGGAGTGGCCCTGTGTGCCTGTGGGGCTTCCAGTTACTGGGCCTGCAGCCGCCAAGCCACTGCCTCCTCCCCTGCTTGAATCCCTGCCCAAGCCTGGATGCCCATTCACATACTTTTGAGGCTGCTTGCAGGGCTCTTCCTGCACCGGCCTCCTATCAGCTACCTCCCAGTCCTGTCCTTGACTCCTGTGATAACACCGTTTGAACCTGTCAGTAGCCTGTGAGTTTGCCTATGCCTTCACATGCATGTGAGCGCAGCATGTGTGAGGAGGAAGGGTGGCCTGCAGAGGGCATGGTCAGGAAGGATCAGACTGGAAATAGAATGTGAGCTGGGTGAGCACTTGGGGATGTAGGGACCTGCCCCATTCACCCTGCAGCAGCATCACCCAGAGACCTAAAACTTTTGGAGCCCAAAGACCTCTACAGACCATTGCAGGAAGGTCTTGGTGGCCACTGCATTTTCAGTGCCTACTTCTGTGTTTGTACCTACTGCTGCTCAATAAATACCGAGTAAGGACTAGGGAGCAGATCATTTGCTTGTTCCCAGCTTGCAGTGTGATCTCCAACATTTCACTTCTTCCTGGAGCCCATTCTCTTGTTCTTTCCTGGTTTCAGCCTGACCTCCCTTCTTCTCTTTTTCTTTACCTGCCATTAATTTGGGTATATGGTTTGGACCAGTTTCTTCCTGAGCCTCAGTTTCCAAATATGTTAATGGGTAATCATTTTATTAGGTTATCTTACATGTGCCAAGCACTGAGCTCAGTGTCCGACACACATCTCTCTTTGATTTGGTGGCAGCCCTGTGAGATAATTCAGTAGTATAAACCCTGTATTAAAACGAGGCAAACTGGGACTCAGAGAGGTTGAGAAATTTGCTCAAAGGTCACAGGGCTAATAAGTAATGGAGCCATGATTCATGCCCAGGCAGGCTGGCTTCGGTCTGAGTCTATAACTGTGATGCTGGCTGCCACCGCTCGGGTGAGACAGTGTGATGCACACTGCCCTTCCCACGAGGTCTGCTATAGGCTGACCTTACATAGTAGGCAGTAAGTTACATAGGCACTATGTGAGTTGGGTTAGTGGACACACTTTACTGCGAAAGAAACTGCAGGCTCAGACTCTCTGCTTGCTCTCTGGGAGCTCCTGGAGCCCATCCGATCATCTAGGGCCCAGGTGGGACCCCTTTCCTCATCCCAGTCTCAACCACTTGCTTGCTTGCTCTGTAAAGTCCTTGTACTTCAGCTCCTTTACTCTATGGGTCCTGGGGAGGATTGCAGGGAACCAGAGCATTTTCAGGTGGGGGGTAGGATAAGGAGTGACTTTCAACTCTAGAGCAGTGGCCACGGTTACCGTGGTATTTCCCGAAGTGTAGCATTGCCATGGCATCTCCATGGCAACCAGAGCATCTCATTCATTATCCCCAGCACCTTGGCAGAGAAAGCTGGGACTAGGGCTGGAAGAGTGCAGAGGGAGCCTGCCTGAGGGCTGGGGTGCTGGGTGGCTGGGGTTCTCCCTCATATTCCTGCCTATCCCTAGCCAGGGTTTCCCTCCAAACTCTGGAGCTATCTACTCCTTTTGGGGTATAGACTCAAATTTTAGCTCTGCCACTGACTTAACTGTGTGATTTTGGACAGATGACTTAACCTCTCTGAGTCTCATTTTTATCAACTGTAAATGTGGATGATGATAGCATTAGTTGTAAAGATTAAATGAGATGAGCACAGTGCCTGGCTAAGAATGGTAGCAGTATTAATATTGATGATAATTATAGTGGTGTTATTATTTTCATTATAGAAAGCCCTGGGTTTCATGGAGGATTAAAACACCAGAGTCAGGAAGGAAACCTGTTTGAGTCAAGATTTGGTGGTTGCCATGTGACTGTGGCAAGTCACGTCACCTCGGAGCCTTCCTTGCCTTGTCTGTAAATACTAAAGCTGCTCATTCATTCATATCCTCAGTAAGGACCAGCTTATGGGAAAAGTGGGATCTTTTTTTTTTTTTGAGACAGAGCCTCAAGCTGTCCCCCTGGGCAGAGTGCCGTGGCATTACAGCTCACAGCAACCTCCAGCTCCTGGGCTCAAGCGAGTCTCCTGCCTCCGCCTCCCAAGTAGCTGGGACCACAGGCGCCCGCCACAATGCCCGGCTGTTTTTTGGTTGCAGCCGTCATTGTTGTTTGGCGGGTCCGGGCTGGGGATTCGAACCCGCCACCTTAGGTGTATGTGGCTGGCGCCTTAGCCGGTTGAGCTATAGGCGTCGAGCCGGAAAAGTGGGATCTTTACAATGAATCAGACTTGGCCTCTGCCCTGGAGAGGCACCCAGGCACCTAGGAGGAGGGAGAAAGCAAACTGTTATTTGCTGAGGGCTTCTGTGTGCCAGGTGCTGGGCAGAGGTCAGTCAGTCTTAGTCCTGTGGGCAGCAGCAAGCGGAGCCGTGTATAGAAATGCCTCAGGTTCACTCCTCTCAGATCATCTGCTCAGGTGCACCCAGGGCCTGGGCAGGAAGCCAAGCAATGGGAGGAGGTCGGCTGTGAGGCCGTAGAGAGGGACAAAGACTTCCCAAACAAGAAGATGCCCGTGCGAAGGGGGCTGTCTGGTGAGGATGTGTGTCCAGCATCACCAGAACATACCCTCTTTAAAGAGAAAGTTAGAAGTTCTGATTTCTACATAAAGTCTCCTGATTTTAAAATGTTAATAATGAATCCAAATTAAAGAAAACTGCCGTGCAAGCCAAAGAACATAACACACACACACACACACACATATCTGGGTTTTGTTTTGGCCGGAGGGTCCTGCACTATGGTGTGGGGATGAGGCAAGAGTCTGAGGAATGGGGCTGGGGGCAGGAGCGGGGGTGGGGGTTGGAGATGACTTCAGAGGATGATGACTTTGGAACTGGGATCTTGAAGGATGAGTAAGTATCCCAAGGGGTTGGGGGAGGCATTCCAGGCAATGGGAACTTCATCAGCAAAGGCCCAGACGCTTGACTGAGATTGGTAACTGGCTGGGCAAGCCTGGAGTTAGAGGAATGGCTGGTGATGTCAGCAAGGCCCAGCAAGCCAGGGTGGTGGGGGGCCCTAGCCCCAGTTGTCCTTAAGGGTATGGTGGCCCCAAGGGGGTTAGAAGCCCCACCCCCAGTTCTTTACCCCTGAGCCACAGGGGTTCTGTAGTACAGGAAGGTGTGGAGGGCCTTGAATGCCTGGTGACAGGCCTAGGGGTTGCAATGAGGCTGTGCTGGAGGCCCCTCTTGCCGGTAAGCTGGGTGGTCAGCACTTTGTGTACAAAGCAACTGGCTCTCACTTCATGTTCTCTGGGGATTTCGCACTCTGTGTGGCCTGGGGTTTGCTACCGCCTTATCCTAAGCCTTCTGGCTTCTATGGATTCAGCCATCTAGCTCTTAGGGAATGCCATGGCCTCCAAAGGAAGGGCTTTTTTTCGGGCTTGTGGTGAGGGGAGGAGGCAGCAGGCACATCTGCCTTCGCCCTTGCCCTTGCTCTGTGACAGGAGCCAGCATGCTCTCCCCTGCCTGACTCCCAGGCCTGCAGAGACTTAGGGACCAATGAGCCAGAGGGAAGTGCTTTGTAAGTTAAGTTGTGAGTATGTTAAATAAGCAACAAGGGAGCATGATACTAGCAGCTGTGTGCCAGGTGTGGTTCTCAGCATTTTGTATATCAGCTCATTTAATTTTCATAACTTTGAAAAGTATATGAAATTTTTCTGTTTTTTACAGGAGGCACTGAGAAGTTAAGTAATTCGCCCAAGATCACAAACTACTAGGTGGTGGGTTTGAAACAAGGAGCCACTGGGCTGTAGTCTGCACATGTAACTGATGGCTCCATTAATCTGGGACTTTAGGTCCATGGATGGGCTGGCAGGGGGTTACGAACACCCACCTTGAAATTACTACATTTTCCAGGAGATGTGTGTGTGCATTTTTTTTTTAATATACTAATCTTCACTCACTGTGAGAAAAAGGCTTTTATTTTTTAGAACAGTTTATGTTTGTGGCATTATTGAGAGAAGGTAAGGAGGTTTCCCATATGCCTTGTGTCCCCCATCCTCTCTGCCCCCCACATCCTGCCTCCCCATTATCACCATACCAGAATGGTACATTTGTCACAATTGTTTGTTGAACCTACATTGACACGTCATTATTGGCCAAAGTCCATAGTTTACATTCTGGTTCATTCTTGGTGCTGTATGTTCTTTGGGTTTGGACAAATGTATGATAATACGTGTCCACCACTGTAGTGTCATAACAGAATCGTTTCACTGCCAAAACATTTCTTTTTGCTCCACTGATTCATCCTCCCAACCCCCAACCTCTGGCAACCATATGTAGTTTTTTTTAAAAATGTGCATATTTTTTATATCTGAAAAATCTTGTCAGACTCCCACAGGGGTCCATGACCCCCAGATGCCTGGGACTCTGTAGATTGCAATGTTAACATGCTAATAGGCTGGTAATGTGCTAGTTGGAGGGCCAGTGACTGCAGTGAGGAGGAGTGGCTGGTAACTGCTCAACTCCTCTTCACTAGGGTTTGGCGGCGGCCAGCGTGGGGAGGGCACCATCAGGACATCGCTGCCTCCCCACCACTGTGCTCCTGTCCTGGCCCCAGGCCAAGGGGTTGAGCTCCGCTGTGTCTGCAGGCTGCCTTATCAGTGGTAAATGGGACACAGAGCACCTTGGGCATAAGCAGGACCGGTCACCTCTGCCTTTCTGGTTCTGCCCAGAACACCTGTACCTTTTTTGCCTTGTTCTCAGCTAGAATTGCAGGGATTCCCTGGGAAGTGCCTCATACCTTTATCTCCAAACTGGGCATGTGCCATTTCTCCTACCCCTGGCCAATCCTTCTTATTCAGGTCAGTTCGGGTGCCATTTCCTCTAGGCAGCCTTTCCAGTCCTCCTTCACCCCCTCCAGAGAGGTTAAGTCCCCCTCTGTTCTCCCACATGCTTTTCCCTTTCCCTACTCCCACACTCATCCTCCTCCCCATCCCCTTGCCTTGTGCATTTTTTCTTGGCTGCTTCTCCTTCCCCAGGGTGTTGATACACAGCGGGGACTAAAACATAGAATATCAGAGCCCCCAGAAATCATCTGCCCTACACCTCCCTCTAAAAGGCAGGAAGCGATGGTAGGGTGTGCTTGAGGTCACACAGTACCTCATAGCAGAGCTGGGACCAGACCTGCTGTCCCAGCCATCTCCTCATTTACCAGGCAAAAGTGGAAAATGAAAATCACCCAGAGATAATCACTGTTAAGGCTTTTTTGTGTTTGATTTCTAGCTTATGTACCAAAATGGTTGACAAAAACATGACCATATGTACCAAGAGTTTTAGAAATGTTTTCTGCTTTAACAATATATATGGTAATGTACTTCTTTGACATATTGTAAATGGCTGCCTAATATCCCATTACATGCTTGCATTATAATTTCTAAAGACAATCCCTTATTATGGGGCATTCACATTATAAACAGCACTGGGGTTTGTATTCTTGTGGGGAAATCTTTACACATTTCTGTGGTAACTATCCCTAGGATGAGTCCCTAGAAGTGCAGCTTTGGGTCTGGGTTCTACTGTACCCACACCAAACACACCGTAAAGTCTTGGGGCTAGGAAGGATTTCAAAGATCTTTACCCCCAAGCTGGGACCTGAGCCTTGAATCTCCCCCTGGCTGTCCCAGCCCAGGCTCTCAAACTTTCCATTCTGGTCCTGGGGAGCTCTTCTCAGTAGCTTCGACTGACAGAAAGGTGTTTTGATAGCTGGGCACTCATTCCCTCTGGCTTAGACTCATGTTTTAGGGAGTTTAGAGGGCCATGCGTGGGCTTGCTGTTTGAGGTGAGGGAGTTGGGGGCTTTGTGTGGAGCACGTGGGTCTTTACTCCCTCCCTCCACTGAGTTGAGGCCAGGCAACCTGGCCTGGGCAGGGGTTGAGGCTGAAACCCAGACTTCTTGCTGTGTAGGGTGAAGAATGCCCAGCGCAGAGAGCCTCTCCACCCATCCCATGACAAGTTGGCAATCCCCAGGCTGGCTGTTTGGTCACGTGCTATCCTGGGCTGCTGTGTACCCCTGTGGGCCTGGACCCCAAGGATGAGAGATGCCTGGTTGCATTAGGGGCTAATAGAACAGCTGCCATTTCTGAATGTTTCTTGTGCCATGCTCCTCCGCCACAGCCCTGTGCTGCAGGGGTGGTGATTGTATAGATGAGCTCACTGCTGCTCAGGAGGTGTGGTGATTCACCTGGGGCCCTCTCTCATAGCCAAGACATGGCTGCCCCACAGCCCTGGCTGTGAATCCTGGCTTGGCTGCTTGTGCTAGAGACTCAGTCTCTTCATCTGTCAGATGGGGCTGCTGGGCTCAGAGGGAGAAATGGATGAGGAAATGAAGGGAAGATAATAAGGACATGGTGTTTGGCAGTGATTTAGATAGAATTCCACCTCCAGCTCTCATGCCTTGCAATTGTTTATTGTCTGTCTTTGTACTTCCTGCTTCTGGATTTTTCTTTGCCTAGTCTTAGACTCTGATAATAGCAACTGTTATTTGTAGATACTGGGTGCTAGGTACTGTTCAAAGTCATTTATAAAGATTGTTTCTATCCAACCTCTTTTGAGATGGCCACTGTTTGTTTGCCACATTTGATAAATGGGGAAACTGAAGCTTAGAGCAGTTGAAGAGCTTGTCTCACATCACGCAGCTGGGTTGGACAGCAGAGCTTGGGTTAGATTTTGTGTGTGTTCAGTTAGTTGATCACACACTGAAGCCACCCTCTGACTCTCCTGTTCTCTCCACAGCCTTAGCCCTGTGGGCCACATGGAGTGAGTGTCATGCGACATCCCAAGGCTTGCCCAGGATCCTCTGGTCCATTGCTCAGACCTCCAAGGAGACCCTGACGCCCTGGGGCACTTCTGCTCTGTACAGGACCACGAGGGGGTTTGCCATGGTGACATAAAGGGGCGCAGAGGAAGGAAGGAGTGTGACCAGCCTGCGGACTGCACCCCTGGCTGGGAGGAAGGGCCAGGGGCCCAGATCCTCCCCTCCCACTGCCCACCAAGGGCCTCACTTCCCAAGTCTCTGTGAATTTCTTGGTCAGTGGACAACTCTCGTGTCTCCTGTGTGGGGCCTTGGGGTACCCAGGGCAGGCTGGGCTCTGGTGGCCGAGGTCTCAGGGCCAGAATGCCTGCCCTGGCGTGCCTCCGGAGGCTGTGTCGGCACGTGTCCCCACAGGCTGTCCTTTTCCTGCTGTTCATCTTCTGTCTGTTCAGCGTTTTTGTCTCGGCCTACTACCTATATGGCTGGAAGCGGGGGCTGGAGCCATCGGCCGATGCCCCTGAGCCTGACTGTGGGGACCCGCCACCCGTGGCCCCGAGTCGCCTACTGCCACTCAAGCCTGTGCAGGCAGTTGCCCCTTCCCGCACGGACCCGTTGGTGCTGGTGTTTGTGGAGAGCCTCTACTCACAACTGGGCCAGGAGGTGGTGGCCATCCTGGAGTCTAGCCGCTTCAAGTATCGAACAGAGATTGCGCCAGGCAAGGGTGACATGCCCACACTCACAGACAAAGGCCGTGGCCGCTTCGCCCTCATCATCTATGAGAACATCCTCAAGTACGTCAACCTGGATGCCTGGAACCGGGAGCTGCTGGACAAGTACTGTGTGGCCTACGGCGTGGGCATCATTGGCTTCTTCAAGGTACACAGGGAGCAGGGTCCCTGAGCAGTTCAGAGCCCCATCTCCACACTCGCAAGTTGAGTGCCTGACTTTTCCCATCTGTGAAATGGGTGTGATTGTAACAGCTACTTCCCTGGGTTGTTGGGAAGGTTATATGTTTGAGTGTGAGCCCACAGTGCCTGGTGCTTAGTGAGCACTTTATAAGTATTAGGGGGACATGGTGGTGGGACTGCCTGCCACACAACCTGGGGTCCAGCATAGTCAAGCCCTTGCCTAAAGGAGGCCTCGGGGATGGATGCAAGGTTGGAGGGGCATGTTCTGCTAGGTGCTCCCAAACCTATCATGGCAGTCCTCCCAAGAAGGGCTTGTATCCTGATTTTGCAGATGAGCAGACCAGTGCTTAGAGGTGTTAGGTTATTAATCTGAGGCTATATAGCCTGCATGTGGGGAAGCTGAGATTTGAACCCAGAGCTAGGCAGTTTGGGCTATCCATCCCATGCTCGTTCCTTCTGGCTAAGGCGGGGTGTGGAGTTTATGCATCTCCTGACCCAGAGCCATTTTGCACTGGAAGAAAAGAAGAGAGATCCCAACTACTAGGTAGTGGGGATGCCGCTCTGGGGTCTTCACTGAAAGGGTGTTGTGGAGAAAGTCTGTCCTCAAGGAGGGGAGGTTGGGAACGGTAGCTGGGAGGGACGCAGAGGCTACGGTCAGAGAATGTCACCGTGAGAGGAAAGCAGGTGCTAGCTGGGACTCCAGTTGGGTGCTGTAGAGGGCATTTGTTCCTTCATTCAACAAATATTTACTGAACACTTTCAGTGTTCCAGGTGCTTTGCTGTGCTCAGCACTGGGGTCAGAGGGGTGATGGTGATGGACAAATTCACTGCTCTTGTGGAGCTGGCATCAATGCAGTGGGAGTGGGCTGGGTGACAGGCAGCGAACAAATAAACATAGATGTGGCAGGTGGTGATTAATGCAAAAAGACACAAAGCAGGGGAAGGGCACAGGGGTACTGGGTGTGGGAGCTAGACACTATTTTTGATAGAACAAGCCAGGGAAGGGTCTTTGTTAAATGACCCAAAGGAAGAAAGGGAAGGAGCCGTGTGACTCTTCCTGCCAAGAACCTTCCAGGCAGAAGAACTAGGGAGTGCACAGGTCCTAAAGCAGCCTCTTGCTTGGCACAAGTGAGGAGAGGATGAGTAGGACATGTGTAGAGGTGGCTGTGCCCACTGTGTGTGCCCACTCATGCTGAACATTCCGGGCTCACTTGTGCACTGGGCCCTGTGTTCAGCACTGGGAGGGGGCTGCTCCAGTGAAGGGTTTCTCCCAGCATGTTCTTTCATGCCTTAATGCAGCAGGATGCTCTGCCGCTGGAAAGGTACTGTGAACCAAGAAACTGAGGGCCCTTAGAAGTCCTGCAATAGAGCAGCCCGTTGAGATTTGTTCCCCAACTGGCTTGATCACAAAACCCTTTCTTTCACAGAGCACCCTCAGGGGAACGCTGGCCTGGTTTATGGCTTCATAGTGGCATCAAGTCAGACTGTCTCATTGTCTGTTTTTCTCTTTTCTCCTGGATTCTATAGTCTTTTCTGCCATGAACTTCATTAAGCTTGGTTCAGAGCCCCAGGCCTGGAAAATGTCAGGATGGCCGACATTTATTGAGTGTTCGTTCGGTGCCGTGCACTATCTACATGCTTTATATGAATTAACTCACTTCATGCCAATAAACTATCCTGCATGGCAGGTGGTTAGCTTCCTGATTAAGAGAGGCAAAGAAATGTGCCTAAGCCCACACCTCTGATAGTATAGATCTGGGCTTTGAACCCAGGCAGTCTGGCTTCAGGGGCCTTAGTCTTTACCACTATGTGATGAGTCCTGGAGCCTCATAACCATTTACTTAAGGGAGGTTGCATTAGAGGCCACACGCAGTGCACAGTGCTCCACAGTGGGCTCTGGTTCCCGGGCACAGTTGGTACAATGAGGATTTGGCCTTTCTAGCCCCTTTTGAACAGGAGGCCCAGGAAGGGTAGGGGCATGCTCAGAGTCTCACTCTGGGGTCAGTGGCTGTTGCAGGACTTTGTCCTCTTTCTACCCTGTTGCATAAGACCCAACCGCTCCTTGGTTTTGAGCATCGGCCTGTGATTTTCTGTTCAAATGCCTGCCTCCTGGCTCGGTACCTGTAGTACAGTGGTTGTGGCACCAGCCATGTACACCAAGGCTGGTGAGTTTGAATCCAGCCTGAGCCAGCTAAACAATGACAACTGCACCAAAAATAAAACAAAATAGCTGGGTGTTGTGGTGGGCACCTGTAGTACCAGCTATTTGGGAGGCTGAGGCAAGAGAATCTCTTAAGCCCAAGAGTTGGAGGTTGCTGTGAGCTGTGACGCCACAGCACTCTACTGAGGGTGACATAGTGAGACTCTGTCAAAAAAAAAAAAAAAAAAAGCCTACCCCTGGCGTTGAAGGCAAATCTTTGGGCTCTTTCTGCAAGATCAGCTCTGGCGCTGTGTATCGGGCTTGCCTAATGGGGGGTGTTTGTGGAATCCAGGGATCTGAAGACTCTTATTTTCTAGTTCTCACTGCCACTAGTTTCCCAGGACAATGTAAGAGCAGGGGCTCAAAAGTCCAGAAAGGTTCAAATCTTCCTGTCACTTAGAAGTAGAGTGACTTTGAGCAGGGTACTCAACCCATCTATCTGTAAGTGGGGCTGGTTGTAACCCCTGCCTGCCTGGGCTGTGTTGAAGATAAGACAGTAGTTGTGAAGCACTAAGCCAGTGCCTGGTACCTGGGACCACTTGAGAGATGGCAGCCATCACATTTTGTCATTTTCTTTTCTTTTTTTTTTTTTTTTGAGACAGAGCCTCAAGCTGTCCCCCTGGGTAGAGTGCTATGGCATCACAGCTCACAGCAACCTCCAATGCTGGGGCTCAAGCGAGTCTCCTGCCTCTGCCTCCCAAGTAGCTGGGACCACAGGCACCCGCCACAATGCCTGGCTATTTTTTTAGTTGTAGCCGTCGTTGTTGTTTGGTGGGCCCAGGCTGGATTTGAACCCGCCACCTTAGGTGTATGTGGCTGGCGCCTTAGCCACTTGAGCCACAGGTGCCGAGCCACATTTTGTCATTTTCAAGGTCAGCAAATGCTGCAGGGGTAGAGCACCTTCTCTGTCTGGTCACCCTGACCAATGTGTGACCCTGTGAGACCCTGAGGGAGGAATTGTGTCATCCTCACCTGGAGCCTCAGTTGTTGGAACTGTCACATATCAACCTTGTAACTCTAGGTGCTCTGGGGCACACCTGGCAGAGGTCTGGCAGAGGTTTAGCAGAGGCTACCTGGCCTCTTTCGTTGAACACTCACTGTGTGCCAGATGCTGAGCTTGTTGCTTTTCAGACACGATTGTGTTTAATTCTCACAACTACCCCAGGAAGGTGGTAGTTTATTTTTTTAGGTAAGTCTCTGAGGCTCAAAAAGTTAAATGGCTTTTCCAGAGTGACATACCTTCTGGCTGAGTACTCCTTATCCAAAATACTTGGGAGCAGGAGAATTTTGGAATGTTTGCATTCTGCTTACCAGTTGAGCGTCCCTAATCTGAAAATCCAAAATCTGAAATGCTCCAGTGGGTGTTTCCTTTGAGCATCATATTAGTGCTTAGAAATTTTGGATTTGGGAGCAATCTGGATTTTGAGATTAGGAGTACTCAACCTATAGTAGGTTGAACTTGTTG
>NW_003852398.1:25551473-25552288 GCF_000181295.1 Otolemur garnettii | reverse complement strand
AATTGTGTCTTGCCCCCAAAAGGTGTGTCACACACCAAGACCCCACCCAGGGAGGTAGCTTCTAAGGGTCAAGCTCTGTACTGGGGCTCACCCTAAGACTGGTAGGGTCAGGGTGGGGAGCCGACAGATACTGCTGTGTGGGAGAATTATGTGTAATTATTATAGTTTACAAGGTCAGGGTCCTGTACAGCCTCTCTGGGGGATAGAAAAAGCACTCCTGGATGGAGAGTTAGTAACAGGCACCCTTCCGGACAGGTGCAGCTCTGCACCGGGGCACAAGGCTCAGCTGAGATTTTAACCCTACTCACCTCTCAGCTGCATGCCCTTATACAGTGCTTCCCTGAGTAGCTCTCCTTGGAGCCCTGGGCATGACCCTGTCTCCCTCTCCAAACTCAAACTGATTATGTGCCCTTCATCTACTCTTGCCTTGCTCTACTCCATAGATGTTTTTTAAAAATGCAAATTGGAACCTGTCAAGCCAGGCTTCAGAACCCTTTGATGAAGTCTTTGATGGCTTCCTGCTGCCACTGTCAAGTTTCCAGGGTCCTACAGGTCTGCCCCAGCTGACCTTTTTTTTTTTTTTAGTAAAGAAAGATTTATTGGTACACATATTTGCACATTTGCTGACATACATCCCAGCTGACCTTTTTGTCTCACCTCCTCCTTTCCTCCTTTATCACTCTGCTAGCTTCTTGCTATTCCTTGATCATGTTGAGGCCTCTCCTTCCACAGGGCCTTTGCACTTGACCTTGGTCCCTACCTTTTCCCTAGTTGATGCTTACTTGTTCTTTAAACATTAGCCTCAAAAGTCCCAG
>NW_003852398.1:25548808-25549728 GCF_000181295.1 Otolemur garnettii | reverse complement strand
CCTGGTGGTTAGGTATGCGGGCATTAGACCTGTGTGTGAGCCATGGTTCCTCATGACCACTGTGCTTCCAAGGGCAGCACTCCCTCCAAGCTTCTGTTGCCTCACTGTGAATTGGGATAACCAGGCTGCTGTGAAGCCTGAATGAGTAATTGATCATGCCACCAGTCCTTCTGAGTACTTTGCCAGCATTAATACTGATCATCCTCCACCACCCTAGAGGTATTTACTATTAGCTACACTTTATGGCAGAGGAAACTGAGGCACAGAGAGGCAACATAACTTGTTCAAAGCCAAGCAGTCTGGCACAGTCCCTGCTCTCGACTGCTAGACTTTCCTCTACGATTGAGCCTCTCTAGGCCTCAGTCTCTTTGTCTGTAAAATGGGTATGACTGCCATACCTCTGTCATGGGGTCACTGGGAGGATTGACAGCATTCCTGCATGCAAAGTGCGTGGAATCCAGTGCCAGGCTTTGCTCAGTGAGTCGTGTGTGGTTGCCAGTGTATTATTGTGGGAGGGGGTAACACAGGGCCCTCCGTGGTGAGCCCTTGAATGTTGGTGGAAATTGTTGATTTTGCTATTACTGGTCTACGTGTAAGATTCTGCATCCCCTGGGCTTCCTGATCTGATGTCTCTTTCTCCACCCCGCCCCTACTACCCTCCCCCGTACCCCCCCACTGCAGGCCAATGAGAACAGCCTGCTGAGTGCGCAGCTCAAGGGCTTTCCCTTGTTCTTGCATTCGAATCTGGGCCTGAAGGACTGCAGCATCAACCCCAAGTCACCACTGCTCTATGTGACGCGGCCCAGCGAGGTGGAGAAGGGGGTGCTGCCTGGGGAGGATTGGACCGTGTTCCAGTCGAACCACTCCACCTATGAACCAGTGCTGCTGGCCAAGACACGCTCGTCCGAGTCCATCCCACA
>NW_003852398.1:25528279-25547958 GCF_000181295.1 Otolemur garnettii | reverse complement strand
AAAAAAAAAAAATTAGCTAACCACAATCCCAGTTACTGGGGAGAATCCCTCACGCCCAGGAGTTTGAGGTTACAATGAGCTATGATTGCACCACTGCATTGCAGCCTGGGAGACAGAGTAAGAACTTGTCTCTAAAAAAAAAAAAAGAAAAAGTTTATTTTAATGTCAGAGCTCCTGCAAGACTCTTAAAACAAGAATGAGAGCTAAGATTAGACATCAGGCATGTTTTAACTGAGGTATATGTGGATAGTAGAATGCACGTGTCTAATTCCAAAAGTGTTTACCAAAAAAAACTGTATGGAATAGCACATTGAAAACATTTTATACACATGTGAACTATCACTGTGAAAGGGAAGCCTACAAATTAAGACTATTAAGCAATCTTTAAAATACAGTTTCCATCTATTCAATGTTTTACTTAAAGTTATTTGCAACAGAGATGGCATCCTAGTGTAAATGGGAAATCAGGATCAGTCACCATAAATAGAGAGCAACCATAACAATAAATCCAATGAAAACAAAACAGGAGGATTAAATTCTAGAGACTCTTGCTGCCTGCTGACAGCCTGTCCTCTCTTATGGGAGATTAGCAAGTGTTAGAAACATATTAGCACCAAACCAGGACTTCTCTTTGATGTTAGTAGGAGGCTTTAAAAAGAGATTTATAAGAGGCATGCTTTTCTCTCTGAGTTATTCAAGCTAGCTGGTGCTGTGTTCTCTATCCACCTAAAATCACTGGTAGGACTTGGTCATGGGGCTTGGAAGGAAGGTCCCAGTGGTGTTCATCGCCCTGCTTTTGTGAGGAGTGAGTTCTCTGCTCTTCCTTAGACTTCCAGAGGAAAAGAACAGAACAAGGAGCAGACACTGGCCAAAGAGTCAAGACCTAATTTGAGTCAAGTCCCAATTTGACCTTGATTGATTAGGTGACTTAGGCAAGTCCCTTTCCATGTCTGAACCTCAACTGTAAAACAATAGGGTACATGGGAGGTTTTCAGTCTTTCCTGGTGCCCAGGGGTGCCTGGCTAGCTGGGGTGGGATTTAGGGGGGTGTTTAGACAGCCAGGCTCAGTCTTCCAGGCTCCGGCCTCAGTTGGACAGGGCAGTGTCACTTTAGTCTGCTTTCATGCACTGTTTCCTCCTGAGATTTCATTCCCTCAAGGGCTTTCCTGTTTAAAGAAAATTTTAGCCTTCTAGTTCTGTCTTCATGCAATGCCATGACTTACAACTGGAAAAGTAGATTGCTGTGTTTTCTACTTAGGAGTTTTCTCCACTGGTCCAACCTTGTTTTCTCCTGATAGAAGCTAGGTCCTTGCTGCTTATCTGGGAAGAGTCCAGGTGAGACTGTGATCTGGAGTTGGCCCCATGAGGAAATTAGACTGCCAGACTTACACTGTCTCACGTGAACCCTGGATTGCCCTTTTTGGTTCTTTATTTTCTCCATTAAAACAAATTTTTTTCTTTTCTATTTTTGGTAGAGATGAGGTCTTGCTCTTGTTTAGGCTGGTCTCCAACTCCTGAGCTCAAGCAGTTCACTTGTTTCAGCCTCCCAGAGTGCTAGGATTACAGGTGTGAGCCACCGCGCCCGCCTTCCCCACTTTTAAAATGTGAGGAATGATAGCAGTTCAGAACCATTTCTGTAGAAGAATATAAATAGAATCTACAAGTAGAAAAATAGAATGCAAGTAGACAAATGTAAACAGAGGCTCCCTCTACCGTGCACTCAGCTCAGTTCAGACTGCGAACTGCTGCTCCAGCCAGTCTCCTGTGCCTTAAACATCACTGTGAGTCAGAAAGGACCCAGTGTTGTCCTCTTTAATCCCAAGAACAGACTACAACTGAGCCCTTCTCTCAGTTGTGAATGTCACTTCATTAGCTTGTGCAGTGCTGGCTGTGTGGTGCAATTTGAATAATACCAACAGCAGCCACTTGTTTAAGGTTTGGTGAGCACCAGGCCCTGTGCTCAGCCCTCTCTGTGCTTTGCCCCACTTGGTCCTTACGGCAGCCCTGGCAAGTGCATATTGTTATGAATCTCATTTTACACAGGAGAGCACTGAGGCTCTGAAGGTGAAGTAACTCGCTCAGGCCACACAATCGGAGTGTGCATGTTCCCTAGCCAGTGTGTGGCCAGGACTTTCAGTTTGCAGAGTATCCTGATAGCAGGCTCTTACAGGTTTCTTTTTTCTGACTGAGCAGAGCAGCAGTCACTTTGTTGCCCTCGGTAGAGTGCCGTGGCATCACAGCTCATAGCAACCTCCAGTTCTTGGGCTTAGGTGATTCTCTTGCCTCAGCCTCCCAAGTAGGTGGGACCACAGGTGCCTGCCATAACACCCGGCTGTTTTTTGTTGCAATTTGGCTGGGGCCAGGTTTGAACCAGCCACCCTTGGTATATGGGGCTGGCGCCCTACTCACTAAGCCACAGGCGCCGCCACCCTTTTAACAGGTTTCTTAGCAGCTTTATGAATTGGGCAGTCTTAACCCCAGAGTACAACTATCTGTTTGTTCCACAAGTGTCAACATCCCTTCATTGACTTGCAAAGTGCTGGGTGTGCTGTACATGGGAGCATTGTGTAGCCGGGCATGTAGTCATCCTTGGAAAGGTCATGATACTTTGACCTCAGCCTTGCATTCCACCAGCAAGGAGAAATCCTCTGCATTTGACAGATGAAGACACAGGCTCACAGCGGCGGTGACAACAGATATAGCATGGCCACCATTTTTCTTCACTTACCAAATGTTAAGTAGTTTTACATGGAGTATCTCACTGAATTCTCCCAAGAGCCCAAAAGGGAAATATTATCATCCTTACTTTACACTTGAGGAAACCAAGTTTAGAGAACCATTTTCATGGACATGTGGCAGAGCAGGCTGGGGTCTGTGTCTCCTCTTGCCAGAGGCCCAGTGGACGAGGCGGTGCTGGGCTGGCTTCACAGGGGTATGACCTGTGCTGTCACCTAGCCCTGTGCTCAGAAGGGTCTGTGCGTGGACTAATGCTCTGCTGTTGCTTTCTTCACATTCTTCATAATTTTTTTTTTTTTTGCAGTTTTTGGCCAGGGCTGGGTTTGAACCCACCACTTCTGTCCTATTCCTTTGAGCCACAGGCACTGCCCACATTCTTCATAATTTTTAAACATGGGCTCCAAGGTTTCATTTTTCACTGACTCCTGGCCTTGTAGCTGGCCTTTGCAGCCACAGAGTGCTTCCTGGGCCTTCAGTGGGAGCAGCAGGGAGCTCCTGGCCTCCCTCCACTCCCTCCTTTCTCTTTTGTCTACCCTAGGCCCTGTTTGATACGCAGAATGAGCTACGTACACACATCCCAAACTTCACCTTCAACCTGGGCTACTCAGGGAAATTCTTCCACACAGGTAAGTGGGCCTGCCCCTGCCTCACTAGCGATTCCCAGGGGCTCCTCAAAGCACAGTGCCATGCCGGTAGCAGGTGGGCCTGTCAGCCTCCATTGGGAGCAGATTTCCCTTGTTTGGCCTTCCAGAGCTAATAGCCGATGAGGTCAGTCACAGCCCTAGGTGGAGGCCATTGGGGGATAAGGCAACTGCAGACAGCAGCCAGAACCATAGTGGTTTCCATTGATCCCTCCCTGGCCTTCATGCTGTCCCTGGAGTCCTTTTCTCTTTCTTACCCCACTGCCCCCTGCATTTTAAAATTATTTGTATTATTTCTTCCTATAAAAGAAACTGCCTGAATTTTAAAAACCCCACAGAAACATACAGCACAGGATGACTAATGACCTGAATTTGCTTTAGAGTCACAGGGTTGAGGATGAGGGCTGTAGGTTGCTTGGTTCATGCCTTACTTCCTCTCTTGGGCTCTCAGGTTACTGATCCGCTGCCCTTCAGGGACTGTGCAGAAGGGAACAGCCCCTGAGTCAGTAATTTGTAGTGGCCATTTTTTCTGCTCAGGCCTCAGTGAGGACAACCTCTCTTGAATTCTAGGCAAAATTGTTTTAGTGAGCAATTCAGGGGATGGGGATATGCAGCATAGCCCCCACGCCGAATAGAAGTGCTCCTGTGTAGCCTATTTGCATTTTTATATTCATAACCCTTAATACATCAGAGGTGGTTATAGTGATATATATGGTAGTGGGCTGCCAGGTGGGAGGGAGGTGGCATACCTGTGGGGGGGTGTGTACATGTGGGTGTACACCTAAGCATCCTGTATCCATACAGAGAGCCTATACGAATCAGTAGATAGGAGTGACCCAGGTTGGGTCATTAGAAAAAGATCAGAGCAGACACATCAGGGTTGGGAGACTTGAGATCGCCAACTCTGAACCCTGTGTTGTACAGATTGGGCCCAAAGGCCCAGAGAGGAGAAGGTCTTGGCTAAGGACTCTGACTGAGTAAAGGGGATGCTCTAGACTAGAATCCAGGGCTCACTGGGGCTCTGTCTGCTTGCATGCTATGGCTTGATGACTCTTCTGGGCACGTGCTACCACCGCTGGTTACAGGCCCACATTGGGGGCCTCATGGCCCAGTGGGCTGGGCTGAGCTGCCTGTGCTGGGCCACAGGTACTGATGCTGAGGATGCTGGGGACGACCTGCTGCTGTCGTACGTGAAGGAATTCTGGTGGTTCCCCCACATGTGGAGCCACATGCAGCCCCACCTTTTCCACAACCAGTCTGTGCTGGCCGAGCAGATGGCCCTGAACAAGAAGTTCGCTGTCGTGAGTAAGATTCCCTACAGGGCAGAGCCGGGCGGGCTAGGGGCTGTGCTGGGGGTCTGGACTGCTAGCCTCTCGCTGCTTTCACAGTTTGCTCTGACAGATTTTTACTGACGTCTCTGTGCCAGGGCCCCGGGCAAGCTGCATTTATATCCATTTTCTCCTCGAACCCTCAAAAGAATAGCCCCACTTTACAGATAAGAAATCGAGGCACACCAGTCCTAAGAGGTCCAGTCAGGACTTAATCCCAGGCCTGTTTGTCTCTTGAGACCACACCTTTACTAGGTGGGAGGCTCTGGGAAGCTGGAAGAGTGCTTGATGAGGACTGAGCCCTGGGTGCAAGGTAGGTTAGCCTAGGCCCACCAGCCGAGTGGAGGCGAGAGCAGGCAGGAAAAGGCCTTGTCCTTGTCCCTCACTGCTGGGTGCGTCTCCTCTGCGCTGCAGGGCACGTGCACTGGGGCAAAAGGAAGGGACCTGGGTTCTAACCCCCACTTTGCCAGTCTGAGATTCACTGTGAGATTCTGGGCACATTTCTTTTCCTCCTAGGCCTCAGTTTCCTCATCTGTACCATGAGGCCTTGGACCAGCTGCCCAGCATCTGGCTTCTGATTTCTCGTTCCCATTCTACAAGGGGGATTAAGGCCTAAGGGGAAGGACCCCCTTGCTCACCCTGCCCTGGTCGTCCTCTCCCCAGGAGCACGGCATTCCCACAGACATGGGGTATGCAGTGGCGCCCCATCACTCGGGTGTGTACCCTGTGCACGTACAGCTATATGAGGCCTGGAAGCAGGTGTGGAGCATCCGCGTGACCAGCACAGAGGAGTACCCCCACCTGAAGCCGGCCCGCTACCGTCGCGGATTCATCCACAACGGCATCATGGTGAGGGGGCCACTGGGCACTCCCTCCCGGAGGTGGGAGACTGGTGGCATACCTTTAGGGGTGTGTGTGTACGCGTGCGGGTGTGCACGTGCACCCATGCACTGTCGTGGGAAGTGTGGCTTTGGTTGGCTGGCTTAGGGGCTCCAGATCAGTTTCTGCTACCTCCTCTGGCATCTGTGGCTGTCCTCCGCAGGAAAGGTGGGTTGCGAGTCTGGCCCCTTTCATGAGCTCCTTCTTAGTTTTTATGACAGGGGATGGAGGAGTGAGCATTCTTGAAAGGGGTTTCTGATGAGGATGGAGGACAGGGCTCTGCTACATTCATTTGCTCACTTTAAGATACTTCTTGAGCTGCTACTACGCATCTGTCCATCTTTTAGGCACTGGAGACCTGGAAGTACCTAACACTAAGAAAAGTTCCTTCCTTTGCGGATTGGACATGCTAGTGGCAGGAGACATGTGTGAAGTATATAATGGCCAGGTGGTCATAAGTGTCATGTGGAAAAGTCAGCAGGGAAGGGAGATAAGGAGTGTGGGGAAGAGGAAGAGCTATTTTGTCTTTTTTTAGAAGCAAGGTCTTGGTCTGTCACCCAGGTTAGACAGTAGTGGTGTGTTCATAGTTCACAGAAGCCTCGAATTCCTGGCCTCAAGGGATCCTCCCATCTTGGCCTCTTCCAGAGTGTTGAGATTCCTGGCATGAGCTACCTCGCTCAGCCAGGATAAGCCATTTTAAGTGAGGTGGTTAGGAGGGCCTTTGTGTGCTGTGAGCCATGCTGCTGTATAAGGAAGAGCATCCAAGTCAGTGAAACAGCAAGTGCTAAGGCCCTGAGGCAGGCTGTCCTTGGTGTGTTCGAGGGCCAATGAGAAGGTCAGTATGGCTTAGGGTAGTGAGCAAGGGGAGGTGAGTAGGTGAGGACTGAGGGGTGATGTGCCAGATTGTTAGGGCCACATAAGGCCAGGTAATGGATGGACTTCAGCTTTGAGTCTGAGATGGGAGAGTTTTGAATGGAGCACGATCTGACTTGTCTTTTAAAAAGATCTCCCCCTTTCCAGCTGTTCTATGAAACAGTGACTGTTGGGGATAAAAGTCAGAGCTGGGGACCAGGGAGGAAGTATTACAGACTTCCAGATAAGGAGTGGCAGTGGCTTAGACCAGGTCACAGATTTGGGATGTAGTCACATTCTGGACTTAGAATAGATACAGTGGGTTAGATGAGTGTTAGGGTGTGGGGGAGAGAGAGAAGTCGAGGATGACTTTAAGGATTTTAGCCCAGGGTACTGGAAGGATGAGTTGTTCTTAGTTGGATGGGAAGCTGTGGGAAGGCAAAGTTTGTGCCTTCATCCATCCATCTGTCCGTCCGTCCCTCCACCCACCCACCCACAGACCACCTCAATACTGGGCACTCAACGTGAGCTTTGGGGATGTGGTGGTGACAAGGCAGGCTTGTTCCCTCCTCCCTCAGAGCCCACAGACAATAAAAATACTAAGCCAGCGTGTGACCACAAGGGCCATTAGGCAAAGTTCTAATGCTGTGAGGGGGCTTGCAAGGAGCAACCAGGAGCTGCTATAGAGAGGGCCAATAATTCTTGCTGCAAAGTCCACATTTCCAGAAACTTTCCCATTCTGTTACTTTTAGGCCTGCTCATTTTGTGCAGAGAATAGCAGTGAAGGAAAGCAGTTGTACAATAGGAAAGGTCTGTGGTTTGCCTGTGGGAATATTGCAGGCTCTCCTGCAGGACAGTCTTTGAGGGCTGTGTGCCCACAAAGGACCCGCTCTGGCAGGTGGGGGGCTGGGCAGCCTGGGCACCTCGCTGCAGGGGTGGAATGCCCACTGCTCACAGCCACATGGAGACTGCCTTTCTGAGGAGACACCCTGGCTCTTCTCCTAAGGAAGGGTCCTCCCACTCCTGCCCATGCCTGGAGATGCCAGAGCTCCTCTCACCCACCCTATCCCCAGGTCCTCCCGCGGCAGACCTGTGGCCTCTTCACACACACCATCTTCTACAACGAGTACCCTGGTGGCTCCAGTGAGCTGGATAAGATCATCAACGGGGGCGAACTCTTCCTCACTGTGCTCCTCAATCCTGTGAGTGCTCCCTAGCATGTCCGGTAGTGCAGAGGGACTGCTGGACAGCCGGTCTGTAGTTGATGTAGCTTTCCTGGAGTCAGGAAAGGGTGTAGAGGCACCAGTGAGGGCCTGGTGGTTGGGAGACCTGCTCTCCAGCCTGGGCTTTGTCCTGCCTCTGCTGTATGACCTTGTCTAAAGAATCTGAGCTTGCTTTATTAATATTAATACAAAAGTATTAGCATTTGGGGGCATGTTTCCTTTCTAGTCTTTGTGTGTACATACATGCACATATAAGTACTACTGTACACATAGGCATACACATGTACATGTGTATATATTTTACTCTTCATTTGAGCCTTCTGGGCCTCTTTTTCCTTATCTGTAAAATGGAAATAATCATCCATACTTTGTTAATACTAAGTATCAAATGGTGGTGTTTATTTAGCTTTCTGGACTGAGTATTTCTTATTTCCCATACCCCCTCCCCCCATTTACAAAATAAAACACAAATAGCTTCTATGTCAAGTCAAGCCCAAGGCCACGTAGCAAGTCTGTTAGTGGCCCCAGGATACCTCACACTGGTCTTTGGGCAGCCCTGCAAGCTGAGGCAGGGTCAGAAGGGTCAGAGGTGAGGGGAGGGTGGCTCAGATGACCAGCCCCTGCCATTGTCCTCCCCTCCACCGGAGCAGATCAGCATCTTCATGACACACCTGTCCAACTACGGGAATGACCGCCTGGGCCTGTATACCTTCAAGCACCTGGTGCGCTTCCTGCATTCCTGGACCAACCTCCGGCTGCAGACACTGCCCCCTGTGCAGTTGGCCCAGAAGTACTTCCAGATCTTCTCTGAGGAAAAGGACCCGCTCTGGCAGGTGGGGGGCTGGACAGCCTGGGCACCTTGCTGCAGGGGTGGAATGCCCACTGCTCACAGGCACATGCTCCGGACACAGGCTCAAGGCTCAACCCTCATTTCTTCACACTCTCTCTTGAATGTAAACTCAGATGTGCATTTGCTCACTATCGTGGGCACCCTTGCTCCTATGCACACATGCGTACATGTACATATGTGTACACACCTCCTCACATAACCCTACCTGCACGTGCACTCGTACATGGCCTTGGAAAAACCAGTGTTAAAAAACTGAATGAACACAGTATAGATGAACTGTAGAATGTGATAGCCCAATCTTGGTTAGATGTTTGGATAATCTCTTATGTCCCCTTCTAACTCCAGCATTGGGAAAGGGACTGATAGGAGGGTTTGGAGTTAGTTCTTGGGAACATCTGCACTTAGAGGCTGTTAAAATCTGGAAGTATAAGCTGGAATTGGTGGTGGTCTCATAGTTTAGAGGTCCTTAAACCACAACTCATGGACCACATTCAGACTGTGGTCTATTTTTATAAATAAAGTTTTATTGGAACACAGCCATGCTCATTCTTGTCTGTACTATCTATGGCTGCTTTCATGATACAATAGCAGAGCTGGGTTGTTGCAGTAGAAACTGGATAGTAGCCAAAGCCTAAAATATTTACTAAACATTTACTAAAAGATTTACTAAACTTTATAGGAAAGTTTGCTGACCTCTGGTTCAGATACATCTTGTCTAGTTAAACTCAACAAGTGCTTGTGAGTTCCTATTATATGCCAGGCACAGAGCTGGGCATTTTTCCAGGCTCTTTAGGGGACATGAGACTAACCAGAAATGGACCCTGCCTTTCAGCAGCTCAATGTTTGGAGATGGAGCTGTGACAAGGACACATGTAGATATTATGCCTATCAGAGCTGTCAGAGCCACATACCTATATGCATTGGGAGCCAGCCCTTTCACTGGGATCTTGAGTGTCCCTCACTTCCCTTCCACTGTCGTTTTAGGATCCCTGTGAGGACAAACGCCACAAAGACATCTGGTCCAAGGAGAAGACTTGTGACCGTTTCCCAAAGCTCCTCATCATCGGCCCCCAGAAAACAGGCAGGTCTCTTATTCTTGGCCGACATTCCCCCACTGCCTGCCATCTCAGCCACAGAATGCTAGAGCACACCTCTCCCTTGCCTGCTCCCTAGTAATCTGCTCTCTCTTTCCCAGGAAATAGGAGTAAAGTTGGGGTGAATTGGTTCTTAGTATGGAGGTGGGAGAGGAGAGAGGGTAGGCATGGAACTCTCCTATTTGTCCTGAATTGCAACCTTAGGGATGTTTCCTTTGTTTTTCTGGGAGTCTCTGAGTCTAGATCGAGAAGCCCAGATCAGCTGC
Organism: Otolemur garnettii; assembly: GCF_000181295.1. Taxonomy (NCBI): domain Eukaryota; kingdom Metazoa; phylum Chordata; class Mammalia; order Primates; family Galagidae; genus Otolemur; species Otolemur garnettii. The sequence continues at coordinate 25,538,090 of NW_003852398.1, read as the reverse complement.
TCTGCAAGTTTGAGCAGTGCCAGGCAAGAGCAGTTCAGTACAGAGAGGACTGTGATCAATTACTCATGTCTGTCAGAGGTATAGGAAGTAGTGACATGATTGCTAAACATTTGACGTTTGTACAACCATGCAAGTTGCAAATGGGTACCCCCAAGAAACTCAAGACTCAGAGAAGTTAAATGACTTCCCTTAACACATTTAGTTGGGTAATGGCAGTTCTGGGTCTTGAACCCTGGTCTCTGTTACCCCAAAGCATATATTTTTAATTGCATCTTTCTTTTCTAGACTCTCTCATTATAGCATATAAACCATAGAGTCACATCTCAGAGAATGAATGAACTCCCTGAGGAGGAGGGAGGGAGGGAGCACAGGGGTGGGGGGCACCTGGAAGAGAAGACATCAAAACTTGATTTCATAGGTCTTAGAGAATTTCACATTCATAGAAATGGAGGATCATGAGCTCCTTTTCCCCTGAGTTCCTCCCAACTGCCAGAGAGGACAGAGGTTCAAGGGCTGAAAAGGACCAGCAGAGTCCTTGTTTAGAGGTGATGAGGCTGTGCTGGATCACTGATGTCTGCAATGGTTACAGGAGTCAGGGTGTCCACGTGCCTGTTACGTTTGCTGTCCTGGATTGAGTATATTTAGTTCCTTCATTATACAGATAATGATGCTGAGACCCAGAGAAGAGAAGGAACTTCCTAGGAACTATTAGTGGCTCATGGAGAGCTAGGCCCAGAACCCAGACTCCCCTTTCTTGTTGGGAGCTGGGCCAGGGTCTCAGTGGCCTCCCCTCCCCTCCCCTCCCCATAGGCACCACAGCGCTCTACCTGTTCCTGGGCCTGCACCCGGACCTAAGCAGCAACTACCCCAGCTCGGAGACCTTTGAGGAGATCCAGTTTTTTAACGGCCACAACTATCACAAAGGCATCGACTGGTGAGTGGCCTCCTGTCCACAGCAGGACGGGAGGCATCAGGGGGACCTTTCCAGGGCCTGCTGTGACCATGGCAGGAAGCAGCTGGTTCACCTCACACGCAGTTAAGGTTCCTGTAAACAGAGACAGAGGGTGATGACCCTGAGTGAGGGCGTGAGAATGCTGTCACCAATAAGACACTTGAGGAGGAAGCCCTGGCTCCTTTGCCTAGTCGCCTGGGGCCAGGGACTGCTGAAGTCTGAGTCCATTCCTTTGCGTGCATAGAAACATCCTGAGTCCCAGGGCAGGAAGAGGGACTTGCCCAGGATCACAGGTCTGCTGGGTACAGAATAGGGGCTAAAATCCAGTGTCTCACTTTCCCATTGTGTGTCCTGGCCCTTCTCACTATGGGCTGCTGCTGGAGCAGGTGTCCTTGTGGACTCCTCAGAAGCAGCTCGCCAGCCTTAAGGTATCACTTCAAGAGGTGGTGAACATGGTAGCTTCCCACCAGAACCTTTGGCAGAGGTTCCCTTAAGGGTGTGGGGGCCGGTACAGAGATGGCTTTATTCTCCAGTTTTTTTTGTTTGTTTGCTGTTTATTTTGTTTTTGAGACAGAATCTCATTTTGTCACCCTTGGTAGAGTACGGTGGCATCACAGCTCACAGCAACCTCAAACTCTTGGGCTCAAGTGATCCTCTTGCCTTAGCCTCCTGAGTAGCTGGGCCTACAGGCGCCTGCCATGATGCCCTGTTATTTTTAGAGACAGGGTCTCCTTCTGGCTCAGGCTGGTCTCATACCTGTGAGCTCAAGCAGTCCACCTTCCTTGGCCTCCCAGAGTGCTAGGATTACAGGCCTGAGCTATTCTCCGGTTTTTCAGTTTGCATCTTTTGCTATTGTTTGCCTTTTAAAAACTTGTACATACATTACCATTATTTATTTATTATTTTTAGTCCCACCCTCATCTATTTGTTTATATCAGTGGAGTATCTGGGTGGAGAGATTATGGTCCTCTTTGTTTGCTTTTTGGTATCTTTCTGTGTGTATTTCTCTTTTACCTATCTTTCTGTCCATCTGTCTGCCTGCCTGTGTGTCTGTCTATGTATCCATGCATCCATCCATCCTTCTATATCTCTAACATGTACATAATCTCTTAATATAAAAGCCAATGTGGCCAGATGTATTATTGGAAGTCAGCATTTTTCAGATTTTAGAAAGGTAATACGGTACAAAACCATATGTGTTTAGCAACGTCTTCAGCAGCACCTGGGGCAGCACCCGATGGCAAATGCATTGATATGTCTATTGCAAAGTATGTGAATGTTTGCACTAAGTAAAATATTAATAAATCAGGTTTTATGCCAAATGGCTTTGCTACAAACTTAGAAAAGAAAGCTTCTATTTTTGGAGTTTTCTCAATTTAGATGTTATGAACAAAAGATTGTGGACGTACAAAAGACAATTCAGAAAGATGAGAGAGATGCGATTTTTTGTCCCCATTTCTGGAATTTTGATTTTATGGGTAGGTCTAAGGCAGGGCACAGGGATTTGACAAGCCCCCAAGTGACTCAGATATAGGGGATCCTTGGGACTACTTGGAGAAACTGTTTCACAGGATAGAATAGGGATCTGACACCCTTAATTAGGGTGGGCTTTGCTTCCCATAACCCTCCCCCTGAAGTTGCACCCCAGTTTTGCATAAATAAGTGCCCTTGTGGGGAGTGTTTTCATTTTCAAAAGGTCCTTAATCTGGAGGTGGCCATCTCTTTGGGAGGGGTATGGGCATTAGTCTGGAAAGCTGTGCTTACCCACGGCAGGCTGGGGAGGTAATATGGGTGGTAGTAGTGACCCCCTCTTGTCTCCTGGTCTACAGTGTCAGCTCAGAAAGTGCCATTCCAGATCAGGAAAGAAACCCCTGCCTTCTGGAGGGAGAAGAGGGCCTCCCTCTGCCCTGCACAGGCCCTCCTGAATCAGCCGTTAGCCATGGAACCACTCTAAGCCCCATCGCGCCCCCTGGAGGCTGAGAGAGTTAGAACCCTGTCAGTGTAGCTGCAGGAGCATGGAGAGGGCGGAATCCAGCATTTAGTACTGAATGACACAACCCTCTCCCCATGCCCTGCAGCCTGTGGCACACCTGTGAGTCTTCAGACCCTCTAGACCCCACAGCCTCCCCTGAAAAGGAACGGATTTGGATTAGGGAGACTGCCAAGTGGCCATTCCCCTGTAGATTCCCTGCTGGAGGTAGTCCTTGTTTGATTGGGAGCAGTATGCCCCATTTGCTTTCTGAGTAGGTTTTACCCCCAGCGACCCTTACCCTCTCCTGCTGCATTCCTCAGGCCCCTTCCTCATGAGTCTTGCCTGTGAGCCCCGCTCTCTGGGCTTCCTGCAGGTATATGGAGTTCTTCCCTATCCCCTCCAACACCACCTCCGACTTCTACTTTGAGAAAAGCGCCAACTACTTTGATTCAGAAGTGGCGCCCCGGCGGGCAGCAGCCTTGTTACCCAAGGCCAAGGTCCTGACCATCCTCATCAACCCAGCAGACCGGGCCTATTCCTGGTACCAGGTGAGTAGGGCTAGGGAGGAGTCCTTCAGTAGAGGGGTGCGGGGCTTGGTCTGATACTCAGTTACTCATTCACTCAACAAATATTTATTACGCACCTACTGTGTGCCAGCACTGAGTGAAGCACCTGGAATGTGGTAGTGGGTGAGAAGAGAGTCCTGCCACCATGGTGCTTCTAGCCTGGTGGAGGACACAGGCAGAAATTAATGCCAAAAGCCGCCAACCAACAGTTAACTACCCCACCCCCAAACTTCATGTGAGGCCCTGCTCTGTTTCTGACCCTGACAAGAAGTAGGGTCTGTGTAAACCTTGAGGAAGCATAGATTTGGTGAATAGGGATCTGGGCTCACGCTGAGTGTAGCTTCCTCACTGCACACTGGGGTGGGGTGGGAGTGGGAGCTCCGGGGATGAGACACAGGAGCTGCTGTGTTAGTGGAGGATGCAAACACCTGATCAGGTAAGGCAGTTACCTGGACCGTGGTACATGCTAGAGGAATGATTCCTCGTTCCTACTTAGACATGTAAGAACCAGAAGTTTCTTTAACTTCTATGACCTGAATTAATTTCTTCTGAGTGCCAACCTGCTGGGCATAGAGGAACACTTTTGGGCCTTTCATGGGGATAGGAGAGAGTCCCTTCTCTGCCTGTCAGTCTTCTGTGGTTGTTGCCACATTGTCCAATACTTTGATTCAGAAGTAGCACCCTCCCGCTGCTTTCTTTTGCCTTGTACTCCTGAAAGCAAGGTGGGTCACCAGTAGCTCTACTGGAGCCACCCACAGCCAGGGTTCTTGATCTTGTCACAGCCGCTCAAGCCAATATGATCTGATCTGGAAATAGGGCCTCAGTATGTACCACCAATGTTTCTTTCTTTTTTTTTTTTTGAGATGGAGTCTCACTTTTGTTGACCTCGGTAGAGTGCTGTGGCATCAGAGTTCATAGCAACCTCAAGCTTTTGGGCTCAGGCAATTCTCTTGCCTCAGCTTCCTGAGTAGCTGGGACTACAGAGGCGGGATCTCCCTCTGGGTCAGGCTGGTCTCAAACCTGTGAGCTCAGGCAATCTACCCGCCTCGGCCTCCTAGAGTGCTAGGATTACAGGCATGAGCCACCATGCCCGGCCTCTGCCAGTGTTTCTGTCAGTGCGCAAAGGACATCAGTTTCATTAAGTTGGGCTAAGTGTTCTTCCTTGAATAAATTTTCCAGGGCATTTACTCACTGAAAGAAACCATGCATATAAAATAAAGGTGAAAAATAAAACAAACAAAAAATAAAGTGGCACCCCAGCAGGCAACTGCCTTGTTGTCTAAGGCCAAAGTCCTGATGTCCTCATCAACCAGCAGACCAGGCATATTCTTAGTGTTGGGGTACCCAGGCCTGTGGTTTCCTGGGAGCTACTCACCCCCTCTGGTTATGAAGGCCCCTTAAGGCTTAGCCACTTTTTGCCTCTTCACTTGGATGCTTCAGTGGCTGCTCCTGTCTGGGGCGTCCACATGTCCCCCACAGTGCTGGCAGGAGGCTGGTACAGATCCTTCTTCCTCTTGGTCCCATAGGAGCCTCTCCCCCTCCCGTCACTCCTGGAGCCTGAGAAGGAGCCCCTCTCTTCCTTTCTCTCTCCAGGGTTTCTGCCTGTGCTCTGATGCCTTTCCTGTGAGCTTTTTCTTCACAGGAAAAAACCCGGAAACACTTGTAGGGCATTTCTCTTTTCTGTTAGAGTGGTTTGTGTGTATGTCCCCTTCTCAGATGACAAAACTAAGATTCAGGAAGTTTTACGTGGTGGTATTATGAATCTAGGTCTTCTCAGTCTAAAACCCTGTACTTCTTTCTGTCCCTGGTCAAGAGGGGTGAGGGAGATAAGGAGAAGAGAGACTAGTTTCCACTGGGAGGATCCAGGAAGGGTCTGAAAGGATGGTGGTGGCCTGTCTCAGAAGGAGATGAAGATGAAGAGGAGGCCGCTATGCCTCATTACTGCCCCCGCCCTGGTCTGTGTATGATCCCTAGTGGAGAGGATTGGCTGGTGAGGGTAGAGGATATTGCGTGCTAGGCAGGTGCCCAGCTCTGGACTTTGAGAGTTCTGAAAATTCTGTTGAACCATGGCATTATTTTAGGTGGTTCAGATTTAGCATTTTCCTGTTTTACACCTCTTTCCCAGTCCTTCTGATTTCAGAAAGGAAAAATGCTCAATTTGGTGCAAGTGGCTTTTTTGTCCTTTCTTATACTGCTAAGCTCTGTTTTTAATAAAAGATCACACGCTTTGAGTTTAGGGCCTATAGCAGACAGTTGTGTCTGGCTGGAGTTTGAGAACATTGCCTTATTTATATTGCATTTATGAATGATTGCCTTCTATGTTTGATAACTGATCCTAGTTTTCTATTTATGGAGGTGATTTTGAGTTTTCTTTTGAAATAAATTTATGTGAAAAAGAAAGATGAGTCAATATAAAGAGAATTGTGTTGACATTGGGTCATACAAGTGGTTTGTGGGTTTGGCAAAAAACACAGAGATGGTGTGTGAATTACCAGGTTTATACTGTGCCTTAGATCAACTCCCGTCTTGCAGAGATGAGGAAACTGGGACTCCAAGGCCAGAAAGCAGTGAGAGGCAGAGTCAGAACTTGAACCCAGGGCTCCTGGTTATTTATAGCCTAGGATCTTCTGGGCACCTCATGGTGCCCCATGAAGGCCACTTCCTTTGTGCCTTCCATGTGCCATACTGACCTTCTCCCCTTGCCTGCAGCACCAGCGAGCCCATGATGACCCAGTGGCCTTGAAGTACACCTTCCATGAGGTGATCACAGCCGGCCCTGATGCGTCCTCAAAGCTGCGCGCCCTCCAGAACCGCTGCTTGGTCCCCGGCTGGTATGCCACCCACATCGAGCGTTGGCTCAGCGCCTTTCATGCCAACCAGGTAGCTGCCTCTCCCTGACCTCTGGGAGGGCAGTCACAGTATTGGCTTGCTGTGGTTAGCAAAAAGCCTCAAAATATCTCTCACCTGTTCTGGAGCCAGAAACACTCTCTATAGAGTTAGGCCTTTGTGTTTTTAAAAAAGTTTTAGTCTTATTTATCCCCAGGTTGATAGGTGAGAACTCCTCAAAGCTGTGTCCTATTAACACAGGCTCTGTGGCCCTAAGGGGACCCAGAAAGCCCTGGGGTGGGCAGCTGGGAGTAGTGAGTCTGGGCAGGTAGTGATGGAAGGAGAGCCTGGTTGGAGGGGTGGGTAGGGCCAGATCACATTATGCCTTTTAGGGAAATACTTGGAGCATTTGAGAAGAGTGACATTTGGGCCTGAAGCTCAGAGAGAGGCTGGAAGAGAGATGTACGGCTATGAGGGGTAGCAGGGTTTAGGTGATAGCTTGAATACTAAGAGAGATGACAGGATGACCTCAGGCAGGGGACGCTGACAGAGAGCAGGGATTAGACCACAGGGGACTGAGGCTTGGAAATACATGTCATTCATCATAGAAGAGGAGCCAGATTCTAGAGAGTGCAGGGTCCCAGATTTGTAAAGCAAGCACCTTCCTGCTGCTGTGGCTCCTGCTCCTCTTTGCCACTAGTGTGGCAGCAGGTCCAGCTCACCTTTCTCTTTCCTTCTTTCTTTATTTTATCTCCTTTATCTTTGAAGTGGTTCCAAAAGATCACCTTTCTCTTTTTCCTTCTTTCCAGATTCTGGTCTTGGATGGTAAACTGCTGCGAACAGAACCTGCCAAAGTGATGGACACAGTGCAGAAGTTCCTTGGGGTGACCAACACCATTGACTACCACAAAACTTTGGCGTGAGTGTTGTCTTGGCCATTCAGCAGCACCTGAGCCAGAAGGCTTGAATGGTTGTAGGAGAGTCACAAGCTAATTAGTCAACAAGTATGAAATTTTATTAATATGATTCAAGTCATATAAGGTATCAATTTAAGAAAAAAGAAGGTGATGAATCGGTTCTGTTCTCACCAGACCAGCCTGGGGTGTTCTCTCAAGTCTGGGCTGAACTTTTTCAGAGAGATTTTTCTAAATAAGTTAGATCAGCAGCCCCAGATCCCACAGGCTTTCTTAGCATTCGATTTTGACTTCTTGAAATAGAATTTCAGGAAAAGGAAACTCCAGATATTATTGTTGTGGCTAATCATCCATTGACTCAGAACCTGGTGCAGAACATTGAAATGCCCTCCTGTGATGAGTAAGTACCTGACTGCATCACGGGGGCCTGGAGCTGGGGAGAGGCTGCCTTCCAGTGCTGTGTCACAAATGAGGCTGGATGAGGGGACCCCAACAGAAGGAGGAATAAAGTCGCCCTCCTTGACTTCCTTCTTTTTGAGACAGAGTTTCACTATGTCGCCCTCAGCTCACAGCAACCATCACATCACAGCTCACAGCAACCTCCAACTCTTGCCATTCTCTTGCCTCAGCCTCCCAAGTAGCTGGGACTACAGGCACCCACCACAACACCTGGCTATTTTTTGGTTGTAATTGTCGTCCTTTGGCAGGCCTAGGCTGAGTTTGACCCCGCCAGCTCAGGTGTACATGGCAGGCACCCTAGCTGTTGAGCTACAGGTGCCGAGCCCCTGACTTCCTTCTTGAAAAAGTTGTATAGCAAGAATCCTCCCTTCTCACTGTCATAGAAGTTGAAGGTGGAGAAAGGAGAGAAATCGGTACATCACCTTAAGGCAGAAAGGGCCACTTGCCGAGTGTGTGGGCTGGTGGTATCAGAGACAACTGGATTAGGATCCCAGATCGATTTCCTTAGCCTTTCAAGTATCACTTTCTTCATCTGTAAAGGATAAAGGTAATAGTTTAAGGATAAAGATAATAATTCCTACTCCCTAAGGGTCAATGAATTGAGTGAAAGCATGCATGTGAAGCCCTTGGCTCAGTGCCTTGCATATACTAAGTGCTCAATAAATGGTAGCTGCTATTGTCTTTGTCATGATCGTCCTCACTATCATCTATGCCTGTCCTGTGACCCATTCAGAAATCTCAGTCTCTTTGACCTGCCAGATTGTGACTTCTGTTTTCCTGATGCCCCCAAGCTCAGGAGTCTCCTAATGGTTCCTGATCTGGGCTGAGTTCTGATAGATACCAATATGCCTCCCCTCCTTGTGGCAGCTTCCAGTCACATATTCCCCAAATGCCTTTGAAGGTAGCATGATGCTGGATATGGAAGGCAGGCTTGCGCTGTCATCTCTGCATCCTTGAGTGCAGCTGCAGATGTTGCATTTCTTGATAAAGATACAATGTATTCAAAAGCAAAAGAACCTTCCATAAACTTTTTTTCTCCCCTATTGTCACTTGAAGCTGGGGAGAGACAAAGAAAGCTTTTGGAGTTAAAAAAAAAAAAAGTTACTCACCACTGAGTTACGGAATACTCAGAAAAGATTTCCCAGAATAATGGAGGTTAGGAAAGCGTTCATGCTGTGGATTGCTGAAGTAACTGAGGCTGCACAGCCTGGAGAGGACTCAGAGCATATGAGATGCCCTTTGCTGGGAAGAAGGGCAGATGTAACCCAGAGAAGAACGTTGGGCTAACAGATGGCAAATAGTAGGCCACCCCATCAGTGTGGGCTCAAGTGTGTACACAGGGAAATAGATTCTTGGGCTCTGCTGCTGGGGTCCATGAGCAGTGCCTTGAGGTAGAAGTGATGGGCTAGGCCGGCTCTCATCCAGAGGCTTCCCTCTTGTCCCCTACCACAGGTTCGATCCAAAGAAAGGATTTTGGTGTCAACTGCTAGAAGGAGGAAAAACCAAGTGTCTGGGGAAAAGCAAGGGCCGGAAATACCCAGAAATGGACCTGGATGTAAGTGCTGCATGTACCGCCTCTGGCAGCTGGCTACGTGGAAGGGGACTCTGTATAGGAAGGGCTTGTTCTCAGACAGTATTCCTAAAAGGAGGAAATAGGGGCTGGGACATAGTGGGTCAGAATTGATTTAGTCAAACATATATTTACCACCTTCTACTAAGGACTGAGTGCCATGGGTTTTTTTTTGTTTTGTTTTGTTTTTTACAGATAGGATCTTGCTCTACCTCCCAGGCTTAGGGGTTTAGGGGCTGATCATAGAAGGGGAATTTTGAGGATGAGTCAGACATGGTCTTTGCCTTCAAGGAGCTCCTAGTCCAGGAGATGAGTCACATGCCCCCCTAAGTAGAATACAAGGCAGAGAGTGCTTCGTACAGGAAGAGGGGGCATGAGAGTATTATGGGAATTGAGAGCAAGGGATGTCATGTGAAGTGCCAAGGGGCAAAGAAGACTTCTCAAAGGAGGGGTTGGAGCCTCCACAGTTGGGCCTGGAAGGTTGGGGTTTATTCTGCAGGGTTCAGACTTGTGGAATGGGAGGATAGGCATTCTTTTTTTTTTTTTTTTTTT
>NW_003852398.1:25525444-25528019 GCF_000181295.1 Otolemur garnettii | reverse complement strand
GAGCCAGGATAGGCATTCTTGAGGAGATAACAGCATGTGCAGAAAGACAGGGGAAAGGTCACAGACTGAATCTTGATGTGTGTGTCTTCCTGTTTGCCTCTTGTTTTGACTAATTCTCTCTTTTTTCTATCACAAGAATTTTGACCTTGTGAGCTATATTTCGGTACTCCTACTAAACAGGTGTTTTCTATTGGAGGCTACCATTTAGAAGAAGGTTGTGAATAAATAAGAGATGTATGGGATGCCTCAGAATGGAGGTTTTAAAGAGGGGTCACTCTTGAGTCAGCACATCACCAAGATCTGAGCTTTCCTTCCCATTACAGTCCCGAGCCTTCCTGAAGGACTATTACCGGGACCATAACATCGAGCTTTCCAAGCTGCTGTACAAGATTGGCCAGACACTGCCCACCTGGCTGCGGGAGGACCTCCAGAACACCAGGTAGCTGTGGCCACCATAGCCAGACTGAATGTTTGTGATGGCAGGATGTCCTGCCACACGCTGAGCCAGACTGACCTGCAGAGTGGAGATTGGGCCCAGGGCTGGCCAAGCACTTACGAGCAATACTCTGCTGAGGCCCACACGGGGCCAGGAGAAGAGCCCAGGCAGGTCCACAGCGCCTGAGAGTGTCCACTGCTGGGTCTGTGGCCAACAGGACCTTCTAACCACCAGAGGTCCATTCTGTTCACAGCTTCTCCTAGGGCGCCACTTCATGTTGGTGGATGGGCACTTCCTGGTAGGGGGGGGTCCACAAAGCTCTCTCTTCTGTCCCTCACTGTGTTGCCCCAACCATCCCTTCTCCTTCATCCCGTCGTTCCCTGTTCCAGCAGGGCATCCCCTCAGTATTAGCTGCCATATTTTCCCTGTCCTCTGACAGTAAGGGAGAAGAGCCCAGTTGGGTCTTTTGCCAAACCAGGGAGAGAGACTGGACATTGCCCTGACTTGTTTCAAGCCAGGCTCTTCAGAAGGGTCAGCTGGATCCCCGGAGTCAGCCACTTAGCTGGATGTGAGGGTGGCCATCTCGAGAGAATGCTGAACCTAATACCTTCACATCTCACCTTTCCCTTTTGAGGAAAGACTCTCCGGTTCCTACAGTATCTACCCAGTCCTCATGGCCTCCTGCAGGGCCCTGGGGCACTGCCATGCTGTTTGAGCCCAGAGACCAGGCCTTAGCTGGACCCCTTCTTCACCCTGGGATATGACACGTGTGGTATTTCCTGTGGTAAAAGACTGAGGCGGTTTAGGAGTCTGCCAGTATACATGTGACCATGTACAGGTGTGTCCCCACACCCACCCTGCCTCGGCCTCTGGCAGCCACGGGCAGAGCCAACTACTGCTTTGCCCCAGCTTCCTGTAGCCGAGGGTTCCCAGACACCCCCCACCCCCTTTTAACCTCCCAGATACTAAGAAGCTAAAGTATTTTAATATTTTGGGTTTTTTTCTTGGTGCCAGAGTTTATACCCGGGTGCTGGGGTCGCACTGTGTTTTTTCTATATATATATATAATATGTATATATATATATATATATATTATATTTTTTTTGGTTGGGTTTGTTTTTAATTCAGTTGTACAAAAATGGTGGTAAGCCCCTGTCTCAAGGGGTGTTCTATCTTAGTGCTAGAGAATGAGGCGGAAGGGAGGGAGGGTATGTCTTTATGTGTCTGGGGCCTCACGGAGACAGACAGTATGAAGGTACCCTCAGAGAGGTCTCTCTTTGCTCTCCCCAGTGCCATGGCTGTCCTGGAGCCACCATAAGTGAACAGAGGTGGTGAGAGGTACAGGGAAGCCCTATTCTTTCCAGGAAAGGCTTCATGAAGCCCAGTGACCCTGGGGAAATTTTGGCCAAAGGAAACAGCTGGGGCTGGACTAGGAGCTGGGGCCAAAGCTGGCCCATCACCTCTCCCTCACATGGTGCTAGGCTGGGAGCTGCTCTAGGAGATAGGGTGCCCACTGGGACCCACAGCACTGTCTCCAGGCCCCTGTAGACAGGGGGATCTCTGGGCTGATTTCTGGCTGGAGTCTGCTCCTCTCCCCCCTTAACAATGTGAAGTAACTGAGGCTGGGGTGCTTTTCCCAGCCCCCTTCCAACTGCCAGTTCAGCTTTGAATTGACACCCAGGAAGTACTTTCTGGAGAGGCTTTTCTTGTTCAGAAGACGTTAGCAAGTTGGGCTGAAAGAGTCCTTTGACGGGTATGAAGCAGGTCCAGAAAGGGGAGATGACCTGCTTGGCTCGTCATGGAGCTGGCTGGGAGCAGGGCTGAGCATTGAACCCAAGGCTCCCGATTCCAAGTCCAGTGCTCTTCTTCCAATGCCACACTGCCTCTGAGCCCATCTGAGGACCCTGCTCTGTGCCAGGTTCCTGTCCCTCCCTCTGTCACAACCGTGGTCATTCCAGGATATGGGGACAAACCACTCCTTCCCAGCCAGGGTGCCTTTGAGCCTTCCCATTCCCAGGTGTGTGTTTGCATCACTATCTTGTTCTCCCGCCTTAGAGGTCTTTCCCCAGCCCACAGGGCCTGGGTCTATTCTGAGCTGATTCTCTTTCCTCAAGTTCTCCACTAGGGTGGAGAAGAAGT
>NW_003852398.1:25520612-25525190 GCF_000181295.1 Otolemur garnettii | reverse complement strand
CTGTGTGGGTTTTTGCCTTTTGCACTGACATGACAGCTTCATTTCTGTCAGTGAGGGGATCCAGCTCCATGATCTGTGAGAACCTTACAGTTCCCATATTCTGAAATCCACCCTCAGAACCTTGGGGCCTGCTCCCTTCTCTTAGAGCTGCACTGGCCAAGAGCTGCCTACCTTGGGCAGGGAGCTGCACTTTGTGCCTCTGGCCCAGGAAGGAGCAGGCAGGTTTGGGATCCCGTGACAGCAGAGAAGATACTCTGGAGCCTGGGGACTAGACTTGCCAGGTGTCCAGTCCATCTGTCCAGGTCACTGCTTCTACTTCCCTTCCACTAACAGATCTTTGAGGATCAGCTAGACCCAGGCATAACTAGGATTTGCAGGTGTGAGGGTGGGGGATAAACTGCCCCAAGGGCTCTCTATTACTAAGTTCACAGATGCCCCCACCTGCGAGGAGAAAACCAGAGATGAGTGGGGCAGTGTGGTCAGTCTGTAATATCCCCTAATTCACTGTAAGCATTTGGCCAAAAAAAAAAGAGAGAGAGAGGAATAGCTAAAATTGTGTAGGTGACTCCATTGCCCATTCTGTGGTCCCCTCCGCAAACCTTTGCCCCAAGGTGAGTACAGGTGGGAGTCGTCAGCCAATGAAGTCATATAGTTCTAGAGCCTTTCGCGGTGTAGGCATCTTGCCACTGGAGGATGAATGTTAAGCTTAAAGATGGGCCTTTTCCACACCCCTGTATACAAGTAGTCAGTATTTGTGGGCCCAGCTAAGGAAGCTGAATTGACCTGCAGAGGTTGGTGGTCCCAAGACAGAGTCGTGCCCACAGGCTTGTTAATGGGAAGAACAAGTACAAAAATGTTTAACCAAACATTTTACTATGAATGCTGCCAGCTACCCAGCATCTAGATTTAAAATTATTAACATTTTGTCACATTTGTTTTTCTATCATTCTGTATATGTATATATATATATTTTTTCTGACGTAGTTTATAAGTTGCAAGGTCATGGGTCTTTATTCTTAAATGCTTTGCCTGCATATCCCGACAACTAGGCGTTCTCCCACATACTGGTCCAGTATTGCAGTCAAGACAAGTAATTTCCTCCCAACATCTGTCCGATCCGATCTATATTCAAATTTCTCCCTTTGGCTCCCAAATAACGTTTCCCTGGTTTTGGAATCAGGCTCCGATCATGGTGCACACGTTGCAATTTTTTAGTTGTGGTTTTTAAATCTCCTTGAGTGGTGAGGTCTTTTCTCCGCCCACTTTGAGTTTTTTAAATGACTTTGTTTTAGAGACCAGCAGGCCTGCTGCCCTGTCGAAGTCCCACATTCTGGATTTGTGGGATTGTTCCCTCATAGCGTCATGTAACCACTTCCTCTGTCCCCTGTGTTTTCAAGGGTAATTCAGGCTACTTGGGTTTTTGCCTTTTGCGCTGAATTGACAGCTTCACTCCTGCCTAAGATGCGCCTCCACGGTCACCTGTACCAAGTGCCAAACGAGCAGAGGGGCCAGTGGAGCTGGCCTCCTCCAGGAGCCCAGGGAGGGCCAGGGAGGCTCCCTGGAGAAGGCACCACCATGCCAGGTCTGGGAGGAAGGGTTGGAGGGCTCTCTGGAAGGACCTTGGGCCAGGCAGCCTTAGGGCCCACTGGGAAGGAGACACCTCTGGCTCTGGAGGGCCTGTCCTGTCCCCTTTGACTTGGAGATGGGCCACAGAACACCCAACACAGCATTTCTCTCTGTCTCTTTCTCTGTTGTATAGGCCCAGGGTTCTCACTTCTGGAGGCCTGTGGTCTGTGTGCACTGGAGCAGAGCTGGGCCTCTGTGACATCCCAGGGAAGGTCCTAGATGTGAAGCCGCCTCCCCTAGCTGTGGTGTGCAGAGAGCACTGAGGGAGGCCCGGGGCTGTGAAATCTCCCTTTGGGTGCATTTAGCAGTGGCCTGACCATTTTTCTCCTAGGGCTGCTGCTCCCCTCTGTGAGATGAGCAGCTGCAGCAGGGGTTTTCACACATCTAGGAAGGAAGCAGTTCTGCCCTGACAAAGTGAGGATGGGGGCCCAGACCTGCCTCCAGCCTCAGACCCTCAAGGCAACACTGGGTTCCTGGTTTGCCATGTCTGAGCTGGATGCCTTGTCAGCTCAGACAGCCAGAGTTCTTTTAGCTCCCCTGAGGGATGGCATTGACTTCATGTGGAGTCAGTGCCAAGGGCCTAGGGAAGACTCTGGCTGTGTTTTATCCTAAGAAGTTCATCCCTCCTGCTGTTCTTCCTCTTTCTTGGCCCTGGAGGAGAATGAGGGAGGAGAAGGTTTTCTATGACTGTGCTAGCTTTTATTATCAACAAGAGGGCTCCTTTTGTAATTTGTGCATGAAATTCATGTCATTTCCTGGGGAGAGAAGAGGGCTGACTGGAGAGGGTGGGGGGTATGCTAGGGGAGCAGACAGACGTTTCCTTCCCTTGTGGGGGGTGGGGAAAAGGGGTGGAGATGGGGTGCTACCCAGCTCACCTGTGAGGGCTCTCGAACCAGCCGTTTTGGGTTGTGTTAAAGGTGAGAACCTTCCTCCATTAATGTACAATCTTGAACTAACTGCTAATAAAGTGGGGTTCTGTTTGTACACATTGGTACTGTCTGTCTGACCTTTTTTGCAAGGCCTGCAGGGGAGGGTGGAGATAGGGACATTTGTCTGCATGGCCAAAACCTGCCCACTCTGCCTTCCACATGTGTGCACCATCCACACAGTGACTTGGTCATATCAGATCTTTTCCACTGGGTTATAAATTGAAGCTTTTCCAGATTTAGCAGGGGTCTATCCCAGGGCAGCCACATGGAGCATCTTAGATGAAAAAGCTTGGACAACTGGGTTGTTCTGAAGTGCTGGGGATTGAGACCTGGACTGGGGTGGGGGTGGGGAGGCGGGGAGAGTGACTTTACTGTTTTGATCTTCAGTTTCTCTCAACTTTCAGGGGTATGGAAGGGTTGGACTCAGTGGCCTCACCTGGAGAACTTGCCCAAAATGCAGATTCCCAGCCCTCTTCCAGAAATTTAGCTCTAGCAGATGTAGGGTGGGGACCAAAAATCTGCATTTTAAACAACTTCCCCAGTGTGTAAGGTGCCCCACTTTGGGAAACCCTGGCTCAGATCGATGGTTCCTATGGATTCTAATTAATGTGGACAGCCCCACTGTCCCAGAAAAACTTTGGGCAAAACAACTTTCTTTTTTTTTTTTTTTTTTTTGAGACAGAGCCTCAAGCTGTCCCCCTGGGTAGAGTGCCGTGGCATTACAGCTCACAGCAACCTCAACTCCTGGGCTCGAGCGAGTCTCCTGCCTCAGCCTCCCAAGTAGCTGGGACTATAGGCGCCCGCCACAACGCCTGGCCATTTTTTGATTGCAGCCATCATTGTTGTTTGGCGAGTCCGGGCTGGGGATTCAAACCCGCCACCTTAGGTGTACGTGGCTGGCGCCTTAGCCTGTTGAGCTATAGGCGCCGAGCCGTCAAAACAACTTTCTAGCCCCTTCTACCCCCAGCCTATCTGTAGGGTTTGGGGACATTGCTCAGCTGAGGAGAGAGGCCTTGCCAGCTGTCTGCGGTGCATGCGCCTGGGCCTGCTCCCTCAGGATCCCCGGGGAAGCTTTAAAAGGTGCACATTCCTGGGCTGTCCCAGGAGAACCTCTGGGAATAGACCCAGCACTGTGTATTTTAGATAAACTCCCCGATGCTTAGGAAAGTTTGGGAACACTAAATCAGGCCACCAAGTGTGAGCCAGAGAAGATCCACAGAAAATGTGCATAGACAGGTTCTGAGGGGCAGAAGAGGGGATGCTGATTCCCAGGACCCGGGAGAGTGGACTGAGGGGTCAAAGCAAACATACCAACTGCCAGCCCCAGTGGCACTAGGGTGGGACCTGCAGGGAACTCTGAAGTCAACTGGAAGCTTGTACAGGTCATATGACCATCACCAAGATGAACATAGCTGAAGGCTGTGTTAGCTGGAACAGATCTAGAAGGCAAGAAACAGGGCTCAGACTGTATCAGAGGGTTTTGAATTTTAAAACAACTGAGATTCTTTTTTCAAAGTCACTTAATTGAGAAAAACAGGTAAAAGTGAGGGTTCTCTGATGGGAGTAGAGGTGAGGTTCTGGTCTCATCCGCTCAACACCTCCCTGTCTGCCGTCCTATCTGGAGCTCTAAGACCCCTGGAAACACCCTGTAAAAACCCAGCCCTGCTGTTCTCCAAGGTCCTGAGAGTCCTGTAATTCTTTTTTCTTTTTTTGAGACAGAGTCTCAAGCCCTGCATAGAGTACCATAGTGTCACAGCTCACAGCAACCTCAAACTCTTGGGCTTAAGCGATTCTCTTGCCTCAGCCTCCCAAGTAGCTGGAACTACAGTCACCTGCTACAATGCCTAGCTATTTTTTGGTTGTAGTTGTCATTGTTGTTGCCAGGCCAGGGCTGGATTCGAACCCGCCAGCTCTGGTGAATGTGGCTGGCGCCATAGCCTCTGAGCTACAGGGGTTGAGCCCTGAGAGTCCTGTAATTCTAATAGGTTGAATGAGTAAGAGTCGGTCAGCCTCTCCTCATCCC
>NW_003852398.1:25515004-25520369 GCF_000181295.1 Otolemur garnettii | reverse complement strand
AAAAAAAAAAAAAAAGTCCTCTGGGGAATCTGTGGGTACCCCAGAAGTGGTTCAGCCTTCTAGAGGTGGGTGGTTCCCTCAGAGATACCCTGGGTCATGTGCATAGGGAGCGTGTTTCATAACAGCATGACACTGAGGACAACTTAGATGTTTATCTGTAGGGAGTCGGCTAAATAACCTCCAGTGTATCATTGGGCTGCAACATGATGATGCAGTTGAAAATACTTAGTTCAATCTCCATGTCCTACCGGGGAAATTTCCATAAGATTGATCTTTACAGTGTGCCCATCAGGGAAAGTGAACACTATGTAGTATGGGTTTTTTTCTGGGGTTATAGATATATACAAATCATGCCCCCCAAATGTATACACATTTAAGAAAGGAAAACTATGAAAATATAATCTTGAAGTCACATTTGACTTCTGCAATTATAAGAGTTACGATACAAGATAATAATATACAAGATAACAAATGTTATTTGTATATACTATTACAGTTTTGATACTGGTTTTTCTTTCTTAAAATGTATACCTTTTTTTGATACCCTCTGTATGTATGTCTTATACCAAAACAGGTTCTGGGAAGGGGAGGTTTCAAAAGGGGTCAGCAGCCTTGGCTTAAATACTTTTTTTTTTTGAGACAGAGTCTCACTCTGTCACTCCAGGTTGAGTGTTGTGGCATCATAATTGCTCACAGCAACCTCAGATTCTTGGGCTCAAGAGATCCTCTTGCCTCAGCCTCTCGAGTAACTGAGACTACAGGTGCCCACCTCAACACCCAGTTAATTTTTCTATTTTTGTAGAGACGGGGTCTCGCTCTTAGGCTGGTCTTGAACTCCTGAGCTCAAGCAACCCACCAGCCTCAGCCTCCCACAGTGCCAGAGTGCTTGGATTATGGGTATAATCCACTGTGCTGGCCCCGAAGTATTTTGTTTTTTAAACAAGGATAATGTGTTCATGAATCATTTATAAAATAAAAAAAACTTAATGAAAAATAGAAATTGATGCAGCAGAAAGCACTCTAGGCAGCCAGACCTTTGGGCTGAAGGCAAGAAGGCCAGCACTGGTTTTCCCAGCCTTCATGCTCCTGGCTGTAGAGGAGACCCAGAGTGGTGACAGTCCATTTCTTGTCTTGCTGCATTTATCCCGATACTTGCCAAGACCTTGAGCTGAGGATCCTTTCAGGTGACTGTAGACTCCTCTCCGTCCCTTGGAGCTTCACTTCCCTGTGCTCACAGGTGAGGGAGCTAGAGCTGGGATACACTGATACCACATGTCTCCTGATGAGATGAACTCAGAAGGACCCAGCCGAACACCTGTGCATTTCTGATAAAAACACCATGAATCTAGCCAGGAGGAAATGGCAGATGCATCTTCATCGAGGAATATTTTGCAGAATAACTGACCTGAATTCTGGCAATGTCAAGGTCATGAAAGATACAGGAAGGCTGAGATATGGTTCAGTATTAAAGGATACTAAAGAGATCAGGAAAGCACATGCCATGTATGACCCTGGAGGGGTCCTGAGCTAGGTAGCAATTAGCTGTAAAGGACACAATAGGGACGACTGGCACAGTGTGAATTTGGACTATGTGGATTAGATAATGAAGAAATAAAGCTGAATTTTGACCACCATGCTCTTTCTAAACTGTAGTCAGATTGGTACTTCTCAGGGTCAGTCCTGACTATGTCCACCAGGGGGCACCATCGTCCAGCCTCTCCCAAGATAGTGTGCACCTCCCCACCAAAGACTGGGCTGCTGGGTAATGGTGGTGGAGTGATAAGATTATACATAATAAAATCAACAAATTAAATAGCATAAATAATGAAGTATTGCTCACTCTTTTGGTATCTCTTTTAATCCTTGTAGCAATTCTCTGAGGCAGGTATGATCATCATTCCCATTGAATAGATGAAGAATCTGAGGTTCAGAGAGGGTAAATAACTCTGCCAGGATCACACAGCTGGGGGTTCTTGGTCCATGAGACTTCACAGTTCAACGTTCTGGCTTCTGGGCCTGAGTCTGGGAATGTGTCTCGGCTTTGGGAGCAGAGAAGTGCAATGGCCACGAGGCAGTGGGGACAACTCCCCGAGCCTGGCCCTGTCTCTTTCAGGGCTGGGGACTGGGCTATCCTGGGGGGAGCTGCTAAAGGGACCTTAAAGTACTTGTATGCACAAATCAAGTACAACAGCACATATTGTGAGATAAAAGTCTCCTTTCACCTCCAACCTTAGTCCCCTAACTCACTTCTTCAGAGGAAACATGACTAGTTTCTGTGGACTTCTCTAGAAACCTTTTTACATACGTATATAAGCACTCAGTACATGTATATACCCTGCTGGTTTGTATTCCTCTTGCTGTTCTACACTTTGCTTTTTCATAGGAGCCTCCAGGCACCCAGTGGAGGGTTATATGCTGCTGTGCTGGCAGCAGATGGGGATCTCCTCTGCCGTAGGTTCTCAAGGAGGAGGCTGGAGCTTGAATTCCCCTGATTTTGTCCCCTTCTGGAAGGAATGAGACCGTATAGCATAGTCACCAAAATGCACACAGCTGGTCAGATCTGGTTTCAAATGTGGGCTCATATTGGATGTGTGACCTTGGGCAAACACTTCAGGCCTCTTAACCTCAGTCTCTGCGTTTGTGAAATGGGGATGGCAGCAGGCCTGTTGTGAGGCTGAGGAGTCAGTGTTGGGAAGCCCTCAGCAGGAGCCCACTGCACAGGAGCCCGAGTGCTCATTAAAATCTGCTCCAGTTCTCACACTCACGTAGCCCCCATGTCTGTGTCTGAGCCAGGGCAGCACTGCCACCTTTGTACTGAGGCTGATGAGGATAGGCTGGGGCCAAGAGGCCACTCAAAGGAGAAACATTTGATTGTTCTTCCTGGGACCCTGAAATGAAAATGTTTGGGTGATCTGGGACACTGAGAATGACCCTTCAAAATAGACACACAACTACTGACTTCACAGAAAAGAGCACAAGAGGCTGCTACGAGCAGCTGTGTGCCAACAAATTTGAAGACCTACATGGAATGGATAAATTCCTAGAGGTACACAAACTATCAAAACAGACTCAAAAAGACAGAAATCTGAATAGGCCTGTAACAAGTCAGGAGATTGAATCAATCTGAAAACTCTCAGCAAAGTAAAACCTAGACCCAAATGGTGTCACTAGTGAATTCCACCAAACACTTAAAGAAGAATTAACACCAATCCCTTTCTTCTATTACAAGTAATTTAAAGAGGAGGGCATACTTCCTATTTCACTCTGTAAGGCCAGCATTACCCTTGTACTGAAGATTGACAAAAATTCTACAAGAAAAGAAAAATGCAAGCCAGTATCTTTTATGAGTACAGCTACAGAAATCCTCAATAGAATATTAGCAGACCAAATTCAGCAGCATATTATAAGAATTATATACTGTGATCAAGTGGGTGTTATCACAGATATACAAAGATGTTTCAATATATGAAAATCAATAAAAAATACACCACATGAATATAATGAAAGGTAAAAAAAACCCACGATTATCTCAACTGATACTCATGAAAAGCATTTGACAAAATCCAGCCTTTCATGATAAAATTGCTTAAAAACTAGTACCAGAAAAAATGTCAACATGATAAATGCCAAAAAACTCAAAACTAACATTATTCTCAATAGTGAGAGAACCAAAACTTTCCCTCTAGGATTAGGAACAAGACAAGGACATCTCCTTTCATCACTTCCCTTCAAGATCAGAAACTTCATTTCAACATAATACTGGAAGATCTAGCTATAGCAATTAGGCAAGAAAAAAAAAAAAACACATCCAGATGAGAAAGGAAGAAGTGAAACTCTACTTACAGATGACACGAGCTTCTATCTAGGAAATCCTAAAGAATCCATACACACATAAAAAATATTAGAGCTAATAAACAAATTCATCAAAGTTGCAGGATACAGAGTCAACACAAAAATCAGTTGTGGCCAGGCATGAAGGACACTTGTAAACCCAGCACTTTGAGAGGCCAATGTGGGAACATTGCTTGAGCCCAGGAGTTTGAGATCAGCCTAGGCAACACAGCAAGATATGCCACAAAAATAATTTTTAAAAAATACTAGCTGGATGCAGTGGCATGCATTTGTAGTCTTAGCTACTCAGGAGACTGAGGGAGGAGGATTGCCTGAGATCAGAGGTTTGAGGTTGTAGGGAGTTGTGATCATTCCATTGCACTCCAACCTGAGTGACAGAGTAAGACCCTGTCTCTTAAAAAAATCAGTTGCCTTTCAGCCAGACACCATCTTCTAGTAATTCACCAAAATGATAACACAAAGGGAAAGAGGAGAGGCACCTGATACATGTTCTTTAGGCATTTTAGAAAACATTTTAGGAATTGTTCCTTTGGCCACATACATGTACATCTACAAGAAAGGTGATATTGTGGACATTAAGGGAATGCGTACTATTCGAAAAGACCACACAAATGTCACTATGGTGAAAGAGTCTACGATGTTACCCAGCATGCTATTGGCATTGTTGTAAATAAACAAGTTAAGGGCAAATTCTTGCCAAGAGGATTAATGTTCGTATTGACCATATTAAGCACTCTAAGAGCCAGCATAGCTTCCTAAAATGCATGAAGGAAAATGATCAGAAAAAGAAGGCAGCCAAAGAGAAAGGTACCTGGGTTTGACTGAAGTGCCACTTTATGAGAACCAACAGAGAGGAGCCTGAGCTTCTGGAACCTATTCCCTATGAATTCATGGCATAATAAGTGTAAAAAAAAAAAAAAGGCTACTGTAAAAATGGGGAAAAAAGAAAAAAATTGGTTGTATTTTTGAATATTAGTAATGAACAATCAGAAAGGGAATTTAATAAAACAATTCCATTCATAGTAGCATCAAAATGAATAAAATATCTGGGAATAAATGTAATCAAAGAGGTGAAAGACTTGTACACTGAAAACTATAAAACATTGCTTAAAGAAATTAATGAAGACCTAAATAAATGGAAAAACATTTCATGGTTGATTAGAGAAGATCTTAATACTTAAGATGATCATACTGCCCAAAGGAAAATATTGTTTTAATCCAATTGCCATCAAAATTCCAACAAAGTTTTTCCCCCTAGAATTCTCAATAGTGAAAGACCCAAAACTTTCCCCCTAGGATTACCAAGACAAGGATGTCTCCTTTCATCACTTCTCTTTAAGATCAGAAACTTCAATTTAGCATAATACTGGAAGATCTAGCCATAGCCATTAGGCAAGAAAAAAGAAAAAAAGAAACACATCCAGATGAGAAAGGAGGAAGTTAAACTCTCTCTACTGGCTCGGCGCCTGTGGCTCAAGTGGCTAAGGCACCAGCCACATACACCTATGGTGGC
>NW_003852398.1:25511881-25514715 GCF_000181295.1 Otolemur garnettii | reverse complement strand
CTCAAGAGACCAAAAATTGCCAAAACAATTTTGAAAAAGAACAGAGTTGGAAGACACACACTTTCTGACTTTTACAGCAATCAAAACAGTGGGATATCAGCATAGGTTAGACATATAGACAGAGTATGGAATAGAACTGAGAGCCCAGAAACAAATCCTCACATCTATCGTTGATTGATTGTTGACAAGGGTGCTAACTCCATTCACTGGGGAAAGAATAGTCTCTTCAATAAATAGTACTTCCAAATCTGAGTATCAGGCAAAAGAATGAAGGTGACCTTTACCTTGCATTGTATGTAAAGATTAACTCAAAAATGGATCAAAGACCTAAATTTAAGAGCTAAACTATAAAACTATTAGAAGAAAACATAGATGTAAATCTTTATAACCTTGGATTTGGTAGTATTTTTTGTTTTGTTTTGTTTTTTGTTTGAGATACAGTGTCACTTTGTTGCCTAGGCTAGAGCACCATAGCAATAGCCTAGCTCACAGCAGCCTCAAACTTCTGAGCTCAAGCAATCCTCCTGCTTCAGCCTCCCGAGTAGCTGGGACTACTGGTGCCTGCCACCATGCCTGGCTAATTTTTCTGTTTTTCTCAGGCTAGTCTTGAATCTTGAGCTCAAGCAATTCTCCCTTTCAGCCTCTCGAAGTATTAGGATTACAGGTAGAGTCACTGTGCCCAGCCATTGGTAATTGTTTCTTAATATGACACCAAAAGCACAGGCAAAATAAGAAAAGCAATAGATAAATTGTTCATTAAAAAAATTTACACGTTTCTACATCAAGGGACACTATCAAGAGAGTGAAGAAATAATCCGATATGGGAGAAAATATTTGCATATTATACATCTCATCAGGGTAATGTCTAGAATATATAAAGAACAACAATTCAACCACAAAAAGACAAACGACCAATTTTAAAAGGAGCAAAGGACTTAAATAGACACTTCTCCAAAGAAGACACACAGTGACCAATAAGCATACGAAATGGTGGTCAACATCATTAGTCATTAGGAAAATGCAAATCAAAATAACTTCACGTCTACAAGGATGGCTATCATTTTTTTTTAAAAGGAAAATAAGTTTTGGTGAAAATGTGGAGAAATTGGAATCCTCATATATTGACAGTGGGAATGTGGAATGGTGCAGTTGCTGTAGGAAACAGTTCACCAAAAAGGTAAACATTATTCAAAATAGCCAAAAGGTGGAAACAACCCAAGTTTCCCTCAACAGATGAATGGACGAACAAAATGGGGTATGTACATATGAGAGAACATTACTCAGCCAAAAAACAGAAGCCCTGATACATGGTACGATGTGAAGTAGCCTTGAAAACATTCTGCTCAGTGAAATCAGTCAGATACAAGAACCCAAATGTTGTGTGATTCCACTTATGTGAAATTATCTAGGACAGGCAAACAGAGAGCTAGGAAGTGTGTGTAGGTAAGAGACTACCAAGACTGAGGGGAGAGGGGAAATTGTTATTGTTTAATGAGCCCAGAGTTTCTCTATGGGAGCGATGGAAAATGTTGAAAATCGATAGTACTGTGAATGTACTTAATGCCACCAAATTGTACATTTCAAGATGGTTAAACTGGCAAATTTGATGTTATGTGTATCCACAATAAAAATGCTACATATGCGGCATTCAAGGAAGCTCTGTTTTAAAAAATTAAGATATAATTCACATGCATAAAAGAATGTTTTAAAATGTATAATTCAGTGGTTTTTGATATATTCACAAAGTTATGTAATCATCACCACTATCTAATTCCAGATCGTTTCATCACCTCAAAAAGAAATGCCATATCCATGAGCAGTCATTCCCCATTCTTCCCTTCCCTCAGCCCCTGGAAAACACCCAACTATCTGTTTCTGTGCATTGCTTATTCTGGACATATCACATTCTGGAATCCTACAATATGTGATCTTTTGTGTCTGGTGTGGTTTTTTTTTCTTTTACTTAGCACAGTGTTTTTGAGGTTCATCCATGTTGGGGCATGTATCAATACTTAATTTTTTTTTTTTTTTTTGAGACAGAATCTCACTTGGTCACCTTTGGTAGAATGCCATGACGTTATAGCTCACAGCAACCTCAAACTCTTGGGCTCAAGTGATCCTCTTGCCTCAGCCTCCCAAGTAGCTGGAATTACAGGTGCCTGCCACAACACCCAGCTATTTTTTAGAGATGGGGTCTCACTCTTGCTCAGGCTGGTTGCAGGTAATCCACCCCCCATCGGCCCCCGAGAGTGCTAGGATTACAGTACACCTGGCTCTTATCAATACTTAATGGCTGAATAATATTCCATTGTGTGGCAGATTTTGTTTATCCATTCCTCAGGAGGTGGCCATTTGAGTTGTTTCCACTTTTGGCTGTTGTGAACATTCGCGTGCAAGTATCTGTTTGAAATCCAAGAGGGAAATGTGGGGTCATTAAGGTAATTCTAGGTTTAACTTTTTGAGGACCCACCACAATTTTTTCCACAGCCGTTGAATCATTTTGCGTTCATGCCAACAATGTACAAGGGTTCCAATTTCTCCACGTCCTCACCTGGACTCCGTTTTTTTGAAAGTGGATGTGAAGTGGTGGCTCATTGTAGTTTTGACTTGCATTTTCCTAATGACTACTGATGTTGAGCATCTTTTCACGTGTTTGTTGACCATTTATATATCTCTTTGGAGGACTATTTATTCAAGTCCTTTGCTAATTTTTGAAAACTGGATTGTTTGTCTTTTTTGTGCTGATAAGAGTTCTTTATGTATTCTGGATACTAGACTTTTATTGTCTAGATCATTCGGTCTTTAATTTGTCGCGAGTTAACTTTTTTTTTTTT
>NW_003852398.1:25505358-25511745 GCF_000181295.1 Otolemur garnettii | reverse complement strand
TAGAGTCTGTGGTGTCATAGCTCACAGCAACCTCCAACTCCTGGGCTCAAGTGATTCTCTGGCCGCAGCCTCCAGAGTAGCTGGGACTACAGGCACCCATCACAACACCCGGTTATGTATATATATATTCCTTTTAGAGATGGGGTCTTGCTGCTGCTCAGGCTGGTCTCGAAATCCTGAGCTCAAGCAATCCCACAGTGCCTGAGCTACTGTGCCTTGACCTCCCAGAGTGTGTGAGCCACTGTGTCTGGCATGAGTTAATTTTTTTTTAAATTTTATTTAGGAGAACAAAGGAAAAGTTTAGAGCACTTCCAAAGAGAGTTGGAAGTGGGTCCCTCTCATGGAGGAAAAAAGGTGTGAGAGACCGTGAGTTAATTTTTATATATGGTATGTGGACATCCAGTTGTCCCAGCATTATATGTTAAAAATACTATTCTTTCCCCCATCAAAAACCCTTGTCAAAAATCAGTTGATGACAAGTATAAGTATACACATATAATCTCTGTTCTAGCCTATCGATCTATTTGTCCTCAAGCAAGTTTCACACAGTCTTTTTTTTTTTTTTTCTGAGACAGAGTCTCAAGCTGTCGCCCTGGGTAGAGTGCTATGGTGTCACAGCTCACAGCAACCTCAAACTCTTGGGCTTAAGCGATTCTCTTGCCTCAGCCTCCCAAGTAGCCGGGTCTACAAAACAGTCTTGATTACTATAACTGTGTTGTAATTATTTAAATTGGGAAGCATGAGTCTCTAGACTCATTGATTTTGGTTATTTTGAGTTTCTTGTGTTTCTATGTGAATTTTTAGATCAGCTTGTCAATTTCTGTGAAAAAAGATACCTGGGATTTTGATAGGGAATGAGTTGAAACTGTAGATCAATTTGGGCAGTATTAATATATGTCTTAATAATATTAAGTCTTTCAAGTCATGAACAGGGCTTGTCTTTCCATTTATTTACATCCTCCTCAATTTTATTATTATTATTTATTATTTTTGAGATAGAGTTTTATTGTGTTGCCCTGCCTGGCATCATAGCTCACAGATACCTCAAACTCTTGGGCTCAACCAATCCTCTTGCCTCAAGCTCCCATGTAGCTTGGAACTGCAGGAATCCACCATAACACCCACCTAGTTTTTATATTTTTAGTAGAGATGGGGTCTCACTTTTGCCCAAGCTGGTCTTGAACTCCTGAGCTCAGGGGATCTACCCACCTCAGCCTCCCAAAGTGCTAGAATCACAGGAGTAAGCCACAGCACCCAGAGATTGTTTTTGTTGTTATTGTTTGTTTTGTTTTGTTTTGTTTTGTTTTAAGACAAAGCCTCACTCTGTTGCTCAGGCTACAGTGCTGTGGCATCAAGCCTAGCTAACATCAACTTCAAACTCTTAAGCTCAAGAGATCTCCTGCCTTAGCCTCCCAGGTAGCTGCGCACCTCAGTGCCTGGCTAATTGTTTTCTATTTTTAGTAGAGATGGTGCCTCACTCTTGCTCAGGCTGGTCTTGAACTCCCGAGCTCAGGTGATCCTCCTGCCTCAGCCTAGAGTGCTAGGATTACAGGTGTGAGCCACTATGCAGGGCCCATCCTCTTCAGTTGTTTTCAGTTTGACTCTGCTACATTATAATCACATTTTGAGTATGACAGAGGGGTGTAGGTAGAAATGGCAGTTGGAACTGAGTTGGCTTGGGGACATGTGACTTGGGTCAGGGATGACTTGGCTTTAGAGGCCCCTCTAGGAAAGAAGGTTCTGATTTGGGGGACAGGATTGGAATTTGTGACTCTCTCCTGCCCGCTGCCTGCCCCACGGGATCCCAGATGG
This sequence comes from Otolemur garnettii, assembly GCF_000181295.1. NCBI lineage: Eukaryota > Metazoa > Chordata > Mammalia > Primates > Galagidae > Otolemur > Otolemur garnettii. Next base: position 25,509,933 of record NW_003852398.1, on the reverse strand, counting down.
GGAACTGGATCCACCAGTCAGATGGCTGGGCCTGGAGGAGGGGAGAGATCCACAGGTAGGTGGGGGGAGCCCCAGGCCTGGGTTTTTCCCCTGGGACCCAGGCCAGCTGGCTCTGATATGGGAGTTGTGCTGCCTGGTCCGCTGGCCCGGGATATTCAGCGCTTTGCCTTTTCTCAGCACCCAGCAGGAAGAGCCCCTGACAAACCGCATGGCCAGAAAATAGTACCCACGGGGTTTTCCCTCTTCTGCATCTCTGCTCCTTGTTTTTGTCCCCATCGTTCCCTCCACCTGGCCTGTGTTCCTTTCTCATCCTGCCACCTGAATCCCCCTCTTTTTTTTTGAGACAGAGTTTTACTTTGTTGCCCTCGGCAGAGTGCTGTGGCGTCATAGCTCACAGCAACCTCAAACTCTTGGGCTCAAGCGATCCTCTTGCTTCAGCCTCCCAAGTAGCTGGGACTTCAGGCATCTGCCACAACACCTGGCTATTTTTTAGAGATGGGGTCTCCTTCTTGCTCAGGCTGGTCTCAAATTTCTGAGCTCAAGTGATCTGCCCACCTTAGCCCCTCAGAGTGCTAGGATTATAGGCATAAGTCACCACGCCCACCCTGAATCCTCCCATCTTTCAGGGTAACTTTCTTCTATGGCCCTCTCCAACTCCTGCCTTCATGGGATTCTCCCCCTCCTCTGGGCTCCTCTAGCACTAAGCTCAGATGGCTGATGTAGGGATCTGAGACCCTTGCTAGGTGATGAGCTTCCTAAGGGCCCCCAACCCCATCAGGCCCTAAGCATGGCGTGGCACCTGGCTGCCTGGCAATGCCTGACCCTGTGGTTGGTGGATCATGGTGACTCCCCCACTCCACATCCTATCCACAGACATTGGGTACCTGGGCCAGAGGTTCCTAAACACCTACCTGTGCCAGACATTTAGCCTCAAAATCCACCAGGTAACTATGGAAAACTCAAACACTCAGGCCCTGTGCCCTAGCTTCTGATTTTGATTCTGACTCAGAAGGGCCTAGGAGTCTGTGTTTTACCACGTTCTCCGGGGGGCCTGTGGTGTAGCCAGGTATGGGAACTATAAGGGCTGGCAAATCTTGGTCATTTTAATCCAGTGTGCTTTCTTCCTGCTCTGTACCATGCCAGGCTGTGTGTTTCTAGGGTGGAAGGTGGAAAAGGATTCCTTCCCCGGTGACCCTCCAAATAACCTCTAAATCACTTCACCCTTAAGTCTCTCCCTTCCCGTCTATTATGATCTTTTGGGAGGCTTATTTTCCCCTGTGTGTAAAGTTCATAGCCCTTAAGTCTCCCTTCATGCAGGAAGACTTCCTGGCTTGCCTCCATATACTCTCTGGTCACAGAGATCCCTAGATGGTCATTTAAAAAATGGAAATGTAATATGTACATATTGGCCAGGCATGGTGGCTCATGTCTGTAATCCTAGCACTCTGGGAGGTTGAGGCAGGAGGACTGCTTGAGCTCAGGGATTTGAGACCAGCCTAAGCAAGAGCGAGACCCTATCTCTATTAAAAGTAAAAAAAATATCATCTGGACGTCATGGCAGCTGCCTATTGTTCCAGATACTCAGGAAGCTGAGGCAAGAGGATCGCTTGAACCTAAGTGTCTGAGGTTGCTGTGAGCAAGGCTAACTCCACGGTATCTAGCCTAGGCAGCAGAGTGAGACTCTGTCTTAGAAAAAAATACAATATTAAGGAGTATGGTATAATAATCTATAATATGGGTTCTATTATAGATTATTTTATTAGACTGTATTGTGTTATCATATAGCACTACATATATATTTTTATTATATTACAGCTAGATATATTACAGGCATTTAGGCCTAGTGCATAGAGTTAATCATAATACAGTGGAGCTAAGAAAGCCCATCTAGCCTGTTATTTCCTCTCTTCCCAATTTCACAGATAGATAAATCGAGGTCCAGGTGCATAGGTAATGAGATTCCTTGGCCCCCATGTCCTGCTCCCTTGGATGTGAGCCCCCTGGGGCTGGGTAGGCCTCCAGCTCTGCCCCGGTTCTCTGACTCATTGTGGTGCCTTCCTGGCTCATGGCAGCTCGTGATCTAGGGAGGGGAGGCAGAGGGCAGTCCTCGGCCCCATCCGGCCCCCCGTGTGAACGATGGCCACATCTGCACAGCTGGAGCCAGTTACTCAGCTGTTTATGGGTCTCTGCCTCTGGTGTTTATAGTTCCGCCTGTGGGTCTGCTTCACGTCCCCGCTAATTAGAACAATGCCCCAGGAGGCAGAATGGGGTATTGGGGGCCCATCGGACAGGGAGCAGTGGGCTGGGCCTCTTCCCCAGTTTCTGCCTTGCCTGGTTCCAATGAGGATTTCAGATCTTTCACAGAGACACAGGAAGGACAGCAAGATGGTGCACAGTAAGAGCGGGAGAGAGGCAGACACACATGGGTGGGGAGAGAAAAGAAGGGAGAAAAAGGCGAAAAATGCAATCTGCTATGGCTTAGGCACTTAGGACAGGAAAAAACTTGGGCCACGTCTTTCCTTTTAAGAGAATACATTTTTTTTGCATCACTAAAGTTGTAAATGTCCATTGTGAGAATTTTAGAACATACAAGATACGTAAGAAGAAAATTTAAGCTTTCTATGCCGCCCATTAAGGGCCCATACGGCGTTGTTCTGGATTCCCACCGTAACTTAAAGGGAAATTTTCACAATGTCCAGAGCCCTTGATGTCCTGCAAACGAAAGAGAAGGATGTCCTCAAATTCCTTGCAGCAGGAACCCGCTTAGGTGGCACCAACCTTGACTTCCAAACGGAACAGGACATCTACAAAAGGAAAAGTGATGATAAATCTGAGAAGGACCTGGGAAAAACTTCTGTTGGCAGCTCAGGCCTTTGTTGCCATTGAAAACTCTGCTGATGTCAGTGTCATATTCTCCAGGAATACTGGCCATCGAGCTGTGCTGGAGTTTGCTGCTGCCACTGGAGCCACTCTTATAGCTGGCCACTTCACTCCTGGAACCTTCACTAACCAGATCCAGGCAGCCTTCTAGTAACTTTGTCTTCTAGTGGTTACTGATCCCAGGGCAGACCACCAACCTCTCACAGAGGCGTCTTATGTTAACCCGCCTACCATTGCTCTGTGTAACACAGATTCTCCTCTGTGTTATGTGGACATCGCCATCCCATGCAACAACAAGGGAGCTCGCTCAGTAGGTCTTATGTGGTGGATGCTGGCCCGGGAGGTTCTCTGCATGCATGGCACCATCTCCCATGAACATCCGTGAGAGATCATGCCAGATCTCTATTTCTACAGAGATCCTGAAGAGATTGAAAAGGAAGAGCAGGCTGCTGCTGAAAAAGCTGTGACCGAGGAGAAATTTCAGGGTGAATGGACTGCTCCAGCTCCTGAGTTTACTGCTACACAACCAGAGGTTGCAGACTGGTCAGAAGGCTGCAGGTGCCTTCTGTGCCTATTCAGCAGGTCCCCACTGAAGACTGGAGAGCCCAGCCTGCCACTGAAGACTGGTCTGCAGCTCCCACTGCTCAGGCCACTGAATGGGTAGGAACAACCACTGAGTGGTCTTAAGCTGTTCTTCCATAAGCTCTTAAACAAGATGGAAATAAAGTTGGAGGAAAATAAACATCAGTTTAAAAAAAGAAGAAGAAGAAAGTTTAAATGTCTGTGTCCCACTCCCCTGGGATAACCACTGTCTTAGGATGTTTGCTTTCTATCTGATACACAGAATTATTTTTCTTTTTTTTTTTGAGACAGAACCTCAAGCTGTCCCCCTGGGTAAAGTGCTGTGGCATCACAGCTCACAGCAACCTCCAACTCCTGGGCTCAAGTGATTCTCCTGCCTCAGCCTCCCATGTAGCTGGGACCACAGGCACCCACCACAATGCCCGGCTATTTTTTCGTTGCAGCCGTCATTGTTGTTTAGTGGGCCCAGGCTGGATTCGAACCCGCCACCTTAGTTATATGTGGCTGATGCCTTAGCCACTTGAGCCACAGGCACCAAGCCCAGAATTATTTTTTCAAAAAAGAGACTATTATGCATACCATGTCCAATCCTTCCATTTCACAATCCTCTTTTTAATGATAATAAATTGTCAATCTTCATGTGGTATTAAATATTGTCCTACTATATCAGATTATGTTTATTCAATTTTTATTGTAATATAAAATTATTGGAAAAGAGATGCAATCATTAGTGAACAAAGTCAGCAGGCAAGGGTCCTCCTCATCTCTATCCCAGTGTAACTTCTAATTCTTTGGTGGGAGTCCCTCAGACATTCTTCTGTGTTTGTTACTAACTTACGTATGTGGTATTTAAATAATTGCCTTGCATTGAGCATTGAGGTTAGGTGCACTGCTGTGGCTTGAAGCCCATTAGCAGCCAGTGACTAGGGAAACCTCCTGGTACTAAGGGCAGATTGTTTTCTCCCGGATAATCCCATCAGGGCGACCTACTGAGCAATGTCCCCAACTGTATGCTGGCAGTAAACACAGGAAGGAGTTCCCGGGGGCTATTTTCTTATAAAGTCATGTTTGCTCTTACTTTTTTTTTCTTCATTTCTTCTTCTTTTTTTTTTT
>NW_003852398.1:25494905-25505207 GCF_000181295.1 Otolemur garnettii | reverse complement strand
TGCCCGGCTAATTTTTGGTTGCAGCTGTCATTGTTGTTTGGCGGGCCCAGGCTGGATTCAAACCCACCACCTTGGGTGTATGTGGCTGGCGCCTTAGCCACTTGAGCCACAGGCGCCGAGCCTTTGCTCTTACTCTTTACATTAATACAAAGAATACACATTTACTGTAGAAAAATATTAAAATACACACAAGCAAACTTCAGAAAATGAAAATCACCCCAGTTATGGAAATATGCACTGCCCACATGTGGTGTTTGTAATGTTTACTGGGTGATTAGTCTGTGCTGTCCACACTGCTAAGCGGCTGGTGTGAATCTGTATTGTCCCTTTTTTATAAACGGTGCTCCCCTGGCTTCCTAAGTTTGATGAATTGCCCAAAGTCTCCTGGCTACAGGGTGGCTACAGCATACCCAGGGACTCAGGACTCCAGCTTCCAAGCACCCCCTCACTCCACACCCCTCACCTTTTCCCACATATCTGCCTAGAGGTTTTTTTTCTCTTCCAACACAGGATTTTGTAATCTGCTTTTTTTCATTGAGAGATAAATCGTAACCATCTCCTGGTGCTGTTAAATATTCTTCTTCATGGAATTTTGTTTTGTGAATTTACCATACTTAATTTAATTGGCAAATATGTGGGTTATTTTAGATCTTTTAGCATCATAAACAAAGCCATGCTGAACATTTCTGTGGCTTGGTAACCCTTGAGCACGTCTGCAGTTATTTCTTTCTATTTTTCTGTTTTCTTTAATGGCTCTCAGTGAGCCATTCTATCAATGGGCAGGAGGTTGGGGTGACCTTGAGTGGGGGAAGGAGCACTCGAGGTGTGCGCACCCAGTCTTGGCTGGGCCCAGCTCAGCTTAAGGGTGATATCCTAGGCTAGGTAGAAAGCAGCAGTACAGCTTGTTCTTAAATGGTCTCTCAGCTGAGCTCAGAACCATTGAATAGCTGCAAGTTAGAAATGACCCCCCTCTGCAATGACGCCCACGGGGACATATGGGTGCAGCCACCACAGCTTTGCAGACAGTTGAGTTAGAACAGGAACAAGAGTAAACCAGTCTGAAAGAGTGGTGTCTTTGTCTGCAGCAGAATGAGGAAGATGTAGTTCCGTCCTCTGTAGAGATGGATTCTGAATTTGGGGCAACTCCCAGAGGTGCCAGGGCTCTGCTCCTAGAAGCAGTCCTGGAGACGTTCCCCGGGGTAGATAACAGTGGGGCCTAAGCTAGTCATTCTGTTGCACGTGGTGCTTGGCTGTGTCTTGGAAGACTAGTGCACAGGAGAGGGTTCCAGGCAGGTGAAAGATGAGCCCAGCCTGGTGGTGACAGACTGAGGGCGAAGGCTGCTTAGGACCTGACTGCCTCAGCCTGCAAAGCAGAGATTAGGGACAGGGGTGGTGTGGGCATGGCTGGGGGTGATGAGAGTCTGCACTTCACCCTATGGGGACAGGACAATATCGTGATGAGGTTTGGGCCTCCCCTGACCTTTCCTCCCTCCCTCCCCCTGAGTTCTCAAACATCCCAGAGCCCTTCCCCTGTGTCAGGCTGTGCTGGTGTTGGGTGAGGCAGGGAGGAGTATGTGGTCCTGGGCTCTGGAACCAGAGCCTTTGGAAGTTCTGTGGATGGGAAGGAGGCTGAGCAGAGTGCCCTGGAGGCCTGCAGAGATGAGGCTGCCCTGTGCCGGCCATCCCTCATAGGAGGTGGTGTGGGGGTGAGCTGGGCTCTGGAGCTGTGTATGTGGCTACACACCCCAGCTCTGCCTCTCCTCTGCTGTGTCATAGTGTTGCTATATGTCGTGGGAACAATGGTAAAAGAAAGAGGATTAAATGAGATAAGGTGCACAGTGCCCGGGGTGCAGCACCCCCAAGGAGCTCAGTGCACATTGTTGTTACTGTCTGCAGCACTGTCGGCAGGGCCGCCCTGGAGCTGAGACCTGCTCCTCCTGCTCTCTTTGTGAGGCCCCTTTAAAATATGGAAGGAGTTGCACAGGCCCTGGCCGGGAGGTGAAGAAACCAGAGAGTAGACTGTAGCCTCCCTCTTTGCAAATGCCTCCCCCAACCTCTTTGGAGGCCAGGTCCCTTGCTCCAAGCTGGGTCCTCTCCACTCTCCCAGGAAGTAGAGATTGTGATTCCCCTGACATACTATGTGTGAGGTCCACGCTATGCAGTGAGCATCCTCCCCCTGCTTCCTCGCAGCCCCTCATCAGGGGCTCTAGTACTGCCCTTTTGCCTGGAGGGTGGGGCCAAAGCTCAGAGGTTTGGGGGTTGCACAGGCTCAGACAGTGGGCGGCAGGGCCAGTCTTCCTAGCCCTGTCTGGTCACAGTCTCTGGCTCATGACTGCTGTGCTGTGCTGTTCCACCCCCACCCCCTGCCTGGGGTCCCCTCGAATTCCTCCCTCCCTGAGGTTGCCCCACCTGGCCTGCCCTGGCCCTGTGTGGAGGTGAGCCCTGCAGTGCTCTCACAAGGCACCATTCATCCAGGCAGGCTGCTGATTAAAACCATGTGTGGTGTGGCCGGCCAAGGTGGCGGCAGCTCCGGAAGCCAGGCCTGGCCCGGGACCTGAGGGCCCTGAGAGGGCTGGGGGAGGAGTCTGGCTGACCCTCAGGCCTGTCAGGTTGGGGGTGCTCTAGGGCAGGACTGACCTCCCCCTACCATGTACACACACCAAGGGGACTCTCAGCTGAGACCTTGGCTCCTGGGCCCAAGCTGGGGAAGGCAGAGAGGGCCCCTCCAGGTGAGGGTGTTGAACCAGGTTTGGAATGCCTCAGGACCTTACAAAGCCCTTTCCAAAGCTGCCTGGGAAGGGCAGGCCCTGTCAACAGGGTTTGGTTACTAAGAATGTGTGTGTGTGTGTGTGTGTGTGTGTGCCTGTTTGCATGCACGTAGGCACATGTGTGCTGAAATCTATGAGCCCTTGGACTCATGATCACTAAAGGGGTTCCAAAGGAAAATTTGGTGCAGTGGTTAAGGCCATGGGTTCTTAACTTGGATCTGACTTCCACTTCTGCTTCCTGGGCTGTGTGACCAGAGACAAGCTGCCTAGCCTCTCTGAGCACCCCTTCTCATTTACCAAATGGCAGAGGCCCAGTCAGAGAAGCTGGGCAAAGGTAGAGCCACATTGACTGGGATGGGCTTTTATTTTATTATATTATTTTTATAGCAGCTTCACTCGACCCAGACTGATCTCAGATGCCTGACCTCAGGAGATCCTCCTGCCTCGACCTCCCAAAGTCCTGAGATTATAGGCGTGAGCCTCTGTGCCAAGCCAGCAGTGGGCTTTTATTTATTTATTTTTATTTTTTATTTTTTTGAGACAGAATCTCACTATGTTGCCCTCAGTAGAGTACCATGAAGTCACAGCTCACAGCAACCTCAAACTCTTGGATTTAAGAGATTCGCTTGCCTTAGCCTCCCAAGTAGCTGGGACTACAAGTGCCTGCCCTAACACCTGGCTATTTTTTGTTGTTGTTGCAATTGTCATTGTTGTTTAGCTGGCCTGGGCTGGGTTCAAACCCATTACCCTTGGTGTATGTGGCTGGCACCGTAACCACTGTGCTATGGGTACCAAGCCCAGCAGTGGGCTTTTAGATGCTTCTGGCTGGTCTTTCTGGCCCCCAGCCCCAGGGCCCCTAAGTTCTTTTGGCCCTGAGTCCTGACTTCTGAGTTGTGGCCTGTCAGGGAGGTGGGAGGGTGCTAAGCATGGGGTGTCTGGGTTTTCTCTGAGGCCTGAAGATGCCAGGTAGTGGGGGGGTAAGCAAGGGAGTGTTGGACCCCAGCCCAGCATGAGGTGCAGCTGCATTAGCTACCCCCACCCAGGCCAAGAACAGAGTGGGGCATTGTTCATAGGGCCACCTCCTCTGGCACTGAGGCCTACAGGAAAGGGTGGGCAGGTGGGCCAGGCCATGGCCAGCAGTGACCACAGGCTTAGTTTAGCCAGGACCCTTTTGGGAGCCTGGTCTCCCATAAGGCATCCTGGTTTCCCAAGGAATGCATGTTCTACTGAGCAACTCAGGCCCTCTCTAGCCTGAGGCTGGGGAGAGAGATGGTTTGAAGGCATTTGGTCCTGACTAGGCAGCTTTCATGGGATGTCCTCAGTACTTTCTCCCAAGAGTGGGACTAGCCCCCAAATAGGAGCTCCCTAGAGCTAGGGGTCCCCGGACTCTACATTACACACCAAGCCAGGTTTCCCAACATCGAATCTGAAAGAGCCCTGCCCCTCCCTACACACGGTGACAGTGAGGCCAGGGGGAAGGGGGTGCCATGTCATGCAGAGGCCATGAGCAGGAGTTTCCCTTCATGCTGGGCTGCTATGGTGGTGGGAGAGAGCAGAAGGCTGTTGTGACAGGTATCCCAGAGTTGGTATAGAATAGCCTCCAATTCCCCTCTGTGTGACCGGGGTGGCCAACTCCTCTCTCTGAGCCTCTGTGTCCTCCTAAAATAGAGAAGAGAATCTCACTGCAGGAGACTCTCTGAGCATTGAAAAGATGAGTTAGTGATGCAGAGCTTCAGATGAAGCCTGGTTTAAACCCCAACTTTTCCCCTTGCCAGTTTTATGACCTTGGGCAAGTCACATTCTTGTAGGGGAAAAGAACTAAAAAAATTTTTTTTCTGCATGGTATCATTGGGAAAACAAATCGGCCGATATATAGTCATGGGCTTGCTATCATTTTTTTTTTTAATTTTAATTTTTAGAGATGGGATCTTGCAATGTTGGCCAGGCTGGTCTTCCACTCTTGAGTTCAAGCAGTCCTCCTGCTTCAGCCTCCTAAGTAGCTGGGACTACAAGCTTGTCATCACTTCTAGCACATGTTGTGGTAGTTTTATGTGGCAACTTGGCTAGACTACAGCACCCAGATATTCAGTCAGATGCTGATCTAGGTGTTTCTGTGAAGGTATCTTGTAGATGTGGTTAAAGTCCATAATCAGTTGACTAAATAAGAGAGATTACCCCAAATAATCCTGGGATTAATCTTGGACTGATTTAATCAGTTTAACAGCAGAGCTGACGTTTTCCTCAGAAAAGGATATTGCACGTATAGACATCAGGGTCAGCTGTGCTGTGCTCTAGAGTTCCAACCTGCCCTTCGTGAGGGTTTGATCTGCTATAACAGTCGGGGTTCTTCAGGGAAACAGAACCAAGAGGAGGGTGTGTGTGTGTATGTCTCTTTTTATAAATATAAAAAGATTTGTTATAAGAAACTGACTTTTGAGATTATAGAGGCTGACCAGTCTTAAAATCTGCAGTTTGTAAGCTGGAGGCCGAAGAGAGCTGATGGTGTAATTCCAGTTTGAGTCAAGAGGTCTGAGAAGCAGGAGAGCTGATGTTTCAATTCAAATCCAAAGACATGAAAAAGCTGATGCCCCGCTTTCAAGGCAGTCAGGCAAAAAGGACTTACTCGAGGGAGGGTCAGCCTTTTTATTCTCTTCAGGCTTTCAACTGATTGGGTAAGGCCACATTGGGGACTCAGTCCAGTGACTCAAATATTAATCTCATCCCAAAACATCCTCGTGGAAACATCCAGAATAACGTTTGCCCACTGGGCACCCCACGGCCCATTCAGGTTGACACATAAAATTAACCACCACACCTATGCATTTCACACTTGCCTAGCCAGCCCCTATAATCACATCAGCCAAGTCCTTGCAATGAAACTCTTACTATATGTCTCTTACTGGTGTGTTTCTCTGGCTGAACCCTGACTGAGACACATAGCCAGCTATAGCAAGAGTAACAATAGATATGATTATCATCTTCTCTGAGAACCCCCTGGCAGTGGGGTCTGCTCATGGTAGGCAGGCTCTTGGCAAACACCCAGGAGTCTCATAAGGGCAGCAAAAGTTTCTTCCATGACTCCAAAGGGTCTAGGCATCAAGAACAAGTCCCTTCCCAAGCGTTAGCATGACAGCCTCACGTCCCTACCCGTGCTCCCACACCACACTCAGACTGGCTTCTCTGTGTGCCAAACAAACAGAAGAGGAAGCGCTCATCTAGCCCCATTGCATGCCAGGCACTTTACTGAATACTTCACCTATTAGCAAATTTAATTTTTACAATAGTTCTTTGAGATGACTACTATGATTCTCCCCCATTTCACAGAGGGGAAACTAAATCTCGGAGAAGCTCGGAGAAGCTTCTGTGCCTAAGATGTCATACATGGAAGGTAGAAGAACAGAGGCCCAACCCGTATAAGACTCTCCCCACTGCTGCCTTCCTGATAGCTCTGGGCTTGCCACTTCAAAACACTGCAAGAGCAATAGGGATGGGTTTGTTTCCCCCTTACAAGTTGGTAGTGTTGGTCTATCGGAGCTTTCATCTCAGTTTGAATTCAAGTTTAACTCTGGAGCGTCTGATTCATCTTTACATCTTGAGTATTTGGCATGTAGTAGGTGTTTAATAAATATTGTCACATCTTTTTTTTCCTGGGCCTTAGTTTTCTAAGTTATGTCATAGGAATCTCCTGATAAAGTCCTTAAGCTTTTTGTCCAATGAATTTTCTTTCTTTCTCATTTGCTCTTGCCATTTCCATCTATATAAACGCTTCTGTCCTAATGCCACTCCCACTCCTTGTTGGATGTAAAGAGAGGGGAAAAAAAGGAGTATAAGAAAGGAAGGGAGAGACTAGGACAGAAAGAAGAAAAAGGCCAAGACAGACACTTTTCCTCTACTCAACTAGAGGTTATAATCAGAGCAGTCAAGAAAAAGAAATAAAAGGCATCTAAGTTGAAAAAAGAAGAACTAAAACTACCCCTATTCACAGATGCAAAATCTTGTGTATAGAAAATCCTAAGGAATCCGCTTAAAAACTATTAGAACTAATAAATCATTTAAGCTATGTTGTAGAATATAAGATCAATATACAAAAATCAAGTCCAGCAGGGTGGTGCAAGCCCATAGTCCCAGCTACGTGGGAGACTAAGGCAGCAGGAACTTCAGGCCAAGAGTTTGAGGCCAGCCTGAACAACATAGAAAGTACCCACCTCTGAAAAAAAAAATCAATTGTTTTTTACATATTCTTTTTTTTTTTTTTTTTGAGACAGTCTTACTTTGATGCCCTTGGTAGAATACCATGGAATCATAGCTCACAGCGGGTGCCTGCCACAATACCCAGCTATTTTTTTAGAGATAGGGTCTTGCTCTTGCTCAGGCTGGTTTTGAACTCCTGAGCTTAGGCAATCCACCCCCCTCAGCCTCCCAAAGTGCTAGGATTACAGGCATGAGCCATCATGCCTGGCCTGTTTTTCTATACATTCTTAATGAATGATCCAGAAATTAAATTAAGAAAACAATTCCACTCATAGTACTATTAAAAAGAGTAAAATACATATAAATGAATTTACCCAAAGAAGTACGTGTATAAAACTTACATTCTGAAAACTATAAAATTTGTTGACAGAAATTAAAGTTCTAAGTAAACAGAAAAAATAATAAATTCATAAACTGGAAGATTCAATTAGCATCATTAAGGTGGCACTACTTACCACATTGACCTACAGATTCAAAATAATCTCTATCAAAATGCCAGCTGACATTTTTGTAAAAACTGACAAGCTGATTCTAAAATTCATACAGAATTTCAAGAGCTCTAGAATAGCCAAAGCAATCCTGAAAAAGAAGATTAAGGTAGAAGGACTCATACTTCCAGATCACTGCAAAGCAACAGTGCCATTGTGGTACTGGCACAATATGTCTTGACGGAATAGAAATGAGGCCAGGAATAAACCCATCTGTGGTCAACTGATTTTTGACAAGGGTGCCAACACCATTCAGTGGGAGAAGAACAGTGTTTTCAACAGAAGAGAAGGGAAGGAGACAGCTTGGATTTGGGGATCGAGCAGACTCCTCATCATTGCCTCACTCTGTGACTCTGAGCAAGTGACCATATGCCTCTGAGCATGTGTTCTCTCATCTGTCAATGTGGGGAGAATGAGGGAGCGCTCATTTCACAGGCACAGACACTCAAGGTCTGCCTCCAACATGTGAAGTACTAGGCAGAGCCAGCCCCTCGGGCAAGTCTGTGAGGGCAGAGGAATGGTGGGAACAGAATGGCGCTAGTGAGAGTCAGGGTCTGGTGGTCCTTCCAAGTCCCTCCAGGGGCCTCTTTCCCTGGGAACAGGGAGGCTGGTGGGGCTTGAGTCTGCAGACTAGGCTTGGCGGAGTTCTGTGGGTTGGTAATAAATGAACAGGAAAGGAGATTCCATTACGCAGGAATGTCTGGGGAGGGGGTGGGGAAGAAGCCGGCTTCTCTCCCAGCACCAGCCAGGCCTGCAGTTTTGATTGATGTGCCTTGCACCATAGCAGCATGAGGCCTGGTAGAAGGAGGGCCCCTCGCTGGCCCCTCCTGGAGCTAGGCCAGCAGCCAGATGTTCTGGCCTTTGGGGAGCTAGAATGGGGGCAGGGGAGGCCAGCAGTGGGCCAGAGGGCAGCTGCCCAGATGTCGAGCCTTTCTGCCTCTTTTTCCTTAGCATCTGGGCTCAGGTGACCTTGGTTCCACTGCTGACCTTTGTCCAGGGGCCATGTCTCCCTGGGCTTTGACTATTCATAATTGGGGATGGGGGTCTTTGCCCACTCTAGACTGCTGGGAGAGGCATGTAGCTGCCTAGGAAAGGGCTTTCAGCTCTAAAGAAGAAAATGTTCCACCTGCCTAAGTGGTACTTGTATTATTCTGGCCAGAGCCACAGGGAGAGGCATGAACAGGCCTGAGCTCTCCATGGAGGAGGGAAATCAGCTGAAGCCTATGGATTTGTGATGTGGGGAGTGGGTCTCTGGGCTGCTTGGAGAAGTTTCCCTCTGTTAGGTTAGGCCTAAGGGGTGTGGCCAGATGGGCTTCCCAAGCACCACAGAGCTGTGGCCGAGTTGCACAGCACCTTCTCAGGCCTTCCCATGATTTTATTATTAAACACATTATAACTAGAAGAGAAGAGAAAAATGTACAGTGGAGCAACCAAAAAAGAATTAAATATCACCCCAGAAGTCCCCATGTAGAATGACTAACTGCTAACGTCAGCGTAACTTGCTCTATGTTTACACTTGGGGTCTACCTATATATTTATGCATGTAGATTTTTCAAAAATGTGGGCTCATTATATGTCTAGCGCCATAAGTGGCCTTTCTTTACACAATAGCAGTCGCACACATCTGCCCATGTTAGGAAATGTTGAGCCACATCACCCTCCTTAGTGCTTTTTCATCGTGTAGCTGCTCCGTGTTGTTGGGCTTTTAGGTGATTTTCAGAATCCCCATGATATGGACAACGCAGCATCGAATCCCTTTGTACCTGCACCTTTGTGCACATGTGGAGTATTTCCACAGGATAGACTTCAGCTCTGCTCGTGTCTGTCTCCTAGGAGCTGCCCTTGATGTCCACTGGGCCCTGAGCCCACCTTTGAAGGAAGCTGGCACTCTGGCCAGATGGGATCTGCCCGCAGGCCCAAAACACATCCTTCCCCATTGTTCCCTCTCTAGAGGACACCATGAGGTGCAGAGGTCCTGGACTGGAATGGAGGGGACCTTGGCTGAGTCCCTGCCTGTGACTGGGGAAGCCAGGGTCACTGTCCTCTTTAGTTCATATAGGGCAGCAGCTCCTGTGCAATCTGCCCAGCAGCAGGGATTGCTGAGACTGGCACTGAGACTGTGGCAGGCATGAGGACAGGATGTCTGGGGCATGGACACCTGCCCCAGGCATAGGCCTGTGCAGTGACGAACCAGCTTCCTATTGACAGCCAAAGGAAGACCTGGCCAGGGCCAGAGCAGCTCAGCCCTGGAATGAGCTACTAAGGAAGAGCCTGCCATTCCTCCTTGGGGACAGGGATGTGGGGCATGATCTGCAATCACTCAGAGAAGGTTGGAGGAAGGGAATGGACTTGGAAGTGATCTCATGAGCCTTCCTGGATTCCAAGGAACCTGTTAACTGCATGGAGCTGGCACCTTTTGGGATATTCTCGTACATACACTTGCATTTAATTTGCACACAGACCTGTTTATCAACTATTGCCAGTACATACACGCACAGGGAAGCCCGTACTTTCATTGTCTCACACAAGCATGACCACATACAGACACACAATAATAATATGGTAGTTATAATACCCTGTTTGAGCATTTACTATGGGCCAGGCCTTTCCCAGGCATTGTCTAATCCTGTTGTTAGCTCCATTGTAAGGACAGGTGAAGTCTTCAGCCTAAGGTCACAGAGGTGCTGAGCAGAGGAGCCCTGTGTTTAGCACACCCTGCTCCCTCCCTGCACTGAGACACACCCACCCCACCCCCAGTCTATGGTAGCCCAGTGTTCCCCACAAAAAATCCCCCC
>NW_003852398.1:25484276-25494629 GCF_000181295.1 Otolemur garnettii | reverse complement strand
GGGGAAGGAAGCCCCTGTTCCTGTCCTCAGGGAACTGCCTGTCCAGTCACATGACACCCAAACGGTCAGACAGGGAGGCGTGAGTGGCAGAGACTCAGGCCTAATAGCTGAGTCTCTGCCTAGGCCAAGGCAACCATCCATCCAAGGAGACAGCACAGGTCACATCAGGAAAGCTAATGGTTTCAGACGTTATGTGTGGTGTGTGTTGAGTTCTAGACACTCACTCAGCCTGGAAGACTGAGGGACTCAGAGCAGTGCTAACACTAATTCTGTCTCCAATATTGTGGGTGTGTGTAAGTGTCAGGTGCTTTATATACAGCTCTTTTATCCCCCATAACCCAACAAGTAGAAACTATTATTATTGTCTTTCCCCCATTTTACAGATTAAAAAACCAAGGCTTGTAGCCAGTCAAGACTCAAACCTAGGTGTGTTTTCTCTAAAATCCCAGCTCTCCCAGCAGCCTGTACTGCCTTGGGTAAGAAAGGGACTGGGGCACCCAGCAGATGAAGGCTTTGGCAAGGCGCTGGGATTTGAGCAGGCCCGAAAAAGGCTGGAAGGGGAGAGGGGGCCTTCCGAGAAGTGGGTGCTGTTTAAGCCAAGGTATGGAGGCAGAAATGTGTCTGGTAAATCCTAGGACCAGAGAGGATAGTGCAAGGGGGCAGAGCTTAAGGCTGAGGGAGCGGCCAGAGATCTTAGCATCCTCAAATTCTTTCTTGGAAGAAGGATCAACAGATAAGCCTGGACCACATATCCAAGTCTGCAGAACCCTTGGAGTTGTGCCAGGATTGGCCCCAGAGGAGCCACTAGAGGTTCTAAGTTAGACAAAGGTCTCTGTGGGGTCATAAACCAGGCTCTGTGGAAGTAGAATCAAGAGGCCTCTAGTGGTTTTGCCACCCTCACAGAGGGACGCTGCCAGGGACCAGCATGAGTTGTGGGCTGTAAAGGTCCTCAGGACACAATGGCATCAAATTCCCTGGTGTATGGGGCAGTTAGAGGAGGCGAGTATCAGGCAGGGGCTGCCCTTGTCCTTGGCAGACCTGGTGGGGCTGGAAAATGGGGACAAGAGAAGAGAAACCCCATCCCTGCCTGTTATCTCTCTCTAGGAAGCTGACCATCCTGTGATGTGCTCAGTCAAATCCCAAAGTTACTGAGCTTTGAATCAATCACAATGTACTAGAGCAGGAGTTCTCAACCTGTGGGTCGTGACCCCTTTGTAACAATGGAAATACATCGCACAATTAGGAAGGTTGAGAACCACTGTACCAGAACCTGTAAATGATTCAGGCAGGACACTCCTAAAGCACATCCTGTGGGCTCACTTCCCACTTCGATTCCCCCTCTTCTAGCTAAATGCCTTCCTTATCCTTCAGGCATCAGTCCAGGTGACCCCTCCTCAGGGAAACCTGCCTGCCTTCACCCCCAGCATAAGCTGGAAATGTGGTCAAACTCCTCCAGAACAGCACTCTGAAAGTGGGGCTTCTGCTGTCATAGTTTGTACTTGTATATTCATTATAGGATTATTTGATTGATATTGTGCCTACGAGTTGTTATTGTAGCTTCAAGTTCTGAGAGGGCAGGGAGATATGTCTCTCATGTTCACTAGGGTAGCCTCGGGCCCTGGAAATATCTGTTGAACAAATGGATGAATGAGTGGGCAGATGGATGGATGGATGGATGGATGGATGGATGGATGGATAGATGGTGGATCAGAGATGCATGGATGAGTGAGTGCAAGAGTGTGTAGATTAACAGATGGTAGGTAAGTAGGTGGAGGAATAGATGGATGAGTGGATGGATAGATGGGTGAGTAGATGGATGGGTGGTGGGTGGATGGATGGATGGATGGACAGCTGGATGTGTAGATGGAGTTTTAGGATGTTAGACTGTTAGAATGGTACTAATCATGAAACTTTTGAATCCTAGTCACATGCTTTTTATTGATTATATCATTAAAATAAAGTATAGCTCAGCATTATAATTACCAAGAACAATTCCTTCTTATAAAAGGTGAGCAGGTAGTCTCTAGGAAGTAAAATAGGTTTTTCTGAGGTCACATAGCAAATCAGGTGACCCCAAATCCCTGTTTTCTTACCACTGTGTGAAACAGCCTCTGGGAAAGGGATCCGAATCCCTCCTTTCAGTCCTGTCTTTTCTGAGGTTTCTATGTGACCTGGAACAAGTTGTTGGGACTCCATTTTCTCTTAAAAGAAAAGGCTGGCTCTTTCTGAGGGCCAAAATCTAGTATTTCCCTTGCATTCCCAGGAAGGCTGGGCACACTGGGCTTTGTCAGGCCTAGTGAAGTTGCCCTCTGCACCTTTCTTCAAAGCCAGTGGAGCTGCTGAGGTGGTACCAGGCCCTGGGCCTGGAGTGAGGCCCCAGTGTTGGGAGGAGGAAGAGCTTCCCCCTCCCTTGAGCCAGCCTGACCCCTAACCATGTCTCTACACATGGTTTTCCTCTTTCTGAGTGCCACGGGGTGCAGGCTGTGGAAGGGAACATTAGTGAGTTTCTGGCAGCTCCACACACTCTGCCTGGACCTTCCTCCCACCCCAACTCCTGCCACCCTAGCCCTAAGATCCCTGAGGGGGGGTCTTGCTCTGGGGAGAGCTCCCTCAGAGCTGGGCTCTAGCTGCCTGTCCTGGCCCAGAGGAAGAGGGGCTCTGCTGTCAGCAAGGAAGAACAGCCGCAGAGGAAGGCCAGTCTTAAGTGTGCTCCAAGCCCCAGACACAGGACTGGGGGACTCAGAGAGAAGGGGTCTCACTGGGAGGAGGCAAGAAGAACCATGCCATGTGACAGAGATGGGGAGTGGGGAACAGAGGAGACAAGAAGAGGCTAGGGTGGGGCTCCCAGGGACCATAAAGTCAGGCTGAGGCCTTTGGACTTTATCCTGTACACAGCACAGAACCATTTTTTTTTTTTAAAAGACAGAGCCTCAAGCTGTCGCCCTGGGTAGAGTGCTGTGACATCACTGCTCACAGCAACCTCCAAATCCTGGGCTTAAGCTATTCTCTTGCCTCAGCCTCCCAAGTAGCTAGGACTACAGGTGCCTGCAACAAAGCCCGGCTATATATATATATATATATTTTTTGGTTGCAGCCATCATTGTTGTTTGGTGGGCCTGGGATGGATTCGAACCCACCAGCTCAGGTGTATGTGGCTGGTGCCTTAGCCGCTTGAGCATAGGTGCCGAGCCCCCCTCCTTTTTTTTTTTAAAAGGCTTTTTACATTTGCTTGATAATAAAAAATTCATATAGCGCACTCATTATTAAAAAAACAAAAAGCAAACAATAGAGCCAAATGTTCACTAAAACATAAATTTCCCTCCCCCCTCTCCGGAACCTACTGAGAAGCAGCCCCTGTTGACAGGTCTTGTGTATCCTTGCAGAGACTGTCTGAGCTGTACTGATTCAACATATCCACCCCCTTCCCTTATAAGGGCAGCTTGTTAAGCACACCATTCTCTGTTCCAAGGTATGCTTTATAGACGCTTCCTCAGCAGCACATCTGCCTGTTGATTTTGCCCCCACTTCTTGTCCCATGTATGGACACTCCAGTTGTCACCAGTCCCAACAGATGGACATTGACATCATTTCCAGGCTTTTGCTTCCACAAATAATCCTGCAATGAACATATCTACCTTTGAGCATATGGGCTGGTGCACATGCTAGGTAACTTCCTAGAAGTATTCCTGGCCAGAGGGCATGTGCAGTCAATTCAGCAGGTGTCACCACATTGCTACCTCGAAGGCTCTGAGACAGAGAATTTACAGTTCTGGTCAATTGCTGCTGATGCATTTGGCAGATGGTCTTCAAATGAGGGTTCCTTCTGAGTCCCTGTGAGCCCTTCCCCGGCCCCAGCTCCTGTGCTCCCTGTAGTGCTCTCTAGAGCCTGGGAGAGAGGGGCCTCAGGAGACCAGTTCTTTTGCTGTGGGTAGAGGTTCCCAGCTCACAGACCATGCAAGGATCCGCATTCTCTAGGGGTGGCTGCAAACAGCCTGGGAGGGGGGAATACAGGCTGCCGACAGCTGCAAGGAGCCGAGTTCAGCCAAAGCCCGCATAGAGGGCTGCCAAGAGTTTCTTCTGTTCATTTTTCCAAGTCTTGTGCTTTGGACTGGGGCAGAGTGTCATCCTCATGTTTCCTATTACTTTACAAGGCTCCCATCAAAGCGCCAGCCGTGCAGGCCCTTTGATGTCTGGGCTGGAGCCTGCCTCTGCCTTGGGGAGAAGCATCTTTGCTGAGGAGCAAGAGGGGAGTGAAGCCTGAGATGGTCCCCACGCCTCTGCCCTGTGTGTTCCTCTGGCTCCACTCTGGCTGGGATCCAGGCCCCTGGAGGGGGTGTGGAGGGCGAGCCAATGATTGGCCAAACTAAAAGGCCTCTATGGCAGAGCCTAGGAGGGGGTGCAGAGATCCAGAGAGGGCAAGGGGGTTGCTCCAGGCCACACAGCAAATTGGTAGAGCATGCCAGCTCTGGTGGCATAGATGCTGGGTGAGACTGCAGAGGGATTTCTGCCAGGGTCAAGGTGAGCCTGGCAGGCAGCCTTTGCTTCTGTTGGTCTCTCAGTTTCCCTACCTTACTTCTTAGAACTCTTTTGGGAATGATACCTTTCAGCTCAGGGTGGTAGTTATGTGCAGGTGTCTGCAGCCACCCTACTAGGTGTAAATCCTAGGCTCTATGCCTTTTAGCTATGTGACCTGAGAAAGTTACTTAACACAGCTGAGCCTCTCTATCATTGGATAATGGCAATTCCCACCTTTGAGGGTCCCAGTGAGGGTGAAATGAGAGGACTCATGGAAAGGACTTAGTACAGTGCCTGACATCTGGAGAATCTCAGGAAGAATGGCTCTTGCTGCTGCTGCTGGAGAAGTAAGCCGGACTTTCTAGAGAAGGGGCTGGTGCAGAATAGACCTGCTGGCACACCTCCCTCCCCACCTCGGCTGGTTCTTCCCAGCAGTCTGGGGAATTAGCTCCTTTTCTGCTCCCCTCTCAGTCCCCACCTCCCATTCCAAGGGTTTCTTCTGAGCCTCAGGGTTGGAGAAGATGGGGAAGAGAGGAGGAAAAGGTGCCAGGCATAGGGTGGGGGCACTGATGGTGTCTGGGCCGGAAGGTCTGGTAGGTGGGGAGGGGTGTCTGGAGGATGTGGCCCTGCAGCCCTGACTCCTGGAGACAGCCAGAATTGCGGGCAGGGATGGGGGGGTGAGGGGGTGGGGGGTGGTGCAGATTCTTGGCAAAGCTGAAAAGGTTTGAATTTGACTTAGAAACACATTGAGAGGTCCCTGGCGGCTGCCTCCTCAGAAACAGCCTCTCTGAAGTCGAGCCCAGGCCAGGGAGGCTGTTTTGTATAAAGGGGCTCTGGGGACTTCAGTGATGGAGAATGGGCTGAAACCACTCCCCCAGAATTGCAACACTCACAGAAAGCCCCCATCACTTCCTGTAGGCCTGCCCTGGGGCTAGAGAATTCCAGTCATCTAGCAAGTGCAGGGCAAGGGACAGGGCAGGGGAGGAAGGGACCTGGAGCTTACATGTGGAGAGAAGCACTATCTCAGATAGCCCCAGCCTTGGTCTCTTGGGCTCCACCTTCCTGCTTTTTGTCATATCTGTGTTTAGCCTGTGGTGTTACTTACATAATGCTTTTTAATATTGATTCACTTTTTAAAACTTTAATTATTTCAAAAGGAGCTTTATGTTGTTACTATAAAAAGAAGACTTGACTGTCTTGCGTATCACTTGCCACACAGAGTTAAACATATGAATAAAAGACAATAAAAACAAAATCATGCTGTTAAATTTTACCGAGCACCTGAGACTGGCTCACTCTCTGATAAAAAGGGAGGTTAACAAGTGTGAGAGCTGTGTCAAAGACAGGCCAGCACTCAACTAAGACTTTCTTCCTGATTAGACTTGCCAGATAAAATATAAGCTAGCCAGTTAAATTTTAGATAAGTAATGAATAATGTTTTAGTATAAGTATGTCCCAAATATTGCATAGGCCCTACTTATACTAAAACAAAAACAAAAACAAAACAAAATAACCAGCTATTTGTTGTTTATCTGAAATTTAACTTTAACTGGGCATCCTGTATTCTTACTTCCTAAATCTGACAACCCCTACTCTTGATGAAAGAGTTTTTAAGAGTTTTTAAAGGGGGTGGTGCTCATAGCTCTCAGTGGGCATGGCGCCGGCCACATACACCAAGGCTGGTGGGTTCAAACCCAGCCATGGCCTGCTAAAACAACAATGACAACTGCAACAAAAAAAATAGCCAGGCATTGTGGTGGGCGCCTGTAGTCCCAGCTACTTAGGAAGCTGAAGCAAGAGAATCGCTTAAGCCCAAGAGTTTGAGGTTGTTGTGAACCGTGATGGCATAGCACTCTACCAAGGGGGACAGCTTGAGACTCTGTCTCAAAAAAAAAAAATAAAAGAGTTTTTAAAGGGATAATTTTCTCATTGTTAAGAGATCAGATGTTTCTATGTGGTGTCTCCAGGCTACAAAAAAAAAAAAAATCTTGCAAATGACTATTATGATTCAAGGTGGAATTAAACCAGTGAAGATTACTAGTGTGGGAATTTAGAGGAGGCAAGAACATTCTAGTTGGGGGAAATTCTGAATGCTTTTCAGAGGAGAAAGAGGCATGGGGCTGGACCCTGGAGGTCAGTTAGTGTAAGGCAACAATCTGGAATTCTGAGCACCCTTCCTCTCATTGACCCATGGCCTAAGGGACAGAGGACACTCTTTGGTGGTAATGGCTTGACCCTGCTATCAACAGGGACAGAGGAGCTTGTGTTGGAGTGACTGTGGTTTGTGAGCATGAGTGACTGTGTGTGTTTGCCCAAATCACACTCTCTCAGGATATAAAAGGGCTTTTGAAAGCATCTGTTCTAACATTTCCTCCCGCCACTGCTCACCTCACATGGGAATCTGTAACTGGTTTCCAGTGATGGGGTGCTCACTCCCTACCAAGGTATCTCTTTCCATCAGTGGGCAGCTTTGACTAGTAGAAAGCTCTTCCTTAGTGTCAATAGAAATCTACCTTCCTGGAGTGTCTCTTCAGATTCACTTCTGCCTTCTGAACAATGCATTCCCCATCTTCTCCAAGACAAGTGTTCAGAGATTTGTCAGCTGTGATGATAACCCACTGGAAACCCAATTCTTTGGATTGTGCCTCTTATGGTCTGGTCTCTAGCTTCCTTATTTACAGGGAAAGGGGCTTGGGACTCTAGCATTGGGTCATATCTGGGGTGGCCCTGCCATGTGTACTATCTTCAGGCAGGAAGAAAGAAAGAGATTGGTCATTGGAACTCTGGGAGTTGGGGTCAGGACAGAACCAGGACAGGAAGAGAAGCTCCTTTCTCATGGGTGCTCAGTCTGCAGGAGTTGCAGGAGGAAGCCTGGAGACGTGGACTCTGTGCCCACACAGTAGCTAATTTGCTGTGTGACTTTAGGGAGTCTCCTCTCTTTTCTGGGCCCTACCTATATTTTATGTACTGTGAGTGGCTTGGCCTATTTCTACAGTAAAATCATTTATGCCTGCTCTGTTTGGTCAGTACTGGCTGGGATGCTGAGGCAGGGTCTGGATATGGAGAGAACATGGGCAGTATGTGTCCAGTGGACTGGTGATCTGGGAGCTGTGTAGGTACCTGTCATGGTCTTGGAACATGATAGCTCTGGCAGCATGTGACTCTGGAATGACAAAGCATCACAAAATGAGGTGGTCAGTGAAGTCAGATATGGGGGAGGAATGTCCCTGCCAGGTAGAGGGGGCTGCCCTGCATGGCTATGCTGACCCTGACCTTCTCCAGCCTGCAGACAGTCAGATGGACAGAGGCTAGGGGTGCTCTGTGGGACCCTATGCACCAGCCAGGACTCATAGTTGAAGGGGGTGTGGAGGGTAGCAGGGCAGGCTGGTTGAGTGGGGCTGGTACTTCTCTGCCAGAGGGAGCATCATTAGGGAACAGAGACTCAGGACAGAGCTGTGGGTTGGCTACTGCAGAAAGGGGCTTTCTCCCATCTCTGCCTTGCAGGGCCAGGAGGCTAGAAGAGGGGAAAGCCCAGGCTGAGTCATTTTGAATCCACACGCTGGGCAGAATCCCTGAAAGTCCACCAGTTTTTCCCTCAACCTACAGATAGGCTTTCCTGACAGATGACCAAAGAATGGGTCTCACTACCTCCCTGGCCTCACTTTGCCCCTGGACGTGCTCTATCTCACTGTCTGGCCTTTGTCAAGTCCTATTTCTTCTCTGAGCCTCCATTTCCCCAACTGTAGGTGGAAGAATTTGTGTAGACCAGGAGTGTCCAACCTGCATCCTGTGGGCTGCACACTGATTTTGTGAGGACTTTTCTTGCTTATCTGTGCTGGTGGATATTATGAAAAGTATGCATGAACACTTTTTTGGCTAATCAGCTTTTGTTAGTGTTTGTGTATTTAACGTGTGGCCCAAGACAACTCTTCTTCCAATACGTAACAGAGAAAAAAAAAAAAAGATTGCCCATCCCTGGGATGGTCACTAAAAGCCCTCCTAGGTCTCACATTTGAAGGCTCCAAGTTCTCCATCAGCTCAGTATGCTCTTACAGTTTACAGAGCATTTTCCCATTGACTCTTTAGTTTATCGCTCAACAACCTGGTGAGTGGGCATGGGGAGCAGTATCCCTCCAATCATTTATGTATTTATTTTGTTTTTATTTATTTACTTTTTTGAAACAGAGTCTCAAGCTGTCACCCTGGGTAGAGTGCCATGGCATCACAGCTCACAGCAACCTCAAACTCTTGGGCTTAAGTGATTCTCTTGCCTCAGCTTCCCAAGTAGCTGGGACTATAGGCGTCCACCACAATGCCTGGTTATTTTTTTGTTGCAGTTGTCATTGTTGTTTAGCAGGCCCGGGCTGGGTTCGAACCCGCCAGCCTCAGTGTGTGTGGTTGGCACCCTAACCACTGAGCTATGGGTGCCGAGCCTTTGTTTATTTATTTTGAAACTGAGTCTTACTCTGTTGCCCAGGCTAGAGTGCAGTGGTACGATCCTAGCTCATTGCAGTCCCATACTTCTGGGCTCAAGTGATCTTCTCACCTCAGCCTCTGGAGTAGCTGGGACTACAGATGTGCATCACTACAATGGGCTAGTTTTTTAATTTTTTTTTTTTTTTTATAGAGACAGGGTCTCTTACTTAGTCTGGTCTTGAACTCCTGTCCTGAAGAGATCCTCCTCCCACCTTGGCCTCCCACGCCTGGTCATCCAGTTTTTTTCAGGTGACAAAATCAAAGATCAGAGAGAGTGAGAAAGTCTCTTTCAAGTTCACACAGCTAGGTAGTCATTGAGTGGGGACTCCTGCTGCTGTATTCAGACCTCCAGCCACTGCCCCAGAAGTTTGCAAGGAGCTTCTGCCCCCGCCCCAAGCTGTGGAGGAGCACAGTACAGAGGAGGAGGGAGATGGGTGGGAGCAGGCGCAATTGCTTCATTGCCGGTTTTCTATAGGGATTTCCACATAAGATGTATTTTGAGGACAAAATATGTACATCTAAAGACCATGAAAGCCCTATACCACTGATAGGACTTCTCATGTGGAAGCTGAGTCAGACCCTCTTGTGAGCTGTACAAGCTCTGGGTTGGATTAAGTAAGAACTTCATGTGTCTAATAGAAGCGAAGGGGATTTGCACCTTTTAGATCAGAGACACTTAGTACATGACAGCACTTCAGTGAAGGTTGGAAAACTTCAAAACATGTAGAAGCACAAAGCATGAAAATGTCAGCCTTGCAAAGCGTTAGAGCTGGAAGGATCTTTAGAAACTATCTGGCCCATCCCTCTCTCTCTACCCTTTACTGAAGGGAAGATGAGGCCCAGAGAGGAGAGGAGATTTGGTCTAGGTCACACAGCATCAGTGACAGAGATAGGACTAGAACTTGTGTCACCTGACGTCCCTGACAGTTTAGGCACGGGCCACTTTCTGGAGAGGCAGTTAGGTGGAGGGTGATGAGAAGGGGAAGGAAAAGAAAGGGTGGGGGCCTGGGGACAGACAAGAGGTATGTGGGGCCCAGCCACCCACTGATAAGAGACCCACAATACCATTCCAAGGGGGTATTTTATCAAGATGTAATTTTTCCCGTTGCAGACACTATTTTCTTTCTCATGCAGACTGTGCTGGCCTTCGCGATAAGGCGCCTAGACATGTTCACACTGAGGCAGCCAAAACATGAGGCAGGACGAAAAAAATTCCTGTTGTAGCCTCCCCCCATGCTAGCCCACCCCCCCCTCATTTCCTCTCATTCTCTCCAAGTTCTCATGCCCCCCACCCCCAGCTGGCTGGCCCCTTCCTGCCTTCCCGTAAGTCAGCCCAAAGGAGCCAGGAAGGTATGTGGCCAG
>NW_003852398.1:25482166-25484187 GCF_000181295.1 Otolemur garnettii | reverse complement strand
GGCAGGCAGGTGGGGGTGGGGCCTGGTGTTTGCGGCCTTGCCCCTGGAGCCTTCTCCCCCAGCCCACAGTCTCTGCAGCTGAGCACAGAGCTTGCTCTGGTTTGGGGTTTAAGGTGAAGGTGACTAGAGCCTCCCCTAACCAGATTTTCTACTTCCTGATCCCCACTCCCGACCTCCTAGGCCAGGGCTTGATGGTGATTCTTGCAGGAGTAGCCTGTCGGCCTACTTCCATATAAAGGCCCCCAGACTAAAGAGACCTGGCCAGGGGGGAGATCTGGGATCCTGGCCCAACAAATCTACCAGTCACTTACTGTTGGATTAGTCCATTCTGTTCTCTAGGCTCTCTAGGCCTCAGTTTCCCCATCTGCCCACGAAGGGGGCTAGACTCAGATATCCTGGCCTTGAAATTCTATCTCTGGCTTTTTCAGAAGACAATAGTATTTGATGAGTGGACAGTATGGCCCCTTTGTATCAGTACCCCACCCCTGCTCTGCTCAGGAAGCCCACCCTACCCTCCACATCTGGATGGAATTTACCCCCCCCCACCCCACCCTAAGGCAACTCAATTACCAGCGATCTGATCAGGATGGCTCATGTGTCAGAGGGGGCCCTGGTGAAGGTTGCACTGCCACAGATGAGGGTTCCTGGGCCTGTGATCCTCCACCCCTCTCACAACCCAGGGTACCTTCCTGAGGTCCCTGGGGAGATGTGATCAAATGAACAAGGTCGTGCTGAGCGAGGGGAGGAGACGCAGAGGAGCTGCCCCCTCTGGCATTGGCTTAGGCTTCCCATTCAAATTCCTGAATAAGGCCATGGATGCTGGAGGGTTAGGGAAGATGGTGTGCACATTTTACACCTCCTGGCCATCAGGCACCCTGCCAACAGAGTCTGCCATGGTGGTACCCTCCTGACTTCTTGAATTATGAACTGGAGCAGGGGAGCCTGGATGGTAAGGCTGGTGCGAGAGTCAGGGTTCAGGCACCTAGTGCTACATCTTGGTATGCCCTCCTTGGGAATCAGAATAATCCTGCTGTCCTCCTCTGGCTTCGGCCAATCTGGGTAGTGAGCTCAGGGCCTTCCTGTTTCTTTACATGTCCACTTGATGTCTCTTACTCTATACCCATTGTTTAAGGACTGCTTTCTTGGGCATTGCACATTCTTGCTGCCTCTCACCCTTTCCTGTCAGCATACATAGGAGAGTCACTGAGCCCAGTACTTCTGAGCCAGAGTGTGCTATGCTGATTGGGTGTCTATATTACTTTGGGATCAATATAGTGACTTTCTGGGAGTGAAAGACCACCAGGTTACCTACAGCGGGGTGAACTGGCCAGGATCAGAAACAGAGGGGGTCAAAACCCTCATGTTCATCAGCAGTGGAAACCTACTTATACTATCCACTGCCCTCCAGCCAACATCATGGTCATGGGTTCTGTGAAAGCTGAGCAGGGCTTACCAAGCTGTGGAAGCACACATGTACACATGCGCTCAGACACACACTCCCTCCTAATCAGGACCACTATGGTGTTCAATTCAGCCAACAGTCACTAGTGCCAATTCAGAACAAGTCACTGTGCTTGGCACTGATGCAGGGAGGGAGGGAAGTCTGAGGCTGAGTCTCACTCTTCTGAGGGCTCATCTTGTCCCTGGGATAGAAAACACTGACCCCAGAGCCAGTCTGATCAGCAGGTAAGAGCCCAGACTGGAGCCAGTCCACACTTGGGTATAGGCTCTGCCACTGACAGCCTGGGGACTTTAGGCAAACAGTTCAGTCTCCCTACCCACCTCACATGGTTGTCAAGAATAAGCATATGATGCATGAGACACACTTAGCACGGTGCCCAGCCCAGAGAAAGTGCTTCACAAATGGCAGTTTCATTCTTATTTTGTGAAATAATTAACATCCAGATGGTAACTTCTCACCTGCCTGGAAAACTTCCTAATGCAGAACGCAGTCCAGAACTCCTAGGAAGCTCCTCCTCTTCCTTTTCTTCTTCTTCTTCTTCTTTTTTTTTTTTTTTTTT
>NW_003852398.1:25478130-25482146 GCF_000181295.1 Otolemur garnettii | reverse complement strand
TTTTTTTTTTTTTTTTTTTGAGGCAGAGTCTCACTTTGTTGCCCCTGGTAGAGTGGCTCACAGCAACCTATAACTCTTGGGCTCAAGTGTTTGTCTTGCCTCAGCCTCCTAAGTAGCTGGGACTACAGGTGCCTGCTACAACGCCTGGCTATTTTTAGAGGTGGGGTCTCAGTCTAGCCCAGGCTGGTCTCAAACTCATGAGCTCAGGCAATCTGCCCACCTTGGCCTTCCAAAGTGCTGCGATTACAGGCATGAGCCACTACGCAGGGCCTGGAAGCTTCTCTTCTAAAAAGGTCTCTGAGCTGTTACCAACAGAAAGTTCCACATCTATGCACCAAAGCTCTCCTCAGTGAGCTGGTAGGGAAGTGGAAGGTGGTGCTGGTAGTGGTAGGAGGAGGGCTCCCCAGAAGCCTGAGGGGGAGGCCAACATGGGTAGAAGGTCTGGGGTTTAGGTAGGGAGGGAGGGGGCAGCTGGGGGAAGCCAGGCTCACAGGGCTCTTGAATCCCCTCTCACTCACTGATGGCTTAGGGCACTGGTGTCAGTCCACAGGGGATGTGGAGACCAAAGGGCTTTTCCAGAAGCTGACTCTGGCTGCAGGTGCGGGTTTTACCAGGGCCACCTGTAGGCAAGGAGGCCCGTTAGGGCCTGTCCGAATCCAAACAGGGTTTAATGCCAGTTTCCATTCACAACATAACATTCCAGGCAGGGAAATCACCACGTACTGAGTGAAGCCCCTCTCTCATCCTTTATGCCATGTGATCTTCACAGTTCAATGAAACACTTGTCTCTACTTCACAGGGGAAAAACTTTGCGCTTAGGGAAGGGACCTCACACAGCTTGTTAGTGGCAGGGTGAGGAAAAGAACTCAGGTGTCCTGCTCCAGTATCAACACTTCTTTTTCACGGAGAGTTTGGGGGTGTCTGCCTGGAAGGGCCCAGAGAGTGATATTAATAATTGCAAAGACATTCAGTGGTATGTGATGCTGGGCAGTCTTGGGACCAGGGCTGGGGTCATGTCATGAACTAGCCCCCAGATAGTTAACACATGCTAGGTCTGAAAACAGGGAATCTTGGTTGGAGAGCAGCCTCGCCACTTACCAACAGAGTGGCCTGGGGAAGTATCTGAACCTCTCTGATGGGGACAGCTGTGGTATCTGTGCAAGGCATACTGGTGAAGAACCCCTGAGAAGAAATCGGTGAAGATGGAGGTGCTTTCTGAACTGTGAGCATGGGGAGGGTGTGGGCTTGTCCCTCAGTCCCTGTTGCAGCACTGGTGCTAGGCATGGCTTGGTCATGGCAGCACATGTTTGCGTTGTGCTAACCACCTAACTGAATGGAAGGTTTGGCAGCTGGTAAGAAGGGACTGAATTCTAACAGGAGAGGGTAGCTGAGGCTACCTCTGGAGGACGAGCAAACACTCGTACAGACCAGAAGGAAGGGGCTCTGACTGGAGGCAGCTAGGGTCAGCTCAGCAGCAGAGCCGTGCCAACTAGCACAGGCTAAGAAGATCCAATAGTTCAATTTTCTGTTCTGCTGTCTTCTTGCTGTGTGACTTTGGCCAAGGCCTAGCCCTCTCTGGACCTCTGTTTTGTTCTGGCCTCCAGAGGCCAGATGGAGGGCATAAGGTGACTGGGAGCTGAGTTGTCAGGGAGGGAGGCTTTTGCACCTGAGGTCTCCAGGCCTGTTGGGATCTGCCAGCCTGAAGGGGATTTCCTGGGGCCGGCCCAGTTCCCAGCCCTGCTGACGTCACCCCTGGATGGGTGCCCAGAGTTGGGGGGGGTGGGTTCCCAGAGCAGCACTCCAGGGGGAAAGGCAGGCGGGCACTCTCCCAGCCCACACGCTGGCCCTCCCTCTGGGGCCCTGGGGTCTCCCCATCCCCACCCCCAGGTGAGGAAGTAGGGGATCTCTCCTGTTGAAAGAAGAAGGCACTGAGTGTTGGCCCAAGATCCTGATTTGCTGTGTGACCTCAGGCAAGTCCCTTCCCCTCTCTGGGCCTTAGCCCCCTGTCTCTGCACTGAGGACAGATTTCTAAGCTTTTTGGAACTCTAACGCTCTGGAATCTGACTGGGAGTTGGGGTTCCTGGGAAAGGGGTGGAGGGTTGATTCCAGGGACTTGCTCCCCACTATAGCACAGAAGCTATGGGGAGTGGGGGTGTGCCATAGGAGAAAAGCAGCCCCAAGTCCTCCAGGTGGCTCCAAGAAGGAGCAAGGCAAGACCGGAGTTTTAGAAACATATTTATTTTTAAGTGTCCTGTGTCACTAGGGGCTTTTTCTTGGAGTTTTGAAATGCTCCAGAAGCCAGCACTCTGCATGTGTATGTTTGCTGAGCAGAATATGGGCTGTATTTATTCATCCTTTAGCCCGAGCCCTTAAAAATATAGACGGCTAATGTCTTCAGTATGTATGAAATATCCCATATGCTCGGAAACAAAAGGGGCTCTGTTATTAAAGTTTCATTTCCACACGCCCCCTCCCCTCCCTCCCGCCCGCCCCCCTGACACCCTGCCCTCCTCCCATCCCACTCAGCCTGCTCCAGACAGACCGAGAGTGAGGCAGCAGCGGGCAGGCGGTGGGCAGCCGGGCAGCAGTGGACGGGGCCCGGGCACAGCTGGTCCCTGTGCCAGTGGCTGTGGTGTCCGGCTCCAGGTGAGGGGGCAACTTCAGGGAGAGAGAGAGTGGGTCTTCCAGGGGAGAGGGGCCTTGGGGTCCCTGGGATGGCCAGAGGGAGAGTGGAGGTGGAGGTGGCCCTTCTTGCGGGTGCCTGTGGGGCCGGGGCCCTGGCAGGGCCCTGCTGTCTGGGACGGAAATGCCCGCTCTGCTGCTAACTAAAACCACATGTGTCTCCCAGGCAGCGAGGCAGAGACGCCGCCAAGCCTGGGGCTTGGGACTGGGGGAGGAAAGTTGCAGGCTGGCCCCATCATGTGTCCCAGTGGGTGAGGGGCCACGCGGGAGGGCTCAGGGTCACTTGCATTTGTACAAGTGAGAGTGTATCAAAGAGTGTGAGTGAATATCTGACTGCTGCGTGTGTGCATTTTGGGAGAATGAGTGTGTGTCTGTGTCTGCGCCTGAGCCCGTCTACAGGTCAGAGTGTCCCTGTTCACAGGGCTCAAGTGGTCTCCCTTTTGTCCTCCTGTGGCCTGAGCCCTGGGGAGACTCCTACCTGTCACCCAGAGCTTGGGGCCTGCTCACTGCCTCCTGGGAGGGTCCTGGGGGTGGAGAGACACCCCAGCTGAGTGGATGGTGGTCCTTGCTGAGCACCCTGTGGCCTCCATCCTCTTCCGCTCCTTCTCCTCCAGCCCAGCTCAGTCTTCTGGCACCTGCACAACCTCTCCTCATTCCCCAGAAGGAAAAGCTGAGAAGTAGAGCAGGGAGGTGACCACAGTCCCTTCTCCCATATCTGTTTTCATCTTTTAAGAGTAGTCACCTCCAGGAGTTTGGCATTGTCACTTTAGCCCTGGAATGTGAGCAAACCTAGGCTGAGTGAGGGAATAGCTTGCCTGTGGCCATCATGGAGATGGCAGTGGGGCTGTCCAGTCCCATCCAGGGGGCTTACAGTGGATGGTTGGCAGGTCTCCTCCCACCTCCAGGCCTCAGTTTCCCTATCTATATAGTGGCAAGGTTGGGTCAAGACTGATGTTTCCCCAAGTGAGGTGTGCACACTTCTGGCAGTTTGTGGGATGGTGCCACGTGGATAGCCAGCTTGTCTGTTGGTTTTACCTCCCTTAGGGAAAGATGTATAAATAGCAGCATATCACCCGGTGAGTAGGTATAAATAAAAGTGTAGTTGATCCAAAGGAATGAAAGCTGGGGACCAGTATAAGACCCTGGGTCCTGTCTGTTTTGGCAGTGGGCTTCCACCATTTTAAATGCTCACAAGTGTGTTAGTTCTGGCTGTCTAGGGCCTGAAGATGTGATCTGCTGTGTAGACCATCTTTTGGGCTCCACAAACCAGCAGCCCTATAATTTTGTGGTTACAGGGTGGGAAGCCCAGTTGCCACCTTTGTGTGTGTGTGTGT
>NW_003852398.1:25471293-25477990 GCF_000181295.1 Otolemur garnettii | reverse complement strand
TGTGTGTGTGTGTGTGCATTGTGTGTGCCATGTGGGAGGGTGGAACGAGCAGAATTAGGGAAAAGATCAGCCCAGCCCAGGTGAGGGCAGGATGCCCAAGGTCAAAGGCGGGGAGTTTGGGAAAGAGATTTGTCCCATGACTAACATTCTCAAGTGCTTTGTCCAGCCTCAGGCTTGCTTTGAACCACTGGAGTAGGGGTGTAGGCAAGAGGCCACCCTGGCCTTGGCCTTTCCTGTCATTCAGCCCTGACTCTCTGGCCATTTGGCTGCATGCTATCTGCCAGCCTGAGACTGGTCCAGGAGGGCTACCCTGAAAGGATACAGGGGCTTGGGGGTATCCCTTTGGCAGAGCTCCCCAGTAACTTCTCCAGGCTGGACTGGTCTTAGCTGGCATACTTGAGGACATACATGCTTGCCCTCCTCCCTTTCTGTGGAGTTAGCAGTTGCTATTATTACCTGTGATGATAATTGCTTGAATGTGGATATTCATTGATGATTTGTCTTATTACCGCTTTCTAGGGAAGCCTGACCCTGCTCTGTTGCAAGAAGTGCAATTTCCAGGATTATTCTTCCTTATCTCAGCCTGCAGCAGGCAAAGGGTACCAAACTTTGGCTCAAAAATGTGGACAATGTCCTGGGTGGGGATGAATTCATGGCCCTTTCTTTGGGAGGCAGCAGGTGCAGAGGAAGAAGGGCAGGGTGGGTCGATTTGAGCCTTGATGCTAACTTGCTGTGTGACCTTAGGTGAGATCCTTGCTCTCTCTGGCCCTCCTTTCCTCCCAAGAGCTCATCCTTGATGAGGCTGAAGTGATTCTCTAGCTCTGTCCTAGAGTGGTGCAACATCATTCTTCTAGGAGATTCTTGTTCTTACAGAAATGTGTTTTCCCTATGGGGACGTACCCTGTGAGTTTAGGCATTGGGCTCCCTGCAGCAGGGTGGGCCACAGAGACTCATCCATACTCTTTGTGTCTAGGTTCTCTTGAGGCCTGAGCCAGCTGTTTCAAACCCTGGGGAAGCAACTGGCCAGAGGCAGGGGCACAGTCCCCGCCTGCAGAACTCATTTCATTCTACTTGGCTTCAGTGGCCTTATGGGTCCTGCTGAACCACTAGCAGGTACACTGAAGGCCAAGGGCAAACAGAAACCTGTTTTATGATGCCCTTGGCAGCTGTATGGGCATCATTATAGAGAGGTCTCCCTGACCTGGGGGTGGGAGGCGGCACATGAACTTAAAGAGCAACTCTTTCCCAAAGAAACATTCTCATTTAGAAATGACACTGGTCACATAACCATGGTCTGCATAAGCAACCATGGGCTAAGCAATGGGATTGGGATGGAGGCAGAGGATTCTAGTTAAACTTGGCTTACCCACTGACAGTGATGCCCTGGTCTCCCTGCTTCCTTAAATTTCTTCTTCCTGGGTTTGGTAGAGGCTGAGTACGGAAGTGGTGATGAAACAGTTTACCTATGGAGTCACATCCAGGTCTATTTGTGACAATATTAACTTTAGGCAAAGGAAAACTAAAGTTTGCTGTCAAGTTAGGAAAAAAGAAAAAGAAGAGAAGAAGTCAGGTGAACCTGTGCTCTGCCCCTGCAGCAGCTGTGGGGACTTGGCAGATCATTGCGTCTCTTTAGCTCACTTTCCAGATCTGTGAAATGGGTTGTCATGGAGATTCGCAAGGCGTTAGTACAGAAGCCTAGCATACACTGCAGCTGGCACTGGGTAAATTGTAGTTCAAAGACATTGGGCCTGCCAATAACTCTGCTGACTTAAAGGAGGGGGTGTCACTGTCTCCCCTTTTCAGAGGGGAAGACAAGGCAATGAGTGATGTGCCCTGAGATGAGAAGAGAACCAACCCTTTCCCTGGCCTGGGTTCCAGTCTCACCCTGGTCCACTGGCTCTGTCACTTCATATTACTTAACCCCTCTGGGTCTCAGTTTCCCTGTCTATAGAAGAGGCAGGAATAGTCCCTAACTCACAGGCAGCTGTGAAGGTTATATAAGCCAACCCTAAACTCCTGGCACATAATAGGTGCTCAATGGACGTACTCTACCTGAATGGAAACTGAGGCGCCTTTGCCCTTCAAACTGCTCCCCTTCAACACCCCTCTAGTCCCCAGCAGGGCCATACCCTTTGTGAGTAGTCAGAACAGGTGGC
Organism: Otolemur garnettii; assembly: GCF_000181295.1. Classification (NCBI taxonomy): domain Eukaryota; kingdom Metazoa; phylum Chordata; class Mammalia; order Primates; family Galagidae; genus Otolemur; species Otolemur garnettii. The sequence continues at coordinate 25,475,834 of NW_003852398.1, read as the reverse complement.
CAGAAGCCCTGGGGTCCTAGGTGAGGCTCCCCTCTGGGGGCTAGTCTCAAATCTTGCCATAAATGCTACCAAAACACCTCCTGGAATGTTCTGCCTGCATCCCCTGGGATGAGGGGTGATCAATACCCTTCTCTCCATTAGCACTGACAGCAGGAACAGCTGATGGTTTCATATCTGAAGGGTATTTAGAGAAATGAGGGAAGTCGGGAAACTGAGCTCAGAGAGGGGAAGGGGCCTGTGTGTGGGCCACATGGCAGGAGGCAGGGGCTGGAGGGTGGAGGCCAGAGGCTGGGAAACCCTGCCGGGAGGTGGAAAAAGAAGGCCCCAGTGCCTGCCCTGGTGGGGCCTCCCTTCAGCTCCACTGGAAGCAGGAATGAGTTAAAGGGGAGCCGGAAAGGAGAGGAAGAAAGCAAACAGTCAGGAGAAAGCCTGGAGCTCTGGGCTTGCTGGGGTTGTTTGGTCTGGCCCAGCCACCTCCTGGGCCACTCCCAGCAGCTCTGCAGATGGGCTCCAGCACCCCCACAACACGCATGCATGTGTGTGCACACAGAGAGATACACACACTGATGGACACACATGCATACACAGCGACACAGACAAACACAGAGATACTGATGCAAACACAGCTACACACAGGCATATAGATAAACACATGCAGACAGATACACAGTGATATCCACAGACATATGCACAGATATACCTGTATGTACGGAGACATACACGTATACACACACAGAGGAACACAGACAGATATACACACGGACACATGCAGACATACATACAAGGAGGCACTAGAAATTGACAGACACACACAGAAGAGATATATATATACACACACCAACACACACATGTACACACACAGATGTAGACACAGATACATAAGAGACACACATAGGTGCACACACACATACACACACAGACTCATGAAGACATGCACATATACACACAGATTCATACCCAAATAAATAGACACAATGTACACATATACATACACACACAGACACACATGCACAGACACACAGCAGGGGTGGAGGCAGGTGCTGGGATGATAAGTTTCTGAAGCTCCTTCGAGCTCAACCTCCTCCCTCCCCTCTGCCCCAACAACTCACACTAGCTCCACCACCTCACTGCAGTAACCCATCTACCATGTACTGAGCACCCACCGTAAGCCCGGCTCTGTTCTAAGCTCTTTTCTTTCCCTGTTTAATCCTCACCACCACCCTATGAGGTGGGTACTGTCATTAGCATGGGTTTGCAGATGGCAAAACTGAGGCTCAGAGAGGGAGAGTAACTCACTCAGGGTCCACAGCTCATGTGCTGGCTACTCCGCAGTGGGCCTCTGCAGTGCAGAGCCCACTGCTGGCCACTCCTCCACACTGCCTGTGAGGGCACGAGGCTCTCACTCTGTTCCTGGCACTGAAGTCAGCTCTTCTACCTCCCCTATTGCCATCAAGGAGGGAAAGTGACCTGCCCACAGCCACAGGAGGTGGGAGGACCTGGGCTGATGTCTGAGTGTGTGGAGCCCCAGTTGCAGCGAAGAGGGGAGGCGGGGGCTGGGAGCTGACTGGACTATCAACTCTGCAGGGTTCCAGCCCCCATGGCCCCCACTCCAAGCCTGCATTTCTGTCCCTCAGCCCTTACCTGTTCAGTACCCCACACCCTTGCACTGTTCCTCCACTAGCCATTGCCTAAACAAGTGTATCCCGAACTTTTAAAATAATAATTTCAGGTAACTGTTGACAAAACATATTTCCCTCCCATTATTTTATTTAATCCTGTGTGTGTGGTAGGAGGAGGAGTTATCTTCTTTTATAGGTTGCATCTTGGCTCTGCCCTTTTCTGAGAGTCATTGACTGCTGGGGGCCAAGCTTATTTAGATACCAGGTCCTCCACTGGGCTCAAAATGCCAACTGCTCAGATATATAGGATATTTTTGGTAAGGCACAAAAGTAGCAGTTGTATAGTGATGTCTCTGTGGACCACATGCATGATAAGATCCAAAAGGGATGTGGCTGTTGAAAGAAAAAAATAGCTAATCTGATGTTAGGCTGCATTAATAAAGGTAGAATGCCCAGAATGAGGGAGGTGATGGTCTTGTCATGCTCTGTGTTGGTCTGATTTTCCTGTAGGGTTATGGTCAGTTCACTTTTGAGACCCTGCCAGAGTGGGCTGACTGTGGAGGAGTGTAAACAGTATGGGAAGGAAGCTGGAAAATACTAGTTAAACTTAGCATACCCACCAATAGTGGGTCCTTCCTGTAAGGGAAGGCCCAAGGGCATCTGTGAGTGTTCATGACATTCCATTGGATTGAATGGAAAATGAGGAAGGGAAAAGAGTACATGGTGGGTAAGTGAGGATTAATGGAGAATACAAAGCAAGGGACAGATGGCAGTATTACCTAGTGTTGGTGCTGATAGCTATCAAAGACCATTCCATCTAGTGCCTCCTTCACATTTGGTTTTTGGACTCCCTCCAGAGAAGCCTGCCGAGGAGTTTCCCAGGCTCTACTTGTTCTCCACTAGTGACAGGGAGCTCAGTACCTATTGAGGGATGTGGTAATCCAAGGAAATCATTCAGTGCAGTGCCAAAGAGTCTAGGGTAGCTGATCTTTATTGAGTACTTTCCTGGGCCAGACACATATAAAGCCATACCACAGCCACAAGAGGTAGGTACTATAGTACCTACAGTTGAGGAAACGGAGGGACAGAGAGTTATGCAACTTACCCAGGGTCTCACAGCTAGCAAGTGGCAGAATGCAGAATACATTGGAAACACGGGAGTCTGGCAATAGAATTTCAAATGTCTATCAAAATATAATGTGAGCCCATAAGTAATTTTAAATTTTCTAGCAGCTACACTAAAAAAGTAAAAAAAAGTGGAAAAAAAGAAACCCGTGAAATCAATTTCAATAATGCATTTACTTAAACTCCAAATAGCGTCATTTTAACATGTAATAAATGTTAAAAAAAAAAAAAGTTGTTAATGAGACATTTTACATTCTTTTTTTGGTACTAAGTCTTGGAAATCTGGTGTGTATTCTTTATTTACAGCACATCTCAATTTGGGCTAGCCACATTTAAGTGCTTGATAGTGGCTAGTAGCTACAGTGCTGGACAGCACGCTCCTACACTAGCCTACCTTTCAGACTTGAAAGGGGTAAGTGCACAGGTAGAATCAACAAATGATTATTTTTGTCCCTGGTGATTGTCGGTGGTAGTCCAGGCAGAAACCCTTGGCATACGCTGTGCGCTGATGTTGCTATCCTAAATCCAAGCCCTCCAAGTTGGCTGAGACAATTTCAGGAACATTTGGGCTGTGGGTACTTGACTCTCTGGGAAGGGAGGAGAGGCCAGGCTGAAGCTCCTCCATCTCCCTGACTGGCCAGCTGGGTACCACATGAAGTGAGGCCTCCTTGGGGTCTATAAGCCTATGGCCCATCTCCTCTGCAGTGTGGGGGACCAGGCCCACATTGCCAGGGGGGAGGGCAAGGGCTGCTCCTATGGTTCTTGCATTCTTTAGGCTGGTTAGACTGTTAAACAGAACAAACAAACAAAACCCACCATTCTTTTTTTTCCCTTCCACAAATTTACTTTCAAACTTAATTGATTCCTTCCTTCTCTTGAATTTACCCCCTTGATTGGTCCTAGTTTTTGCCTTTTGCAGGTACATAGCAGAGTCTGCACATAAAGAATGTGGTCTCTTAATAATAAGGAACTTTTTTTGAATACTAAGTATAAGCCAGGCTCTATTCTGTGCTTACAGGCCTGGTTGCATCCAATCTCTGTAACCCTGTTAGATGATTTCTATTAATGTCCTGATTAATTGAATATTAGAGGCTGAGTCAGGGTTTGAATTCAGACAGTTCCATGCCAGAGCCCATAACTGTTTCATTTTTCTTACCTTGCCCTTTCTTTTTATTTTTCCCCCCTCTCAGATTTAGATATCCCTTCCTATCAGTATTAATATACTTTTTTTTTCATAAAACTCTGTGAGTTAAAAAAATTGAGCAGGGGCTCAGTGCCTGTAGCTTAGTAGCTAGGGCTCCAGCCACATACACTGGGCCTGGTGGGTTCAAATTTGGCCCAGGCCAGCTAAAACAATGACAACTGCAACAAAAAATAGCTGGGCATTGTGGCAGGTGCTTGTGGTCCCAGCTACTGGGAGGCTAAGGCAAGAGAATTGCTTAAGCCCAAGAGTTTGAGGTTGCTGTGAGCTGTGACACCACAGCACTATACTGAGGGTGATATAGTGAGACTCTGTCTCAATTAAAAGACAAAAAAAAGGAGCAGGGACCAGGCACAGTGGCTTGCACCTTTAATCCTACCGTTCTGGGAAGCCATGGTGGGGGATTATTCAAGTTTAGGAGTTTGAGACTAGACTGAGAAAGAATGAGACATCGTCTCTACCAAAAATAGAAAAAATTAGCCAGTTGTAGTGGAGGGTGCCTGTAGTCCCAGCTACTCAGGAGGCTGAGACGGAAGGATCACTTGAGTCCAGGAGTTTGAGTTTGTTGAGCTATTATGTCACCATACTCTAGCTGG
>NW_003852398.1:25466428-25470987 GCF_000181295.1 Otolemur garnettii | reverse complement strand
AGGAATGCTGCCCCCATCCTTGTAGGGTCACTGGACAGCAACACAGTGTTTGCAAAGGGCCAGTTGTTCCCAGACCCACCTGTACACAGGAAGTGGGAAGCTTCAAGATACACTGATCCCAGGTACTATCACAGAGGTTCTGATTTCATTCATCTGGGGTGTGCCTGGGGCTTTGGAACATGTAAATAATACTCAGGTGATTCTAATGGTGTGGCCAACTTTAAGAACCATGATGCTAAACCAGAGGGGCACAAGCTCATGTAGCCCTCCCAGCAGCTGTGATGCAGGTTTGTCTAGGGGTTTCACTTTACAGATGAAAAAATGGAGGACCACAGAGGTAGAGTAACTGACTCAAGTTCAGACAGCCAGGAAACAGAGGTGGTAGGTGTGCAGTAGCCATGGGTTTTAAACAGTGGTGTGTTGATAAAAGCTTGACTGGCTCTCTGGGGATTCTTAATCTGTAGTATTCTGCCTGTTTCTATGGCATAGTTACTGCCCCCACGGTCCATTTCAAGCACCTATCTGATGTCCCTGAGTGCAGATCTGGGGAATGATGTGTACATTGGCTGAATCACTATGCCTGGCTTCAGCACATGGCTGGACCACTTGGCAAGGTGAACAGGTGGTCCTCTTATGGGAGGTAGATCTGGTTAGGAATTTTCTGAGTTTTTAGTCCCAGAACCCTGTCTACAATAAAATACTTGAGAACCCCAATGCATGCAACAGATTAAAAAGCAGCATGGCTGGGCATAGTGGCTCACACATGTAATCCCAGCATTTTGGGAGGCTGAGTCAGGAGGACTGCTTGAGGCCAGGAGTTCAAGACCAACCTGGGCACTATAGCAAGACACTGTCTCTAAAAAATTGAGAAAAATTAACCAGATATTGTGGCAGGCTCCTATAGTTCCAGCTGTTTTGGAGGCTGAGGCAAGAGGATGACTTGAGCCCAGGAGTTTGAGGCTGTGGTGATGCTATGATTACAGCACTGCACTCTAGCCCAGGTAACAGAGCAAGACCTGGTCTCAAAAAGACCCACAAGCAAATAAACAAACAAAAAAAACCCTCAAAAGCAGTATGTTATCAGCATAAGTTTATTTTATAAATGTAAACCATAATATCATGTTCTTATAATGCAGCAGGGTGAGGGGGCACTTGTGAAAGTGGGTAGTAGTTGGCAGTAAGCAACCAGGGGCCTTGTGCTCCCACCCACACTGATTGTGTGGCCTTGAGCAAGTCTCTCCCCATCTAGGCCCCCATTTTCTTGGTGTGGCCATGAGGAGACCAGACTGTATGCAGGGTATGGTTTTCCAAGCTGGCCCTGACCCTGCTACCCCCCTGCCCAACCCTGGCCAGCCTTAGCCTTGTATTTATAACTGTGATTTCAGTCTCTCCAGTTCTTCTGAAGCTGGTTCCCTAGCCCACGTATTTATAAACCCGGCAGGGCAGAAATAGAAATGACGAGCAGGGGACTTGGCTGATGCTGTGAGCAGGCTGGATTCAGTGAGTCCATTTGAAATGAGCTCAAGTTCCACAGCATCCTAGGTCCACAGGCAATGCAGAGCTGGAAGAGCACTTGGAGACCCCAAACCCAGCCCTGTGATTGTGTGAGTCACTGGGGCTCAAGAGCAGAGGGTTGTGGCAAGGGTCTCAGAGTGTGTGGCAGATCCAGGGCCAGAATGAACGGCTCTTTGCTCTTTGTGAAACAGCCTCTCCCCAGACCCTCAGAAAACCTCCAGTGACCATCCCAGACCCCACACACCCCATCAGCTTCCCTTGTAGTCGTTTTCCTGCTCTGGCACCCCAGACAGAGACACACCCTCCTTCAGCCTCCCTTTCCCCATCTGTTGATTGCCATAGTAATAGGTGCTGGCCTCGTAATGTCATTGTGAGGAGGAAACACGATCATAATGGATCCTGTGTACAATCACAGGGCCTGGCACATATTAAATGTTCCACGAATGGTAGCTATTATTTTAATTTTGTTCTCAGACACCCCTTCACAAAAATAATAGTGATAATGACAATAGCGGCATCTTTTTCACCACGTATACTGGTTACTTTATTTACTCTACACAACCACCATGTGATATCATTATTATTATCCTCAGACTCATTGTATATCATGCATTTTACATTGAGGAGGTGCTGTATCAATTTAATGAACTTAGGAAAGAATGTTCTCCAAAATTATATGTAAAATCATATTTCTAATACAAGGGTAACAAAAAATACACAGTCCTACATGGCAGACATATTCATAGTGGAAGAGGAAGGTTCTACAATGGAGAACAATTGGATAATCAGAATATTAGCATAAGAAATGTATCTCTCAGGGATTTGCAGGGCTTATGCTTGCCACTTGATTTTATGTTTTTTATAATTGCATGTGAGAATGTAACATAATAGTGAACTTGAAATACATAAGCCATATGTGGCATCTGTCAAGGTTTTTCATATTAATACTACTGTTTTAATTTATCTTAATGACGTACAGTGCTCCCTGGCCCCCTTTCTGGCTTATTTCTCCATTATATTTAGCATCATCTGACATACTTTCTTATTTATTTATTATCTGTCCACCCCAACTAACATGTGATCTTCACGTGGGCAGAGTTTCTTTCGCTTTTGTTCACTGTGTACCGCCAGCACTTAAAATAGTGATGGCAGTAGCAGGCGTTCAGTGAATACGTGTTGAGTGAACAAATGAATAAATGAATGACTGGGTCTCTATTCTACCAAAAGGGCACCTGAAATTCAGTATGATGAAATGACTTGTCCAATATTACCCATGTATTATGAGGCTGAACTGAGACTTGGCTGATACTTTTCTCTCCCAAGACCACCCAGCATGCCCAGCTGGGAGTTTTTCCCAGCCCCTCACCACTGCCTGGTATCAAGGGGTAATTTTCTGCTGCTCCCAGAGCCCCTCTCGGCTCTGCCCCATGCCCATCCAAGGCTGGGCCCTTTAGCCCCAGGAGGTGGACAGGGATGGAAGGGAGGAGAGAAGTAGGGAGGAAGGAGAAGAAGCCGGGCACCCAGGTTGGTGATGCTGAGGCAGGGAGGAAGGAGGCAGGGTTTGTTGGTCTGTCCTACAGCACTAGAGGAAAAGGTTGGCAGTGTGAGACCACAGTGAACATCCTCCTGGGACTGACACTGCCATTGGAAAACAGTAGGATTGGACTAGCCCAGATTGGATATAGCATCAACTTTGGCTGCTTCCACTCCCACCAACCACTCTGCCCAAGATCTTTTTCAGCTGGGGAAACTGAGACCCTGTTGAAAAAGGAAGTGATTCTTCCAAGAATTCATAGCAAGGTAACTGAAAACACTGGGCTTCATCATCTTCACTGGTTCTGGGGGTTGGAAGGACTTAGGATTCCGCCCGCCTTTGGAGCTATGGAGAAGGAACCTCTATCTTGGCTTTCCTCCCCTTCTGGGGAGAAAAATACTAAGGCAGGAGTGTATTCCTAGATCCGATTCTTGAGGACAACAGATGCTCTCTTCCTAGCGGCAGGGGAACTCAGCTCTGGGCAGGCCACACACTACCCCCATCTTACCCTAGTGCTTTGAGTGCCCCCAGATGGGGGTGGGGTGAGCAGGTGCGCCCTGAGCCATCTGCACTCCAGGGTAACTCCATTTTGCCCATAGGCTATATCTAGATAGTCCCTTTTCACTTCACATTCATCGTTTCACTTGATCAATATTGAGTGCCTTCAGTGTGCCAGGCAATGTACCAAGCATTGGTGAGAATTTCCTCCCTCCCTGCCTTCCATCCTTCCATCTTCCCATCTCTTTCTCTCATTCATTCATCCTTTCATTCATTTATTCAGCAACTACTTAAATTACTGAGATAGTACAGCCTTATGATAAGAGTGATATTTGGAACTAGACCATCAGGATATGAACTGTGACTCAGCTACCTCCTAGCCATGTGAGCTTGGCAGGTCACGAAAGCTTGATTTCCTTATCTGCAGAATGGGGATAATAATAGCACTTTCCTTGTAGGGTTGTGATGAGGATCAAATGAGTTGATGCTTGCTGAGTGTCTGGAATAGCACCTGTCATAATAATCACTTCATAAACATCAGCCATTATCATTGTTAGTATTTTATGTGCTTGGCGCTGTGCCAGATGCTGAGGCAATTGCTCCAAAATGCTTCCCTCACAGGGACCCTGCATACCAGCTCTTGTTTCAGTCGCCTGTCTTCGACTCGGGCCTTGCTGCCGCCAACCCCAACCACAAAGCTGGGCCTTGTGGTGGTTTTCCCCAATCCCGAGGGCTGACCCCTACACTGTCTCTCCAGCCAGCAGCAGAAAGTCAAGGCAAAAACAAAAAACAAACAAACAAAAAAACCTGTCACAATCTTTTCACCTAGTCTCACCTCCCTTAGCTCTTCTAACATGCCCTGGCCTCAGCCCATCCAAGCCTGTGTGGTTTTTCACATTCATCTTCCGTGGTCCTGCCTTCTTGCCTTCATTGGGCCTTGGTGGATCATCAGCCCGGGAAGCTCTCCTTCATGCCCCTCAATCATGAGGTCTGCCTTTTTTTTTTTTTTTTT
>NW_003852398.1:25464222-25465415 GCF_000181295.1 Otolemur garnettii | reverse complement strand
GAGGTGGAGTCAGAATTTGAACCCAGATCCGATTCCTAAGCCAGTGGCCTTTCACATACATGTAGAGAGCAGCAGAAGCTTGGGATGGGTCCCAAGGTCACATTCCCTGGGCTTAGATTCCAGCAGTCTCAATTCATATCCTGCTGTGTCACTCACCACCCATGTGACTCTGGATATGGTGGTCACCTCTATGTGCCTCAGTTTCCCTATCTATAGCCTGCACTCACACCACTGCCTCTCAGAAGTGTAAGGAAAATGGCTCAGCCCAGCCCCTAGCAGGTGCTCAGTGTGTGGCAGCTGCCAATATTGTTGTGGGTCCTGAGACTCACAGCTCTCAGGCAGGGGTGGGTATATACTGGGGCTCAGGCCTGCACAGGACCTACCCCAGCCCCCCACTGGGTTGGGAGTCCTCCTCCCTTCTTGGAAAGGAGCCTTGAATCAGGGTGCTGCTGCCAACCCCTCCCTCCTGGCTTGGCAACGTGAAGACAACGCCGGCCAAAAATATTTGTGTGGGTGGCGGAAAGTTAACTTTTCCGCCTCTCTCTTCTTTCCTGGAAACCGTGGCCACCATCAAATACAGCAAAACAGAAGCAGGGATAGAGCGGGCCGAGGCCTCTACAGGGACTCAGAGGAGCCCTGCCCCCACCCCATGCCCACTCATCTGCCTCTGGCCATCTGGCTCTGTGAGGGTGGGCTGGGTAGGGGCTGGTTTCCAGTGTTTAGAATCATGGGTCCTTCAAGGCCAGAGCTGGATGGCCCCTCCAGCATCATTTGGTTTAGTCCTGCCATTGTGCCCTTGGGTAACTGACCCCAGAAAGCATCTGCCCCAGGTCACACAGCCAGTCAGGTCTCTTCTATGAAGCAGAATTCTACTGGCTCTTCATGAGGTTCTAAGATTCTTTGAAACTCAAATGGCAGAAATCTGGCAGCAGCCAGTGAGTGAGAAAGCACCAGGGGAAGAATGAGGGTGTGGAGCCATCTCTTCCGTGTCTCTGTGTCATGGTCAAGGTGCTAAAGCTAGGATACAGTCCCAGCCCCATCACTCACTAGCTTCGTGACTTAGGCAAGAAGTCGCTTCAGGTGACTCCTATCTGAGCCTTAATTTCCTCCCCTCTGAAATGGGATAGTAACAAGGTATTGCTCTCATAGGGTGGTTGTGAGAATTTACTGTGATAACCTGAGTGAGTTACCCA
>NW_003852398.1:25447719-25463478 GCF_000181295.1 Otolemur garnettii | reverse complement strand
TCTCCTTGCTCCACTGAACACCTGCTCCTTCCCATTTATCCCTGATCTCTATTAACCAAATCACTCTGTCACCAGAGCTAGGAACCTGGGCTGCATCTGAGACTCCTCCCTCACCCTCCACACCCACTCTCCATCTGCCTCTAAGCCCAGCCAATTCTCCCACCCAAGTCTCTCTCCCATGCATCCCCTCCTCACCATCCCGTGTAGGAAGCTTTATCCCCTCTCTCCTTGATCATCATCCATCTTAACATTTATAAATAATCCTCCTATTATTATTTTTGTTCTTGTTATCATTAATAGCTCTCCCACCAGATTTTAAGGCTTCATGAGCCAGAACCATCATCTCTGTTCCCCACTGTGTCCCCAGTACTTTTTATGGAATTTGAAGCATAATAATAAGAGCTTAAGACATTTTTGTGGACTGAGAGAATAGTCAATGTCTATTAAGTTATGGCGTAGAAATTATGTTAGGTCCTCTGCATGCATTTTCTCATGTAATCCTCAAGGCAACACAAAGTGGGAGATATTATAATATAATACCCATTTTACTGATGGGGAAGCGGAAGTTCAGAGAGATCATGTGGTTTGCTGACCACCACACAAGGGGCAGAGCTGGGATTGTAATTCAAAGTCTGGCCACAGAAGCATACCACCACACCTCCTGGCTAGGTGTACGGCCTCCTCAGGGGGCCCTGCCCCAGCCTTCCATCCTCTGTCTGCCCCACCATTCCTATGATTCCATGAAAGAATTCTTTTTAGGGGGTGCCTGGATAAGTATTTGTAAATAACTAAATGTTCATTTAATGCGCATTAGGAGAAAAATAACTTAGCACAATATGCTTGTGGTTTTCCTGCTTAAGGTAAGTTTAAAGTAATAGAAGTTATTTAAAGTTGACTAAAGGAAAGCTATTAAGTAAATAGTTTCAGGTAGCATAAGGATGTGGTGAAATTCTGGGATGTTGACTGACTGCAGCTTGGGAAATACTTCCCTGTGGAAGTGTGGGACCTGCACCTTAAACCCCAGCCAGTTCTCAGAGTCACCTGAGGGTAGGCAGGTCTCAGAAATTCAGCCAGGAACACCCAGTGAGCTGTCTTGTGTGCTGTTTCCTCTCTCCCTGTACAGGTAGATCACCCCTAAGGGGCCTCACACATTGAGTCGGGTTAAGAAGAAGGGATTGAAGGTCCATTACTCCACCCAGCCCCATAAGGACTTACCTTGCCCCTCAGGCAGAGCTTTTCCCAACTCTGTGAATCAGCAGAGGAAAAAGCAAAGCTGCAGAGAGCCAGGGGAGACCCCCGAGAGGAGCAGAGACCAGCATCACACGGGTTGCCCTGGCCCAGGCCCAGGAGCCATCTTCTCCACATCACTGAGGAGAGGCAGCACCATGCTGGGCCCTCACCTGCCACCTCCACCCCTTGGGCCCAGCGAAGGGAAGCCTGACCCCTGTGCCTTCCGGATCCCTGATGGGAGCTACAGGTGTCTGGCTCTGGAGGCTGAGGAGAGCAGCGGTGAGGAGGGCCAGCAAGGAGAGGCGGGGGACCTGGAAGATGATGAGGCGGTCAGCAGGAGTGGGGACAACTCTACCTGCAGAGCCACCCAGGTGGTACCACAGTTGCCCGGAGCCTTGGACCTCCAGCCACCCAGCTGTACCAGGGGGCAACAAGGGGGACTGCAACCTGAATACAGGGCCAGCCAGGACTGGGATGTGGTGAAGGCCCAACAGGTGACAACAACTAGCCCCAACCCTGGCCCTGGGCCCAAGCTAGCTCAGAAACCAGGTAAGCTCATGTCTCTTTTTGCCTGGATTGCCGAGTCACATGGGACCCTACAGGTCTTTAATGGGGGAGCTCCTGACCACAGTTTCCCATGATACATAAGCCATCACAGTCCCATGAGCATGTCCAGATTAACAGCTGCAGAGAGAGAGGAGCGGCTGTGGGTGAAGCGCAGCTCCAGCTGTACCACGTCTAACCCCACGCCTGCCAAAGAGGGCATGTGAGATGGCAGTGAGAGAAAGCCCCTTTATCTTGCTTGGTTAAAAAAAAAAGAAGGTCTATCTCTCATCTGCTCTGTAATCACTAGTGGTAACATGCCTGTAGAGTCTTGAGCAACTGATGGGCAGGACCCCCTCTTTAAATATATTGAGTGCCGGCTACTTGGAGGTGTTGGGGAGGTAGCACTCAGGGACAAAATGGATATGGTCACTGCCCTCATAGAGCTTATGAGGGAGTCACTGAGGCCTTTGATCTAGTCTGACTACCTATTTTTATAGGTGGGGAAACTGAGACCCAGAGTGAGGAAGAGACTGCTCAGGGTCACTCAGCAGATTAGTGGCTGAGCTAGGCCCACATTCCTCACCCAGGCCTTGGTTTCCCATCTGTTAGAAATGACAAAGGCAGAACCCATGCCACCTGGGCTGCAGTGAGATCCAATGACAGCATGTGGGGAGAGCTGGGAAGGAAGAATGATGATAATTTTCTCGCAGGCGGCTGGAGTCTGCAGAGCAGGGCGGGACAGGGAAGCCCACACTGAATCACCTCTACCGCCAGGCCCATGGAAACGCTGAAGTGGGTCCAGATGGGGAGGACGTGAGCCCAGCCACGCTCGGCTCAGGCAGGAGCTGCTGCCAGTAGATCCCGGGGGTGCAGGGTATGCGGGGGACAGAGTCCTAGGAGGACTTGTGCGTCAGGAAACTGAAGGAACACTTCATTTCTCTGCAGGCGTCACTGACGCCCAGCTGGCATCTCACCAGCTTTCCTGCCCACTCTTCTCTCTGAAATAATTCTCTTCAGGCTCTGATGATCCCCCAAGGCCACTAGCTGCCCCCCCCCCCCCCCCGCTTTGGTCATAGAGGGCACTGGGCGGGAACAAGGAGGGACATTCAATGGCCTTGGGGCAGGAAGAAGGACTCAGAGAGGCCCAGCAGTCTTGAACTTGGCAGTGGGCCCTAACCCCAGAGTAAACCCAAATCCGGGTCTCTTAGAGCCTGAAGCCCCCAGGACCTTCCCCTTTCACGGACTGAGGCTGGGGGTCAGGAAACACGGATACTGGTTCTAGACCTCAATGCTGACTAGCCAAACCCTAGCAAATTTTTTTCCCTTGATGAGGTTCAGTTTCCTCATTTACGAAAATAAAAATAAAAACACGAGTCCTATCTACCTTGGGGAACTGTTGTGAAGTTGTAATGACTTTAGATGTGGCAGTGGTTTGGAAATTTTAGAGGAATCTAGGTAAATATGTAAGGGATGTTTCTAATTTAATGAGATGTAATTAATTAAATTAATTCAATTTAAATTAATTATCATCTATTCACCAATACACCTGCTGTTATTTGTTAAGCCCTTATATGCTAAGACCACTGTGCTAAGAGCTGTGCACTTTCCAGTTCATTTAATCTTACAGTAATTTCCATGAGGGAATACTTTTATTATCTCCATTATACAGATGGGAAGATCGAGGCTCAGAAAATATAAATGACTTGTCTAAGATGCATGGCTATCAAGCTGCTAAGTCATGATGCAGTCACAGTTTTTTTAATATGTGGCTTGTACTCTTAGTCACAATTCTCTTCTGGAGTTATAAGGGTTAAGTGTTGTCTGGGGACACTCTAGAGTGAAAGAGAAATTGGATGGAGAGGAGAGATGGGACTATCTTTAATGAACCTTGTTGGCAGGTAATTTGGTAGACTGTCACTCTAGTTATTGTACTATAGCCTTCAAAGCAGGCATTATTCTCCCCATTTTATAGATGAGGCAATTGAGGCTCAGAGATATAAGTCTTCTGCCCAAGGTCACACAGTCAGAGCCAAAACTGAGACTATGATCATGTTCTTTTTCTATTGAACAATCTGGTTCATTCCTTTCTTCAACATCCAGCCAGTTGGCCATTCAGTTCTTATGTGAACATTTCTAGAGACAGAGAGGTCAGGAGTGACCTCAGAAGGATGGAATGGACAGGGAAGACTTCTTGGAGATGGAGGCAAGAAGGAAGCTGGGTCCTGCAGGAAAGTCAAAATCTGGGTGGTCTTGGGTCAGAGCCCACATTGGCCTTTCTGCTCCTCTGAGAAAGGGAGTAACTGGAGTCCCTTCTCTCTGCCTGGAGATCCAGAGGGAGGAAGCCTGTGGGCTGCCAGGTTATTAGTGGATTAGGGCTTCCTTTTAAAGCTTCCTCCCATTACTCCAGAGGATTATACGCATCTTTAGACAATTACACCGTCCTTCAGCAATTATACCTGCCTCTCTAGGAGGCTCCTTGGCTGTTTTAAGTATGGGCCATGGCATCTTCTGCCTTGGGCACTGAAGAGGCCTTTATTTGGGGGCAGGGTACCAGTGCCATTTCTCTAAGGCCTGAGTACCAGCCAAGCAGGGCAGGGGGAGAGGTGGGGTACAGAGAGATAAGGGGAGCAGGAGCCTCAGCTCCAGTGTACTGCCATCAGCTGCTGCCAACTTGGGAGGATATATGTGGGAAGAAGGTGTCATGTAGTTCTCATGATCAGACCTCAGGCAGCACTAGTTGACCCACAGCTTGCAAGAGAGCTCCATACCATGGCCATGGCCACGGCCACAAAGTCTTAGCTGGTCATAACTGCCAGGGCTCATTGAGATTATTCAGCAGATGGAGACTCTGAAGCCCAGAGATGGCAAACAACCTCTCTAAAGTCACCCAGTAAGCTGATGGCAAACCTAGGGCTAGAATCCAGGACTTCTACATACCAGTTCACCTGCCAGGTACTGTGTTAAGTACTTGGCATGGATTAGTTCATTTCACCCACTAGACAACCCTGTGAAGTCCACACTTTTCTTATCTTTGTTTTCCAGGTGAGGAAACTAAGGCATAAGGAGTTTAAGTGAATTGTCAAAGTCTCACAGTCTGTGGGTAGAGGAGATTTGAACTCCAGGAGGTCTAGGCCTATGCTTTTAATCACCCTCTTTACTGCCTCGTCTCCATGGCAACAATGCAGCAGACTGTGTTCTTCCACCCACCTGGGGCTGGAAAAGGTTATTCAGGCTCCGGGAGTTAGTGGGAGATTCTGCCATACCACATTCTCTCTCCCCTCAAATCTGGGACCCCCCATTGATCCAGCCCTTCCTTTGGTGATAGCCATTAGTTACTGGGGGTCAGAGGTGTCTAGAGTATTTAGAGGCCTTTCCAATTCTAGTGGTTATGGTTCTGAGCCTCTGGCTGAGGATGGGATGTGGGTCTGTGTTGTCAGATGAGCCCTGGTCATATCTGTCTTGTTGAAGCAGAGGAACCCATGCCCATGTTAAGAGCTGACAGTGGTCACTGGGCCCAGGACAAGGCCCCTGCTCCTCAGGCTGTGAGAGAGAGGGCAGACAGAGCAGGAGGCTGGGCGGGAGGCTGCCCAATGCCTCTCCCCCTCCCCCAGTCCACAGTGACCATGACAGAAGAGTAATGGTGAGGAGCATCACTCAGATGTTCCCATATACCTCACCGTGCACTCACATGTATACACTTTCACCCACATGCATACACATGTTGTATAGACATCACATTCTTATAGGAACGTGTATGCACTCACATATATGTATACTTGTGGGTGCCCTCAGACACTCAGACCTCCATGCATGAGATATACTGTCCCAAAGGCCCCCCTCACCCACATGCATACACATGTTGTATAGATATCACATTCTTATAGGAACGTGTATGCACTCACATATATGTATACTTGTGGATGCCCTCAGACATGCAGACCTCCATGCACGGGATACACACCCTCCCAAAGCCCCCCTCACCCAGGCATGCCTGTTATACATGGACACATGTCTCAGATTTGCTTACAGAGCTACAATTCCACACCAAAACATACAAGCAGCCATGTGCACTCTTTCTTATATAAGCACACTTATGCCCTCCCATGGATACATGTTAAAAGCATGTTCTCTTCTCCCTTCTCTCTTGCTACACACCTACACTTTGAAATCTCTCTTGTATTCACACATTCTCTCCTACAGGCATATCCACTCTTGCACGCCCTCTGTCACACACCTACGTACAGATTGAACCACTTTCTCTCTTTTTCTCTCCATCTTTCTCTTTCATACCACCCACACAGTAATCCTGGCCTCTCTCTCTCTCTTCCTCTCACCCACACAGTTTCCTGGTTCCCCACAGGCTGGGCTGCAGCTACTTCCCCAGCACATCACTCTTGGGGTAAGCAATACCCTGCCTGGTGCCAACGGCCCGGACTCCCTCCTGAGTCCCTTCCCCAGCACAATAGGACAAGAGCAGCCACAAGGTCAGAGAAATTCTCTGAAGTCCATGAGTCCAGGCAGAGGGATGGGAGCTGCCAGGATGCCTTGTCCCCTCTGTCACTTGACTTCTTGCACTCAGAATCTGCCCACTGGGTATAGAGAGTGTCCTAAGCCCAGGCGGTTAACCTGTAGGTCTGTGTTTCAAAGAACATTGGGTGGAGTGGGCTTACACTGACACATTTCTGACTTCCTTCAGCAAAGATCTAAACATAGAACTCTTGATATAGAAGACAGATGAAAGTGGAACCACCCTGATCGTAGGGGTGAGGAACCCAGGGAAACTTCGGTGAAAACCCAGGCCAGCATATTTCCATGTGTGGTTCTGCTTCAGAATTGTTGGGGCTGTGGAGGGTACTTGCCATCAGTCTTGTCCCTAGCCCACCAACTGCTCTATGGGAGGGGGTGCTGGGATGTGGGAATATGAACTTTTAACAGCATCCCCAGGAGACTGGTGCACACTGACCGTTCCCATTGGGCTGTGCTGTGCTCCCTCTGCATGGCATTTTAGTTCAGTGAAAAGCACACCACACTTACTGCTGACCCACAGCAACCAGGGGATGGCAGCAGGCTGGTGTGGGGGTGGGGTGGGAGGGTGGTAACCTTCTTTGGCCCCCATTTGCTTAAGTCCTACCAAGAGAGTCAGTTATTCTAGTTACTGGGATGGAAAAAATGGGGTGAAGATGGGCCTGAGGGGGTACTGCATCCTGGTCTGTAAAGAAAGAGGCTGGGTGTGGGGTGGGAGGTGGTGTCAATTATGGGGATAGACTCACAAAGACAGATTTAAAAGGGGGTAGTGTGAAGAACAGAGAAGAAAGAGGGAAACAAGATAGACCGAGAGACACAAAGAAACTGGGTGAGAAAGAAAACAGAAGGATTTAGGGACAGACCGTCGGACCTAGAGATACACAAAATGATAAGGCATAGGAGAGACAGACAGACAGCCCGCAGAAAGGGAGGCACTTTGGCGAGAGGAAAGAGGGAAAGAGGAGGACCAGCTTAGAGACAGGAGGCAGAGCGGGCGGAGGGGGAGTCGCACCCCCAAGGCTGGGCGGGGCGGGAGGGGCGGCGCTAGGGCCCCGGGGAGCAGGCGGCAGGAGCGCGGCTGGCCCGCCCGTCTGCCCCGCGCTCCCGGCTCCGGGTCCCGGGTCCTGGAGCAGCCCGCCAGGCAGTGGCGGAGGCGGCAGCGGCGAGGAGAGGGCGTCGGGCGCGGAGCCGATGCCTGGCGCGGGGCGGGGGTGACCGGAATCTCCGGGCGGGGCACCCTGACGGACGCGGCCAGGTGTGTCGAGGCGGCGGAGCCCGGGAGCTAGGGGACCGCGCGCAGCCTTTGGAGGTGAGTGAGGGGCGCTGGGCTAACCCGGGTGCGGCCACTGCGCGAGCCTCGCCCCTTCCCACCTGCGCCGTTTGTGGCGCCGCCCAGGAGGAGGTGGCACATCTGGGCTCCAGTCCCCGCTTGCAGGGTGACCTTGGCCAAGTCGCGTCTATATTCTGGGCCTCAGTTTCTCCATCTGTAGGTAGGGGAGCTGAAGAGATCTCGAGGCTGTCGAGCAGCCCAGGAGCGGGAGGGCGCCCCGATACTGGGAAGCTACTCTCCTGAGCTGCGCTGGGACTCCGGCCCTTGGCGCCTCTCCCCTCAAGCAGGCTGGGGGCCAGGGTAGCCCAGGGCTCACTAGTGGGCAGCAGTCGTGGGTCTGTGCCCCGCAGCTCGCTCGAGAAAAGTCGGGCCGGCTTGACCCAGGAAAACGGCAGGTTGGGCTCTGCCCAGGGTTGACCAACGCGGGCGCCGGTAGAGGCGGCGGGAACAGCGTGTGCCGGGTCCTCGCCCCCACTTCCCGCGGGCGGGGCCCCTGGGTTTGTGTCTGGGGTGTCTGGTTGTGCAGGCGGGGTAAGCAAGACACACTGAACTGTCACACCGCAATACCACCTGGCCCAACCCCCTCCTGGGGAAATCAAGGCCTTTCTGTAACGCCTTTGCCTTGGGAAGAGGGGAAAACTGTCCTAAGGGCCTCACATCACAGCACCCCTGCTGTTTCCCTATTTGCCCAGGTGAGAAGAGGGGCCCTAGAGGTAAAGTGCTTGGAGGGTGGGGTTCCTTGCTAGTCACTACACTGGAATTAGTAGGCTCCATCCAGACTCTGGGGAAGGGGTGTCCTTTCCTCCCCTGGCATCACCCCAAGTTAAGACAGCCCCCCCCACACATCATGTTTGATGTCCAGACAGTGTAGAAGGAACAAGAGCTGAGTAGGAAGCAGCATGCACCTGGTTCCTCACTCCTCATCCTATCCTGAGTGGCAGGTGGCACTGCAATCAACCAACCAACTTGCTGTGTGATCTTGGAGTAAGCCTCTTTCTCTCTGTGGCTGCCACTGAAAGAGTTGGCAGGGTGGCCTAAGGAGGCAACTGGCTTGGAAATAGCAGTGCTGGGGCTAGCCAGAGGGTGCCCTACCCCCTATAGTGTTGGAAAGTGGGAGAAGAGATTGGATGCAGATAGGATTGGGGGACTAGGCTGCGCTGGGACAAAGGATTGGAAATCTTGCCAGTGCCAGCTTGCCCTGTCACCAACCCCAGGCCTGGCGCCATCCCATGTTAGGGGTCACAGCCACAAAGGGAAGCTGATGATGTGCTCACCCCACTACTTAACCATATTACATGAGACCTCTCAAGCAAGTTGAAAATATCCCCTATCCGCCTCTGTGTCCATATGAGATCTTGGATTGTTTTTGGTCCTTAGTTTCTCCATCAGTAGCAAAGGGACAGACTAGTATCACTCTAATTTAACATCCAGAGAACTCCCTCTAGGTAAATTTTTGCTGCTGCTATGCCTGGATTATACCTCTACTTTTCAGACCTTCCACCTCTTTGCAAATCATGGGACAGCTTCCTCCCACCCCCCAACTAGCACCTAAACCATTCTGTGATTGGGCTCAGTATTTACATGGTTAAAATAAGGGCTTTAATTCCTTCCCTTCTAGTCAGCTGTTGCCCTTATCCACTCCTCTTAAGGTACAAAACCCCCCAAACTTGTAGCATCCAGGTGCCTGGTCCTGGCTGCTCCCTGGCCTCCAGTCAGCATTTTATCCTATCTCTAAAGTTAGATTTGAGGAGACTGAGGCCAACGAGGGGACGAGATTTGCACAGGGTGATTCTGCAGGTAGAAGGCAGCAGAGCCCCTCTCCTTGGGAAAGAGCAATGCCTTGATAAATGGAAGGGGCAAGTAGCCAGCCAGCTCTGGAGCATCTGGAGAGAGGGGAGGAGTGTGGGAGCCTTCTTGCATCTCCTCTCCACCCCTAGTCATGCCCCATCTCTGGGTTGACATGTGTCTCTTTGAGTCCATTTCACAGCTCTAGGAGGTGGGCTGGGCAGGAATCAGTGTTCTCTCCCCACCTGCCAGGGCTGTCTTCCCACAAGGCTGAACACACCTCCAGGCCTGGGTCCTGGCCTGGGAGGCACCTTTTCTTCCAGGGCAGCTCCTAGGCTTCCAGACATGAGCTCATCAGAACTGCTGGTGCCAGGAAGGGAGGGACTGAGGGGAAGCAGGCAGTACTGCCCAGATAGGGGGACTACAGGCTCTGTCCCCCACTGTAGTGAGGAGGGAGGGGCAAGATAGACCAGCTGAGGGTCAAGTGGGAAGGGTGATAGACAGGCCAGTGCCCTGTGCTGCAGTGCCAACATCTGCCACCTACTCACTTGCTATATGACATTGGGTAAGTCCCTTGCCCTCTATGGATCTTAGTGTCCCTGGCTATCAATGGAGTGGGGTGGGTAATTAGATACTGGGGTTACAGTAGTGAACAAGACAGACAGGTCCCTCCTTGAAGGAGATTGGGGAGATAGGCAAGAAAAAAGAAAGCAAATAAGTCATCAAGGTAGTTTCAGATAGGCAAAAGTGCCGTGAAAATAAAAGGTCATATGGTTAAGATGGCAGCAATTGGAGAAACAACTCTGGATTGGGGTGGTGAGTGAAAGAAGGCTTCTCTTGGGAGGTGGTTTTGGAGTGGAGGCCTCAACGTTATTTAAGGGAGTCTCAAGGCTTCCTGGAGGAGGCAATTCTGTAACATGGGCCTAGAAGAATGGGAGGGATTTGGTTGAAGGCAGGGTATTCTAAACTAGGGGCTGGGACTAAGGGTGGGCACACCCCAGGGGGTGTCTAAGTGCATACACAAAGGAGCTCCACCTCAGATCTGGTGAAAGGGATAGCTGGGCCTGCCTGTGCAGAGGCTCTGCTGAGTTAGGCTGGTGGATGTGTGAGCTCAGCATCCTTTGTGCACTGTCCCTGGACATTGGGCTCAATTGCTACCCAATGTGGCCAGAGGAGGAGTCAACATGGAAACAGCCTCCAGGCCCTGTAATTCCAGAGGCTTACAGAAGCCCTTTCTCCAGAATGAAATCTTTACCAACTGGCTGCTGCCTGAAATTCCACCATCCTAGCTTCAGTTTTTCCACTTGGTGAGGCAGGATAGTATAGTCCTATGCAGACCCTGCCCTATCCTACCCTGCCCGGCCTCCCAGGGCTGCTATGGGTGGAGCAAAATTCTGCCTACTCCTGACTTTTTGCAGGAATACCTCCTGTGTGGCTAATACACAGATTCTGTGCTTGGACCCTGGCTTCACTTCCTGGCTAGCTAGCTGGGAGATCTTAAGTATGTTATATAACCTCTATGGGTTTTTGTTTCCTCCTCTATAAAACAGAAACAATAATAGACCCTATGCTGTACTGCTATTGCACAAATTAAATGAGATGGTACATGCTTAAAAAATAAGCTACTATTTATTAATAGTATCATCATGTTTTTGATCTCTGTAAATAGCAAGCCCTTAAGGAGATAGGCTCTCATTCTGTACTTGCTTGTATGTCAGTGTAAATTACTTCTTGACGTTTGGCCAGGAACAGGTTTTAATGGTGGAACAATGGGCACACACATGGGTGCTTAAAGGCCTGGACTGAGCCTCAGGAATAGATGCTTGAACCTCCGGTCTTCGCTGACTGGCTGGTGGTCTCAGCAAGTTGTTTGCATCCTCTGGGCCCACAGGCTTCAGTTCTGACTGCTCTGAAATGGGCTGGTAAGGATGTGGGGGGTTCATGGGTGCAAAAGAGTTCAGTAGACACCAGAAACATGGGGTCAGCAGGAGGAGCTGACATTGTGGTATCAAAGGTCAAGGAAGGGGCAGGCTGGATGAACCCTCAGACGGGAAAATGGCTGACTTGAGACACTTGCATCTGATCCTACAGAATAAATTCTCTTGGAGTCTGAGAGTGCTCGATAGACAAAAGCTACCATTCTCAAAAAACATAATAGTTGTTTGCTGTTACTTACCATGTGCTGTGAGTGTTCTAAGTTCCTTATGTGTCAACAACCATGAGGCAAGTACTGTTACTATCACCATTTTACAGATGGGAAACTGAGGCCCAGAAAGGTTAGTTAAGTGAGCTCCTAAAGTCACACAGCTGGTAAAGTGGCTAGATTCAAGCCCAGGCAGTCTGGCCCCCAAACTACAAGCTTAACTGCTGGACAACACCATCTTTCCCATATAGATGAGGTGCTGGAGGCTCAGAGAGGCTAAGGCACTTGTCCAGGGACACACAGTATTTCTCCTTGATCCTCATTATCCCTGTTTCTTGGGTCCTGGAAGGAGTAGCCCCATGGGGTTGAAGGTTTGGGGCTCTGAGGTTGGCCCTTAAACGAGCTCAGCCTCTTTTCTTGCCCTCCCTCATTCCCTTGAGAGTAGGTCAGATAGGATCAAGTGTGCCTGTGGGCACTGTAGGTATGGGAGGTGCTGCCAGGGCCTGATGAGTGGGTGTTGGTAGTGTCATGTAGCTTGAGTGGGTCCCAAGTGCCTGAGTTATAACAAACTCCCATGTACTCTGGCACACTCCTATCATTGTACAGTTGGGGGAAATAGTCTGGAGACCAGGTCAAGGTCCCACAGGCAAGAGGAAGCCCTTTATCCCTGGGCCTCTTGTTCTGCCTCCCAGGCTGCTTTGTCCTTGTGGGCTTCATGGGGAAATGGGATGTTGGGGACCCTCCTGTTAATTCCAAGGTGGCTTTGGCCTTAGCTAGGATATGAGACCTGATACGGGGCCTTTTGGGAGGGTACACAGAGTTGGGGGATGGGGAAGGTACTGATTAAAAAATAGACTGTCACGCGCATGGAGAGCAAGCCTGCCATTGCCCAGCTAAGCCAGTTGGCTCCCTCATGCCCAGCTGCCAGGCCCCACTCAGGTCTCCTGCTGAGGGCTCCACCTACCCCACACTGGCTCTGGGCCTGAGGTTGAATGCTCCCAGCCACCCTCTTCTCTCTCTCCTCCATCCCTGCCCAGCCTCTAGGCAGATGGTGCTCTCATTGAGCTTGGGTGGGCCTGAAGCTCAGCTGTTGGCTTTAAGCTGTGCCAGAGGGGTCTGGCATCAGCAAACATTGGCTGTGTGGCCTTCAATGAGGCACTTTCCCTGTCTGGGCTTCAAACATTGGCAGAGGAATGCTATCAGTTAATGTTCTTCACAGCTTTTAAGCCTTTTCCAGATTTCTTTCTCATTTAGACCTGACAAACGGTGCTGGAGACCCCACTTAGAGAGGTGACATGAACTGTAGGGCCACTCAGCTGGGGAGTAGAAGAGCAGAGGCCTAGACCTAGATAATCTTACAAATCCCAGTCCTGTACCACTCTGGGCGAGCAAGGTCACATGGAGCCACAGAGGCGGAAGGCTTTGCAGGAGTGAAGTGAACAGTGTTTTATTCATTTGTTCTTTTACTCAGCCAGCATAGCCCCAGCTATGACCTAGGCGTGGGGGCTTGGACATAGTCAAGGTTCCTGTTCAGTGGGGGCAGGGCAGACAGATGTTAAAATAAAACTGATGGAATTAAAAACCTGATGAGATTCTGGAGGAGGGGTAGAGGGTGCCGTGGAGGGATAGCACAGTTGGGGAAAACAGTTTGGAGACCAGGTCAAGGTCCCACAGGCAGGAGGAAGCCCTTTATCCCTGGGCCTCTTGTTCTGCCTCCCAGGCTGCTTTGTCCTTGTGGGCTCCATGAGGAAATGGGATGTTGGGGACCCTCTTGTTAATTCCAAGGTGGCCCTGGCCGTGGAGGAGGGAACGTAGCCTCTGAGAGCCCCGAAGGCCTCCATGAGACCTGTGAACAGAGCCAAAGGATGAGCATGGTGAGAAAGGCACAGCTAAGGGTAAGTGAAGAAAGGGTTCTAGGAGAAGCAGCTAGTGCATAGACCCTGAGCTGAGGGAATGCTTGGCATGTGTCTGAGCACAAGAAGAAGGGCCAGCATGGCTGGGGCCTAGGGAGGGTGAAGCACCACGAGGGAACCACTGGGGCTATGGGGCTGTGGGGATAGTCGTGCAGGGCCTGGAGCCCACCAAGGGGTTTGAGGCAGATCCTAAGAGGGAGGAGCATTCCAGGAGGGCTGGTCTTGTCTCCCTTCTTTTCCTCTTTCCCTGTTGATGCCAGTGCTATCAACAGGCCCCTCCACACTCCTCCAGCCACTTCATGGGGTGAATTTTTTTGGATGTTTCTTTTACTCTTTTTCTTTTTCATTTTTTTTTTTTATTTGCCTCATAATGGCCACCTGCTACATCCACCCAGCAGGCCTCAGATGCAGGCTGATGAGGGCATGTTCTTGGGCAGAAGGCTGCAGTCACTCAAGCTGGTACTTCTGTCCAGGGGAATTCTTATTTCCTCTTACTCCTGTGGAGTCGGTAAATCTTAGAAGTTTAGCATTTTTTGGCTGAAAGAAGGCCTGTCCCTGGACCTATTGCCACTGCCTGTCCCCTGTGCACTCCAGTCACAAAAGCTCTCTGGGGCCAAAGCCCTGGGATGGCAGTCAAATGGCTTGTGTTCTGACACCAGCACTGCTATATGGTCTTGGGCACGTTCCTTTTCCTCTATGGGCCTCATCTTCCTCATCTGTGTAACAGGGAAATACTCTAGTTTTTCTGTACTCAGTATGATTGCTGCATACTGTATCAGCAGCACTCAAAAGTTTGTTAGAAACGCAGAATCTCGGGTCCCACCCCAAACCTCCTGAATCAAAATGCACATTAACAACATCCTTGAGTAATTTCCATGTACTAAAGTACATAGAAGCACTGCTCTAGGTCAGTCATTTTTAAACTTAAAAAAAGAAAAGAAGAGAATCTATAGAATCTTGCCTCCTCCAAAGTTTTATATTAAAAAAAAAACACAGAAGAGGGGGCCCACCAATTCTGTTTATTCATCTCATGAGCAAGGAGGGGGAGAAATGGGGAAGGGCAAGTTAGAAGTGCAGGCTTCATCAGGATGGTGTTCAGAAGGGAGGAGGAAAAGATAAAACAGCCTGGTGGAAGGGGAATGCCACCTTCTCTGGCCTCCCCTTTACCCTTTGAGGACTTCTGATCAGGTGGTCTCTAAGAGCCCTTTTCACTCTGACCTCCAGGGTCTTCCTTCTTCCCAGTTTGGAAAGGTGGATGTGAAGGGAGGGTGCTTGACAGTCCTCAGCCCAGTGACGTCTCTCCCTGCTTGTCCCCATCTTGGTGCTCTGCCCTCTTCTCTTTGGAATCCCTGAAAGGGTAGCTGGTGCTATTCTTAGCATGACACGGTGGTGAGAAGAGAACATACTAGTGTATTATTTATGCCTCTGAGTCAACAGGATTACACCCAGGGCTCCTGGAACATGCCCCTCCAAGCTTGGCCTTTATCACAGCCATGGCAGGCAGTCCACTTTGTGCAGATGGGAGGGCAACTTCCCAGGACCCAGAAGCCATCCCACGGGACCTTGATTGTCCCAGCTCGGGGCCCCTAGCCCTCAGGCTGGGAAAGGGATCATGGCATACAGTGGTCGGTTAGGACTAGGAGAGAGCTGTTTCAGCCATATCATTTCATTTCTTCATTTGTTCAGCACATATTTACAGAGCAGGTGTTAACATGCAGTAGGTGTGGGTGCACAGATGGATGAAACAGGGTCCCTGCCTTCCAGGAGCTCACACTTTAGCCAGACAGTTAACGTGCAGTAGCATTATGTGCCGGGCATTTGTAGGAATGACAGTTAATCCCCCCAATCTCCCAGCAGGGTAGGAATTTAGAGACCATTTTAGAGGAGGAAATGGAGGTTCAGCATATACAAATAAGGTTTGCTAAGGGTCATCATAGCTCATAAGCATATTGGACTCAGATTGGCCAGAACAAAATAACCGTTTTATTTATTTATTTGTTTCTTTCCTCCCCTTCCTTCACTGCAAATACGACCATTTTAGATCATTCCAGGCATTTTCCTAAGTATTAATTTGTAAGCTTATTTATAGGCTTAGTGAGTAGGGTGCTGGCCATGTACACCGACGCTGGAGGGTTCAAGCCTGGCCCGGGTCTGCTGAACAACAAGGACAACTACAACCAAAAAATAGCAGGGTGTTGTGGCAGGTACCTGTAGTCCCAGGTACTTGGGAGGCTGAGGCAAGAGAATCACTTAAGCCCAAGAGTTTGAGGTTGCTGTGAGCTGTGAGG
>NW_003852398.1:25440445-25446988 GCF_000181295.1 Otolemur garnettii | reverse complement strand
CCAGCTATTTTTTGGTTGCAGCTGTGATTGTTGTTTTGGTGGGCCTGGGCTGGATTCGAACCCGCCAGCTCAGGTGTATGTGGCTGGCGCCTTAGCCGCTTGACCCACAGGCACCAAGCCAGATGGAAGATTTTAATGTCTCCCTGGAAAAGGGAGACTATGATTGAAAAGATATTGCAGAAGTTGAATCTGAAACCACACCATTTACCATTCTCCAGTAGCATGTACCCTCAGGGCAAGAGTTGTCTGGTAACTCTGCTACCTGAAGACAGGGCAGGCTGGCAGGAGGGAGACACACATACACGTCCTCACAAGGTGCGTACCTGCTGCACATTCATCTGTACCTGCAGGTACAGTGTTCAGTGTGCACACATTCAGGTGTCTCTCCTGCCCCCTCTCTGGGGGTACGTGCATGCCTGGGCATGCTCTGTGTATGTGGTGCAGGTTAGAAGCAGCAGCACCTCTGTGTGTGGCCATATGTGCAGGGGAGGATGTGCTGCTGCCTGCCAAAGTCTGTCCAACATTAAGAGGCTATTGAGAATGTGTGTGTGTTGCACAGGTGTGTTTGTATATATGTGTATGTGTGCAAATGATTGCAATGCAGGGAGATCCCTGAATCCCTAAGGTCAGAAGTAGAAGGGCCATTAAAGAATCCACTTCCCTTATTTGTGTCCCACCTCCACATCATAGGCACCATCCTCAAATCTGCCTGAGCCTCCACCAAGACCTTAGCACTCGGGGTTCCCTCTGCCTGGCCACTTTCCCCCTAGACATGTGTATGCCTGACTTGCTCACCTTCTTCAGCTCTTCGCTCAGATGTGCTTCTCAGGGAAGGCAACTTCATTATGTCATGTTGACCTTTGCAAGCCACTCTCCCACCCTATGCAGTTCATGTACCTCTGGTCCTTGCTTTGTTTTTCTCTATGGCACTTATCATCTGACTTACTTGTATATATATTATCTTGGTCCTCCACTAAAATGCAAGCAGAGATTTATTTTATGTTTTTAGACAGAGTCTTAGTAGATGCTTCGTCCTGGGTAGAGGGCTGTGGCATCGTAGCTCAAACTTTGGGGCTCAAGCTATCCTCTTGCCTCAGCACTTACCACACCCCCAGCTAGTTTTTCTTTTATTTTCTTTCATATTTTTTTTGAGACAGAGTCTCACTATGTCACCCTAGGTAGAGTGCAGTGGCATTACAGCTCACAGCAGCCTCTAACTCTGGAGCTTAAACGAATCTCTTCCCTCAGCCTCCCAAGCAGCTGGGACTATAGGCACCTGCCACAATGCCTGGCTATTTTTTGTTGCAGTTGTCGTTGTTTAGCTGACCCCAGATGGGTTTGAACCCTCCAGCCTCGGTGTATGTGGCTGGCGCTGTAACCACTGTGCTATGGGCGCCGAACCAAATTTTTCTATTTTTAGTAGAGATGGGGTCTCACTCTTGCTCAGATTGGTCTTGACCTCCTGAGCTCAAGCAGTCCACCCTCCTCAGCCTCCCAGACCGATAGGATTATAGGTGTGAGCTACCGTGGCCAGCTCAAGCAGAGATCATTATTATTATTATTATTATTTTTTTTTTTTTTGAGACAGAGCCTCAAGCTGTCCCCCTGGGTAGAGTGCCGTGGCATTACAGCTCACAGCAACCTCCAACTCCTGGGCTCAAGTGAGTCTCCTGCCTCCGCCTCCCAAGTAGCTGGGACCACAGGCGCCCGCCACAACGCCCAGCCATTTTTTGGTTGCAGCCGTCATTGTTGTTTGGTGGGTCCGGGCTGGGGATTCGAACCCGCCACCTTAGGTGTACGTGGCTGGCGCCTTAGCCGGTTGAGCTACCGGCGCCGAGCCTCAAGCAGAGATTATTATCTGTTTTTATTCATGGCCATGAACAATGCCTGGCCCATAGTTGGTGTGCAATAAATACTAGCTGAATGGATGAATCCATGTACCACCTATACTTGTTTTTTTTGTTTTTTTGTTTTTTGTTTTTTAGAGACAGAGTCTCACTTTATAGCCCTTGGTAGAGTGCCATGGTGTCACAGCTCACAGCAACCTCCAATTCCTGGGCTTAGACGATTCTCTTGCCTAAGCTTCCCAAGTAGCTGGGACTACAGGCACCCACTACAATGCCCGGCTATTTTTTGTTGCAGTTTGGCCGGGCCTGGGTTCAAACTCGCCACCCGCTGTATATGGGGCCAGCCTCCTACCCACTGAGCCACAGGCGCTGCCTGCACCTATACTTGTTTTTCTTTGAGTTGTCTAATTTTGTTATGAAATGTCCATTTTAGCCTCCCCTAAGCAGTAATATACCTGAGATTATAGGTTTGGTGTGTCTTTTATGCTCCTTTTCCAATGCACATTTGAAATTTACATAATGATTAAGATTTTAAATGTCAGGGTACCACATTAAATTCTTTTTGCTTCCCCTAGAGCTGTAGAGATGCCACACTTTGGGAATCAATGGTCCAGTCCAATAGCTCCTTTAAACAGATGAAAAACTGACACCCAAATCAAGTCAGGGATTAGCTTAATGTCTCACCCAAGTGATGATTCGACAGACCCTGGAACCCAATCTCCTGACCGCCACTCTTCTTTTCTTTTGTAGTTTGAGGGAAAAGGGAGGGCAGGGCAAGATGATTCAGCCTCTCCTCTGGCAGGAGACTCCTCTTACTGGAGGGCAGGAAACCAGATGTGCCTGGTAAGTGGTGGCAGGGATGGGGGCATGGCAGGGTCAGCAGACTTTAGCACCCCAGAGCCATGAGACCCTCCTCTGAAGAGCCCTGTGGTTCAAACCCAGTTCTTGCTGTGCAGCTAGAGATGACACTGGGATCCCCTGTGCAGAGAGGATGCTAGGGGTAGGTGGGGATGGGCTTGGGCTGTGCCTATTATGAGCAGAAGAGAGACCAGACCCAGAGAGGGCAGGTGGAGAAAGAGAGAGACACAGCCCCAGCCAATAGAGTTATGCAGAGGTGGGTTTGTAGAAAAGTCTGCAGTTAGACCCCCCCTCAGATGTGATAATACTTTATCCTTTATAAATCATTTCTGCATCTCATTTGCCTAGCTAGTATTACCATCTCAGTTTTACTGATGAGGAAGTTGAGACTCAGAGAGGTGAAGGGATTTTCTAAAGGTAGCCCACCAAGTTGAATGGAGTGCCTGCCTGAACACCTCCGATTGGATTAGTAAAAGAGCGATGGTCGGGGAGCAGGCAGACAGCGTTGGAAACACACAGTCTGCTCACTGGCCAGATAAGCTTGGACAATCACAAAACCTTCTGAGCCTCAGTTTTCTCATCTGTACAATGGGAACACCTGTCACACCATACCTCACATCTTGTGAGGATAAAATAAAGCAACACAATAAAAATGATGATACTTAAACTGAATGCCTTACACATAATACATGCTTAGTAAGCAGCAACTTGAGTAATGAAAATGAGCACATTGAACCCTGACAAGTTTGCCCACAATAACCACTTGCCCTGACTGAGGGATTCCCAGCACCTTAAGCAGATGTGAGCGAACCTGAAACTCAGAGAGGGTTATCACCACGTGCAGGTCTGTCTGTTCCAGAGCCTCAGGCTGGAGCTGAAGCCTCTTGGGGAGAAGCAGCGAGTAATGAACTTCTTCCCAGGATGGGGTGCTCCAGTTGGCTCTGCTGTTTACCCCAGGCTCTGTGACTCCAGTGTGGCTTGGGCCGTCATTATCATTCCTCCTGCGTTTTTTCTCCCCAGTTATTTATTTTTCTGTGAGGAAAGTATGTGGGGAATTTACCACAGGGTGCTGGCCTCCACTTTCAGTGGCCTCTGCTATAAGAAGGAAGCAGCCGAGACAGATGGCAGAGAAGGCGGAGGGTCCGGGCTGGTTCTGTGGCCCAAGCACTGGGGCAGTTATGTAACCCACCCAGAGGCCCAGGGCAGATATCACAGTGTTCCTGGTATCTGGGCATGAGCCTTGCAATGTACATAACTCCTGTGGAACAGTGCCTGGCTCACCCCATTCACCCCCGGTCCCTGGGTAAGCCCAGTGGGTATATTCTTCTTTTAAAGGTTCCTTTCTCTCCAGCTGGTCTTGATTTGGGATATGGGGTAGAAGTTGGGGTGGATGTTACTTTGAGCCTTCTAGTCTCTGCTAAGCTATCCTCGTTGCTTGGAATGACTTCTTATCTCCATCTTTCAAGACCTACAGTATACGCCACTCCCTCCAGGAAGCCTTCCTGAATTGCTCCAGCCTAATTCATCTCTCTCTTAGGTTCTACGTTCTTCCTTCACTTAATGAATGACTCTTCCTTTTAGGTCCAATACAGTGATTTCATCTTCCTCTACCCATGAACTTGTTACTTTCTTCTTTTTTCTCCCCCTCACTCCAAGAAAGCATCCTCTAGACCACTAATCTCTAATCTAATGAGTTTTGGATCTAATTCTAGACAAATCTAAAATTCATCTCCAGGGATGAATGGTGGGGCAAAATGTGAAGATGGGAGACTTTGGATTCTGGAAATGCTCATCCTCCAGTAGCTTATTTCGTCAGCACATATCAGACCCCTCTTAGACAATGGTATCTGCTGGATCTAGGGGCGTTTAGGGAGGATAGAGACCAGCCCTACTCCCAGGCTGGCACAAGGCTAAGGAGAAGGACCACGTCATTGAGGGGCTCAGAATGTGCCAGGCCCTTGGATGAGTGGAAGGGACCCAGAGAGGACCTAGTTCTTGCCCTGGCCCTGGCAGAGGGATGGTTTAGGGGAATCCACCTCTTCTCTGCCCTGGCTTGCTACCTTTTTATCTCTTGGATTATGTGTTTTCTTTGGAAGGGTGGGGTGCGACAGGAATTTCTGTATTCCCAAGGCTTCCAGGGAGCTGGGGAAGAGGGTGACACAGCGGGAAGAGACTTAGCAAACACAGACCTGGCATGCCAGGGCTGGACTGGGAGGTAGGAGCCTGGTCTCTGATCTTGAGTCTCTGTGCACTGACCCCTTCCAGTTTTCTGTATACCTAGGGTTCAGCCTGCCTTTCTTTGTGTTACTATTTTCAAGTTTCTAGAAATCTGCTACTTCCCTGCTCAACTCTGCCCTGCCCCTTGCTAGCTGTGAGACCTGGGATGAATTAGCCACTTCTGTGGGCCTCATTTTCCTCATCTGTAATACGGAGATAAGGGAACCTCCTTTGTGAGTTATTCTAGTGATTAAGCCAGTAGAATGAGCAGGAGGGGAACTGTGGCCCCTGGCTGGGGACTTGCAGCAGGGCCCTGATCAGCCACTGGTGAGCAGGGCTTGGGGCCTGCGAGCATAGCAGCCAGGTTAGGCCTGCACTAACTTGGGAGCCCCCACCTTAGGTTCCCCCCACCCTTCCATCTCTGCCTTGCCTGGTCCCGACCCACTGCCAACAGGGAGAAAGAAACCAGGAGTTTGGCCAGACCCGGCCTCTTTTCCCTGCAATCTTGAGCTTTCTCATCCTGCTCTTTCCTCTGAGCCCTATTCCAGCTCTGAGGCCTCTGGACCAGGTTGAGCAGGGGAGGAGCGCTGATCTAAGAGGCTAGATGGATTGATGAGGGCTTCCTGGCCATTGGACTGGGCATGGGGCAGTGGGCAAGGAAAGTGGGTGTGCTTTGTGGGTACAGTTCTGATCCAGCCTTGGGATCAGATTTTCCCAGGCTCAACTCTGCTCTGCCCCTTACTAGCTGTGAGACCTGGGATGAATTAGCCACTTTTGTGGGCCTCGTTTTCCTCATCTATAAAGTGGGGATAAGGGAACCTCCGTTATGAGTTGTGAGAATTAAATGAAAAAAGACATGTTAAGCTCTTAGCTTGGCAGCATCTGATGCTCCCAACATGTTGGCTATTGTCACACTTAAGGACTTTGAGGTTTTTCTCAAGCACCTGTGGAAGGTGTGGGGATGGGGAAGGAGGACTACAGAAGTTCAATGTGAGCCCCTGCCCTCCAGGCTCTGACAGTCGGGAAGACCCAGACTCCATCGGCTACAAAGCAGAACATCGGGAGGGGGCACTTTGGCCCACACAATGGGCGGTGGCCTGGGTGTTGGGCCACTCTGGGCTTGAATCCCAGCCCTGCCTCTGACTGTGCAGCCTTCCGCAAGTCACTGCACCCCTCTGTGCCAGTTTGGTCATGGAGATGAGGATACTGCTGGCTCATGGGTTGCTGTGAAGGCAAATGAAGTAAGGGCCTATCATGGTGCCTGGCATATTGGGAACACATCCTGAAAGCTGACTTTTACTAAAATAAATAACGTGCAAAGTGATAAAGTACTTGAGTGCAGATAAAACATTGGTGGATGTGGCTCAGCACCCATACTACAGTGGTTAAGGTGCTGGCCACGTGCGCTGAGGCTGGCGGGTTTGAACCCAGCCCCAGCCAGCTAAGCAACAATGACAACTGCAACAACAACAGCAAAAATAGTGGGGCATTGTGGCGGACACCTGTAGTCTAAGCTACTTGGGAGGCTGAAGCAAGAGAATCACTTAAGCCCAAGAGTTTGAGGTTGCTGTGAGCTATGATGCCATTGCACCCTACTGAGGGCAATATAGCAAGACTCTGT
>NW_003852398.1:25425935-25440228 GCF_000181295.1 Otolemur garnettii | reverse complement strand
CCCCCCTCCCCCGCCACCATTGCTTAGGGTACAGAGAGAATGGTAACGTGTACTCTTAAGTGGGCCCTGGTGACAGGGGCTTTGAATGCCAGGATGAGGACTCTCCTCTTGTTCGTCTGTGTCCTGGGGAGGCAGCAGAGGGTTTTAAGCAGAAGAGAGGCATGAGTGCAGCCAGGGGGAGGAAGATGAATCTGGCAGCGTGGGGCGGGTAGATTGGTGGGGGAGAGACTGGGGGTGGAGAGGCCATTTAAAAGGCTGTTGCAAAATCGGTTTTCCTGATAAAGAGCTGGGCTGAGTCATCTGTGGAGGAGAAAAGTCATATCCAGCTCCTCTGTGTTGCTGTAGATGTGGGATTTTCCTGTCTTCGTCAGCCAGGCGATTGGCTGCTTTTTCCCTGAGGCTTTGAGAACCGAGGCCTGCAGGCCGGTGAGCACCTGGGGGAAGCTGGGCTGCAGGGAAGACCCAGCTGGAGTGAGTAAGGTGAGCACCCAGAGGTGCTTTTGTGGCGTGGGGTATGTGACTTAGCGCATGTGGCATCCCCTCTCTGATCTCAGTTTCCCCTCTGGGCATCAAGGGAGAAGCATATGGTGACTTTTGCCAGCCTGTGTGTGGCAAGGCTGGGGTTTGGCCGGGGGCTCCCCACCCTGTCTCTGTGTCTTCTCCCATGCCTGGCAGTCTTTCCTGCCTAAGCCTGGATTATTCTGCTCCTGAGAGGAGCTCTGGCAATTTGCCGGACCTCAGTCAGGTTGCACTCACCATGACTCTGGCTAGATGGAGAACTCCCCAGGGCATGAAGACTGTGTCATTTCCTCCCTTCAGTGGGGAGGATGTGGGGCAAGGGCTGGCAAGGTAGCCAGGCCATTACTCAGGCCTCTTCATCTTCCTGCCCTCATCTCAGCCAGAGGTTGTGCAGCAGCCAGCCCTTGGTTCCTTCCTGACCCTGCCAGGGGGGCAGTTTACGGCGCCTGTTTACCCTTCCTGTTGCCAAGGCTCCCGGGCAGCCACAATGGGGTGCCTTGAGCTGTCTCTATTCCTACCCTAGCTCCCTGTCCCACCCTACCCCACCTACCCTGGCCTGGACACTCCCATTGACGGCAGCCGTGTGAAGAAGTATTTCCTTTCATTCTCCCTGTCCTGACCTTCTGCTCTGGCCTCCCTTCCCCTTAACCCCTCCCTCCTGCAGATCCTTAGTCCACACAGGCCCAGCAATGGGCAGAACAAGCAGCTGCCTGCCAAGGGTGATGGGGTCGGGAAAAGGACTTGTCCCTGCCTGAGCCAAACTAGAACTGGGGTCTCTTGACTCCCAACCTTGTAATCTTTCCATTCTACTAGTCTCTCATGCCCTATCAGTCATTTCTACCTTAGTTAAAATGAGTTTATCAGCTCTGCTGAAAGGAAGAAGGGAGAGATAGTTAAGTTGTTCTAGGCAGCTGAATTTTCAGGGGAGAGGGCACTGCTAAGGAGCATTGATCATAAGATGAGGAAACAGCGGGCTCTGCTGGCCATTGTCCAAGAGCCTGGGAGCTTCTTTCTCTCTCTCTCTCTGCCCCTCCTTCCAGAATCCAGGTCTGGAAGACAGAACAGTAAAGAGATGGGACTGAGTAGCCAGACCTCCTGAGTTTTGAATTCTAGCTCTGCCCCTTACAAGTAGTATGACCTTGGGCAGTTCACTCTGAGACCTGGTTTTGTCTGCAAAATGGGAAGAATAACAATCCTTATCTCTTGGGGTTGTTTTGAGGATTGAATAAGGTGGTGGGCACAGAGTGCACAGTATTGTCCCCAGGCCACAGTGAGTGCTTGGCAGTTACAGCAGCCTCTGTGCTCTTGGGTCTAAGGGCTGTGCCAACTTCTGGCCCCACCTTCACTTTGGTATTTACCCTGCTGGACCCAGGTCTCCTGACCCCAGGCAGCTCTTCATTGTGTTTGCCCTCTCCCTTGCTCTACTGAAGGCCTGTCTTCACCTCTTGATCTAATGTCTTTAAAGAGCTAGCACCCCAACCTGGCCTTGGGGAGCTCAGCACGGTGTGCAGGGTTCATCTTGACCCACACAGGCATAGGCACAGGCTGCAGTCAGGCAGAGTGAGGGTTCAGTGAGGTGCCTGTCACTGTGGCCCTTGGCCATCTCCTGCCTCTCTGGCGCCAGGGAGCACAATGGCAGTTCCCTAGTCTGGGGAATTTTAGATGGACCTGAACCCCGGTGCCCTGCCACAAGGGATAGTCTCTGGGGTGCCTGTAATTGGCCAAGCTCCCCTTCTCTCAGCTTTGTTTGTGTAGGGTGGCAAAAATCGTCTGGATTGCTGGCTGGGTCTGGTCCAAACCTCCTGCCAAATTCCTTTTCCGTGGAGTCACTGTGGGCTGGGGTGGGGGCTGTGAGAGCTCTCCTCAGAGGGCAGGGCTCACTCACCCCTGGCCTTTTCTACTGTTCCTCTTGTCCCAGAACAGTAGCTTAGGGATGGTTCTGAGCTCAGAGAGGTGTTGGCAGAGAGTCAGCAGCACAGCACAGGCCATGAATGGAGCCCGCCAGAGCCAGCAGACCTGGGTCCTCAGCCCATGTCCTCTGTGACCTCTTCCCTCGCTGAGCCTCCCAGCTTATCCCAGAGGGCCTTTCACACTCTGACAGTTAAAGATTTTCTAAACCCCTTGCCTTTCACAGCCAGTCTGGGGATAGGGTTGAAGCAGAAAAGTAAGGCGTAAAGCAGAAAAATGAAGGACCATTGAGGGGTCTGGATCATTCAAACACCAAAGCAATTCCTGCAGTGAGGGAGCTGGTCAGCTGGGAGCCTGGTGCTCTCTGCAGTCATGTTGTTCCAGGTGTGATCTCAGCGCTACTCTGTAGCTCTGTGACTTTGCTCACTTTGCCACTGAGCCTTGATCAAATGAGCCTTGATTTTCTCATCAATAAAATGTGCATAATAATGTATTTTGCCTTGTAGAGTTGTTTTAGGAATTAACTACTATTTGTATAGTGCAGTTACACAGTAAGTGCTACTGTAGCTACTATTGCTGTAGCTGTATCATAAGAAACACTGGCAGGAGGAGGGATATTTTTCCTGATCATGTCCAATGGGGATATGATAGGGTATCTGCAAATCTCTGCAGTACTGTCGGGCTGGAAAGAGAAAGCTTTTTATCTGTGTGGCCCTGGGGGTCAGAACCACACCAACAAGTGGATGAAAGTTAGTGTAAGGAGTGACTTCATGGCTGAGGAATGTTAATTAGTGGAAGGCACCTCCCGGGGTAGTGAGCTTATGTCAGCTGAGTATGTAAAGTGGAAGCTTGCTTGTACACTCAGGGACATGATTTTGGGGACATAAGATTGTGTAGAGACTGCACTCTTTGATGGCTATCTGTGAGATTCTGAGGTTCCATGTTTTGGGGCAATAAACTCTACCTCCCCATAACTCTAGAATCCCTTGTTATTTGATCTTCAGGACCCCAAGCTATGGAGTGAATCTCCTTTGCTAGAAGCTCTGACCCCTTCCAGGGAATAGAGTAAGTGACCAATAGCCATTGCCAGTTTATCCCTGGGTAGCATGAGCTCTCTGCCTGTCCACCTGGGCTTCGTGGCAATAAGTCTCCCTGGCATTCATGACCTCATT
This sequence comes from Otolemur garnettii, assembly GCF_000181295.1. Lineage (NCBI taxonomy): Eukaryota > Metazoa > Chordata > Mammalia > Primates > Galagidae > Otolemur > Otolemur garnettii. Next base: position 25,436,629 of record NW_003852398.1, on the reverse strand, counting down.
GTGGTCTCCCAATCCTAATGTCAAGGGCTTTAACCCCCTTCTCAGTTAAGGAGGCTATGGCTCTGAGAGGTACAGTAACTTGTCACAGCTATCTAATGGCAGAGATTGGCCTCAGGCCAGGAGGCCTGGTTTCTAAGCAGAGCAAAGGATATGGACACTGCATGAGCTGAGCACCCTTTGAGGGGTGGCGACCCTCCAGTTAGGCTTCCCACAGGGGAAGAGCCTGGATAAATCCTTGTCTGTAATAGATTGGGTGATATAGGCAGGAGAGGAGTCTTACCAGCTGCAGCAGGTGTCATGGTGGGCAGGATACGCTGTGTGCTTTCACTGTTTCTTACAGGTGGTGGTGGGGAAGCCAGGCCTTGATGGCAGGAGGGAAGAAGGAGGTTGGCAGCAGAAAGCCTGTGGCTGCCTGGCCTTGTCCTCTGCTGCTACCTGCAGGCTCTCTGCTCTGTGTAGGCCTCCCTGCCAACTCCAAGGTGGGGATCAGCAAGCTCTGTACTGGGCTATTCTCTGGGCCTCAGTTTCCCTACCTATGAAATGGGGTGATGATGAAACAACCCTTCTATAAGGGCTCTTCCAGCTCTGAGAGTCCATGAATCCTGAGCCTCGCCTCTGGCAAGATGCCTAGAAGACTGTCCCTGGAGGCCTTCTCAGCATGTCATGGCCAGTGCTAATGAGGGCATGGTAAGGGGAAGGCAGGGTCAGATTCCTCAAGAACTAATTAGCTTCCCACAGTAGGGAGGAGAGGGCGGTTAGGGAGAAGGAATTTCCTCAGCCACTGACTCAGCTCTTGACCCTGGCCACAGGTTGGTCCATCTATCTGTCCATTGGTTCATTTGTTCATTTATTATTCAAGAAGTATAAATTGAGCACCGACTGTGTGCCAGCTGGGCAATTGGGATAGAAAGAGAAATGGTTGCCTATAGCAAAACTACAGATCAATAGGGGATTAACCATAGCCTGATCCCCATGCCCCTGCTATGCCCCTCCGTATGTCCAAAAGGGACCTTTGGCAATAAGCAGGCAGCTTGAGCATGGGCTGGAGACCCAGAGAGAGCTTATTCTGACTCTAGCTTTGCTACCTTCAGCTGAGTGACTTTGAGTCAGTTACTTCTAAGTCTCTGAACCTCAGTTTCCTCTTCCATAAAACCAGGGCAAATAATGCTTGTCTCAGAGTTCTCGTGAGGATAAAATGAAAGAATGCAACGTTCTAGTGTAGTCACTGCTGAAATTGGCCCAATTTATTACTTTTCTCATGTTAAAATATGTGAGCTTTTAAAAGTTTAAATAAAGACAGGAAGAAATTCTTGACAGATACAGACGATAACAACAGGGGTTACCTGATCGTGAGGAGGAACACCCAGGAATGGAGGGACACTTTTCACTGCATACCCTTTCATATTTTTATATTTAGACTATGTGAATGTATTACCTGTTCTAAAATGGGAAAGTGTTAGTGGCATCTTTTTATAAAACCAAAGCAAACTACTGTAAGTTTGACAGTATAAAGGGCCCTAAGGAAGGCACATAGAAAATGCTCTGGGAGTTCACTGATGCATTCAGTAACATCTACTGAGGACTCACTGTATGCTGGGCTCTGTTCTGGAGGCCAGGGTTAGAACAGTGAATACGTCAAGGTCATCGCCCCTTAGAGCTGTGCCCTAGGGGGAGACCGTTACCGGTAATAAACACAGAAACAATAAAGATAATTTCAAATTGTGGTATATGCTGTAAAGAAAATAAAACAAAGAAACGGGATAGGAGAAGGGAAGGTTCCTCCAGGGAGGTGACATTCTAGCTGAGACCTGAGCAGAAAGAAGGAACTAACATGGAATGCCACCTAGGAAAAACTTTCCTTTCTTTCTTTCTTTTTTTTTTTTTTTGAGAGAAAGTCTCACTCTGTTGCCCTATGCTTGAGTGTCATGGCATCAAACTAGCTCACAGCAACCTTACAATCCTGGGTACAAGCAACCCTCCTGCCTCAGCCTCCCGAGTAGGTAGGATTACAGGCACCCACCACAACACCTGGCTAATTTTTCTATTTTTAGTAGAGACTGGCTCTTGCTCTTGCTCAGGCTGGTCTGGAACTCTTGGCCCCCTAGAGTGCTAGGATTACAGGTGTGAGCCACTGTGTCTGGCCTGGAAAAGATTATTCCAAGTAGCAGAAACAAGTACAAAGGCCTGGGGGCAGGAATTTTGGCATGTTCAAGGAACACAAAGAACCCATGTGGCAGACCCTCATGAGGGAGAAGGTGAGACACTCATGAGGGGATGAGTTAGGGATGGAGTGGCCTTGACTTGTAGGGTGAGGCATTCATATTCAGTTTGGTAAAGATCTCAGGCAACAACCTTCAGGGAGAGTCCAGTGAAGGACCAATTAATCCTGAACAGATGATAATCAGGGAAGGCTTCACAGAGGTGGTGGCATTTGAGTTGGGCCATGAAGGGTGGTTCAGGGATCTTTATGAGGGGAGCTGATTCTAGGAAATAGTGAATAAAGATCAAATTCCAAAGGAAAAGATCCTGTGTGGGAGGGGTCCAGGTGACCACCTTTCTGTCTGTGCATCTCTGTGGCACTGCATTCCCATTTGCTAACTGGGCCTCTGTACCTCTCTGCAGCATTGGGCCGGAGCACTAGCTTCACCGAGAAGGATCTGAAGGAGGCCAAGGCACGGAGCCAGCAGATCGCAGCCCAGCTGACCACCCCTCCCAGCTCTAATTCCCGTGGTGTCCAGCTCTTCAATAGGCGCCGGCAGAGAGTAAATGAGTTCACCTTGGAGAGCCACGGCCAGAGGGGACTGAAGCCCAGCCAGGAGTCCCTCAGAGTGCTTCCTGCAAGCCCCACAGGCCATGCCCAGGGGCTCGGCCTGAGTCACACCTCACTGCCTGAGCCAGGCTCTCCAAGGCACCCCAGTTCCCAGAGCCCCAGCAGAGGGGATCCTGGCCGCAGCATGGAAGGCTACTCTGAGGAGGCCAGCTTGCTGCGGCATCTGGAGAGGGTGGCCAGTGAGGAGGAGGAGGTACCACTGGTGGTTTATCTGAAGGAAAATGCAGCCCTGCTGACGGCCAATGGGCTCCACCTGTCCCAGAACCGTGAGGCCCCGAAGTCCCCACCAACCCCACCACCATCTGAGGTTCACAGCTCAGTTACAGATGTCAACCAAAACCTCTCCTCGCCCAATGCCGCGCTCACCACACCAGCTTCTAACAGCAGCCACAACCCCCCAGCCACTGATGTCAATCAGAACCCACCAGCAACTGTTGTCCCGCAGACTCTGCCTCTTGCTAGCATCCAGCAGAATTCCTCAGAGGCCTATCTCCCACCGAATGGCACAGTGCCAGATCCCAAACCCAGCACCCTGTGTGTCGACGGGCAAACCCAGGGGCCAGCAGCAGACATGAGATCCAGCACACTCCTAATTGACAAGGTATCAACTCCACCTACCACTGCCAGTACCTTCTCCAGCGAAGCTACTCTCATTCCCAGCTCTGGGCCCCCAGCCCCAGAATTCATGTCTAGTTCCCTACTCATCGATGTCCAGCCTCGTGCCCTAGTGGTGTCACCAGAACAAGAGATGTCTGGATGGGCAACCACCACTACGCCCACCAAGGTGCACAGTGAGGTCCACTTTACACTGGCCAAGCCCCCCTCAGTGGTCAATAGGACGGCCAGGCCTTTTGGGATCCAGGCACCAGGGAGCACCAGCCAGATGGAACGGAGCCCCATGGTAGAGAGACGACACCTTGGAGAGAAGGCCTCAGGTGCCTGCAATGTGGCAGACAGGAGCCCCCGGCCACAGAGACACGTGATGTCCCATAGCCCTATGGTGGAAAGGAGGCTAGTGGGACAGCGCAGCCCAGCCTTGGAAAGACACCCTGTGGGAAACTTCACCCCACCCCCCACCTATGCTGAGACCTTGTCCACAGCTCCTCTGGCTTCCCGGGTTAGGTCTCCCCCATCTTATTCTGCCCTATATCCCAGCTCTGACCCCAAGTCTTCTCATCTGAAGGGCCAGGGAGCTCCCACCAGCAAGACAGGCATTCTAGAGGAGTCAATGGCCCGCCGGGGCAGCCGGAAATCCATGTTCACCTTCGTGGAGAAGCCCAAGGTGACCCCAAACCCAGACCTGCTGGATCTAGTACAGACGGCCGATGAGAAGCGAAGGCAGAGGGACCATGGGGAGGCGGGCGTGGAGGAAGAGCCCTTTGCGCTGGGGGCTGAGGCCTCCAACTTCCAGCAGGAGCCAGCACCTCGGGACAGGGCCAGCCCTGCGGCAGCTGAGGAGGCCGTCCCAGAGTGGGCCTCCTGCCTCAAGTCACCCCGCATCCAGGCAAAGCCGAAGCCCAAACCCAACCAGAATCTCTCCGAGGCCTCTGGGAAGGGGGCTGAGCTTTACGCCCGCCGCCAGTCACGGATGGAGAAATATGTCATCGAGTCGTCAGGTCACACGGAGCAGCCCCGCTGCCCTTCACCTACTATGTCCCTGCCTTCCTCCTGGAAATACTCCACTAATGCCCCTGGGGGCTTCCGAGTGGCATCCCGAAGCCCAGCCCGGACCCCGCCAGCCTCTCTTTACCATGGCTACCTGCCTGAGAATGGGGTCCTGCGCCCAGAGCCCACCAAACAGCAGCAGCCATACCAGTTGCGGCCCTCACTCTTTGTCCTCTCACCCATCAAGGAGCCTGCCAAGGCCTCACCCAGAGCTGCCTCACCCAGGGCCGCCTCGCCCAGAGCCGCCTCACCTGCCAAGCCGAGCTCCCTGGACCTGGCGCCCAGCCTGCCCAAGGCGGGTCTCCCTCTGTCTCCTGCCCTGCCTCGGGCCTCCCGCTCCTCCCTGGGCCTCTGCACCTCACCTGGCCAGGATGGCCTCCAGCCTACTGCCGTGAGCCCTCCCTACAGCAGTGATATCTCCCCGGTGTCTCCCTCCAGGGCGTGGTCTCCCCGAGCCAAGCAAGCCCCTAGGCCCTCCTTCTCCACCCGGAACGCCGGGATTGAGGCTCAGGTGTGGAAGCCTTCCTTCTGCTTCAAGTAATGGACCCCACCGGGGTCCCACTGCTGGTCAAGGGCCCCTCCATGAGGGCCAGATGGAGAGCAAATGTGGCAGGAAATGGCACAGAGCTGAATGAAAACAGGGAGTCTGAGGTTCAAGGTTGGATGCTGCCACCAGCTGGCTTTGTGACCTTGGGAGAGTACCTCTCCTCTCTGAGTGCAGCTGCTCCTTCTCTATTCCAAGGGGGGTTGGACTCCATGTCTGAGCGGGGAGGAGGGCCATGGAAAGAGAACTCCCATGGCAGGCCCCAAGGAGGATGAGGAGCTGCTTCTGGCCTTCCTGAGCTATAGGGATGCTGAGTCTGATACCAGCGTCTTGCTGGGAGTGGCCTAGCAAGGGATCCCAACAGGGACGTCTGGAGCAGAAAGACCCTGCCAGTGCCTGTGGAATCAGCTGTCCCAGTGGGGCCCCCTCGTGAGGCCCAACCTCCTGGCATCTTTCTTCCTGCTGCTGGACTCTCAACTCCGCAGGCCTGTCTCTTCCACCTCTGCCTTCTGGACACCGTTTCCTGTTGCTGCACCAGGGAGCTTAGCCTTGCCTCCGCCTTTGCCACCCTCCTGGGTCCTTCTGCTGGCTGCGGACTTAGCTCACCGCTACTGTCTGATGCTTCTCTTCCTGCCCTCTCCAAGACCTGGCTCTGCTTTAGGGAGACTCCTGGCCCCCAGACCTCAGTCCTGGTTCCATCTGGCTTGCCTTCACTGTTCAGGGGCAGGGGACATCGCAGGGGATCCCTGGGAGGAGAGCCCTGTAGAAGGCAGTGCAGATATGGTGGGCTGCTAAGAGGGTGGCCCTAGCTATATATCAATTGATGGTTTTGTCTTCAAGCTCAGCCAAGATCTGCCTGACTCAGAGAAACCACCTGAGTGTAGTAGAATGGGCCCCAGGGAGAGAGGCTAGGGGGGAGAGTTCTGTTCCCATCTCAACCTCCCATGTACTATGTGACCTTGGCCAAGTCACTCTCCCTCTTAGGCCTCAGTTTTCTCATTATTATATAAGAGTCCTTCTAGCTGGGACAGTCTGTAAGGATTGAGAGGATAGGCTGGTGCTTTGGGAGATGGGCCTTGTAAGTGACAAGACAGTCCTCTGGGAAAAGAGGGAAAGGAAATGGGTTGTTGCCAAAGGACAGATGGAGTTAGATGAATGTGAGGGTGACCTGGTGAGGGTGTGGCTGGGATGAGATACTCTAGGAGGCCAAGAGATGAACCTGGGCTGGGACACTCAGGATCACCCAGAGGCAGTGAGAACAGGGTAAGGACTGAGGCCAGGCAAAGCCGCTCAGGGGAAGGAACACGGGAACCTTCAGGTTTCAAGGAAAAGTCTGGGACTCAAGAGCCTAAGTTTTAACAGACTACACGCATGTCTTTGAGTCTGTTTCCCTATATGCACAGTGAGAATGTTGAGTCAGGTAGTCTGAGTTCCCCACCATCTCTCACACTTTGGATATCATGCAGCCCCCCCCTTAGCCAAGTTTTGTAGGGGGTGAGAGAATACAGACACAAGAGGCAAGATTCAGATGGAAGCTTCCCAAGGCTGGGGGCTGAGGACCACCCACTTCTCTTTCCTAGCCCTATTTCTGGGATCCCAGTGGGGCAAGGGGTGGTGGAGGCGGTGCCCATGCTGGGCTGAGCCTGCAGTTTTCGTGAGCTCTGGGCTTGTCTCCATGGGAACAGGGGGTGCCTTCTCAGTGAGCTCATTCCACACAGATCGAGGGGGTATGCGTGGGGGAGCTGTGAGTGAGCTCAGCTCTTTCATGCCAGGGCCCTCCCATGACACAGAGAAGCCTCTGCCCTGGATCCCCGCTTCCTTCAACCCCAAGGGCCAGCAGTGGAAGAGCCCACCTGCATTCTGCAACTCCTGTGGCCAGGCTGAGCTCTTTTCCCAAGTCTGTTTTCTCTCCTGTTCTCAATACACTCTGCCTCAAACTGTCTTGCTTCTTTCTTTCTTCCACACTGCTGGCGGTCAGGGCTCCCTTCCTCCTCCCTGATTCTAGCCGGGGAAATGGAGTGGGACTGCTCACAGATACTGTGTGTCAAAGTGTGGCTGTGTGTGTGTGCTGCCTGTATCTGCTGTGGGGACAGAGGTGTGCTGGCTTGGAAGTGAGGGCTCCCTCTCTCCTCCCCAGGACAGCACTCAGGGAACCAGAACCCTGGGCAAATCCTTTCTTTTGTTTCTCCTTCTCTCAGAGTTTGACCAAAAATGCTGTAGAGGATTTTGAGGGAGATGGGGGAAATACACTGCCCCTCCTGGTCCAGGTTTATTTGGGAATTGAAATGCTGTGAGCCAGAGCATTCACTCTAGTTTCCTCAGGTCCCCTCCTCCCAATTATTTAAATTTGGCCATTTCCCACATTTGTCACCATCGCTGCCTGGCCCCTGAAAGCCCATAGTGGAAAGGAAAGAACTGCCATTGACAGCAGGACAACTGGTGGACCTGACTCCTCTGTGACACTGGACAACTTCCCATCTCTGGGCCCCAGTTCCCATTCTGTGCAGTGTAGGGATTGTAGAAGGTAGTCTGGGAGCTCCGTTTGGTCCAGTCCATTGTCTGGCTCTGCTCTTCTCCTGCCTTCACATGTGCCCTGCTTTGGAGCTGGTGCTGGGCAGAGTGGACACTACTTTCTGAATTTCCACCCATGCATTTCCATGGAGTGCTGGTATATATGGTACATTGAGTTCTCTGCCCAAAAGTGAACAGTCCTTATCTCCTGCAGTCTTTTTGTATTGTGCCTCCCTCCCCCTCCTCCACATACACAGTCAGTGCCCAGACTTGGCAGTTCGAATAAGGTCAGGCTCTAGCCCACATCCAGATGATGAGGAGCTGCTTACAATGTCCCCAACATTCCAACCTGTGCTTGAGCCACTCTGTTTCAGTCTTGGCTGAGTTCTGTTACTCCTTCCACTTGTTGGTTCCAACATCCCCCTTGTGGTCACCAAAGGCAGAAATAATGCTTTAGAGATTTTTAGTAGTTATCACAGCTCTCCTTGACCCAGCCTACTCTTCTGGTTGAAGAGCCCAGTTCCTGCTGCCTCAGTGGTTGTTGGTTGACTTGGGTAATGAGTGCTTGACCTCACCTCCCTGCTCAGGGTGGCACAGTGGTTGGGTGTTAGGACATGCCTGAACCCACCCCATTTGGCCCTGAGACTCTGGTCTCACCCTCTAGTCTTTTCTGTCTGGCCCAGGGGCCAGGACCTCCCTCCCACCCTTCCCCCTAAGTTGTAGGGTCTGCCTCCCACAGCTGCCAGGGCTGAGAAATTCTGGGGATGTGTCACAAACACAGAGCAAGCCCCCAGTGTCTCTGTGTAATATATACACAACTCTGACCATAGGAGTAAAAGGGGAGTCCCATCCTGAGCCTTAACTTTCCTGTTTGATGACTGGGAGCTTGGACATCCCCCGGAAGTCACTAAAGGTCACTCCAGCATTACCATCCCATGAAAAATGTTCTGTTCAGGTTGTTGTACATTTCTCTTTAGGGTAATGGGCTCCAATTCTGAGGCTAGGTTCACCTAGCAGCTGCTACATTCTATTTGGAGAAAACACAATACAGTACTTGTCTGTTGTTTCATCTTGATTGGGAGGGATTCAGTTCTCAATTGGATAGCAAGATGGCTTGTTTATGGCTGATTACTGATTGGATGAAAGACTGATGGTTCAGTGGATGGTTCTAGATTTTGATTGGGTCAGAGACATGGAATGGGCTGGCTAGCTATGGACTCTGATGGATGGTTCCCAGGGGATTTGGATTGGATCCCAAGACCAAGTGGACTTGTTACTGATGGACTATGATTGGATGAGCTGTTGGAAGGTTCCAGAGATATGTGCTAAGCATGACTTCTCAAGCAGTCCACTTTCAAGCTAGTTCAAACTGCTTCAACATGTAGCTTATGAAGCAGATAGTCTCTCTCTCTCTGACACACACATTGACTGGTGGAGCAGAACACCCTGGGTTGTTACTTATGCTGCTGAGCTTCATTTCCTTTCTTTTTTTTTTTTCTTTTTCTTTTTAAGACAGAGCCTCAAGCTGTCACCCTGGGTAGAGTGCTGTGGCATCATAGCTCACAGCAACCTCCAACTCTTGGGCCCAAACAATCCTCTTGCCTCAATTTTTTTATTTTTAGTAGAGACAGGGTCTCACTTTTTGCTCAGGCTGGTCTTGAACTCGTGAACTCAAGCAATCCACCAGCCTTGGCCTCCCAGAGTGCTAGGATTACAGGCATGAGCCACCGTGCCTGGTCTAGCTTCATTTTCATCATTAGTAAAATGGGTGCGATAATGCCAGTCACCTCACCAGTCTGTTGTGAGGAACTAATGAGATAAAGGAGGAGAATGAACCTTGTAGGCTGGAAGTCCTTAACTAGGTAGGAAACAGGTCTGCAGTGCACAGCAGAGCAGTGCTTTATAACCTCAAAGCTGCTGTGCAGCCTCTTGGCCTCAGTGGAGTCACGCTCCCTCCCCTGTTGAGGAGAAGTCCAGAGCAAGGGGCTGCCCAGGGAGGAACAACCCAGCTTTCTTTTGTACTTCTATTTGTCAGGGGACCTTCCCCGCACCCCCTGCTTGGGCATCCATGGAAAAATCAGGTGACCTTAGCAACATGGCAAGGGGCTCAGGGCTGAGAGAGTCTTTCACTAAGTCCAACCTTAATAATAATAGTCATTTAATATATTTTTAAATGTTTGAATAGATAATATATCCATGTGGTTCAAAAATCCAAACTTATATAAAAAGTAATATTCCCACCCCCTATTCCCATAGGCAGTGGTGCCCATTCCCACCCCCAGGGCTGTACCTGTTTCTGCTCACCCTATTTCCTATCAGAGAACCACTTTCTTTAGTTTCATGTGTATCTTTCCAGTATTTATTTATAGAAATTAACATCGATTGAGCACTTTCTTCCCAGGAATGTGCTGATGTACATAATATTATTTTCCATGAGTTATCTCACTTAACCCTCACAACAGCTCTATAGGGGGAGTGCTGTTATATCCCATTTTACAGAGGAAGTAACTGAAGCCCAGAGGTGTTAAGCACCGTGCACAAGATCTCTCAGTAAGTTAAGGAGTCTGTCTTCAAAGCGAAAACGAGCGGTCCTAACCACACCTGCCTCCTGGGTAAACGTAGTGGCAGACACCAGACAGCGTAGCCTTTTAAAAGCATTCTCAGCTGAGAGTTTGGGCACCTGCTTTTTGGAGGCACTCACTGATGTTGGTCGGTGGCTTCTCGTCTCTGTATGATGGACAAATCAGACTCGGCCCCTTTCAAAACCCGAGTATAGAGGACCCCAGCACTAATGCCTGCCCACCCTCTCTGCTTTCTCCCCAGGACCGCCGGGAGAGCCTGCCCACCTCCCCGCCCTGGACGCCGGGCGCGTCCCGGCCCCCCAGCAGCCTGGACGGCTGGGTGAGTCCGGGGCCGTGGGAGACCGGCCGCGGAAGCAGCATGAGCAGTCCTCCGCCGCTGCCGCCGCCGCCGCCCATGTCCCCATCGTGGAGCGACCGCTCCGTGTCCCCGCTACGACCCGAGACCGAGGCGCGGGCCCCCAGCCGCCAGCTGCAGGCGCTCCTGGCACGAAACATCATCAACGCTGCTCGACGCAAGAGCGCCTCCCCGCGGCCAGCGGGCGCCGAGAGCCTGCGGCCCTTC
>NW_003852398.1:25414093-25425746 GCF_000181295.1 Otolemur garnettii | reverse complement strand
CGCTGCCCGTGCCGCCCAGGCCCTTTCTCTACCGCCGCTCGCCCACGGACTCCGACGTGTCCCTCGATTCCGAGGACTCCGGGGCTAAGTCGCCTGGCATCCTCGGCTACAATATCTGCCCCCGCGGGTGGAACGGTAGCCTGCGGCTCAAGCGGGGCAGCCTCCCCGCGGAAGCCTCTTGCACCACCTAAACCCCACCCACATCCCCATCCCTCCAAGGCTGAGCTGGAAGAAAAGTCACAGGCTCAAGGAGCCCAAAGGGTCTGGCCTGTTTGGATAAGGGATGGGAGGGGGGAGCACTGGGCTTGGGGATGGGTGAGAGACCCAAGCTTGGGTGCCAGCTCTTGCTCTACCATTCAGTTAAGATGTGACCTGAAAAGTCCATTTCTCTGTCTGACCCTCAGGTTCCCTTCTATTTAATGTAGCTTTGGCCAATGCAATCTCCAAACGTTTAAGTTTCATCACACACACACACACAGTGCCTTGGAAGAGGTAGGGTGATGTCTCTATGGACCCTTAGACTTGCCATATCCAGTGTTCCATACTCCTCCCTCCCCTCCTGGTTCTGCAAGTGAGGTGTGTTCAGAAGTTCCTAGGCCTATGTAAGTCCCACCGCCAAGTCCTGGCTTGACCATCCAGTTCCCTGGCACCAAGTCCCAGGCAGGAACAGCTGTTTTCCATCCCTTCTCAGGCAAGGTCTATTTTTACCACAGTGACCTTTAGTGGAGTCTCCCAGGCCAGCTCAAGATGCCCTGCTGGCCCTCTGGAGAGAAGAAGCAGGAAGATTTTCCCCTGGCCTTTGTCATGCTACTCTCTCCAATTCAGCTCACACTAACCAGGGCATCTTCTCTGCAGCCAGGAAAAAGAGCTAGATATAAGGCAATGATTTTCCCCAGGTCTAGGACTTGGGCCTCCAGCCCATCTATCCCTTTTGGGCCCATTCATGGCAGGTTCTGGTCTCAAAGCTGAGCTGGGGCTGGGGCAAGAGGAAGAGAAATGCAGCTGCCTGTGTCTTTACCTGATTGTCCTCAGTTTGGGGCTGTCTATTTGGAAAGAGGGAAACAGAGTATAGGAGGAAAGCAAGCTGTGACCAGGATGTCTAGAGGAGGTTCTAGCAGGAGATGGGATTGGCTCAGAGGGCCTCTGAGAGCTCTTTGAACCTTGAAATGCATTCCATAGTATTAAGAAGTGGGGGAAGGAGGTGGAGGAGGATTGGCTGGGCTTAAATTCCAGAGCGGATGGGTTTGGTGGTTGAGGCCAGCATCTGCCTCTGTTTCTGGCCTCCTAGGAAGTGCCCCCTTCTCTAGTTTCAGATCCCAGCCCCAGTGTCCATATCATACCCAGAAGATTGGACATTGTCCCACCCCATTTCTTTCCCTTTGCATTCTGGCCAAGCTAGAGCTGGCTGCTCAATGACCTTGGAAAGTCTGGCTGTAAGCCTTAGCCTGTCCCTTAGACTTTGATGGCACTGATCCTAATTCCCAGAAGGGAATTGGCTGAGTTCTGTAGTTTCCAGAGTTGGCTGGTAGTGCCTTCTAGAGGCTCAGAATATCAGCTTCAGAATACTCTAGAGAGCTGAAATTGGTCAAGGATCAAGGGGATATAGGTGAAAGGATACCAGGATGTTGCTAAAGGTGAGGCCCAGAGTGTGTGTTGGGGACTTACAAACCCATTAGGGTGATATTTGATCTGGAACCAAGTGAGACTGGGGGAAGTTAGGGTCAATATGAAAGATAGTCAGGGGTGGGTGGGGGTGCTTTGGCATAAAGGAGTGATCCCAGAAGGTTCCTAAGGTCTAAGAAATAGGGCCATGGGTCCTGTTGGTAGGAAGATGAGAGTGTGCTCCTGCTCAGTTAACGACAAGTAACTATATTTACCGAAGCCCCCACCTACTGCAGGGTCCTTTATAGCACAGGAGACTGAAGCTAACCCCCCACCACCACCACCACCACTACCACCACCACCAGCAGGAAGAGACACGGTGAAGCCCCTGCTGCAGTGGCATAGAGGGTCCACTTCTACCTGCACATCCCCCAAGGGCCAGCAGGAGGCAGCCTTGTGAAGTTGCGGCTCCTAAACCAGTCTCTGCTGTTCTCTTATTGTCACTGCCCTCTCCCACCCCTCTCACCCACTAGAGCTTGCCTGTGTTCTGCCTCTTGCCTTCTATAGAACTCGGCTCTGGCCCTCAATAAATGCTTCCTGCACTCTTTTGCCTTCTGTGTCATTTTCGATTGTATCTGAGATCCTTCCCTTCTTCCCAAGGAGGCCATGGGACTCTAGGTAGCTGGGCGTATTGGAGATACATGGGTCGGGGGGTGGAACATCCATGAGGAGAGATGAGGAACAACAGAAAAACTTGCAGCCATAGAGGAAGTCCCTGGGTTGAAGTCCTGGTCCTGTCATTGACTAGCTGGGTGATCCTGGGTGAGCCCACTCCTCCAGGCCTCAGCTTCTCCATTGGTAGACTGGGGAAAGTCTAGGCAATGTCTCAAGATGGTACTGTCCAGGCCCTGACCCCAGAGCACTGTCACTAGAGTGGGCAGGACCAGGACCCCAGTGCTCTGGGGCTGCTTCCTCATGGAGGGTCAGGGCTCTAGGGCAGGAAAAGGAGACACCATGAGAGGTCACTTCTGAGTCTGGACAATCCCAGTGAAGATGGGATTCTGATTCTCAGGAGTCCTTCTCTTGACAGGAGCATCTTTTGCTTGGAGAAGGGCATTGTGGCCCACCTGTCAGGTGAGGATAAGCCTGCCCTGGGAACATACCTCTCTCTTCCTCTCTAGAAGCTCAGGCCCAACAGAGGCAGGAAGCTAAGCTCAGGGAAGTCCACAACAGAGTCCAGGCTTCTGTGCTGAGAGAGTATCAGACAGTCTTTGCTGGTACCCAGATGCCAATGTTTCCCACCCTGGACTCGGGGCATCCTTGCTAGGTCTACCCTTTCTGGAAGTGGTTTGTGAGTCCCTGACCCAAACTTCATCTTCAGCCACGAACTTTTCTGAGGATAGTGTCCTACTGCCTCCTCTCTTCCCCATCCCCAGACACCTCAAATCAAGTTCACCCCAAACTGAACTCGGTTTCTTCCCCCACCCCTGCTTACTCCTCCCTGTTACCTGCCTTAGTTGCCTAAGCCAGAACCAGAGGTGTGAAGCTCCTCCCTTTCCTTCCTCCCAGACTCAGCCCCTGAGCCGGACCTGCAGGCTCTCCAGAGACCCTTCAATTCACTCTCCCTGCCATCTTCCCCTTGTCACTGCCCTGGCCCAGCCACCCCACTTCTCACCTAATGACAGTGAAATCCTCCTGCCTCCAATCTGGCCCCTGCAACCCATTTTCCACATAGCACCAGAGATCTCTTTGGAAAATGCCAATCTGACCACTCTATTTCCCCACTTTAATCTCTTCAGCAGCCCTTTACAGACAGAGTTTCCTTTTCAAAAGCCTGCTGGGATCTGGCCCCTGCTCACCTGTCTAGGCTCATCTCTCAGCACTGCCCCTCACCCCCAGCAGTTCTGGCTCTACTTGCCTCCCTCTACCATCCTTACACGTGACATGGTCTCTGCCTGCCACGCCCATGGCCCTTCTCTGCTCAGGGAGCTCCCATTCATCCTTCAAGGCCCAACTCAAACGTCTATTCTGGGAAGCCCTCCCAACCAGCAGCTGAGCTGCTAACTCCCTCCCCTGGACACTCCAGAGCATTTCTCAAAGCTTGTTTACTGGGCTGAATCTGACCTGGCTGAGCTCCTTGAGGACAGAGCCCCAGCCTTATTTATTTTCAGTCCTTAGGGAGGGCTCAGGGAATGTGAGAAGGTAGAGAGAAGGAGGGAGAGCAGGCCAAAGGAAGGGAGGAGGCAGAAAGAAGAAAGGCTGGAAAGAAGAAAAGAAGAAAGTAAAGGATAAATCAAGCAAAGATAGAGGAGAACAACTCATTTATCCATCCATCCCTCCCATTCAATGAATACCTACTGAATTCCTATCAGGCATTGTCTTAGGCATTAAGGATAAAATAGTTAACAAGCTGAAGCTACCAGCAGCTGACCCGTCACATTTCCAGGTGACTTTGGTGTGTGCATATGTGAGTGTGTATGTACATGTGGATGAAAGCCTTTCTGTCTGCAAGGGCCTACTGCCGGGGCACCTGTCTTCCCTGGGGCTTGGTGATTTTCGAGTCTGGCCCCAGCTCCTATTGCAGCCTGAAATTAAGCTGTGACCCACGACAAGGCAGGAATGAGTCTTGTCAGCTGAAGCCAGAGCTGGCTGCAGGGCACACCCTGCTTGCTGACCTCCTGCTGACTGCCGACACAGACACCACGGATCTCTCAGCTTCCCGACAGAGGTGTTAATTTTGAGGGTCTGATATTCCCTCCTGCCTACTGTGGTCCCATCCTCTCAGGTACTAGGATCCTAGGGGAGCTTGGGGAACTGTGGGGAGTGGGCAGAGATGCACAAGTCCCAGAGCACCTTTCCTCAGCAGAGGAAGGGCCCTGCCAAGGGTCCAGGGAGTTTGGAGCCTTGTGGAAGCCTGTATTCTGGATTGGGAGGACACGCAGCTAAGCTCTAGGTTACTCCACATTAAATGGGGAGGGGGTGGCTAGCCTTGGAGGTGGGGGTTAGGTAATGGCTCTGCTCAGGATTTCAGGATCTTTAGGCAGTAGAGGGGAGTAACTTCCTTGTCTATCAAATGAGAGAGCCTTCCTAGCATCTGTGATTTTCTGTAAGGGATAGTGTTTATCAAGAAACAGATCTGTGGACTGTGGCTTCCTAACATCACAGAGCCTTCTCAATCATCTCATGACCCTCACCCCAAATGCATGCAAACACACTCATGCTTGCATACTGTTTTAGGGGGGTTGTGGCTGCCCTAAAGCTCATCCGTGGATCCCCATGATTTAGTCCAACCTCCTTATGTTAGAGAAGGGGAAACCAAGACACAGAGCTGGAGAGCTACATGTTCAGAGTTACTGAGGAAGTCAAGGACATACATTAGACTCCAAGTTGCCCAGCTTAGTGGGTGTGTGGGGCACAGACAGAGGCAGATCATTTTCTAAAGGAGTATGGGAAACCTGAAGTACAGGAGAGGGGCTCTGGGGTGACTAGTCAGGCAGGGACCTCAAGAGTTCTGCCTTTTCTCCTGGGGGCAAGTTAGAGAACCTGGATTTGAGACCTGCAGGGGTTCTCCAGGCTCTCAACCTCATTGGATTTGTGAATCTCTTTCAAGATTCCTGGGAAGTGTTATGAGATACAAATGGAGGGACAGAGGGAGAGGGAGAAAAGGGGTGAGGGAACAGAGAGCGCACAGGAGGTAGCCCAGGGATGGGGAGACAGGGAAGATGGGTGGTGGTTTTCTCCACTTTGCTGGGCCAGCCTGTGCCCTCAAGCCTTAGAGCGAAGTACCAGGAACAGGAAGGGAGCCCCTACCTTGCAGACCCCAGGGTAGCCACAGACTATACTCCCTTACCCCAGCTTTTGATTAGTGCTCTCCTGGGTCAGCAGATAACAGTGGTGCCTGAGACCCCTGTCCCCTCACCCCAGTTGTCCCAGGCACCTACTTGCCTCTGACCAGGTTGCTAGCCTGGGGAATGCCCTAGAAACCACCCCAGAAGAGAGAGCTAATTCCCTAGCAATGCAGAAGTTGATTTGTGCAAACTGAGCACTTCCCTCTTGCACCCTGGGCCCCAGCCTCCTCTGAACTGAAACCCCCGAGGCCCTTCCAGTTCAGACCTCCCTTGCTTGTGACATTAGAGTAGACCAGAGGTTTGCAGGGAGGTCTGGGGATGGGAGGCAGCCTGACCCATCTGTGCATATCTCTCCTTCACAGGATGATCCCTGAGGTGCAGAAGGGGCCAGTGATGATGGCTGTCATGGGGGACCTTGCTGGACCAGGTAAGGCAGGCCCAGCCCAGTGCTTTCTTCAGACTCCATCCTTTCTCAGGCCCAGACTGGTGCCCACTCTGGCCTTCTGGACCCAGGCATGGGCAGACAGATGTGAGTTCCAGGCCTATGTGAGGGAGAGCCTGTGGAATCTGCTGCCTGGGCTCAGAAGCGTCCCGAGGCACTGGGAGTGGCCTTGCCCTGTGTCCACTGACTGACCCAGGAGCTAAGGTTGAGTGCCCCAGCCTGTGCCCTGTACTCAGCCAAGGCCTTACCTCAGCCCTAAATTGAGCCTGAGGGTCCTAGTCCCCGGTCAGCCTTTCCTCTGGCCATAAGCTCCTCACACACTCATCCTTATTTATTGTGATTCTGAGTCTCATCAAGGCCTCAGGACAGCGCAGGTGGACTAGCTCCCTGGAGGGGGTCAGGATGGAAGAGCAGGCTGCCTAATTGCACTCAAACCTTTCTACTTAACAGCCAGCTCACGTAATGAACAAATCATCTACAAGTCTATCAACTTTGTAAAACCTTTTGGTATAATTTTAGAATCTGTTTACTTTAGAAAACTTCGAGCATTTAAGGAATTAATTCAATTAAGTCTTTGCCTCCAAAGCTGTTTCTTTACTATATAGTTATTCAATAATATAATACAATATTGATACATCAATTTTTTAAAATATTCATTTGCCATTGACTTGATGTAAATAAAATTCAGACAAAACAGACATGAATGACTTTGAAGCTGGAAGTTCCTCCTGACAGAACCATCTGGAGATAACCACTGTTAACATATTTGTGTAAATTCTTCTTCTGTTCTCATATATATATTTATGTAAATGCATATACATGTGAGCTAAATACTATCTGCTGTGTTCTTTGGTTTTCTTGTTTTGTTTTTCATCTAGCAGCATACCAATCTAATATGATTTGTCTAGCTGCCTCCTTCCCCTCTGCTCCTCGGCATACCACTGTTTGGACATGTCACATAAATTTAACATCCCCAAATGGTGGCCATGAAGCTTGTCATAGGTGGGATGCTTAGGGGCGGAGCCCAAGGACTCTTATGCAAGTGACTTATTGTGGGAGTGTTCTTAGGAGAGGGGAAGTAAGGAAGGCGGCATGGGGTGGGGGGGGATTGCTCAGCAGAGTCCATAGTTCAGTCTGACCCTGTAGGGCTCTCCAGCCTGAACTGCTCCACAGAATTCATCTGACCTGGGGGCAAGGAAGCTAAGGCAGTTTCCCTTCACTGAGACTTTCTCTGCAGAAGGTGACAGTGTGAACCATCAGCCACTAATAAAGGGCAAATGGGCAGCATCCACCACAATTTTAAACCCCATTGCAATACACTTCCTTGTACCTGTATCTTTGGACATATTTATTCAACTTTTTCCCTGAGAATAAATTCCTAGAAATAGAATTAATCAAATAGATTTTATCTTTAAAAAAATGCACTCAGTTTATCTGCCTGGCATTTGAGACTATGGTATCATTTATTATGTATTTAGGTATAGATATTCTTTCATGGCTCGGCACCAGTAGCTCAGGGAGTAGGGCTCCAGCCACATACACCAAGGCTGGCAGGTTTGAGCCCAGCCCAGGCCTGCTAAACAACAATGACAACTGCAACAAAAAAAATAGCTGGGCATTGTGGCAGGCACCTGTAGTCCCAGCTACATGGGAGGCTGAGGCAAGAGAATTACTTAAGCCCAAGAGTTTGAAATTGCTGTGAACTGTGATGCCATAGCACTCTACCAAGGGCGACATAGTGATACTTTGTCTCAAAAAATACATACATACACACACACATATATATATATTCTTTCATATTTTTAAATAGGCAATACACTTTCTTCTTAAAAACAGTATGATTTCACCTAGTCTCTTAGTCTCTTAGGGTAAAAAATAAAACAACAAAACAAACAGTAATGACAAAACAGTGTAAACAATTTTTAGGCTCCCTCCTTCCCATGCCCCATAAATAGTCACTGCTAATATTAATATTTGGTGATCTCTTCCTGGAGTTTTCAATGCATGCACAAACATCTATCTGCGTTTTAACATATAAATAGGATCTTACAATACATGTTCTTCAGAAACTTATTTCTCCCCATCCCAATTAACCTACAGTGGATTTCTTTCTGTTCTTTGCATGTACCTCTTTATTATTATTTTTATGTCTAGTGTGTACCTCTTTATATATTTACTGAAAGAATGAAAGAAAAGCAACCTCTTTTTTGAACGGCTAGTTAGAATTCCACGAATGAAGTGACACATGTCACCTGAACAACCCTCAATGCTGCCAGGTAGCCACGTCCATCTCTAGTCCATTCACCCTCCCATACTATTCTCTTAGATGACTTTGGCGCCCCCTCCTTCCTCTCCCCTCAAACCTCCAATACGCCTCAAACATCCTCATTCTCAGCTAATGACCTGGCCTCTTATTTGCCTGAGAAAAATGAAGGACCTGGAAGTGAATAGAACTCGTGCAAGCACTCTCCTTGCATCCCTGCCTGTGTTTGAGGTTTTCCTTTCAGATACTGTAGTTGAACTCCCCTCACATCTGCCTGGTGCCAACTTCTCTGGTTCGGTACCCGACACTCTGCCCTCCTCTGGCTCTGTGCAAGAACGGTCCTTCAGCAATTCTCCTTCATCTCTGCTGTTCCCATCAGCTAACACACATGCTGTTACTTCTCCCTCTTTACAAACAAAGCCCTCTCAATTCCATAGCTGCCTCCATCTACGGTCCTTTAAAGCAAACTCCCACAAGCAGTTGTTTATATTTTTCTTCCCACCCTCTCATTCTCTCTTTTTAATATTTTATTAAGTCAATTCCCAAACATACACAAAGTAGAGAGGACACATCCCCACGGCCCCTCCTTTATTCCTAAATTCCAAGGCTAATACCGAAGAGCATGTCATTTCATCTCCCAAATTCTTCTGAATGCATCAAAAATAATAAAAAGGACATTGCTTACATGCCACAAAGATATTAGCCCGGTGAACACAATTAGCCGTAATGATTTAATACCACTTAATACGCAGTTCTATACTCAACTTTCTCCAGTTTTCTAGTTTGTTTTAATCAGGATCCAAACGAGGGCCACAGTTTTTATTTGGTTGCTATGGCTCTTAAATCTCCTTTAATCTAAAACAACCCCACCTCCCCTTTTTTTCCATGTCATTCATTTGTTTGTTAAACCAGGCCAGTTGTCCTGTAGAATGTCTTACATCCTTGGATTAAGCTCATTGCTTCCTTGTGGTGTGGCTAACCTTGTTCCTCTGTCCATTTTCTGTTGAACCCTCTCCAATCAGCCTTTCACACCCAAACATTCCATGGAAACTGCTTTAATGAAGATTACTAGTATGACCTCTTGTTGCTACAGAGAACAGCCGATTTTCAGTGCTCATCTTACTTGACATACCAACAGCATTTGACTCCCTTGGTCTCTTAGGGTCCCTGAAATGCTTTCACCATTTGTGTACAGGGCACCACGCTCTCTGCCCCACTGGATGCTCCTTCCCAGACTCCAGGCCTACGTCCTTCATATCGCCTTAGTCTAAATGTTGGAGGCTCCAGGGCTCAGGCTTTGGCTGTCTCATTTTTTTTCATGATCTCACCCTATCTTAAATATCATTTATACAGTTGGAATATGAACCCAGGTGTATCTGATTTTCTTTTCTTTTTTGAGGAAGAGTCTCACTATGTCTTCTTGGATAGAGTGCTGTGCTGCCATAGCTCACAGCAACCTCAAACTCCTGGGCTCAAGCAATCTTTTTGCCCCAGCCTCCTGAGTAGCTAGGACTACACGCACCTGCCACAATACCCAGCTAATTTTTCTATTTTTAGTAGAGATAGGGTCTTGCTCTTGTTCAGGCTGGTCTTGGAACTCCTGAGCTCAAGTGACCCACCTGCCTCAAACTCCCAGAGTGCTAGGATTAGAGGCGTGAGCCATCGGGCCCTGCCCAGTGTATCTGATTTTAGAGATGGACAATGCAAGCCGTGCTGCCCACACAGGATTCTCTCCTGCCAAGGTCCTCACCCTTCTTATCCCTACTGTCTTCCAAAAGGCTTCTCATGTTGGTCAATATAAAAGTATGCATTTATCTGGTGGAGAAAGCACAAAGGATAGCGATGGGTTCCAAACTACTAAGGATAGTCATCAACTCTGAAAATTCTGTATATGTCTGTAATAACTAAACCTAACTATGAGATAAGAATTAATTATAATGTTCTTCCTTGAGTAACAACAACAAATTCCATTTATAAGCTCATGATGCCCACATTTTTATCTCCAAGTTAATTTTGTCTCATGACCCCCACATTCACATGTCCAACTCCTCCCTCAACATCTCAGCTGGATGTCTACCAGGCTCTCCAAACTCAATGTGTCCAATTTCAGAGAGTTTGAATAAGGACTGAAAGTAGATAAAATAAAAATTTGTTCACTTGGAAAGATGAAGGTGTTTAAGTGATAAAAACCAGCTACAAGCCTATATGCTATGATTTTGGTTTGGTTAAAACATACGAATACATAGTCATTAGAAAAGGTATGAAAAGACATAGACTAAGGTGTTAAGGATGGAAATCTCTGGGTGATAAATAATTGTACTTCTACCTTTTTTTCTATCTATTTTCTGACTTTCCTCAATGCACATATATGCTGTTTTTTTTTTATAATAATAAAGACTACTTCAAAATTAAAAGAACACATCTAAAACCAAACTCCTGATCGTTCCCCAAACTTTCTCCCCCCTCGGCCTTTCCCTGTCTGTGAGAAGCTGCCCCATCCTTCCAGTGGCTCAGGCCAGGGGCCCTGCAGTCACCCTCAACTCCTCTCTCTCTAATATCCCATATTCATGGTTTACCTTTAAAAAAAAATCTAGAACCTGATCATTTCTCACTACCTCCACCACTAAGGGCAAAGAACTACAGGGAATTCATGGAATAAATGCAAATGGCCAACGAACTTCTGAAACAGGGTGCAATTTCAGTGAGTACCAAAAACACATGCAAATTCAACTCTGAGGAGTCATTTTTGTTTATCAGATGGCAAACATTTCAAAAAATGATGACCCCCGGCATTGGCAGGTGTGGGGAGAAAGTGTACAAGGCATTCGTACACACAGCGTGGGACGCTGTGATGAGGTGCCTCGAGAGGCAGCACCTGGAGTGGGGGCTGGGTGGTAAGTACCCCCTCTGGCCTCTCCCGGCAGTCCCTTCCCTGGACCTGGGCAAGAAGCTGAGTGTGCCCCAGGACCTGATGATGGAGGAGCTGTCACTACGCAACAACCGAGGGTCCCTCCTCTTCCAGAAGAGGCAGCGTCGTGTCCAGAAGTTCACCTTTGAGTTGGCAGCCAGTCAGCGGGAGGTAAGTAAGCTTCCATGTCACTCTTGGGGAAACTGAGGTCCAGAGAGCCATTGGTTAGGCTAAAGCCAAACAATGAGCCACGCTGGAGACTGTGATGTTCCGGATTGAGCCCCTTCTTTTCTGTGTGATCCCTGAAAAGTGTTACCTCTTCGGGCATCTTCCCAGATTCAAAATGAGCTGGTGTAAAGGGACTCTGGCCAGAGAACAGCCATGTTCTCTAGGCTAAATTTGCAGCAGGCAAGATCTAGTTCAGACTTGAGCTTTATCTAAGAAGGAAAATGCAGGATGCCTTTTTTTTCCTTCTTCTCCCTGGGGGAGAGTGAAAGGCCATAGAATAATCGGCTGGTAGAGAAATAAGCAAGAATGGTTTTCCCAGGCTTCAGGAAGGCAGCAGGCAGCTTCAGGTACTTCTAATGAAG
>NW_003852398.1:25399328-25414046 GCF_000181295.1 Otolemur garnettii | reverse complement strand
GGGGTGGTGCCATTTAGACTCTAGTTAATTTCTGGGCTGGACAGGAGGCAACTGAGAGAGTGATGTGGCAGAAAAATAAAAATGGCAAAACACCTACCTTTGCTATCTGCCTAACCCCCAGCTAGCTAACCACCTTACACCCATCGCCACATTTAATCTAGAACCCTATGAAGTAGATCATCATCATCATCATCGTCATCCTATAGAGAAAGAAACTGAGGCTCAGGGAAATTAAGTATCTTGCCCAGACTCAATATTACAGAAGCAACGAAGATATACACGTATGGAGTATTTCTCTGACCTACCCACTGGGCTTAACGCTGTAAATTATTAACTCATCCTCCCAACAACCCTTGGAAGTGGGCGCTAGGATTTTGACTTTCCTCCTTTTTTTGGTGGAGGAAGAACCCTGCTCCCCTGCGCCCCGAGCCTCCCTGAGGTTTGTTTGTCCCCTCTGCCCCAGATGCTGGCCGGAAGCGCCAAGAGGAAGGTGACAGGAACAGTGGAGCCAGGGACGGTGAGCTTGGAGGTGGACCCCACCGGAGTGGAAGCTTGGGAGAAGCGGGGGTGGGGGTCGGGGCTCGAGACGGCTGCCCGCGGCCTCTGATCGCCCACCCCATGCCCAGGTTGCCAACGGCCCCGGCCCAGAGGGGCAGAACTACCGCTCGGAACTCCACATCTTGCCGGCCTCGGCCGGGGGTCCCGAGGACGCCCACGCCGCATCCGTAGCCGCCGCCGCCCCGGCGCAGAGCGCCCGTAGCCCCAGCGCGCTGGCACCAGGTGAGTCGCCTCCCGGGGTCTCGGGACCAGCGCTGCGGGGCTGGAAGCGTGGGTGCGCTCGCTCACGGGCAGGAGAACGTCTGGCCCACCCTCTTCCCCAACACACACACGCGCATACACACTTCACGGACCGGCACGCGAACCCAGAGAAGCGCAGCGTCGCCCCCAAGGTCAGACAAGTCCGAACCAAGACTAGAACCCGCGCCCAGAACTTGCATCGCGGTTCCCTTGCTCCAGTCCTCTTTGTATCCTGGGATGGGGAAGGGCCTCCTTTCCTGAAGCGACTTTGACACTCCCTCCCAACACTCTTTCCTACCTCCGGTCTTCTCAGACCCAACTGAATCTTTTGGAATGGTGGGGTTGAGGGAGACGGAAGGGGGCTGAGGGAGACGGAGCTGGGGCGCCCCCTTCCGCTCGCCCCTCCACGCCTGCTGCTCCACCCCCAGGCTACGCCGAGCCACTGAAGGGCGTCCCGCCAGAGAAGTTCAACCACACTGCTATCCCCAAGGGCTACCGTTGCCCGTGGCAGGAGTTCATCAGTTACCGCGACTACCTGAGCGACCTAAGTCACACCCACCGCCTCGCTGACTACCGAAATTTCAACAAGTAAGACAGGGCGGGCACCCGGGAGAGAGAGCGGGAGGGCCAGGGAGCCATCGCCACCGCTGCAGTGGCCTGCATTCCTGAGCACTCTGTAGATGCCAGGCTCTATCCGAGGGCTTTGATGCGCTTGCTGAGCTCTTGCTATAACAATGCCTCAGCACCCAGTAGGTGCGCAATAAATGTAGGAAGAATGAATGGTGAATGTGCCATACGTCTTGTCGGTCCTCTCCACATCAGAGTGGGGAAGGCACTACAAATTTTCCTCTTCTGCACAAGAAGAGACCGAGTCTCAGGAATGTGAACAACGGCCCAAAGTCACAAGACAAGGAAGCGGTGGCAGGGCTGGGATTCAAGTCTGGGTTTGTCTGACTCCACAGCCCAGTCAGTGTCTTGTTCTTCATAACTGCTGTGTGCCACCTCTTTGATGGACATTAAGATTTGCATCCTTCTCGGAGGGGTCCCCAGATCTTACTTCTAGGCCAGCGGGGCCTTTTAGGGGTGTCCAACCTTTTCCCCTTTCTGGGGCACATTGGGAGAAGAGTTGTCTTGGGCCACACATTAAATACACAAATGCTAGTGAAAGCTGATGAGGATTACAAAAGATCTGTATGCACTTTTTTTTTTTTAGAGACAGAGTCTCACTCTATTGCCCTGGGTAAAGTGCTGTGACATCACAGCTCACAGCAAGCTCCAACTGCTGGACTCAGGTGATCCTCTTGCCTCAGCCTCCTGAGTAGCTGGGACTACAAGCACCCAACACAATGCTCGGCTATATTTTTGTTGCAGTTTGGCCGTGGCAGGGTTCGAACTCGCCACCCTCCGGGTTTGGGGCTAGCACCCTCCACAGGCGCAACCCTGTATGCACTTTTCACGATATCTGACATCATAATAAGCAAAACAGTTCTCAAATAATCTGCATATGGCCCACAAGGCCACAGATTGGATGCCTCAGTTCAATCTTGACACTTGAGGCTTGTGTCTTTGAGACTGCCCCAAAGCGATGAATGGCATAGAGACTTTGGACACCAGAAGTGAGGACCACAAATGAGAAACTTATGCTTGTTTAGACCAGGGGGCCTCAATATAGGCTTAAACACAGACTCCAGGCCTAGCTGTGTGACCTTGGGCCAGTGACTTAACCTCTCTGAGCTTTCATAGCTCCACCTGTAAAATGAGACTTTTATGGTACCTACTTTATGAGATTGCTGTAGGGATGAAATAAGAAGATGAGGCCATTTCTGGCAAATATAAAGTCTCAATAAACAGTAGCTATTATTATTGTTTACAGGCTAGAATGATGATTAGAAATGCTAACAGGAGCACTTGAGAGTGATAAATTGACATTCTGCATCCGGGGACCCAAAAACAAACCATAGGAGTCAAGACAGGAGTTTGGCAGTGGGGAAGGCCTTGGGCTAGGGGATACTTTGCAACTATAGTTGGCTTCTTCAAGCTGATGCTATTTCTGAATATGCTTCTCTGGCTTGGGCTGCATTAAGTAAGGAAAAGGGAATCCACAGAGGGGTGGTCACAGTCAAGCTCTTCTGGCACCTGCTCAGACCACATGTGGAGACTGTATCTGTTTGACAGAGACAGATGGGAGGGCGCCAGAACCTGCTAGGCCTGGAGACCAGGCCTTATGAGAAAGATCCAAAAGAACTGGGGGCGATGGGCCTTGAGAAGAGATGGCTCAGGAGAGACATAACTGTCTTCAAACAACTGAATACCAGGCAGGGTCCTGATGGGAAGAATTGGGCCCAGCAGGCACTATGTGAGCCACGAGCCTTTGGCAGACATTCTGGAGTTCTCCGCCAGGCAGGACTGCCCTGTCTCCTCCTAGACCCTCAGACTGCCTGCTCAGCAGACATTCAGTCCTGGCAGGGAGCTTCCAGGCTGGCTGACTCAGGTTGTATCTCCCACTGTCATGCCTCAAATGTGACAGGCTAAGTCACATTTCCACCAGCAGAAGGAGGGCCTTAGGAAACTCTGAGCTCAAACCTCTTCTGGGCAGAAAGAGCAACTGAGGCATAGAAAATTGAAATAGCAGTTTTGGTAGCTAAGCTGTGCTCAAAATTCAGGACTCTGGGCTCCCAGTCAAGGGCCTGACTGTGAGGCCTGCTTGGCTTGGACACTGCCCAGCCTGTTCCCATGAGGCCTGGCTGTTGCCGCCACAGCTGGGGTGGTCCAGGCAGAAATGGTTTCCTGGCTGGAACCCAGGCTCTGGCACAAGGGTTGCCGTTCCATCCCAGAGGCAAGTACTCCCTTCTCACAAGTTCCAGGCTGCAGGGAAAACATGACACAAGCAATGTTTATTTTTCTTATAATTAATAAATGTTAAAATAACATACATAGATTCTCTTTTTTAAAAAATTAAGCATATGCGGGGTATGGTGGCTCACACCTATAGTCTCAGCACTTCGGGAGGCCAAGGCTGAACAATCCCTTGAGCTCCAGACTAGCCTGAGCAAGAATTGAGATCCCATCTTTACTAAAAATAGAAAAACTAGCCAGGCATTGTGGCCGGTGGCTAAAGTTCCAGCTACTTGGGAGGCTAAGCAAGAGGATTACTTAAGCTCAAGAGTTTGCGTTGTTGTGAGCTATGACACCATGGTACTATATCCTGGGCAACAGAGTGAGACTATCTAAAAAAAAAAAAGTCAGGCAAATGCAAACGAAGGTAGGACCCCTCCAATTCCAGTTACTTTCCCAAAAACACCACTGTTGTGGAATTGGCCTGTATGTTTTCAGAACATTTTGTATTGGCAGCTGCATACCTATCAGTGATGGGGATTGTTTTGTGGGTATATATTGGCGTGTATTTGGTTTTTTACCTCCTTGGGGTTGGGTGTTACTCTGTCACTGGGCTAGAGTGCAGTGGCTCATCATAGCTTGCAGCATCTTAAATTCCTGGTCTCCAGGAATCTTCCTGCCTCAGCTTCCCAAGTATGGCTTCCCATGACACCAGGCCCGTATGGTTTTTAGTTTTTTGTAGAGACAAGTTTTTCTCTTGCTCAGGCTAGAGCAAGACATCAAACTCCTGGCCTTAAGTGATCCTCTTGGCTCAGCCTCCCGAAGTACTGGGATTATTTAAGTGGTCCTCTTGGCTCAGCCTCCCAAAGTACTGGGGTTACAGGCATGAGCCACCACACCTGGCCAATGTGTGTGTGTGTTTAAATACTTTGCATTTCATTCTACGACTTGCTTTTTTCACTCCACATTATGCTTTTGAAAGCATCTACCAGACTAATATATAGCTATCTACTTCCTTCCGTTTAAGCTGCTGTGTAGTATTTTGTCATGTATATGCTATATCTGTCTTGCCCATTCCTCTGCCAGTGGACATATGGGCTGTTTCTGGCATGTGGCTAATGAGCTGCTCACGTTTGCTTCCTTGTGCGTGTGTGCCTGTGCTTCCTGGCCATATGCTTGGAGGTAGAGCTGCTGGTTGACAGAGTTCATCCATCTCCGGGTTATAAAGACCCGAATTGTCCTCCCAGGCAGCAGCAGTGATGTACAGTTAACCTTCTAACTAGCAGCATATGAATGACATTTTGCCCCTATGGCCTCACCAACTTTGCCCCATTACCAAATTGTTTCACTGTGCCAGTTCTGTGGGGGAGGACTAGCAGGCCTCTGTTGTACTTTGCATTTCCCTGAATCTCAGTGCTCTTTCTAGTTTTCCCTTCTCTCTCTGGCTTGTGGGTAGAATATGTTGTTCTTTTTTTTTTTTTGAGACAGAGTCTCATTTCGTCACCCTCGGTAGAGTGCTGTGGTGTCACAGCTCACCGCAACCTCCAGCTAGGATATGTTGTTCTAAGGGGAGATGAGGAGAGGAAGGAAAAACCCAACTTCCAACTCTGCTCCTTTTTGGAGCTTTCTTAAGAGGAGTCTTGGGTTTTGCCTGGGACAAGGCAATTTTAGCTCTGAAAATGTCAATTCTATTGCTAAGCAACAAGCCATCTCCACTAGAGCCAGACTTGGCAATGGGCAGAGTTGGAGACACCTGTTGAAGATAGTCCAAAATCTTGCTGAGGAGAAGGGGAAACTGAGGCCCAGAGAGAGGCAGGGAGCAGCTCGAACATGGTGACCTTTGTGTCAGGTTGCTGGCATCCCTCTCCCACACGGCCTCCTCTCCTGCTACTCTCTTTCCTCAGGACCCCAGTGCCATTTGGAGGACCCTTCGTGAGGGACATCATTCCCACGGCAGGTACCCCCTTCATCCCAGAGCCCTTCAATGGCTTGGAACTCCTCCGCCGCAGACCCAGCTTCAACAGAGTGGCCCAGGGCTGGGTCCGTAACCTCCCAGAATCTGAGGATCTGTAGCCCCAGCCTGAATCTTCAGTCCCCAGTCTTGCAGTTCTGGTACCATCTGGAGCCAACTTGTGGATAGCACTTCACAGTTTATGAAGGGCCTTAGCTCTCAAAACTTTATTACAAATGGCCTCAAAGGTCACAAAGTTGAGTAGTACCCCAAAATGAATGTGCTTTAAAATTACTTGGGATGTTGTTCCTATTATGGATTTCTGACCTGTTCTAGATTTGCAGTCTCTATTAGTAACCAGTACTCCAGGTGATTCCAGTGTAACTTGTCTGTG
Organism: Otolemur garnettii; assembly: GCF_000181295.1. Taxonomy (NCBI): domain Eukaryota; kingdom Metazoa; phylum Chordata; class Mammalia; order Primates; family Galagidae; genus Otolemur; species Otolemur garnettii. The sequence continues at coordinate 25,408,068 of NW_003852398.1, read as the reverse complement.
GTTCGTGTCCTTAGGAATCCCACAGCTTACACTCCCTCAGTGACAGGGTGGCCACTGGCAGCCCATCTTTATGTGAATAACTTCAGTGACTGCAAAATTATTCTATCATTAGAACTCTAAGATGCAGTTGGTCTTCATCTACTCATGCATTAAACATTTTCTAAGCACTGACTGTGTGCTAGACAGTGTGCCAGGTCCAGGGCCAGAGGAGGAAAAGATAGTAGGGAGGATGGATTTCTAAAATATTAAATCATCTTATTTTCCCTAAAGCTTGCTAATTGACAATTGAGGAGCAAAGTACCCTGGGGAAGATGATGGGGTCCCTAACCCTGGATGGGGGTACGATTCCAGCAACTTACCAGAAGAGTTGAGTGGGACCTTGGAGGAGGTGTGAGTCTTTTAGAAGAGGGCACAGGGGAGGGCATTCCTGGAGAGTGGACCAGTATGTGCAAAGGTGGGGAATTGAGAACAGGTGTGGGGTGTTCTGGAGAAGGAGGAAGGCTGTGTTAAAGGAGTAGGTGAGGGAAGGTTTTAGGAAATGGGGAAGGTTTTAGCAATGAGTCTTGCTGATTGCTGTGTGAGGTACAGATCGAAGAATAATGCCAGGTGCCAGAAGGTCTGCAGGCCATGGGGATGGGGAGAAGGGACCACCCATGGGGCACCTTACAGTACAAAGTGGGGCACCTATTAAGACTTCTTTCCACCCTCCATCTGGGCAGGCCCCTTAGTTCAAATGATGATGATGAGGAGGATTAGGGTGGTGGTGGTAATAGCTACTTTTTATTTAGTGCCTTGGTGTTTGGGCTAGTAGTAGGTTCTTTACTATGTCTTATTTCTAATTCTCAGTACGATCTTGAGAGAAAGATATTTTACAGATAGAGATATTCAAGCTCAAAAGGGGTAGAGTCAAAACGGGACCATGTCTGACTCCACTGGATGTCTCTTCACTGCCCTAGGTGACCAAGCCCATGCCCACTCCCTCTGGAACCACCTGATCACAGTGCCCTGCCTTGGGGGTTAGAAGTCAGGAGTGCAGGCTGGGGAGCCAGCTGGATGGGATGGTTCTAACTCTGCCACTGCTAGCCATGTGGACTGGAGTGAGTCCCTGTACATCTCTCAGCCGCTATTTCTCCATCTGTTCGATGCAGTATGGAGGCTCCTTGATAGGGACGTTGGGAGCACAGTGCAGATGTCATAGTAAGGGCTCAGTTGATGTTGGGCTTCATGCAACTATTGCTCTGGGTTGGAAATGATGTGCTTGCCATGGATGCAGCTTGAGAAGCAGGCTGTTGAGGTGTCACGGGGACCAGGAAAGCTGAAATCTAAAGGAAAACCTCTGCCAGCTCTCTGTGGGCAAGAATCCCCTCCTGCCCGGCCTTCCTCCATCTCTCGCTTTCACTCAGGGAGATGAGGAAGGCCAGGAGTCCAGTCAGTTCCCAGGGTGGTGGGATAGGGATTGCCTTTTCTTTTTGTTCTGGAGTTTCACTTCTCTTCTGAGTCCTAAGGGGACAGCAGCCTGACTCTTAGAATTACATGCCATCGATGTGTTCTCCTGAATTTTGGGGCTGCCTTTAAAGCCTCCATGAGCTTTCCATGAACTGGAGACCAACCATTAACATGTCTGAAAAGTGGAAGAGAGGACTTGAGTTGCCTCTGGTCAGTTCTGATGTGCTTGGGAAGGTACCTGCAGCTGCCAGGTGTGGAAGAGAGCCTGACGAGGAGACTGCAGCACCCCAAAAGGATCCTAATTTCTTTCTGCTTCTGATGTGACTTTTGCCGATGTTGTGATAAAGAAAAAAAAAAAAGGAATGTAAAAATAAAAAATGACAAACCAGAAGTAAAATGTAAAAATACCTGCCCATATAGCCCCTCCCATGCGCACACACACACGTTCCCACCTTCCTGTGTTCTGCCCCATTCCCACATGCCAGAGGGAACCACTGGTGATGGTTGCTTGTTCTAGATTTCTAGAATTATTTGAATAAATATGTACATTCATAGGTATGTAGGTATGTTTTTGTCTTAAAGGAATTTTACTATTAATACACATATGGTTTTGTATCTCACTGCTTTATTCCACAACAAATTTGGATCCTGAAAAAACAAGTCATGGGTGGTGCCTGTGGCTCAGTGTGTAGGGCACCGGCCCCATATACCAAGGGTGGCAGGTTCAAACCTGGCCCTGGCCAAACTGCAATAAAAAAATAGCTGAGCGTTGTGGCGGGCGCCTGTAGTCCAAGTTACTCGGGAGGCTGAAGCAAGAGAATCACCTAAGCCCAGGAGTTGGAGGTTGCTGTGAGCTGTGATGCCACGGCATTCTACTGAGGGCAATAAATTGAGAGTCTGTCTCTACAAAAAAATAAAAAATAAAATTAAAATTAAAAAAACAAAACAAGTCATTAACCTTTTGTGTAGTTAGGGACCTAACAAGTTCTTTATATGAAACTCTATACTTTTGCCTGGTTTTATTCTTTCTATAAATTAAATTGTATATAGTGATGGAAATGAACAGGACTAAGAATAGTCAAAATATTGAGAAGCCTGACATTAGCAAGGATGAACGTGAATAAACTAGTTTCATGCAACAACATGGATGTCTCTCGAACAAGCAAAGGAAGCCAGATAACCACAAATATGTTTACTAATGCAAGGAAAGACAGTACAAAAGTCAGAGTAGTGACAACTTTGGGAAGAGGGAAGTATTTGTGAATGTGAAGAGCACATAAAATGCTTCTAGGGTCACTGGGCACGGTGGCTCTTGCCTGTAATCCCAGCACTTAGGAGGCTGAGGAGGTGGATTGCCTGAGCTCACAGGTTCAAGACCAGCCTGAACCAGAGAGAGACCTCATTTCTAAAAATAGCCAGGCATTGTGGCAGGCGCCTGTAGTCCTAGCTACTTGGGAGGCTGAGGCAAGAGAATTGCATAAGCCCTAGAGTTTGAGGTTGCTGTGAGCTGTGACACCATGGCACTCTACCAAAGGTGACAAATTAAGACTGTCTCAAAAAAAAAAAAATGCTTCCAGGGTTACTGTTTCTAGGCCTGGGTAATTGTTACATACATGGCCACTTCAAAATATTTAAGGTAGTATCTCTGTGTTATATACTTCTCTGTATATGTGTTATATTTTACCAAAATAATCTCTCCTTTTAAAAAAATAGATTAATATTAAATTAGACATACCTGAAGAAAGAATTAGTGAACTTGAAGTGCCCATAATGTATCATAGAGATGGAAAATGTGAGAAATAAGTTAAATGATATGGAGAATAAAATGAAAATGCCAAACACTAATAGCAACACTTTTCAGCAGTAGTGGGAAAATATCTTTGAAGAGTGAGAGCAAAATAGATTTTCAGACAAATGTGTATATATACACTTTTTTTAAGAGACAGAGTCTCCCTTTATGACCCTCAATAGAGTGCTGTAGCGTCATAGCTCACAGCAACCTCCAGCTCTTGGACTTAGGTGATTCTTTTGCCTCAGCCTCCCGAGTAGCTGTGACTACAGGCGCCCACCACAACGCCCAGCTATTTTTTGTTGCAGTTTGGCCGGGGCTGGGTTTGAACCCACGACCCTCAGTATATGGGGCCAGCGCCCTACTCACTGAGCCACAGACACCACCCCAATATTTTTTTTTGAGACAGCCTTGGTAGAGTGTTGTAGCATCATAGCTCACAGCAACCTCAAATTCTTGGGCTTCAGTAATCCTCTTGCTTCACCCTCCTCAGTAGCTAGGACTCCAGGCACCTGCCACAACCCCAGCTAGTTTTTCTATTTTTAGTAGAGACAATGTCTCACTTTTGCTCAGGATGATCTCGAACTCCTAAATTCAGGTAATCCATTGCCTTGGCCTTCTGGAGTGCTGGGATTACAGGCTTGAGCCACTGTACCCAGCCTGTATTTTTTGAGACAGGGTCTTGCTCTGTCACCCTGGCTAGAGTGCCACTAGCATCAGCCCAGCTCACAACAATCTAAACTCCTGGGTTCAAGCAATCCTCCTGCCTCAGCCTCCTGAGGAGCTGGGACTACAAGCGCCCACCACAATAGCCAGCTAATTTTTCTATTTTTAGTAGAGATGGATTCTCACTCTTGCTGAAGCTGGTCTCAAACTCTTTGAGTTTAAGGATCCTCCTACCTCAGTCTCCCAGAGTGCTAGAAGTAGAGGCCTGAGCCATCGTGCCTGGCTCATAATTCTGATTTAAGAAAGATGAACTACATACTTATTCTGTGCTTCAATTTTTGGTTGGTTTGTTTCTACAAAATTCATAACCAAAGCATGTTACAATCTGTTCTCCAAAAAAGAATACACAGATAGTCATATATTTATGTATGTACATGTATATATAAACCATTGAATCTAGCAATTATTAAAATGCTACCTGTAAAATCCACTTCTTATTCACAAATTGGCTGAAAATCGTTTACATGCTCAAAAGTAGGCAAACAAAATAAGAAACACTCAAAAGCATGGAAAAATATCTGAAGTACTCTACCTTCCTTCACATTTGGCATTATAGCAATAAAATACAATTCCCAAGTGCTTCTAAATTAATTTTTAAATCTTTTTTTTTTATTTGTTTTTGAAACAGAGCCTCAAGCTGTCCCCCTGAGTAGAGTGCCGTGGCCTCACAGCTCACAGCAACCTCCAACTCCTGGGCTCAAGCAAGTCTCCTGCCTCAGCCTCCCAAGTAGCTGGGACCACAGGAGCCCGCCACAACGCCTGGCTATTTTTTGGTTGCAGCCATCATTGTTGTTTGACGGGCCTGGGCTGAATTCGAACCCGCCACCTTGGGTGTACGTGGCTGGTGCCTTAGCCACTTGAGCCACAGGTGCCAAGCCATTTTTAAATTAAAAAAAAAAAAGGTAGATGAAACACTAGAGAAACAAATTCTGCAAAGCTAAAACAGATGTCATATGGGGCATATCTGCCTCAGAAGTACATATTTTAGATAAAAGTGACTTGAAATAAGCTTCAGGAAAAATGGATTAATGATAAATTTTGCCAATATCCCTAAGAAGGGTGGCTTTTAAATTCCATGTTATTGGCTCAGCGCCCATAGCACAGTGGTTATGGCACCAGCCACATACTCTTTTTTGAGACAGGGTCTTGCTCTGTCACCCTGGCTAGAGTGCCACTGGCATCAGCCCAGCTCACAACAATCTTAAACTCCTGGGTTCAAGCAATCCTTCTGCCTCAGCCTCCTGAGGGTGGCGGGTTCGAACCTGGTCCTGGCCAGCTGAACAATTGCAACAAAAAAAATAGCTGGGTGTCCTGGTGGGTGCCTATAGTCCCAGCTACTTGGGAAGCTGACACAAGAGAATCACTTAAGCCCAAGAGTTTGAGGTTTTGGTGAGCTGTGACGCCATAGTACACTATTGAGGGTGACATAACAAGACTGTCTCAAAAAAAAAAAAATTAAATTCTTTGTTATTGCCAGATGTGGTGGCTCCTGCCTTGTAATCCTAGCATTCAGGGAGGCCAAAGTAGGCAGATTGCTGGAGCTCAGGAATTTGAGACCAGCCTGAAGAACAAGACCCCATCTCTAAAAATAGCTGGCATGGGCAGCGCCTATAGCTCTGTGGGTAGGGCGCCAGCCACATACACTGAGGCTGGCGGGTTCAAACCTGGCCCAGGGCTGCTAAAACAACTCCAACAAAAAAAATAGTCCAGAGATTTTTGGCGTGTGCCTGTAGCTCCAGCTACCTGGGAGGCTGAAGCAAGAGTATCACTTAAGCCCCAGAGTCTGAGGTTGCTGTGAGCTGTGATGCCACAGTGCTCTATCCAAGGTGACAGCTTGAGACTGTCTCTAAAAAAATAAATAAAAATAGCTGGTCATTGTGGTGGGCACCTGTAATCCCAGCTACTCAGGAGGCTGAGGCAAGAGGATTACTTGAGCCCAAGAGTTTGAGGCTGCCATAGCTGTATCACTGCATTCTACCAAGGGTGACATAGACTGTCTCCAAAAATAAATAAATTCTATGTTACTTTCTTTAAAGATGGGGTCTTGCTGTATTGTTCAGGCTTAAGTGCAAAAGCTCTTCATAGGTGCCATCATTATAGCACTCCAGTAGCCCAGAATTCCTTGCCCTTAAGCAATCCTCCCACCTCAGCCTCCCAAATAGCTGGGACTACAGATTCATGCCCTAGCACTGGGCTAGATCTCTTTTTCATGTTATCATTTATGACCCACCACATGCCAGGACTTGTACCAAGTGCTTCTGTGCACTATCTTATTTCAGTCTCATAATCAATCTTTGAAATACGTACTAAGGAAGGAAGGCCTGGACCTTTTTCACCATCGCAGAATGGATATGGAAATAAAAATTAAGAGTCTAAACTAAAGCAAGATTAAAATGATTTCCATTAGTGTACAACTCATTTCTAACTTCCACGGACCTCAAGTTCAACTACCAAAAGATTAAGAAAACAGAAAACTAGGAATAACCCCACAACATTTGGAAAATTGACCCGTTTTAATTATTTAAAAACAAAAAACACATCACAACATCAAGTTTCCTTTACCGTCTACAATTCAGTTATATCCAAACATTCTAAGACCAAACAGAAGCAGAGAATTACAATGAGACGCTGAAGACACACGAAGGTGAATGCTGAAGATCAGAGGTGCAGTTGTAGGTCATACGTCTTCCATTCAAACACTCCAATACTTTTCATCTCAGTTTGTTAAAGAAAGTGTTTTACAGGAAGTTCTTTAATTTCATCCCAGACACCAGGTTTCTTCAGTGATAACACAGCTCCATGAAATTTGTGTTTCTATCCAATTGATAGGAATAAAAATTTTTTTGTCTTCTGTTTTGCTGGCATGCAGAAGTAAACCTATCAGATTCCTTATTACAACTGAGGAAAATGACAGGAAAGAAAAGATCTGGGCTCTGTTGGTGGTTTCTACTTGTCTTTCTGAGGGTGTGACTTCAAAAGAATTAATCACACTTAGGCCACTACAATGATTAGTACTAGTCATCTTTTTTTTAGGTGATAAAAACAAAAATACCCAATGGACGTAAAAATGGTCAAATTTTACCGCAGGTCAATTTTTCTCCCCTCAAAAGGTACAAAATGAACATATAATTGGGATGGTAACTCCATTGGACATTCCAATTTACTCATCCGCTTGTCCCCCATACAGGTAAGGGGAGCAGGCATTAGGTTGTATTAGTCATGTTATAGTAGTAATCAGATGTGCTAACGGCAGCTTATTTGAGGTCCGTTGATCCTTTGAATATGTGTAGGAAAGCAGGGCTGTTGGTCTCTGCCCACATCTGAACTCATTCAGCTACCATGGAAACTACAGGGAAGGAAAAATATATTTATTCCAAGATTTACTTGGATTTTTAAGTGCCCTTTCTTCCATAGAGCTTCACAGTGGTGATAATGTGCTAGGGGCTGCTGTGTTTTCCAGCATGAGCTCCCATCCTCTGAGGGTCCTGAGAAGGATAGTGGATTGGTCCTGGAGCCCTCATGAAAGGAGGGGGTGGTCCCATTGGGTGGAACATGTGTGGTCCAAAACCTGCAGAAAGAAGAGAACTCTGTTTAGGTTTATAGTTCCCTTGACAACGTTTCAAACCTCTAACTCTCTAGGGTCAAAACCACCAACGCATAAATCAAGGTTGACATGGGGCTTAAGCAAATGTCAGTTCACAGGACTTGTTCAGGAATAGCCACCTAGGTTATTTCCTTGGTTTTAGCAACCTTTCCCCTAAGTCTAAAAAACTCCATTGGACTCAAGGTATTGGCTAGGATGTCATCTGAGTCTCTGCTAAGTATCAAACATGCTAAATTTTACCAGACAGGATTCATAGGATCTGGGAGGTAAAGAAGAAATCAGGCTGATGGCAACTCTGTCATTAATCTCAATGCTTGACTGATACTAGAACGGAGGGTGTGCAGAGGCCAGACTCTTCAGAGACCAGTATGGGATCTCTGCCACAGAACTGGCTATCTGTGACTTCCTTACTGTTCACACTGTCTCTGACACTCTCTAGAGCAGTGATATACAAAGTGCCAGTCTGAAACCTGTTTATTACTGGCCAACAGATAAAGAGCTTAAGCCAAAAGGTAACTCAATTACATGACCAAAGCTCACTGCTCGGTTCATCTGATGGCTTTTTGTAACAAGACGTTCTTAACGAAGGAGAAATAATTCATTGTTTTATATTCAGGCACAAGCAAACAGGTGATAAATACTTGGTGAAATGATACCTGCTGACAGCCCACAGCCCACACTCTGAGCCCTAATATTCTAGGTACTGGTAAAGATTTAGTTTAGAATAGGGAACAAATTGATGATAGATCACTGTAATCCAGTAACTCCTACTCTCCTTACACATTATACTCAGATCTCTAGGAAACTGGCACCTTTCCTCTCTTTGGCAGGCCAGGAACAAAATGAAATATCAGGAATCTCAACGGATCAGGTTTACTTGTAGTCTTCGACAGAACAAACTAAGAGGATCTGGATGTGATGGACGTGATGGTGAGGTGTGAGACAGGATTCCCACAAACATTTCCCTGGGCTAAGAGTTACCTGGGGGGGGTGGCGGGGCAATACCAGGGGGTGGTGGCAGGGCAATGTTCACCACAGCTGGAGGGCCACTTGGGGGTAAGTTGAAGTAGTTGGCAGAGGCTTCTTCTTCTGCTGCAGGAGGAGGAGGAAGAGCTGGAGGAGAGAACATAGGGAACACTTAGAGGGGAAGACAACTGTGCAATGTCATTTCTACC
>NW_003852398.1:25397815-25398739 GCF_000181295.1 Otolemur garnettii | reverse complement strand
CAGGCTTAGCACAACACTCAGCACACAGGGAACTCTCCGCAACAGGATATAACTACTGTTAGCCATCTCTTCCCTGTTTCCAAGCTAGAAACATGATCTCCCTTTGAACTGGGCATTTTACCTATGTCTCTCTTATGCAATCATCATTTCAAACTTAAAATAGCTAGTCTATATTTTATCTTCTCCAGTAGGCAAGCAGCCTCTAAGAGAAGAATCTAGGTCTAACTCATTTGTAAATCCTAAAATCTACCTTTCATGCCTTTGTATTATACTTGGCCTAGAAGAGTTGGTCACAAAAACACAAACCTCACAAACACAAAACAAATTATGACCCCAAATACATTTCCAAAGTAGCATTTCCCCAACATCTACATGAATCAAGTATCAAAGAATGATTTTTAAAGGGCTCTTTAAAGATCCTGTTGATTAAAGCCTGTTTGCCAAAAGCTAACTAATCTCCAAACAATCAGAGAGTTTCTTAAATATCTCAATAGTATTCTTTTAAAATAATATAATTCTCACCTTCCCCATTTCACGTTGAGTCTGCGGCCGTTGACAATCAACTTATTAAAGGACTTCTCAGCAGCCACTTCTGCAGCCTGCCTTGTGGCAAACTGGATGAAAGCACACTGCTGTCTCTGCACAACAGTGATTGTCCGGATCTCTCCAAACTGGTAAAAATGGTTTCTGAGGGGATACAGGCAGAGAAAGATGGGGTTACACTTACAGACATTTCCAGAAGATTGAAAATAGATTAACTTCTTCACTGACTAACCACCAGGCAAGTGGGCTCCAGGGTTATCTGCCTCACTGCTTGTGAGTATTTCCCTCCCAAAATCTTATCCTATTGTGGGTGTTGCTTATTGAGAGGAGGAAAGAAAATAATGAACAAATATTCTCAAATATCTCAGGGTTTTTCCCATA
>NW_003852398.1:25395308-25397101 GCF_000181295.1 Otolemur garnettii | reverse complement strand
GAGCCTTAAAAAGGTTATTTTTTAAAAAAGAAGACAATGGGGCGGAGCCTGTGGCTCAGTGAGTAGGCCACCAGCCCCATACACCGAGAGGGTGGTGGGTTCAAACTGACCCCGGCCAAACCGCAACCAAAAATAAAAAAACAAACATAGCCAGGCATTGTGGTGGGCGCCTATAGTCCCAGCTACTAGGGAGGCTGAGGCAAGACAATCGCTTAAGCCCAAGAGCTGAAGGTTGCCATGAGCTGTGACCCCACAGCACTCTGAGGGCAACAAAGTAAGACTCTGTCTCTAAAATAAAAGACAATGTAACAGAATGTAAGTGGCCAACATGCCTAACATATTTACTCCCTAGCCTTTTATACAAAACGTGTCAACCGCTGGGGACTGTCTAGCTCATATAGCTAAGGTTTAATGGAGACAGGCTACCAAGGGCAGGTCATGAACATACAGCAGTTTCTTCTCCACTTTATCTCTTAGGAAGAGGTAATTTCCGTTACTATCTGCTCAGATGTGTCATCTAGCCAAGTATAACTCAAACCAAATGTAATACAAACTTATCAAATACCAGTCTTTTTAAAAAGCCAACAATTTAAATCATAAGAGTTTATAATCTCCCCTCCTCTACATGATTAATCATACTTGAACATATGTCATATTTTAAAAATTCTAATTGGCAATTAGGTCAAATAGAATACCATGAAATTGTTACCATATGCAAGGACTGATAATCACCCTTGATGAGCGTTATTACTCTGGCATCCCAAAGGAATATTTTATTACCTTTTTTTTATTATTTGGAATCCACTGAGGATACAAAGAATTAGGTTACAATGACTGTATTTGTCAGGTAAAGTCCTCTAAAGGACAATTTTATAAAAATTCCAGTCAGGGCCGGGCACAGTGGACCAAGAGTTTGAGTTTGCTGTGAGCTATGATACCATGGCACTCTACCCATACTAACTACAAAGTTAGTCTCTGTCTTTAAAAAAAAAAATTCTAGTTAGCATGATACCAATTATACAGTGGCTGAAGAAAAATGTACTTTGTATAGAATTATCATGCTTGCCTATGTTTTTGCAAATAAATTATTCCAGGGTAGTTAAAAAAGCAAAAAGAACTCTTAAAATTATATCCACAAACCTTAAATCTGTCTCAGTAATGGTATCACCCAGGCCACCAACATATAGAGTGGTAATAGTTTTATCCTCTGGTGGGTCCAGACGAGGCATGGTTGAAGCCCGCTTTAGAAGCTTATCAGCTACAGGGTCATTGATTCCATAATATCGGTCTTTAATATTCTGATCAGCAAGTGGGTCATCTGGATCTGTAGGCTTCTCATGTCTATGATTCAAGGAAAAGCAATGCATAAAGGTGAAACAAAGGGAAAGAATATTGTTATCTTCCAAGAGTAGCTGCATATTAAGAGAAGTCCCAAATACATATCCTGAAACGCTTTTTGAACTAGAAACCATGGCTATACCAAAATACAATTAAAAACAAAATACCAAGGGATTTATTGTATTATACTAGGACTTCCCAGCCTTCTCAAAGTCATTAGGTGGCTCGGTGCCTGTAGCTCAGTGGCTAGGGCACCGGCCACATGCACTGGGGCTGGCATGCTCAAACCCGGCCCGGGGCCTGCCAAATTGACAACAACTACAACAACAACAACAAAAATAGCTGGGCATTGTATCGAGTACCTGTAGTCCCAGCTACTTGGGAGGCTGAAGCAAGAGAATGGCTTAAGCCCAAGAGTTGGAGGTTGCTGTGAGCTGTGATATCACAGCACTCTA
>NW_003852398.1:25392347-25395026 GCF_000181295.1 Otolemur garnettii | reverse complement strand
TATGGCATCACAGCTCACAGCAACCTCCAACTCCTGGGCTCAAGCGAGTCTCCTGCCTCAGCCTCCCAAGTAGCTGGGACCACAGGCGTCCGCCACAACGCCCAGCTATTTTTTTGGTTGCAGCTAACACTGTTGTTTGGCAGGCCCAGGCTAGATTTGAATCCACGACCTTAGGTGTATGTGGCTGGCGCGTTAGCCACTTGAGCCACAGGTGCTGAGCCCCTAAATTTCTTTATAAAGAAACACTTTGGGGTGGTGCCTGTGGCTCAAGGAGTAGGGCACTAGCCCCATATACTAGAGGTAGCAGGTTCAAACATGGCCCCAGCCAAAAACTGCAAAAAAAAAAAAAAAACCCAAAAACCCATTTTGGCATGATCAACCCCAAACCAACCAAACACATGGTTACCCTTATCTAGGTCAATGGTTCTTAACATTTTTGAGGTCTCGCATTCCACTGAGAATCTGATTAAAGTTATGGACACAGCCCCAGAAAAAGGACATATATTATGTTTGCAAGATGTATTATTGGAATAGGGTTAACTAATCCTAAGAACTTCTAATTTAGATGCTTGGCAGTCTTAACTGAAACATACTCACAAACCCTTTACAAATTCAGCCTTACTTTGACTTTAGCTATACACTGAAAGTCAAGGCATTGATAACAAGACAGTGAGCACTTACTATTCAGGCAGAAACTTTTAGGGTCAGCATCTATACTATATGGCACACCAACTTAGTTTCCCAAGGCTTAGTTGTAAGTAAAAACTATGATTTAATCAAATTCTTCTAAATTTAATGGTCCTTAAGTATGAAATATACTAGTTTTATGAGCTTTAGATTTTATTTACTTTTTTAAGAAGTGTAAGTATACTTGTAAGTAAGCATAAGTTTATTTTATATTAAAGAAAGGGAAGAGAGTGAGAAGAGATGAGAGAGAGAAGGCAGCAGAGAATAGCAAGGGAGAGAAGGAAAGATGGAGGAGAAAAGTAGTGAAGAATGGCATGGCATCCCAAAGAGAGGAAGGGAGAATGCCAGCCTGCACTACAGGTTTTCTTTTTTTTTTTTTTTTTTAGTTTTATTTTTCAGCTGGGGTTGGGTTTGAACCCGCTACCTCCAGCATATGGGGCTGGCACCCTACTCCTTTGAGTCACATGCGCTGCCCAGCTGCAGATTTTAAAACAGAAATAGTATAAACTAGGCCGGGAATGATAGCTCACACCTGTAATCCTAGCACTCTGGGAGGCCAAGTTGGGTAGACTGCTTGAGTCAGGAGTTCAAGAGCAAGACCTCATCTCTAAAAAATAGTGAGGGCCAGGTGCAGTGGCTCATGTCTGTAATCCTAGCACTCTGGGAGGCTGAGGCAGGCGAACTGCCTAAGCTCTTGAGTTCTAGACCAGCCTGAGTTAGAGCAAAACCCCATCTCTAAAAATAGCTGGGTGTTGTGGTGGGCACTTGTAGCCCTAGCTACTTGGGAGGCTGAGGCAAGAGCATCACTTGGGCCCGAGAGCCTAAGGTTGCTGTGAGCTACAATGCCAAAGCACTCTACCAAGGGTGACAAAGTGAGCCTCTGTCTCAAGAAAATGGAAAAAAAAAAGCAAGAAAGAAATAGTATAAGCTAGCATCTCCCATTTCTTAGATGAGTGATCATCTGAAAGCAAATGCTGAAAATGAGGCTCAGCTCTTGCCTGTATGGACACTCCTCTCCTCTCTTGCACTCTCCTTTTACCCAGAAGGAGCAAATGTGTGGCCGATTCCTTTTGTAGTAGGGTGTGGTTCGGGCCAGTTTGAGCAGCATGTCACTGGTAGATGTGGCTTTCCCCAGCATGCCAACTGGCCGAGTTCCATCTGAGTTAGAAATCTACATAGGGATGACAAATTCAAAAGATAAATTATATCCATTGTATCAATTCACCACGATTTTTAATCAAAAAAGTGGCAGCATACCTCTCTCTCCATGTTCTGTGTATAGTACTCTTTATTGACATCTGACTTTGGCATGTCATCTTTAAAAGACAATCCTGCATCTCGAACCTGGATGGGGAGGCCTAGTACAAAGGAAAGGAAAAAAACCCCTCAGATATATATACATACATAAATTTTTTTTTTTGCAGTTTCTGGCCGGGGCCAGGTTTGAACCCACCACCTCTGGTATATGGGGCCGCCCCCCTCCAAGATCTATTTAAAAACCTATCCATACTGAATATGCACATAACACACATCATCCTTCCCTCCCTTCTCTACTTGCTACCAGAGATTTAATTATATTTTTATTCAAACATTTTAGCATGATCAGGACAACGAGTTATATATACAGCATGCTAAGAAACTGTCCAGGCTTGGCGCCTGTGGCTCAAGTGGCTAAGGCGCCAGCCACGTACACCTAAGGTGGCAGGTTCGAATCCCCACGATCTATTTAAAAACCTATCCATACTGAATATGCACATAACACACATCATCCTTCCCTCCCTTTTCTACTTGCTACCAGAGATTTAATTATATTTTTATTCAAACATTTTAGCATGATCAGGACAACGAGTTATATATACAGCATGCTAAGAAATTGTCCAGGCTCGGCGCCTGTGGCTCAAGTGGCTAAGGCGCCAGCCACATACACCTAAGGTGGCAGGTTCGAATCCCCCCTGGGCCGCCAAACAACAATGATGGCTGCAACCAAAAAAT
>NW_003852398.1:25387358-25390787 GCF_000181295.1 Otolemur garnettii | reverse complement strand
CTGAGGCAAGAGAATCGCTTGAGCTTGAGACTTTGAGATTGCTGTGAGCTACAATGCCATGGCACTCTATTGAGGGTGACAAGTAAGACTCTGTCTCAAAAAAAAACCAAACTCTAAAGCACAATTAGCCCATCATGAGCTTCTGGGGTGGATGGTGAAAGAAAGTTTTGGATCAATGGAATCAATGTCTTTTACCTCACTTAGAGGGATGGAGGTTTAGGCTGGTTCTAATTAATTCCTACGTTCCCTTAAGTTACTATTAGTATTTTTGGTCTAATTACAGTTCTCTTCCTAAGAAAAGCAGATCATAGCAGATATTCCAAAGTAGAATCGGAATCAGAGATAGAGTGAGAAGTGGAAGACAAAAGACCAGTTTGTTGTTTAAAGCACCTGCACATTTCCAGATCTATGAGACAGGGTAAGCGTACCATACTCTAGGTCTAAGAGGCAGGTTTGACAGACATTCTTCAATTTACTGCAGGTTTGGCACACTTCAGTCTTCTTGAAACGCATTCGGACTCCTGGGCACCAGCGAAACACTGTGAATGGCCTGGCACAGATCTGGAACACAAACCAAGAGCCACTGAGGGTTAATGATCCTGATCTAGACAATAGAGGAGATCTAGTAACAATGGAGGATTCAAGGATCCCTGACTTCAACAATCACCTAGTCTAAACTTCATCTGATGTTTCAATCCAATTCTCAGCACTTTTTCCCAGTAGTTAAACAATTCCCATAATACAGAAATGAAGTATTCAAAAAGTCAAAATTCCCCCCCACCCCGCAGAGGTAAGCACCATTACTAATATGAACTTTGATCTTTGGGGGGTGGGAGGTGTGAGAAGTGTCATATAATCCTCTGAGAATTTTATGATAGCTATGACCTTACTGCTTAGCTAAAACTAACCTAAGCACACACTCATGTGCATAGTCATACAAAACTTGGTACACAGATCTGTCTGGTGCCCTTCTGTAGACACCATGATAAGAATCCCTACATTAGAAAGTTCATTTTCTTACTTCCCACACTACATAGTTACCAGCCAATGAATACATCAATAATATACAGAGTGGCCATAAAGTTCATGCACAATTTAAATTTAAACAGTTGTAACTATGTATAAAAATTGTATAGCACTGACTTTTACTGGAGGACCACAAAACTTACTAAGCTAAAGACTAATTTGGTAGAAAAAAGGAAAATAAATAAAATCATTACTCTTTAACAGACATGCTTACCTTGCACTCTTTCCCATATTTTTCTTTGGTCTAAAATAGGAAAACAACAGAGAAGAATTGGAGTCGCAGAAAGAAAGAAACAGATATTTACTATTCCCCTATATATAATCCAGGAAATGTATCTGGAGATCTCTGGCACCCTAAAGAAAAAACAAACAAAAAAACCCCAACCTTTTTGGGGGAGGCAGGAAGCAGGGATATAATATATTCTAACAACATACTATGAGTTAGAGTATCTCATGAATCTATGGATCTAATATCAAGTAAGTATCTTCTATAGGCAGCATAGCTCAGTGCGTAGGGCGCCAGCCACATACACTGAGGTTGGCAGATTAGAGCCCCGCCTGGGCCTGCTGAACAACAGTGACAACTGCAACCAAAAAATAGAGTGTTGGGGCGGGCACCTGTAGTCCCAGCTACCTCGGAAGCTGAGGCAAGAGAATCGCTTAAGCCCAAGAGTTTGAAGTTGCTGTGAGCTGTGACACCACAGCACTCTACCAATGGCGACCTGCTGAGACTGCCTCAAAAAAAAAAAAAAGTCTTGAATATACTAATATATCAATACCACTGAGACTGATCACAGTAATAGAGCCTGAACCTAATTATTACTAACTGCTGCTAGTTTTACTCTAATTTATAAGGATGGGGGCACCTAACACTAAAAACACATGATGCATCAGCCAAAAGACATTTGATTCGGAATCAGGAAACCTAGTTTCCAGTCCTGGTTCTCCTCATAGCTTGCTGAGATCCCTGGAATCAGACTATCTAACATAAAACCCCAGCTCCACTCCTTATTTACTATACAAAATGACATAAATTCTCTCAGCCTTTGGTTAACAGACCTACTTTCTAGGTAAATGCTCAACAAACACTAGCTTCTATTATGACTCCTACATTACAGAATTATTGCATGACAGTCCTTTGCAATTCGTCCAGCGCTTTGGATTAGGAAAAGAGCATCATTCCCCCTACTTGTCTAAGACAAACACTTCCCATACAGTGTGCAAGTACCACAACATTGACAGAACATGAACAATAGCTCCCATTTCACATGTGATCACTCACCATTCGGATATATGGGTTTTCTCCAAGACACGTCTGGCACAGAATGGGGAAGTCCTAGTGAAAATGACAAATGTGTTTGAGCACCAGGCTCTAAGGACCCTGCCATCTCAGTCGCACAAGAGGGGGTGGCGGGCAGTGAAGGGGGTGGGGAACCAGGCAGGGCAGGAACCTCAAGTCCAGCACGGCCCGGTCGCGGGAGGGGGCGCTGTCTGCACTTCCGGCAGGCAGCGGGAGAAAAGAAAACCAGCTGAAATAGGGTGAAGGGGGCAAGGATGTAAGAGGGGCTGGTCCTGGGGCCCTAGCTAAGCCCACGCCCTCCAAGCCCACAGGACGATCGTCCTCCGGCCTCCTGCTCCGGCCCAGCAAGGCCACCGTGCGGGCACTTCCCGGAATTCCTTCGGCCGCGCCGTAGCCCGGGTCCTGCCCGCCCGCACGGTGCCCGGCTTCGCCGCCTCGTTCCGACCTCCTCCGGCAGGCACACTCACCGCATCCTCCCAGTTCTGCCTGTTGTAGGTGTTGGAACCTAGAGAGGTCGCCATCTTGGGAGCGTCGGGAGGCAGCGGTAGCTTCCGAGTTGGGAGAGAAGACCGCCACAATCCCGTCAAGCCCCGAGGCCGGTGCCGGGCCTGTCTACGTCTTATTTACGCGTCTAGACCCTCTTCCGGGGTGGGGCTTGCGTCATGACGTTGCCTGCTTTTGGAATTTTCTTTCTTTAACAATTGGGGTCCTGGTATGCTACGCTTTGATGCTTCTTTTGAGCTTATTCCCGGTTGGAATGAAGGGCCACGAGTACAGTGGATTTATTAAAGAATTGAGGAAGGAACAAGATCTGAATGAAGGGCTGAAGTGAGCACAGCGTTAGCTACCTCTGAGCGCTTTTGTGCCAAATGCTGGCACATTCTCACAGTGCCAATGTTTCATTTGATTCTTACAATAACCTCTCTATGGATTCGCCAGATTTAGCAAAATAAAACAAAAATTAAAAAAAACAAAAACTGACTAAAGTTGGATTTCAGGTAAACGAATCATTTTTTCTCTAAATTTTTTTTAATTTTTGCTTTCAATTTCTCCTGGCTTTCACTTTATCTTAGTTTGAAGTTTTTTGTTTTTTTTTTTTTTTT
>NW_003852398.1:25385129-25386624 GCF_000181295.1 Otolemur garnettii | reverse complement strand
GTCCCAGCTACCTGGGAGGCTGAGGCAGGAGACTTGCTTGAGCCCAGGAGTTGGAGGTTGCTGTGAGCTGTGATGCCATGGCACTCTACCAAGTGGGACAGCTTGAGGCTCTGTCTCCAGAAATAAATAAATAAATAAATAAATAAAATAAATCACCTCATTTTTTAAAAAATCAGGTTTATTTAAAGCATAATTTACCCACAGTAAAACCTTACCTTTTTTAGTTGTAGTTTTGAATTTTACACTTACCATATCAAATATAGAATCGTTCATCATCCCCCTACACTTCCTTTTGTCTCTGTAGTCAATTCTATTATCCCCATACATAGCCCATGGCAACCACTCATTGTACTCTGGCCCTAGATTTACCTTTTTCAGAATGTAATATAAGTGAAATTCTATATAGCCTTTTGGGTCTGGTTTCTTTCACTTGGCATGTTATATTTGAGATTCATCCATATCATTATAAGTAATTTGTGCCTATTTATGGCTGAGTAAAATCCCCTTGTATGGATATATCAGAGGGTTATTTTTCTTTTTATAGTACATTTGTCAGTTGATAGACATTTGGGTTGTTTCAATATTTTAGAGAATATAAATAAAACCATTATAGTGCAAGTGGCTCACATCTGTAATCCTAGCACTCTGAGAGGTCAAGACAGGTGGATTGCTTGACTCCAGGAGTTTGATACCAGCCTGAGCAAGAGCGAGACCTCCATCTCTACTAAAAAATAAAAAAAATTAGCCAGGTATTGTAATGGGCAGCTGTAGTATCAGCTACTTGGGAGGCTGAGGTAAGAGGATCTCTTGAGCCAAGAGTTTGAGGTTGCTGTGAGCTAATGCCATAGCACTCTAACCAGAGTGATAGAGTAAGACTGTCTCAATAAATAAATAAATAAATAAAACCATTATAGACATTCACATACAGGTTTGTGTATGGATATAGGTTCTCATTTTGCTTGTGTAAATTACCTTAGGGTGAGATTTGATCATATGCTAAGTATATATATTCCTTTGTAAGAAAGTTTTTAGGTTTATCAAAACTTTTTGGATCCATGAGTGTTGTCTTTTATTATACTGTATTTTGAAAATTCTCAATCATCAACTTTTCAGATACTCTTTTGCCCAATTTCTTCTCCATGTTGGATTCCAATTTCACATGCTGAACTATTTGATATTGTCCCTTAGCTCTTAATACTCTGTTGTAGGTCTTAATACTTTTTTTAGGTTTCTGTTTGGGTAATTTTTGTTGACCTATCTCTCAAGTTATTGATTGTTCTCTCATCAATGCCAAGTTTATTGATGAGCCCATTAAAGATAGTTTTCATGGTTCGGCGCCTGTGGCTCAAGCGGCTAAGGTGCCAGCCACATACACCTAAGGTGGCGGGTTCGAATCCCCAGCCCGGGCCCGCCAAACAACAATGGTGGCTGCAACCAAAAAATGGCCAGGCATTGTGGCGGGCGCCTGTAGTCCCAGCTACTTGGGAGGCTGAGG
>NW_003852398.1:25383368-25385009 GCF_000181295.1 Otolemur garnettii | reverse complement strand
AAAAAAAAAAAAAAGATAGTTTTCATTTCTGATTCTGTTTTCATTTGTATTCTCACCCTGTTGCTCAGGCTCATAGCTCACTGCAACCTCAGACTCTAGGCTTAAGCAATCCTTTTGCCTCAGCCTTCCAAGTTGCTGGGACTACAGGTGGATGCTACCCTACCCAGGAAATTTTTGTACTTTTTGTAAAGAAGAGGTCTCACTATGTTGTTCTGGCTGCTCTCAGAACTGCTGGCCTCAAGTGATTTTCCCACTTTAGCCTCCCAAGTGCTACAATTACAGGTTGAGCCACCAAGCCTGGCCTGTTTCTTGGCTTTTGTTTTGTTTTTAAGTAGGTAGGGTCTCACTGTATTGCCCATGCTAATCTCAAATTCATGCACTCAAGCAATCCTTCTACCCCAGCCTCCTATGTAGTTGGGATATCAGGTGTGTACCACTATACTGGCTGATTCTTTTGTATTTCAAGTTGTCTCATTCTTTTTTTTCTTTTGCAATTTTTGGCCAGGGCTGGGTTTGAACCCACCACCCTCCCTGCTCCTTGAGCCACAGGCGCCGTCCCAAGTTTTCTCATTATTACAGTTTCTGCCTCTCTACTGAAATTATTCATACATATTATCTATATTTTCAGTTAGATTCTTTAACATTGGAGGGGCCAAGGGAAAACTTCACATTTGCTCTCTGAAGATTCACTGAAAATCAATTGACAAAATGCAGATTAGTAGGAGAAAAGGGATACAGATTTATTTGATCATGGTTTTTACATGCATGGGAGCCTTCAGAATGAAAACTCGAAGATACAGGAGAAACTGTCCATTTTTATGCTTTGATTCAACAAAGTATGAACAGCTGTGTAAAAATATGATTGGACAAAAGGAGTATGACCTAATGGGAACAGACCAAGCCAGGCCTGTCTAGATTCTTCTTGGCTTCTCCGTATAGCATTTTTACCTTTTGGATATGGGGCAGGGCTCCTTCTAGAATAGGGGATCTTATGAATTACTTTTTTTGAGACAGAGCCTTATTCTGTTGCCCCCTGGCTAGAATGCCCTGGCATTGTAGCTCACAGCAACTTCAGACTCCTGGGCTCAAGCAATCCTCTTGTGTCAGCCTCCCGAGGAGCTGGGACTACAGGTGCCTACCACGACTGACTAGTTTCTCTATTTTTAGTAGAGGCGGGGACTCACTCTTGCTCAGGTTGGTCTGAAACTCCTGAGCTCAAGTGATCCAGCTGCTTTGGACTCCTAGAGTCCAAAGGCCACCACAGAGCTGGCCACTGTAGCCAGTTTTTACAGAAAGGTGAGTTTGGGGTATTTGGGGTTTTTTTTTAGGTATTATGGCTGGCTTTGAGAAAAAGTGGTTCTATATTCTATGATTGTCTTTAGGGAAGAGGGAATCTAGTTTCTATGATTAGCCTTGAAGAGGAATAGGGGCAGGAGGGCAGGAGTTCAGAGAACTTTTGCTTTTGAGGCCTTCATTTTGGGGTATTGTTTTCTGAGCCTCAACACCATGTTAAAGTTTCTGTCCATTATTTCGAAAATCTGGGTTGTTTCTGTATATGGTCTCATAGCTTATCCTGTGTGAGAAATGATATTTGTGAATGCCAGTCCTTGCTTATGCAAGTCAGTAGGCTTTTTTTTTTTT
>NW_003852398.1:25372754-25382461 GCF_000181295.1 Otolemur garnettii | reverse complement strand
CCACCTCTGGCATGTAGGGCCAGCGTCCTACTCCTTTGAGCCACAGGCGCTGCCCTGTAGTAATCTTTAATGTACCAAAGATTTCACATCCTCTATCCTGCATACCTACACAGTGGTGGCCTTTCTATACGCTTGCCCATCCCCCAGCAACTGATGCTTGTTACTAGCTGCTTGCTAGGCTGGGTACTGGGGGAGGGGTAAAGGGGTTCTTTGTTGTTCTTCAATTCAGCTTCAGGCTTTAGTCACTCTGGTGCCTGGACCTTAGGAATGGATCTTTTTCTCAGCATCCTTGCCCCTGAAAACTGGGTGAGATTAAAAGTGAGCGTAGAGAAAAAACAAATATAATAGGAAGATAGGAAAGAACTAGCAAAGAATAGGGAAGAAAAGTTTCCAGTGAAGTAGATGGAAAACCAGGTGTGTGTGTGTTCTGAAACCAAGTAAAGACTTTCAAGAAGTGAGCTCAGGGCAGCACTTGTGGCTCAAAGGAGTATGGTGCTGGCCCCATATGCTGGAGGTGGAGGGTTCAAACCCAGCACCGGCCAAAAAAAAGGGGGGGGGGAGCTCAATTGTCAGATGCTAATGAAAATATCACACAGCTAAAGAGAGAATTGTTGGTGATCTTGACAAGAGTATCTTTGACCAAGTGATGGGAGTGAGGACTTAACTGGAATAGGTTAAGGTGAGAATGCGAGGAGGAACTGGAAAAGCATTAGGAATTTCTCTGCAAAGAGAGTAAGAGTGGAAAAATGGGGTGGTGCTGAGGAAGTCAATTTTTTTTTTTTTAAGATGAGAGAAATGATAACATGGCTGCTGAAAAGAAGGGGAAAATTCCTGGTGCATTATCTGTAAAGAGGATGAGAATTAGTGTTAAGAGGTGGGGCTGCTACTTAGGAGTCTGAAGCAGGAGGACCACTTGAGGTCAGGAATTCAAGACCAAGCTGGACAACATAGCCAGACCCCATTAAAAAAAATTAGCCAGGCATGGTGGTACATGTCTGCAGCCCTAGCTATTTGGGAGGCTTAAGTGAGAGGGTTCCTTGAGCCCATGAATTTGAGACTGCAGTGAGCTATAATTGTATTACTGCACTCCAGCCTGGGTAACAGATCAAGACCTTGTTTCTAAAAAAAAAAAAAAAAGAAAAAAAAAAGGTGGGCCTGGCTTCAAATAGGAGTATGAATAATTTATCTACAGGAACAGGAGGGAAAGAAGGTTATGAAAGAAGAAGTTATGAAGGTATAGATTAATAAGAGTCAAATGTAGGGATCTGCCCAAATAGAACCATCCTTCCCAGGAAGAAATGAGTACCATGAATGTCCTACCCAGGAAAGAGTGAATATACCAACTCCTACCCCTCTGACCACGTGCTGACTCCTTTAAATTCCCATCCACCTTAACCCACGTGCTGACTCCTTTCTCAGACTCTGCTCACTCACACCCAAGTGGAAATAAGGGCCACATTTCCCACATAGAACCTGGACTCTGGTTTGCTTTCATTCATGTTTCCAAGTAATTTTTGGTTTCCAAGTTTGGTTTGGTTTCCAAGTTATTTTTGGTCCTTGACCTCTCACAGATGAAGATGGTTGAGTGGCCACTGTGGAGGTTAGGCCATTTTGTGTATTTCAAAGGGTATCTTTTATTTATTTATTTTTGAGACAGTCTCACTATGTCGCCATTGGTAGAGTGCCGTGGTGCCACAGCTCACAGCAACTTCAAACTCTTGGGCTTAAGTGATTCTCTTGCCTCAGCCTCCCAAGTAGCTAGGACTACAGACACCCGCCACAACACCTGGATATTTTTTTGTTGTAATTGTCATTGTTGTTTGGCAGGCCCGGGCTGGGTTTGAACCCAGCAGCTCTAGTGTACGTGGCTGACACCCTAGCTGCTGAGCTAAAGGTGCCGAGCCTCAAAGGATATCTTAAGAAGCAACCACCCTCGATCAAAGCTGTTAGAGGTCTATGACAACATTTATATAATGATTCTGAGAACATGTATGTAAGGAACTGAAAGCAACATCTACTCATATGTTATAACAAACAAACCTGCTATGAGGTTTTAGCATAGTTCACTTAAAGATTAACAGAAGAGGCTCGGCGCCTATAGCTCAACCGGCTAAGGTGCCAGCCATGTACACCTAAGGTGGCAGGTTCGAATCCCCAGCCTGGACCCGCCAAACAACAATGACGGCTGCAACCAAAAAAAAAATAGCCGGGCGTTGTGGCAGGCGTGTGTGGTCCCAGCTACTTGGGAGGCGGAGGCAGGAGACTCGCTTGAGCCCAGGAGTTGGAGGTTGCTGTGAGCTGTAATGCCACGGCACTCTGCCCAGGGGGACAGCTTGAGGCTCTGTCTCAAAAAAAAAAAAAAAAAAAAAAAAATTAACAGAAGAAGGGAACTTGCCCCACTGATACTTACATCAATTTTCTTAATTACACCCATCTTTTGGCTGAGCCAGGCTATGTATAACTCAACTTCATGAAACCAAAGAAAAGACACACCCAAGCTTTGTCTGCTTTATTTCACTACATTAAGTTAAGCAATAAGGCAAAACAGTAACCTGTCATTCATAAAGATCAAGGAGTGCCTTCCATTCCCAAAATGGACCAAAAAGGATATTTCTTCACAAATAACACTTGACATTTAGCTCATTATGCCTATAAGCACTTTAAACAAAAAGAAAACATTAGTGGGTGAATCAAATCACAAATCCAAATTAACTTAAGCCTTAAGTTTCCAAAATTGTAGTTTCTAGTGCTAACAGCATCTAACTCTCTACGGTGGTGCACACTGACTAGCATTAAAATTCTTGCACCTGATTTAATATAAAAAAGGCAACAAATATAGTCCCCAATTCACCAGCTGCAGGTGTTGAACCATTTCTATGAATACACAGACTCCCAGCTTGCACTAAAACCTTGTTTGAGGAAACATTAAACCAATGTTTAATGGTTTAATAGCTCTGTTACTCTGCAAGTTAATTTGGCTTCTGAAGAAAAAAAAATTTCTATGATCAAAAGTGTTTTTGTGTTTCTGTGTCATGTGAGAGCAATAAGACCCATTACTTCAACATTATTACTTTTGGGAACAAATATCAGCTACATGCCATAAATGCATGACATACAACTGTGTGTAGCCTACGCTCACGTGTAAACATACGAAGCTATTCTCTACTTTGACGCTCATTTCCTCCACTGGAAAATATGGAACAGCAGGTTCACAGTAGGCTCTATCTAGCAGGTAGTGAAATAAAATTTGACACTCTGGGCGGGGGGGTGGATCACAGAAACTTAAAAAACTATTTCTATTATGTGCAAACTTGTAATCAGCCCCTGCCCCAGCTCCTAAGAGGCTAAACCTTGTTAATTACCATAGTTTGATGAGTGTTTTTTTTTCTTACACTGCAGCATATATATTACTCTGTGGGAATATTGTTTCATAAAATTGGCTTGACCTTTACAATACACTTTAGTGTTTTTCAAAAGCTTCCTAAATATTTTTATCTTTCAAGGGAGCTGACAAGGACTATGTCCTGTCTGTATTCTAGATTACAAAATACCTTATTTTTTCTTTTTTGTAGAATAAAGACTTAAAGCAAAACCAGGATAAACAGGAAATTTCTATTTTCAAAAGTCCCTTGGCCACTAACAATACTTTTTACAGAAACATGGTATAGCTGGTGGTCTACTTTGTCAATTGTCACTTTAGAAAACATCCCAGAAATTGTGATTAGCAACCCAACTCCTAGACACCATGTGAAAACAGCATGTCTGCTGGTAGGCCAGCATTCTGGGCTACTTGCTGACCTATTCTATGGTTTACAATCAAAATGGTCTTATCTGACTCACCATATGACAGGGGAAAAGTTCTTTTAATATCCAGTTTCGGATTCGAGAGATTGTAACAGTTAACTTCCCCTTCAAATCAGTGGAAAGAACGTTAGTTCAGAGCATGCTAAAAATCTAGCATTAGAAAAAAAAATTAAAAAAAAAATCTAGCATTTTAAAATCTTTTCTGCATTCCAGAAGCGAATACATTCACTTAGGTTTTCTCTGGGCTCTTCCCAGGTCCCAAATACTCAGGACAACTTACTGAGTTAAAGAGGCAGAGAAGAGGAGAAGGGGTAGAAAGTAAGACAAAGATTGCCCCCGTGGCAGCATAATCCCTGGATATTGTGGCAATAGTTAAATGAATGGAATTTGCTACCCCCTTGCATGACATGTAATTGCCTGCTTCTCAAATTCTTCTTAAATGAAAAAGTTCCATAGTCTAGTGGGAAAGAATTTAAGAGCAACTAATAAATGTCCTATACATATTCACTCAGAAGAGAGCAAATGAAAGCGCCTTAAGAATTTCACAGGTTTTTCCAATCACACAGCTAAAGACACTATGACAATCCTACACTTCTGTCAAATGGAAATACATGGCGAAATGGAAGTCATGAGGCAAGTGAAGGGATATGTTTTAGATTGCTTAGATTATACTTAATAGCAGAGAGCAGTTGGTACATTGAGACCAATGCTGGATCATTAATAGCAGATCCACCTTTGGGTTATTTTTAAGTTTCTTCTGTGAGACTGTGATCCTTTGAGAGATCAGATTAAGAGTAGTATTGTCAGTTTCTCAGGTGATGAATCTAATGCCACTCCAAGGAACAGCCATTCCCTTTCCTGGGATGGAACTATACTGTTGTTATTCAACGTGCAGGGCTCAGTGAGGGAGACACAGACTTACCAGTGTCACCAGAGGTGACAACAAGAGGAGCACAGCAATTACCCTGTGTTCCTAATGTCTGGCCTCTCCTCCCACTTTCCTAGGAACAGGATTCAGTAGTGCATGGGTACATTGTTATAAACAAGGCCTAAGTGGCTTCCACATTTTCACACAGGTTTATGGTAACACTGTCCTTTGGGATCTGCCTGGCAGTGAAACCTTTCAAGGGAGAAGTGGGCCCAGGCTGAGTTCCACATGCTGGGTGAGCCAGATGACTTCTGTGCCCTGGTCACTTTCTTCAATGGGGCGGATGGGAGCTGCCAGGTTTTTAAAATCATGCTTCATCTTAAAGCACACGGTCACTTCGCCTTCCTCATGTTGTGGGGTAACTTTGATGAAAATACCCACTTTGTTGGCCTTTCTGAAGGCTATAATGCTATGGGAAGGAAAAAAGCGCAGTTTTAGATCAAAAGCCAGCCAAACCACTAAGATTTACAGTTAAAAATCTATCCCCTTATTCTTCCCATCAGCATACAGAGAAAAACTGTAAATCCTATGGTTCCTAACCTACCAGATATTTTTCTATGAGTTCATATTTTTATGCCTTTTTAAGCTACACAAATGGAATATAATGTTCTGTAACCTTTTTTCACTCTGTTTACTAAAAACATCTTTCCACATTGGTGTACACAGATTATCTACATTGCATGTAACAGTATTCAGTATTCAAATCACATATTTCCCATAATTGGTATCCAGGGATGCCTAACCTTTTATTTCTCTGTCACACATTGAAAGACTAAGAGTTATCTTGTGCCACACATCAAATACGCAAATATTAATGATGGCTGATGAGCAAAAGAAAAGGTCCATGCATACCTTTCTTGATATCGGACACCACAGATAAGCAAAACTATCCTCAAGTTGTCTGAATGTGGCCTGTGGATTATTGTACATAAAGGCTATTGGCCAATTTTTTTTATCACTTGCCTTTATCTTTGTGCAGATGTGGTAGTATTTTTTGTCAAGATACATGTATAAATGACACCATGGAAAGTTTTAATAACTCAAAGCTTTGAGAGAATTTCTGGAACACCACAAATCAGTGTTTTTGTAAATAACTTATGTAAATTAGAGATTTTTAGTGTAGAAAAATCTTTTCAATTGGGGTTTCTATTTGTTTTCTCTAGTATGCCTTGAAGTTTGTGCTTTAACAACATAGCTTCGAAAAGTAAAAGGGCAATGAGATAAACAGAATTTGATCTACTATCCAAATGATACTCAGTTACTCTAAGAAAAGTTACTAGAATTACACATTAACATTTTATACAGTGTTAATTTTCAGAAATCTGAAAGTTCTATAACACAAAACAACGTGAAATATAATTAAATCAGCTTTAAACTATCAGGTAATTAGACTGAAAAATTTTTTTAATTATTATTATTTTTTATTTTTCTTACATATACATGTGTATATTAGGTTTCCACTTTTGCCTTCACAGAATTAAAAGGCTAAATTTAATGACAATAATAATATTTATCATAAGGACTGAGTGATAAATATTATGATAAATAATATTTATCATAAGGACTGAGTGAAGTCCTTATGCTGTATCATAAGGACTTCACTCATAAAGAATGAAAGAAGATAAATACATTCAGAAAAAAAATCAGATGATTGCTGCAATAAATAATAGTAATAATGCAAAGAAAGTAACATTCACATTGTCAGATAGAAGTATGTCTATTATAGAATACTTTGATCAGTTAACTTATTTTGTTTTTTCCAAAGTCTCAAAAAAAATAGACAACTAATATTTATAAATAAAAGATAATTTCAAAAAAAACAGATCATACCAAATCTTACAGACAATAGAAAAAGAAATACTTCAAAATCATTCTACTTAATCTGGATACACCTGATATTAAAATTGGAGAAAATATATTATTGTAAAAGGGAAATTACAAATATATTTCACTTATAAATGAGGATGCTAAACAACATATTAACATGTTGAATTAAAAATTAATGTTTTAGACTGAAATTTGATATCTCAGATGATCTTCCTAGCAGTTTACCTTGGCCTAACAAATTTCTATACTTAATTAATGTAATTTTAAGGACCCATATAAAGCAAGGATTTCTGAGAAAACATTTTGTATTGTACTAACTCACTACATTTTGTATTATATAACCGAACTCTTGATTTATATGAGTCACGTTAAAAAAATTCAAACACTATTACTATTCAAAAAAATAGTAAAACGATCCTTTTTGCTATAATCCTGGGGTGAGGGGAAGTAAAAAGAGAGAACTAAGTCTTTTTTATACTTAATTTCCCAGGCAACCACTGACATTTTGTAAGCTTTTTTAAAAACAAATTCAGATTTCTGGTTATCAGGTAGGCCTGCTAAAAAGATCCTCTGGGGGTGGGGTCTGGAATGCTATAGAATAAAAAATCACAACACAACACAATACCTGACTTGGGGCTTTCTGAAATTAACTCAAGTTTTATCATTACTGCATTAATCTTACCTTAGTCTTCACTTTATTTTTCTAACCCATCCCATGGTATGTCTCTCTCCAATATCTTGCTGAAGGAGACATTTGATCATTTAAGTGTTCCTTGTGCTAGTTTATTAAGCTATTGTTTTTCAGCTCCAAGCCCACGCTTCTGTATCATGCTTTGTGACATGATTCTGATAAATCCGCTTCTGCTTTGTAGGCTGGCTCCCTGTCAGGTTCTATCAATAGCTAAAGGGAGACTAGAAGCCTAGGGAAAGAAGAGTTTTACTCTCTTAACACAGTCACATCCCCAAAGGGTAGGGCCAGGGAATAGCCCACACTGATTTGTTCCCCCAGTACATTTGTTTATGCAGGACAACAAAACATACAAAAACAAAACATTGGTGAGGTCAGTCCCTGAACCCCCATTGGTGTGTGACTTGTGAAGCTTCCTATTTGCTTGTGATTTCTGAGGGCATTACTCCAGCAATGGTTCTTTACCCAGGAAGTGGTATTTCTACAGGAAAACTTATTTAAGTAAAAAACAAAGGCTAAAAAACTGTGTTTACAGAATGATCCCCCAAATGGAAGAAATATCTGGAAGGACAAATGCAAAATGTTAAGGATTGCTTATCTCTGGTAGTTGGCTAATTTTATTTTCTTCATGGTTTCACATAAACTTCCCAAACTTTTGACAATAATTATTTTTAGAAACAGAAAGAAAAAAAAAAAAGAAACAGAAAGAAAAAAGTTATTTTAGGGTGGCACCTGTGGCTCAAAGGAGTAGGGCACAAGCCCCATATGCCAGAGGCGGCGGGTTCAAACCCAGCCCTGGCCAAATACTGCCAAAAAAAAAAAAGTTATTTTAAAAAGTCCAGATAAGAGTGGCACCTGTGGCTCAAAGGAGTATGGTGCAGGCCCCATGTAGTGGAGGTACCGGGTTCAAATGCTGCCTGCCCCCAAACTGCAAAATAAATAAATAAATAAATAAATAAAAATAAAAAGTCCAGATAAGAAAACTGGGATATAAGTAGGCATTTTCTATTAGCCAAATGTGGTATGGGGGAATCACAAAAAGCTTACTCACTCGGGATCATCCTGAAAGTCTTGGGGTTCTGCCAACTCATCATACTCTGCAGCTGCATCCTTACCAGCTAAAACCAGCTCTTTGGGAGGTACCACCACCTGGAGAGCAATACACAGAGACCTGTCTTAGGAGTCGGCATGTTGTAGGACATTTATTCAATGGAACATAGCAAAGCATTACACTGATCAGGACATATGGAAGCAAGCAGAAAGTTTCAGGAAATATACAGCATTATACCATTATACTACTAATATAGTGTTTTATATACTGTTTGAAAACACTGCCTAGGGCTAGGTGCAATGGCTCATGCCTGTAATCCTAGCACTCTGGGAGGCTGAGGCAGGCAGATTGCTTGAGCTCAGGAATTCGAGACCAGCCTGAACAAAACCAAGATCCCACCTCTAAAAAACAGAAAATTTGCCAGATGTCATGGCAGATGCCTGCAGTCCTAGCTACTCGGCAGCTGAGGCAGGAGGATTGCTTGAACCCAGGAGTCTGAGGTTGCTGTGAGCTGGGCTAATACCATGGTACTCTAGCCTGGGGCAACAGAGTTAGACTGTTTCAAAAACAACCCACCCCAATAATGTTTAGGATTAAAGACATTTCTAGTAAAAGATCAAAGAAATTAAGGGAAATAATAAAGTTAAGTGAGTGCTTACTTCTTTGGGGCTTCAATTATGTCTTTAAGGTTTTATTACATAAGGGGATGGAGTGTACCTGAGTATGTGCTTTATTACTTAAAGGGACAGAGAATACATGAGATCACCCTGGTGGCAATAAAGAAGGGGTGAAATGGAGATGGTGGTGTATTCTTTATACAGGGTGTCCCAAAAGTTGCCCCTAAAGTTGCCATACATAGAGAAAATGGGAAATGGTAGCTAAATGTACCATAAAGGTACAAAATATTCATTACAAAATTTTATTTTTATTTATTTATTTTTTGAGACAGAGTTTCACTATATTGCCCTGGTAGAGTGCCGTGGTGTCACAGCTCATAGCAACCTCCAACTCTTGGGCTTAAGTGATTCTCTTGCCTCAGCCTCCCAAGAAGCTGGGACTACAGGTGCCCGCCACAACACCTGGCTATTTTTTGTGGTGCTGTTGTTGTAGCTGTCATTGTTGTTTGGCAGGCCAGGGCTGGGTTTGAACCCACCAGCCCCAGTGCATGTGGCCGGTGCCCTAGCCGCTGAGCTACAAGTGCTGAGCCTATTACAAAATTTTATAAAGTATTTACAAAATATTCTCTATGTGTTGGCCACCTCTTTGTAAAATTATGTAAAAATGAATATTTTGTAAATAAAAGTATATTTAGCTACAATTTCCCATTTTCCCTATGTATGGCAATTTTAGAGACACCCTGTAATTTCTGATATATCTGAAACAGCTCATCAGTTTTTTGTTTTTTTTTT
>NW_003852398.1:25371077-25372665 GCF_000181295.1 Otolemur garnettii | reverse complement strand
CGATTTTATTTTTATTTTAATTTTTTTGCAGTTTTGGCCAGGGCTGGGTTTGAAACCCACCACCTCTGGCATATGGGGCTGGCGCCATACTCCGATGAGCCACAGGCACCACCCCAGCTCATCAGTTTTTAAGAAAAGAAAGACACAAAGGAAAAACACTGATTTCAATATAATACTTTCTGACATAGTACCAGCTGATTCCTGGTACCTGATGTTATAAACATATGAGATACTAGGCATGTTTACGGTCATGGAAAACAGTTAAAACATTCTTAAGGTTTATCCTTATGTTGTAATTAGGTCTCAACTTTGCTCTGTTAGAGGTTAATAGATAATAATGTCAATGACATATCTAATTATGGAGACAAATGTGGCAGAGGAGGTATAAAGGGATATAAAGACAAGCTGGGTATATGCACTAGGAACTTATTTCTGTCTCTGTCCTTACTGGACCTCCTTATTAGTGTTATTTAAAAAAGAAACAAAGACCAGATAAATATCATCTCTCTTTGGAGATACTGCCAGTAAGCTAAATTATTGTTTTTTTAATTATATATTTTTTATTAAATCACAACTGTGTACATTAATGCATTTATAGTAAGCTAAATTATTTAAAAAACAGAAGAAAAAAATATTAGAGAGGTTCTCTATTATCTGAATAATACCTAATTAAAGATATAGGCACCTTTTCTACAAATTTTTGTTATCAGTATCATGCTGAATTATCAAACATTAATAAACGTTCCATAGAAAAAATTTCCTGTTCTAAAATTTGAAGTAGGCTGGTCACAGTGGCTCACATCTGTAATCTTAGCACTCTAGGAGGCTGAGGTGGGTAGACTGCCTGAGCTCAAGAGTTTAGGACCAGCCTAAGGAAGAGAGAGACCCTGTCTCAAAAAAAAAAAAGAAAAGCTGGGCATTGTGGCGGGCACCTATAGTCCCAACTACTCAGGATGTTGAGGTAAGAGAATCACTTAAGCCCAAGAGTTTAAAGTTGCTTTGAGCTATGTCACTATGGTACTCAACTAAGGGTGACAAAGTGAGACTATCTCAAAAAAATAAATAAAATAAAATTTCAATACTAGATGAATCACCAGGTAGGAAAAATAAGAGGCCACATTTCATTTGTTCAACTAACACCAAGAGTTGAAATCATCCATTTTAACATTTAGTTAGTGCTACGCGTGTTCTACACAAGCAGATGTAGTCCAGAGGAGACATTTAAAAGAAAGTATTTCATGAGTCTTGAAGAATGAATGTATAGACTGAGTGACTAGAAAGTATGTCTGTGAGGGGAATGGGGATAGGAAGTGGGCATTCTCGTAAAATGAATGGCACATGCAATTCCCCAGCATGTAAGTTTATAATCCAGCAGATCTGTCTGGATCATAGTTATTAAAGTGTGTGATTTGGAGAATGCTAAATTTGAGGATCTGAAGGAAGGTTGTGAAGGAAAAACAGACAGAAGTGAAGTCACTGAAGAGTTCTTACACTCTGCCAAGGAATATGGATTTTATCTCAAAGTCAGAAGGATGCTCAATGTCATCCAGAATTAAATTTTAGAAAGATCACCCTGGTGGCAACAGAG
>NW_003852398.1:25368032-25370909 GCF_000181295.1 Otolemur garnettii | reverse complement strand
GAATAGTGAGCTCAGTCCAGGTAAAAAAATGAGACCTTCAAGTAGGGCAGCAGCAGTGTGTTTGAGAATAAAGTAAAAAACTTATGTGGAATTAAAAGAACCTGCTGACTAGATGTGAAAATAAGTGTGTGTGTGGATGAGGACACTCCATGTAAAGCCAAGATTAGTCAGGATGGGGCAAACTGCTCCTACCTTAGCAGTGCTGTTGACATTATCAGGGTCTCCTTCCTCACACTCCAACAGAGTCACATGGGTGAGGTTCTCCACTGGATTCGTAAGAGTCAGGAGGACCTGGCTCTCCTGGGGAATAGGAAAAGCATCTCTCAGACAAGTGCCACTACTGCCACTTTCTTAGTTACAATACCAAATATTTCATAAAATCCTCACTTCATTACTCCCGAGCAATGACACCCACACATACTTCTACATCACTGCATTCTCAAAGTGCTAACTGCTCTCTATTATCTACATGTTAGACCATATACTCTCTGACTTGCTCTTTCACTGAGGAAATGGGACAGATTCCACGGAAATGGCCACTTACTAGATCCAAAAATTCTGAAAAAATGTTAAGTTATCTGATTATTTAAAGTTATAACTCATGTCCTACCCAGGTTGCCACTTAAGGACTGAAAAGGAGGCCTTTATAAATAAAATAAGGGAACCACAGCTTAGCCAGATGGATTAACATAGAAAAACTGAACACCAAGACTCTTACAAAAACCTTTTAAGAGTTTTTGAACCATGATAACCTGCCCTTGTTTGGTACTCTTGAGACTAGCAAAAAATCTTTCAAATGAAGAGAGATCACATACATGTTTTCACTAGGAGTATGAAAGGAAAGAGCTAAAGAGGCTGGTGCAGAATATTCTTTATTTCACTAGGGGTGTGTATGTGGGAGGAAGGGACATAGACGAAGATTTCAGGAGAGAGGGGCTGTGGTAAAGAAGAAACTTAGTTGACTCCTGGTTCCTGACAGGAACCCATGAGATGGTAGAGAATCTCTAGGCTGGAGATGAATGAAAGATGTCTCTAGGGTCTAAATATTCTTCTTTCTTTTCCCCACTTAAATTATATCTTTACATAATATGCAACCTGCTCCTTCTATATACGTTTCAAAGATGCTATTGTCAAGAATGTCACCGTAAAGAATTTAAAGTCTCAATCCTATTATCTCAAACTGTTATCTTTTTACCCCTTGTTCATTGCATCCTGTGCCAAATACACACTCCGCCACTCACATACAACACATACACATCAATCATCAATCGATCCTTTCTCTTTCTGTTAACGAGCAAGGTACTAACCTTCATGTAGCGAAGGTTGGGAATTGACATGATTCTCACTTCTGGAATATAATTGCTATACATGAATAAAAAGAACATTAATGTTCACTGGAGTCCCTCAAAATTATAATATATATATATATTTAGGTAGTACAGCAAATAAAGGATTTCTTCATGTTAATTATAACACATCAGAGAAAAAGAATTTTAAAGAACCGTATCATTATAGTAAGAATATAAGACAAAACCAAATAGGTAATGAGTTCTTTCTGAAATCTTATGTATACTTCTAGTTTAAGCCTATATATGTGTGTATCATAACAGACATCTTCCTTATAACAATCAGATTTATCTTTTTAAGATCTCATTTATTTGAATTTAGTGGGCAATTGGTTATAAGATCCAAGACTGACTAAATAATACATTTTATGGCTGTAAAAATATTACCATATACTTACCAAAACACATAACACTATATGCTAGGCAATGTTTTAACCACTATACAAATATTAATTCATATTATCTTCACTGTGACTATATGAGATGGATGGTATTATTATCCCCATTATAAAAATGAAGAAGCTGGGCATTAATAGGATTAGCAACTTGCTGTTAAGTGGCAGTGTGAAGATTCAAACCCAGACAGTCTGGCTCTGGTGTCCTTGTTCTTTTTTTTGAGACAGGGTTCACTCTGTTACCCTGGGTAGAGTACCATGGTGTCGTTATAGTTCACAGCAACCCCAAACTCTTAGACTAAAGTGATCCTCTTACCTCAGGTTTTCTATTTTTAGTAGAGACAGGGTCTTGCTCTTGCTCAAGCTAGTCTCAAACTCCTGAGCTCAAGCAATTAGCTTGCCTCACCCTCCAGAGTGCTAGGATTACAGGTGTGAGCCACCACAGCTGGCCTTAGTGTCCTTGCTCTTAACCATTGCCTTATGCTGCCTCTCTAAACAAAGCAACAAAATACTGCACTTGAGTGCTTACTCTGGACTCAAAACAGACCAGGTTTAAATCCCAGCTTAGTGTTTATATAACAAGATATTCCTTTGTAATGACTGGGGTAAGATATTTACCTCTTTGTGCCTTGGTTTTCTCAATTATAAAATGAGGAAAATAATGGTAACTGTCTCTTGAGGTTACTGTAAAGAATAAATTAAATAATATGCAAAAAGTCCTCTGAAAAGTGCTTGGAACAAAGCATGCTCAAGTGTTAATTATTGTGCACGTATCAACATAAGACAAGATCTACTGCAGAAACACCAAAAGTGAAAAAAAAAAGTTCATCTGAGAATCAAGGCAATAAGGTATTTTAACTTCAAACTAGGTATTTTCATGCTGAGCTGCAGAACTAACCTGAGTAACTTAATAGAAACCCAAGGGCCCCACTACCATAAATTTGCATTCAGCAGGTCTGAGGTCTGATGCGACAACACTTGTATTAAGACTGTCAGGCAATTCTACCATGATGGCAGGCAAAAAAAACCTTTTTCTCAAGGCAAGCTTAAGAAATTGATGCTGGCTCGGCGCCTGTGGCTCAAGCAGCTAAGGCGCCAGCCACATACACCTAAGATGGCAGGTTCGAATCCCCAGC
>NW_003852398.1:25365849-25367634 GCF_000181295.1 Otolemur garnettii | reverse complement strand
GCCTCCCAAGTAGCTGGGACCACAGGCGCCTGCCACAACGCCTGGCTATTTTTTGGTTGCAGCCATCATTATTGTTTGGCAGGTCCGGGCTGGGGATTCGAACCCGCCACCTTAGGTGTACGTGGCTGGCGCCTTAGCCGGTTGAGCTATAGGCACCGAGCCATGAGTATGATTCTTAATTAAGAAAGGAGTTCATCCCAGACTTCACATGTGCAATTTTTCTAATTCTCTTCCTTCCTAACTAGGCATGTATTAGGTAAGACTATTTAAGTAAATAAAGATTATTTTATGGTGAGTTACAAGGCATTTGTGGACATAATAGTTCATTTGATTCTTTTCAACAACCTCAAAAAGGGAAGCAATGCTCTCATTTCAGAAATAAGATTAAGGCCCTGTGTGGTGGCTCACACCTATAATCCCAGCACTCTGGGAGGCTGAGGTGGGTGAATTGCTTGAGCTCACGAGTTCCAGACTAGCCTGAGCAAGAGCAAAACTCCCCTCTCTAAAATACAGCTGGGTATTGTGGTGGACGCCTGTAGTCTCAGCTACTGGGGAGGCTGAGGCAAGAGGGAAGAGAATCACTTGAGCCCAAGAGTTTGAGGTTGCTGTGAGGTATGACACCATGGCCCTTAACCCCAGGGTGACTGACCTCAAAAAAGAAGTAAGTTTAGACAAATATAGTGACAGGCCCTATACCTGGCCCTCCTAACTCACTAGACCAGCACTTTCGAACCTTTCCATTTCCCAATGACATTCTTTTTAATTGCTGCATAATATTCTACAGCATACATTATCTCAATTTAATCACTTATTTTCTTATTAATGGCTAATCAACTTGACACTGAAATTGTTTCTAGCTTTTTGCCATTAAAATGTTGTAACACAAATTTTTTGGAAATGTATCTTTATTTACTGACATTTTTGTTTCTACAGAATTCCTGAGAAACTGCTGCTGGGTTAAAAGGTCTATGTAATTTGTCTTGATATTCCCAGACTGCTCTCCAGAAAGTATAGCAATCCTACCAACAATGTATACAAATATGTATTTATCCATATTTTCATGAGCATTAGACACTGTTTATTATTTTAAACTTTTCCTGTGAATTATTAGCATCTTTTCATATACAGTATGTCTTCTGGCCATCTGGAATTCCTTTCTATAAGCTGCCTGTTCAGTTCCTTTGCCCCACATCCCATTTCACTGCCTCCCTCCATTTTTTCTTTGCAATCTGTGGGGAAATCTGTACAACAGAAATATTGAACTTTTATTTGTCATGAGTGACAAATATTTTTCTGAGATCTACTGTCTATCTCAGGACTTTGTTTTAACTTCACCTTTTACAACTGAGGTTTTATTTTGCTAAAGTCAAAGCTATTTCTTTTCCTCTGTGGCTTCTGGGTGTCCTGCCTTGCTTAGGCTGGGCTCTCTTACTTCAAAGCTAGACAATGTTTTCCTAATTTTTCAAAATATTTTTGTTTGATAAGTAATTTTGAAAAATTAGAAAAGCATAATGAAAAACAAAGAAAAAAAAGCTGGGCATGGTAGCACCTCTTTAGTCCCAGTTACTTGGGGTTTAGGCAGGAGGATCACTTGAGCCCAGGAATTCAAGGCTGCAGTGAGTTATGATGGCACCACTGTACTCCAGAGAGAGACTCTGCTTCTTAAAAAAACATATGACGAGCTGGGTGGCGCCTATGGCTCAAGGAGTGAGGTGCCGGCCCCATATGCCAGAGGTGGTGGGTTCAAACCCAGCTTTGGCCAAAAACTGCAAAAAAAGCCCCCCC
>NW_003852398.1:25364473-25365764 GCF_000181295.1 Otolemur garnettii | reverse complement strand
TAAATGACATGTTTTTTTTTTCCTTTTAGAAACTTTATTTATTTATTTAGCCGGGGTTGGGCTGGGTTTGAACCCGCCACCTCCAGCATATGGGACCAGCGCACTACCCTTTTGAGCCACAGGCGCTGCCCCCAGCACTGGGAAGTTTTAAGTGGCAGTGTTTGCCTCTAATTAGGACCATTCAGATAGCCCAATAAGTAACTCTTATACACAAAATTCCCTTCCATTGACAAGTCTTAATCGAAACTTAGTAACTTTTATCACATTCAATGAATGTCATCAGAACACAGGGAGGGAAAATGAATATTGTTACCAGGATACTCTTTAATTTGCTATAGTTTATTATTTTTTAATTTTTAAAGAATTATTCCCAAACTTAGATGCTTTATAATTTATAATGAATGACTGGTAACTCTCCAGTCATTAATAACTCAATCAGCACAACACATTGCCCACAGACCACACTATGTCAATCTGTCCCAGAGACAAATAACCTTAATTGTGCATTTGTAGATTTACCTTAAACTTCATGGTATATAACTAAATTCAAAACCAAAACAGGAAAACATGTCAAGATTATTCTCATATACTTTTTTTTTCTTTTTTAGGCCAAGACTAAACATACTTCACACTGAAGAAAACAAAAAATCCCAAACCAAAACCAATACTGAAAGAGTAACCCAGAACACCAACCCTAAAATACTCACACAGCAACCAGCTGGATTTTGAATTTGATAGATGTTGGATTAAATTCCGGTTTGCTCAAATTATGTTCACATTTCTAAAAAAGAAAAGAAACATACAAAGTCTCAAAGGAAAGCAAGAATATACTTCGTTGATCCTCAGAGCTGCTAAATTCAGAAGGACAGTATTTAC
The DNA here is from genome assembly GCF_000181295.1 of Otolemur garnettii. Lineage (NCBI taxonomy): Eukaryota > Metazoa > Chordata > Mammalia > Primates > Galagidae > Otolemur > Otolemur garnettii. The sequence goes on along the minus strand of NW_003852398.1, from coordinate 25,364,888 downwards.
TAGAATTTTGTTTTCCTTTACTCTGCTACAAGACCATATATTTTGAAATAAGAGTGTGTACTACTGATAACCAAAATTTATAAAAGATGCTTGAACTTCTGGATATAAGTAACCACACTATCCAATATACATTTGTGAAGCTTAAAAATTACTAAAATATCAGCTAACGCATACTGAGTACTTACTATATGTGCTGAGCAATGTGCTCATGGGCTTAAACGGATTTAAATATTACATCAACTTTATAAGGCAGGTATAGGTACAATAACTATTAATGTTCCCATTTTTTAGATGATTAAAATGGGACACAGAAAGGTTAAGTAAATTGTACAGCTTCACAGAGACAATAAAAATGGAAGCTGGGATTTGAATCCAAGTAGTGTAATTCCAGATGCTATGTTTTTTTTTTTTTTTT
>NW_003852398.1:25361970-25364267 GCF_000181295.1 Otolemur garnettii | reverse complement strand
GGGACTACAGGCGCCCGCCACAATGCCTGGCTATTTTTTTGTTGTTGTTGCAGTTAGGCCAGGGCCAGGTTCGAACCCGCCACCCTCGGTATATGGGGCCGGCACCCTACTCACTGAGCCACAGGTGCCACCTCAGATCCTATGTTTTAAAATACAGTAACAATTATTCACTACTTTCTTAAACAAATATCACAGATATCAGCTTAAAATTTTTACTGGTATATTATGTAAAAATTACCTGTCTATTCACCCTTGCTCCTCTCCTTAGTCTATACACATTAAAAGCACAAGCATATATTACCTTTCTTTTTCTATAACACAAAAGAGAGCATTTAATACATTCTTTTGCCCTTTGCTTTCACTTAACCTATATTAAATTAATTCCATTCCAGCACATACAAAGAAGTCTCTGTGTCTCTCTACGACAATTTCCATAACTTATTTAACCAGACACAAACTGACAGCTATTCAGAATGTTTCCATTATTTTGCTACTATAAATAATGCAGAATTGAGTACTTATGTACATGACTCATTTCCCACAAGTAACTGTATCTGTAAGTTAATTTCCTAAAAGCAGATCAATAGGTATATTCATTTGTTATTCTGATAGATAACTGCAAACTGCTAACTTTTGCCTAATGATTATAAAATGGTCATCTCATTGGAGTGTTCTTTTTTTTTAAGATGGAGTCTCATTATGCCGCCCTCGGTAGAGTGCTGTAACATCACAGCTCACAGCAACCTCCAACTCTTGGGCTTAAGCGATTTTCTTGCCTCAGCTTCCCAAGTAGCTGGGACTACAGGCACCACAACCCAGCTATTTTTTTGTTGCAGTCGTCTTTTTGTTTAGCTTGGCTGGGTCGGGTTCAAACCCGCCAGCCTGGGTGTATGAGGGCTGTGTTCACTGCCCTCATTGGAGTTTTAACGTACAGTTCCTTGATTATAAGTCTGAATATTTTTCTTTTTAAAAATTTTTTAAAATTGTTTTATAATTTGTAGAGACATAGTCTCATTATGTTGCCCAGATTGGTCTTGAATTCCTGGCCTCAAGTGATCCTCTAACCTTGGCCTCCCAAAGTGCTGGGTTTACAGGTGTGAGGTACCTTGCTTGGCCTTAATATCTTTCATGTTTATTGGCTATTGAGATTCCTCTGCCGTGACTTTTATTTTAATATCTACTGGCTATTTTTATACTGTTATCTTTTCCTTGCTAATCTGTTAAAGTTCTTTACATATTCTAGATAATAATCGATTGTTAATGATACACTTACAAATTACATTTCTCAGTCTGTGGCCTATCTTTTCATTTCTTTTTTTTTTTTAATTGCAGTATGGCCTGAGCCGGGTTTGAACCTGCCACCCTTGGTACATGGGGCCGGCGCCCTGCCCACTGAGCCACAGGCGCCACCCTATCTTTTCATTTCTTTACGGATTTTCTTTGGGATAGGAGTACAAGTTTTACTATTTTTTTTGTTGAGACAAGAGTCTAACTCTGTTACCCTGGGTAGAATGCTGGGGTGTCATAGCTCATGGCAACCTCCAATTCCTGGGGGGTTCAAGCCATCCTCCTGCTTCAGCCTCCCAAGTAGCTAGGACTATGCTGTTTGCCATGATGCCCTGCTAATTTTTCTATTTTTTAGTAGAGATGGGTGTCTTGATCTTGCTCAGACTGGTCTCAAACTCCCAAGCTCAAGTGATCCTCCCTCCTCACCTCCAGATTACTAGGACTATAGGCATGAGCTACCTCACCCCACCACTATTCTCCTTCTTAAATTCTGTTCTAAGTCTAACATATGCACACACATATACATGTTCTAAGTCTAACATGTGCATACATGCACATACACATGCTTTTACTTTTATAGGTATGTACTTATATTTACCCTCCTTTATTTATTTATTTTTTTGAGACAGAGTTTCATTTTATCATTCTTGGTAGGAGTGCTATGGCGTCATAGCTCACAGCAATCTCAAACTCCTGGGCTTAAGCAATTCTCTTTTCTTAGCCTCCCAAGTAGTTGGAACTACAGGCGCCTGCCACAACAGCCCCACTATTTTTAGAGACGGGGGTCTTGCTTTGGCTGAACTTCAATAATTAGCAACCTGTTAGCAACAATAGTCAATTTTGTTTCATCTGATCTGAAACGTTTCCCTTCTTTTGTTTTTTTTGAAACAGAGTCTCATTCTGTTGCCCTCAGTACAATGCTGTGGCACCACAGCTCACAGCAACTTCCACCTCTTGGGCTTAGGTGATTCTCTTGCCTCAGCCTCCCAAGTAGCTGGGACTACAGACAG
>NW_003852398.1:25355849-25361102 GCF_000181295.1 Otolemur garnettii | reverse complement strand
AGCTGGGACTACAGGCACCCGCCACAACGCCTGGCCATTTTTTGGTTGCAGCCATCATTGTTGTTTGGCAGGCCTGGGCTGGATTCGAACCCACCACCTTAGGTGTATGTGGCTGGTGCCTTAGCCACTTGAGCCACAGGCGCTGAGCCACAATACAGAAATTTGACAGAGATTTCACATTTCTTCAAATGATTAAATCTATTTTATTTTCCACATATTTTACTACTAACAACTATTCCATTAAAAATTTCAAATCACAAGGTATTTAAATCAAAAGCAGAATACATGTAGAATAAAAATACAGCAGAACAAAAAATATATAAAAATAATATGAAATTACCCTCTGTTAGGTTTACTGGTCTTGTATAATAGTCTTCAGGTAGAGGTTCTACTTCATCTACAGCCTGAGCTGGCTCAATCTTTATCTCTTTCTGGTCTTCACCTTCTTTAAGGCTAAAAGATAAAAAGTAATTTCTCAATGATCTACCTTATTATCCTTAAAATCTATGATAGAAATAAGTGAAGTATTCCTCTATCCTTGAATATATTTTTAGTTAAGTCTTTTCTAGGAGTTGTCCTCCCCATTTACAACTATTTTTTCTTTTAATTACATTCCTTCAATATTCATTTTGACACCTGCTTTGCTCCTCGAAGTCATTTAATATCCAAACTTACGAAAGTCCGGCAAGGGTACTGATAGATGTACCAGCTCGTGGTCGCTGAAGCCTGGTTCCAAGACCATATTTGTCCTAAACAAAGTTCAGAAATTCCTATTAGAAAGTCTGTATTTACCCATCCTACTTATTAAAAGAAAGAACTGTGGGGGGACAGCATGAGAAGCTCAGGGAAATAAGCAAAAAAAAAAAAAAAAAAGCTAATTTAAAAGCTTTTAAAGAGAGTAATTTGTAGCCCTGTGTCATTACTCCATTCTTAAAATAATGAAAGCACAAAACATGGACAATGAAACTACATTAAAAGCAAACCAAATGTGAGCTTTCACTACTTATCTAAAAGTAACTACGCTACGGCTCAGGCTACGTGGAGTGTCTAAGATACAAGATGAATGTCTTCTGGAGCAGCAGTGATCATCTGCTAACTTCTTCAGGGTCAGCAAGAATCATAAAAGAGAACTTACCACTACATGAATAGTGTGTTGCTGTAGAGCCCCAAATTAGCAGCAGGTTGCAACAGAGACAAAAAAATGCAGCATAAGACAGAAGCAAACTCATACAGCAGGCAGGTTATATGGGAAAGTCAGAAGAATAATGCATTTAATTCAAATTCCTTTTAAATATAATATATAATAGTGCATATGTTGATTCTATCACTGGACTACGGAGAAAAAGTCTCTTCTTTGGCAATGGTAGGTGCTTTGCAAGTGTTAATGTTTTATTAAATTCTCATCTAGGTATTTTTATATGGATCTTACCAATCATGAGGGTTTCAAAGGTTTAACTAATTCTAATGTGGATGCAGCATGACAAGTTACTTAATCAAGTTTCACTTCCTCTAGTGTAAAATAGGGATACACTACCCAACAGGATTGTTGTGAGGACTGAATAAAATATGTAATACACGATGTTTACACATCACTGCCATTCAATAAATGTTATTTATTAAATGTCAATCTGCTAGGCCCTAAGCAAGCACACAGACAACAAATTGTTCTGTGAGAGCAAATAAAACTTGGAGGACAATAACAAAGACTCCAGATCCTAACCTCTTGTTTCTGCCTAGTAGTGTACGAACTGGTAGGGAATGACTTCTATAAATAATTCCTATAAAAAATTCCATTAGCATATATTACTACTTATTTAACCACACAAATGCACTATGTAAAAGTCAGTGTTTTCAACTTGGGGAAATATGGGAAGATGTCAAAAAAAAATTCCAATAATTAGAGCTGGGAAACCACTACTGTCAGGATATTAAAGGGGAACTACTGGGTAATATAAATTAAATCTACCATTTGTCCATCTTCTTCAGCAGTAAGTAAAAGCCATAAGTAGAGTTTTGCAGTGCCTATAAATTAAACAATAGACTTTGGGGAAAATAATTAGAAGAGAAAGGGGAGTGATGGAGAGAGAAACATAAATGTCCTTAAAATACATAGAACTCAAATATTATGATATGGTAAAAGCATAACTACTGGTGGACATAAATATCTACAATTTGAAGAACCTCTCCCTCTGCCATACACCATGCAGGAACCTAGAATAAGGGCCACTTTCTGAAATGGTTACTGTTCTTATGCCTCACAGGTCCTGCAAACTCCTTTTTGTACCAAATCCTCACCGAAAAAGCCAGAGGCATATAGTTTCTACGCCGTGCCAGTTTCTTGCGATCTCGCTCAACTTTCTCTTTCTGAGCAAGCTGCTGGTAATATTCAATCAACTTGTTCATCTGTAAAAAATCAAGGACTCAGTATTTGTTTCACAAAAAAGCTAAAAAGAAACATACACAATTAATCAACGAGGCTGACAAGACACATAATGAATAGGGGAGACAAATTATTAAGGTGGACAAGTTCGGTTTTTTACTTTCTTTTTTTTTTTTGAGACAGAGCCTCAAGCTATTCCTCTGGGTAGAGTGCAGTGACATCACAGCTCACAACAACCTCCAACTCCTGGGCTCAAGCGAGTCTCCTGCCTCAGCCTCCCAAGTAGCTGGGACCACAGGTGCCCGCCACAATGCCTGGCTATTTTTTGGTTGCAGTTGTCATTGTTGTTTTAGCTGGCCTGGACCGGATTTGAACCCACCAGCTTTGGTGTATGCGGCCAGCACCCTACCCGCTGAGCTATGGGAGCTACCACCACCTCCTTTTTTTTTGAGACAGAGTCTCACTTTGTCACCCTCTATAGAGTCCCATGACATCACAGCTCACAGCAACCTCAAACTTGGGCTCAAATAATTTTCTTGCTTTAGCCTCCTGAGTAGCTGGGACTACAGGTGCCTACCACAACACTTGACTACTTTTAGAAGTGAGGGTCTCACTATTACTCAGGCTGGTCTCAAACTCCCTGAGCTGAAAGGATCCACCCACCTTGACCTCCCAGAGTGCTAGCATTATAGGCATAAGCCATTGCACCAGCTTTTCTCTTTTTCTTAAGAGAAGTTCTCGGGTGGCGCCTGTGGCTCAAGGAGTAGGGCACCAGCCCCATATACTGGGGGTGGCGGGTTCAAACCCAGCCCTAATCAAAAAAACTGCAAAAAATTAAATAAATAAATAAATAAAGTAATCCTTTAAAAAAAAAAAAAAGAGAAGTTCTCTTCATTACATGATCTGTTTTCATAACTAAAATGGAACCTTACAGTTCAACAACAGGAGAAAATGGGCAATGAAAGGGCTTAGAAAATTCTTGATTGCTTTTCACTTTATTATTTATTTCCCCTCACAAATGCTCTTATTTTTTTCTGCATGGTCACAGAACCATTTATTTCTAAGAATGTGACATTTTATACTCTCTTTTATTCCCCTACTCCATTGGGGGAATACATTTTTAAAATACATTTTAATCATAAAAACAATATATAAATTGTAAAAAGTTCAAACAATACACAAAGGAATAAAAAATAAAACTTCTCCTTTACCCTAAGTTGACCTCTCCACTCATCAAAGGTATTTACTATCACTGATTTAGATAACTTACAGTGTACAGAAACATTATAACTCTTTTTCAATGTACCACAGACTTTCCACCAAAGACAAACGCATCAAGTACACCATTCCATTCAGTGCACACATACCTACTTCACTCTTTTTAAAGGCTGTATTTTATTGCAAAATACAGATGTCCTATAAGGTATTTAATCATTTCCTACAATCAGTAGGTCTCCCGGCACCTACTCTTGTTCTCGCAACTCAGCAGCAATTACTTTTTAGAAACACTCATCTGATCCTGTCCTTTTCTTTCTTAAAAACATTTAAAGGCTTCTCAAACTCCTTAACTTGGTCTCCACAGTTTTGCATGGTCAGACCCCAACTATTCTCCCTATTTGCCTAAAATGATTCTACACTCTAGTTTCTTGCCTAACTACATGCTTTGCTTATTCCACTTACAAGCTCTTTGTACATGCTGTTCCTTTCCCTTGAATTCTTTACTTTTCTGTACCTGTCATTCTCAAATCTCAGCACAGTCCTCACATGTGGACCTAATTAGTTGAAATATTCCCTAAGAATTGTTCATATGGCACAACTTAGCTCTCCTACACATAGTTTTCATAGTTTCTTATTACAAAGTATTTGATTGGGGCGGTGCCTGTGGCTCAGTGAGCAGGGTGCCGGCCCCATATACCGAGGGTGGTGGGTTCAAATCCTGCTCCGGTCAAACTGCAATGAGAAAATAGCTGGGCGTTGTGGTGGGTGCCTATAGTCCCAGCAACTCGGGAGGCTGAGGCAAAAGAATCACCTGAGCCCAAGAGCTGGAGGTTGCTGTGAGCTGTAATGTCACAGCACTCTACTAAGGGTGACAAAGCAAGACTCTGTCTCTCTCTCTCTCTCTCTTTTTTTTTTTGCAGTTTTTGGCTGGGGCTGGGTTTGAACCTGCCACCTCTGGCATATGGGGCTAGTGCCCTACTCCTTTGAGCCACAGGTGCCGCCCCTAGACTGTGTCTCTTAAAAAAAAAAAAAAGTAATTGATTGATTCCCCTCCCCATTAGACGTAAGTTCCATGAACACAAGAACCATGTATCCCTACTGTTCAATAGAATCTTGGCACACAGTTAAGTGCTTGATAGACGTCTGACAAATGAATAATGCAGTTGGCCCTACCTGTGGGTTCCATACCCATGAATTCCACTAACTGTAGATTGAAAATATTAAAAAACATAAAAAAACACAAATAGGATCAGGCATGATGGCTCATGTCTATAATCCTAGCATTCTGGGAGGCCAAGGTCAAAGAACTGCTTGAGCTCAGAAGTTCAAGACCAACCTGAGCAAGACTCCCATCTCTACTAAAAATAGATATATTAGTCAGGCACTGTGGTGGCTACCTGCAGACCCAGCTACTCAGGAGGCTGAGGTAGGAGGATCATTTGAGCCCAGGAACTTGAGGTAGCTGTGACCTCGGCTGACACCATGGCCTGGGGAACAGAGTGAGACTCTGTCTCAAAAAACAAACAAAAATAAATAAATATAGTACAACTACTATTTACATAGCACTTACATTGTATTAGGCATTATAAGTAATTCTGAGATGATTTAAAGTATATGCGAGGAGAAGAGGAGAAAAAAAGGCAGACTAGACTCAG
>NW_003852398.1:25351792-25355549 GCF_000181295.1 Otolemur garnettii | reverse complement strand
TGATGCCATGGCACTCTACCCAGGGGAATAGCTTGAGACTCTGTCTCAAAAAAAAAAAAAAAAAAAAGACTAGAGGCAGCCTGCTAGCACCCCACTCCCAAGGAAAGAAGTGAAAATTGGGCCTAGTGCGTGTAGCTCAATGGCTAGGGTGCCAGCCACATACATCAGAGCTGGCGGTTTGAATCCAGCCCAGGCCTGCCAAACAACAACTACGACCAAAAAATAGCCAGACATTGTGGTGGGCGCCTGTAGTCCCAGCTACTTGGGAGGCTGAGGCAAGAGAATCACTTAAGCCCAAGAGTTTGAGGTCATTTTGAACTGTGACACCACAGCACTCTCCCCAGGGTGCCAGCTTGAGACTCTGTCTCAAAAAAAAAAAAAAGTGAAAAGTGCAGCTGCCTACATATGGATTTTCTTCTCTGAAGCAGCACTATAAAGTCACAGAGAAGCAATGCAGGGCACTCAGTGTGGGGGAAAAAAGGCAACAAGCTAATACATATAACAAGATTAGAGGATGCCAGTGGAACAAGAGAACAGGGCACTGGAAGGTCCTACTTGCCCTGCTGGCACACAGCAAACTAAACTGCAAGACGCTCCCACCTCCCCTGCAGAACTCAAGGTGAAAGGACAGGAAACAATATTCCATGCAAATAGAAACCAAAAGAAAGCTGCTGTAGCAGTTCTCATCTCAGGTAATGCAGACTTCAAATCAACAAAAGTAAAGAAAGGCAAAGATGGTCATTATATAAAGGCAAAGGGAGCAACAGGAAGATGTGTATTTACACCTAACATGTGTGCCCAGGTTCATAGAGCAAATCATACTTGCTCTAAACAAAATAATTACAGCAGCACCAGAATAGTCAGGGACTGCAAACTCCACTGACAGAATGGGAAAGATCCTCCAAACAGAAAACAAAGAAACAATGACTTAAGCAAAACTCTATAACAAATGTGCCTAGCAGCCATGTATAGAGCATTCAACCCCCCAACCACTAAATATACATTCCTCTCCTCAGCCCATGGAACATTTTCTCTAAGATTGATCACATCCTAGGCCACAAAACATGTCTTAACAAATTTACAGAAATATAAATTATACCATGTATCTTCTTGACCATAGTGGAATAAAATTAGAAACCGACTCCAACAAAACACTCATCTCTACACAAAATCTAGAAAGTAAACAACTTACTGCTGAAGGACAGTTGGGTCAAGGAGGAAATTAAGATGGAAATCAAAAGAGTCTTTGAACTAAATGATAAAAGGGACACAAGTTATCAAAATCTGTGAGATACAACTAAGGCAGTCCTGAAAGGAAAATTCCTAACCTTGAATGCCCACATTCAAAAGACAGAAAGATTAATCATAAATCAAATCTAATGAATCATCTCAAGAAACTGGAAAAGGATGAGCAAACCAATCCCAACCGAACAGAAGAAAAGGACAAAAACCAAGATCAGAGCAACAATGAAATGAAAAATTTCAAAATAAATGAAATCGGTAATAGAAGATTAATAAAAAAGTTGGTACTTTGAAAAGATAAACAAAATTAGTAGGTCCCTTGGACTCTAATGAGCTCAATCAGAAATGAAAAAGGAGAAATCACAACTGATACCATGGAAATATAAAACATCTGAATACCATAAAAATCTCTATGCACACAAACTTGAAAATGTGGAGGAAACAGATAAATTCTTAGAAACACACAGCCTCCCTAGCCTAATTCAGGAAGAAATATAATTCCTGAAAAGACCAATATCAAATACTAAAATTGAAGCAGCAATAAAAAATACTTCTAACAATAAAAAAGTCCTGGACTACCCTATGATTGCATCAGTGTACACAGCTATGATTTAATTTTAAAAAAAGTCCTGGACTAGATGGTTTCACATCTGAATTTTACCAGACCTACAAAAAACAACTGGTACCTATTCTGTAGAAATTATTCCATAACATAGAAGGGAGGAATCCTCCCCAAGTCGTTTTACAAAGCCAATATCACCTTGATATCAAAGCTAGGAAAGGACACAATAAAAAAGAAAACTACAGGCCAATATCCCTATGAATACAGAAGCAAAATTCTCAGTAAAATCCTAGCAAACTGAATTCAGCTGTACATCAAAAAAATAATCCACCATGACCAACTGAGTTTCATCCCAATGATGTAAGGATGGTTTAACACATGCAAATCTATAAACATAATTCACCACATAGCTACTTGGAAGGCTGAGGCAAGAGAATTGCTTAAGCCCAAGAGTTAGAGGTTGCTGTGAGCTGCGATGCCACAGCACTCTACCAAGGTCGACAAAGTGAGACTGTCTTCAAAAAAGAAAAAAAGAAAAAAACATTAATTTACTACATAGAAGCAAAAACAACAACCATATGATCCTCCTGCTAGATGCACAAAAAGCATGTGACAAAAGTCAGCACCCTTTTATAAGAAGGGTTAACAAAATAGGCACGGATGGGATTTTACCTCAAAAGCATAAAGGCCATCTATGACAATCCCACAGCCAACATCATACTGATGAAGGAATAAATAACTGAAAGCATTCCTGCTTATAACTGGAACCAGACAAGGTCACCCACTATCACCACTTCTATTCAACACCTTTCACAATAGAAACAAAGAAAATAAAATACCTAGGAAGACATTGAACTAAGGAGGTAAAAGACCTCTACAGAAAGTACTATGAAACATTAAGGAAGAAAACTGCAGAAGACATAAACAGATGGAAAAACATATCATACTCATGAATCAGCAGAATCAGCATTGTTAAAATGCCTATATCACCCAAAATGATCTAGAGATTCAATGCAATCCCCATTAGAATACCAATGTCACTTTTCACAGATCTAGGAAATAGCAAGGTACCCTTAAGCAATAGGAACAAACTGGGAGGCAGCACTTTACCAGATTCCAAGCTATATTACAAGGCTATAACAAGCATAACAGCATGGTTCCTTCCCCAAAACAAAGACACAGACTTACGGATCAGATCAGAGAACCCAGATACAAAAACCATCCTCATACAAATCCTTCAAAAATACACACTGGGGAAAAGAATGTCTATTCAATAAAAGATAGCCACATGTGGAAGACTGAAACAGGACACACACCTCTCACCACTCACAAAAATTACTTCACAATGGACAACAGACTTAAACCTAAGGCATGAAGCTCTAAGTCTAGAAGAAAATGTTGGAAAAACTCTTAAACCCCAATCTGGCTCAGCACCTGTGGCTCAAGTGGCTAAGGCATCAGCCACATACACCTAAGGTGGCAGGTTCGAATCCAGTCTGAGCCCACCAAACAACAATCATGGCTGCAACTAAAAAATAGCCAGGCGTTGTGGCGGGCACCTGTGGTCCCAGCTACTTGGGAGGCGGAAGCAGGAGACTCACTTGAGCCCAGGAATTAGAAGTTGCTGTGAGCTGTGATGCCACAGCACTCTACCCAGTGGGACAGCTTGAGGCTCTGTCTCAAAAAAAAAAAAAAAAGAAAAAGAAAACCCCAATCAAGGCAACAACAAAAATTTAACTGACATTTGATTAAGTTAAAAAAGTTTCTGTACAGCCAAAGAAACAATCAACAGAGTGAACAGATAACCTACAGAACAGGAGAAAATACCTATATGCTACACATCTGATAAAGGACTCATAACCAGAATCTCTAAAGAACTCAAACCAATCAGCAATAAATAAATGAATAAATAAATAATCAAACCACCCAGTAAAAAAGTGGATAAAAGATATG
>NW_003852398.1:25347587-25351662 GCF_000181295.1 Otolemur garnettii | reverse complement strand
CCTCAGCCTTCCAAGTAGCTGGAACTATAGGTGCCCATCACAATGCTCAGCCATTTTTCTGTTGTTGTTGTCACTGTTATTTAGCTGGCCTGGGCCAGGTTCGAACTTGGCTGGGTTCAAACACTCAGTGAATGTGGCCAGCGCCATTAACGACTGTGCTGTAGGCTCTGAGCCAGTACAAGCTTTTCCAAAGACAGAGTAATAGACAATAAAAATATGAGAAAATACTCAACACCTCTCATCATCAGGGAAACGCAAATTAAAACCACAATGAGATAGCACCTAACTCCATTGAGAATGGTGTTTATCAGAAAGTCCCAAACAACAGATGCTAGCATGGATATGAGAAAAAGGAACACTTATACACTGCTGGTGGGACTACAAACTAGTAAACTTCTGTGGAAAATAGAACTAAAAGTAGAACTACCATTTGATTCAGCAATCCCACTATTGGGTATTTACCCAAAAGAAAAAAATTCCTTTATCAAAAAGACATGTGTACTTGAACATTTACTGCAGCACAATTCACAATCATAAAGATGTTGAGGCTTGGCACCTGTGGCTCAAGTGGCTAAGGCACCACCCACATGCACCTAAGCTGGCAGGTTTGAATCCAGCCCGGGCCCACCAAACAACAATGATGACTGCAACCAAAAAATAGCCAGGCGTTGTGGCGGGCGCCTGTGGTCCCAGCTACTTGGGAGGCAGAGGCAGGAGACTCGCTTGAGCCCAGGAGTTGGAGGTTGCTGTGAGCTGTGATGCCATGGCACTTCACCCAGAGTGATAGCTTGAGGCTCTGTCTCAAAAAAAAAAAAAAAAAAAAGATGTTGGAATCAACCCAAGTGCCTATCAATACATGAGTGAATCCTGCCTGAGCAAGAGCAAGACCCTGTCTTTAAAAATAGCCGGGTGTTGTGGCAAGAACCTATAGTCCCAGCTACTTGGGAGCTGAGGCAGGAGAATCACTTGAGTTCAAGAGTTTAAGGTTGTGGAGAGCTAAGATGCCAGGGCACACTACTGAGAGTGACCAGGTGAGACTCTGTCTCAAAAAAAAAAAAAAAAAAAATACACGAGTGAACTTATAGAATGTGGTATATGTATACTATAGAGTACTGCTCAGTCATTTAAAAAAGGTGAATACCTTTTCTAACAACCTGGATGGAAACTGAGACCATTCTTCTAAGCAAGGTATTACGAGAATGGAAAAACAAACACATGTACTCACTATTAAACTGGAACTAATCAATCAACACTCAAGTGTACAGATGGTAGTAAAACTCAACACAGAAACCAAGCAGGTGGAGGGAGTAGAAGGGGAGGGGTAAATCCACACCTAATGGCTATAATGCATGCTATATTGATGATAAGCACACATAATTTTATTTTAACTGAACAAAAGCAATCCATGTAACCAAAATGTTTATATACCCATTGTGTGTATGTAGACATAGTCTTACTCTGTCACTGTGGGTAGAGTGCTGTGACATCATAGCTCGCAACCTCAAACTCTTGGACTCAAGCAATCCTCCTGCCTCAGCCTCCAAAGTAGCTTGGGACTATTGGCATGTGCCACCACACATGGCTAATTCTTCTATTTTTAGTAGAGATAGGGTTTCACTCTGGCTCAGGCTGGTCTCAAACCCCTGAGCTAAAGTGATGTACCTGCCTTAGCCTACCAGAGTGCTAGGATTACAGGCATTAACCATTGCATCCTGGTCCCATAATGGTCTTAAATTTTAAAAAAATTATATGTGAGGACGTAGGTCATATGCAAAAACTCTGCTGCCATTTTATGTAAGAAATTTGAGCACCCTCAGATTTTGGTACCCACAAGTGTACCCACAGAAACCAATCCTCTGTGGACAACAAGGGATGACTGTATATATTTTTGTGAATAAATGCAAATATTTCTGTAGTTGAGTCTGTGAAGTAGATAGCTCAAGAAGTCTGTATCAAGTGATATTGCTCTTAGGATATTTTCAGTATTTATAAGTTTTGCTGACTTTACAGACAAATAACTATAAATTACTTTTTAATCTGTACTTTAACTGACAGTATATACTATATTTCTATAGCAGTTTATCATCTTTCTCAAATTCTAGTTCAAGGGGTAAAAATATCCACTATAATGCAAACATCAGAGATCAATTCACTATGAACTGCTAAAGGATGCCCAAGTCATAATCCTCTAAGCAACCACTACTGTGTCCAAAGACATCTTCCAAACTAATGGTATTTCCAGGGATTAAAATGTCTACATGTTTATGATATTCCCAAGAGTATTTGAGAATTAATGGAACCACAACTTATTGATGGGTGTGTGAAGAAAAAGCAAACACTATCTTGTTTCCTCTTGCTGACACATAACTCTAATACAAAACTAAGACTACACGTATGTTTCTGTTACTTTTTTCTTTCTTTCTTTTTTTTGAGACAAAGTCTTACTTTGTTGCCCTGGGTAGAGTGCCATGGCGTCACAGTTCATAGCAACTTTAAATTCCTGGGCTCAAGTGATTCTCTTGCCTTCGCCTCCCAAGTAGCTGGGACTTTAGGCGCCTGTCATAACATCCGGCTATTTTTTTAGAGACAGGGTCTCACTCATCCTCAGGCTGGTCTCAAACCTGTCAGCTCAGGCAATCCACCCGCCTTGGCCTCCCAGAATTTTGGCATTATAGGCATGAACCACCATGCCTGGCCTCTTACACCTACTTTTCTCCATTATCTTAAGTCAAATGGAACAAAGTGACATTGTGATTTAATGTCTTACAATGAGAAGCACTTTCTGTGTATAAAAGATACCAAAATACACAACATGGACTACTAAGAATAAGCCATATTCACCAACAAAATGGAAGATCTCCAGTCTTTTACTATTTTATCCCCTCTGATGACCCTTTACTTACCCGTTGGTTGTGAGGATTTTCAGGTTCCTGCCAACCACCACTAGCTACAAAATAAAGGAACATTAAACAGTACTTTAATAATTTGATAATCTTATTTTCATAAAAACAAGTCATCTGTAGGCCATACCATGATACTTAACATAAATCACAGAATTTCTAAGAAAAATCCTAGAAGTTATATAACCAGAATGTTCAAATAAAAATTTTTCTTTAAACGTAATAATGTTGATAATGATAACCCCCACCACTACCATACACAGCCTCTGTGCCAGGCATGAATTGTATTACATTTCCTTTAATTCTCGTGATAACCTCTGAGGTACAGACTCTTCTTCGTTTCATTTTACAGATGAGGAAACTGAGACCCAGAGCCACTAAATAACTTGCTTAAAGTCACGCAGATAGTAAGTGCTGGAGACAGGATTCAAACTTAGGCATGCAATCTGACTCCACAGACCCTGCTCTCATCTCTTAACTCTGCAATTTATGTCTTCTATGACCTCGCTTTAGAGAACAATTCCTTACATAAGAAATACACTGCTCAAATGATAAAGAAAAAGGTTACTCAAGAAAGCTGAAGGAAAGCTATAATGAATACCTTCAGCAAATGGTACTGTAACAATGGGATAACCACATACCAAAAAACCTCAAAACTTCAACTCTTTCCTCACAACATATACAAAACCTACCTTGAAATGAACAACAGACTTCAATGTAAGAGCTAAAACTACAGCATCTCTAGAAAGGAGTTGATAAATCTTAGTGCTATTGATTTAGGCTAAAGAAACTGCTGAAATAGCATTTTTTAGTACAATATTCATATTTTGAAATTTGTCTTAGTTAAGACAACTCCAAAAAATTAGGAACTAAGTGAAAGAAATGTTTCAGTTGGAATATTTTAAAAAGTCTAAATGCTTTATCTGATTGCTTCTTTACAACTGGTAATTTATTCTAAATAGCAATTTGGAAGACACAATGATCTCATTGTAAGTTTTTGTCTGTATATTACAGACAAGCACTTATAAATAAACAAACAGTTCTATCTGAAGTGGTTTCAGTGCTTCCCAGACACCAATGACATCATGGAAGAAATGAAATTTTATCTGTACTCTCATTTAAGAGTTCCTGATATTTAATTGACACTGTCAAGATATCTTTTTTTTTTTTTTTTT
>NW_003852398.1:25329348-25347337 GCF_000181295.1 Otolemur garnettii | reverse complement strand
AAGCGAGTCTCCTGCCTCCACCTCCCAAGTAGCTGGGACCACAGGCGCCCGCCACAACGCCCGGCTATTTTTTGGTTGCAGCCGTCATTGTTGTTTGGAGGGTCCAGGCTGGGGATACGAACCTGCCACCTTAGGTGTACGTGGCTGGCGCCTTAGCTGGTTGAGCTATAGGCACCGAGCCACTGTCAAGATATCTTAGAGGACACAGATTTCTAGAAGCTAGCATAAGTTTTTAAGTTCTGAAATATAAATTCTCCAATCTTAAGGACTCATAATCCAAACAGCATAAAATACTGATTTACAGAGTAACAAACTAAGAAATCTATTTGGATTTCTGGGCTTTGTTCTTTTACTTGATAAAAAAAGATAAAATAGAAACATGCAAAAATGTATTTTAACTGAGGCCTATAATGTGACATAATAATAACAATAATGTTATTTCTTTTTTTTTTGAGATTGAGTCTTACTTTGTTGCCCTCAGTAGAGTGCCATGGCATCACAGCTCATGGCAACCTCAAACTCTTGGGCTTAAGAGATTCTTCTGCCTCAGCTTTTCAAGTAGCGGGGACTACAGGAGCCCACCACAATGTCCACCTGCTATTTTTAGAGATGAGGTCTTGCTCTGGCTCAAGCTGTTCTCAAACTCGTGAGCTCAAGCAATCTACCTGCCTCAGCCTCCCAGAGTGCTAGGATTACAGGTGTGAACCACTGCACCTAGCCTCTGATGTTGTTTTTAACATTTAACTTATATTCTTTGACAAATTCTAACTAGTGATACATTGACATTGAAACATACACACAGAAATATTTACTGGCAATCAGATATACCTGTTTAGTTTTTTTTTGTTTTTGAAAAGAGTACATGTTTTATCAACTTAACGTACAAAGTTAGAAAACCAATTAAGAGCTCAAGCACTCTAAACCAAAGAGCAAAATCAGCAGAATCAAGGATTTTTTTAAAAAACAGGGTTGAATCTAAAAAACTTTACCAATATTTATTTCTAGATTTTCAAAGGATTTATTAAAAGGTTTAAGCTAATATCCATGTTCTTTTTAGTTACTGTCAGATGACATACAGTGAATTTGTTATGGCCTTCCCCATTTATTAGTTAGCCATAGTTTTTATGAAAATCCAAAAGTAACAATTTTTACAAGTTTAGAAAACTAAACAGAAAATTTCAGATAAAAAAACAATGGGGGCTGCGCCCCCATAGCTCAGTGAGTAGGGTGCCAGCCACATACACTGAGGCTGGTAGGTTTGAGCCCAGCCCAGGCCTGCTAAACAATGACAACTGCAACCAAAAAATAGCTGGGTGTTGTGGCAGGCACCTATAGTCCCAGCTACTGGGGAGGCTGGGGCAAGAGAATCGCTTAAGCCCAAAAGTTGGAGGTTGCTCTGAGCTGTGATGCCACAGCACTCTACAGAAGGCGACAAGGTGAGACTCTGTCTTGCCAAAAAAAAAAAAAAAGACAAAAAAACCCAATGGGGGCTTGGTGCCCATACTCAGTGGTTAGGGCAGGGCTGGTGTGTTTGAAGGTGCCTGGGCCTGCTAAAACAATGACAACAACAACAAAATAGCCACGCGTTGTGGTGGGTGCCTGTAGTCCTAGCTACTTGGGAGGCTGAGGCAAGAGAGTCACTTAAGCCCAACAGCTGGAGGTTGCTGTGAGATACGACGCCATAGGCACTCTACTGAGGGCAACATAGTGAGACTCTGTCTCAAAACAAAACAAAACACAATGGGGATTTAGTGATATTATTTATATAAAACATGAAAACAACTCAAGATTTTGAACTGACTGCATAGACAGTGTTTCTAATCTCTGATTTAACTATGCAGTATAGGATTTATAAAATAAAAGGAAGTTTCCTGATGAAGAAAGTGCAATTTCTGCTCTGAAATGGTCAAATGATGGAAAGACAAATGCCTTATATACCCAAATTTTTCTATTTTGCTGATAAACATTTTACATGCATATACATATATGTGTGTGTATAAATACACACACACACACACACACATATATATATATATCTTTGCTGGGCAGAAAGATAAAAGCAATTTAAAATTTTAGCCAGGTAAAGTGGCTCACACCTGTAATCTCAGTACTGTGGGAGGCTGAAGCAGGATTGTTTGAGCTCAGGAGTTTGAGACTTGTCTGAAGGAAGAATGAAATTCTCTTGCCTCAGCCTCCCAGGTAGCTGGGACTATAGATGCCCACTACAATGCCCAGCTATTTTTTGGTTGCAATTGTTGTTGTTGTTTGGTAGGGCTGGGCCGATTCACACCTACCAGCTCCAGTGCATGTGGCTGGTGCCCCAGCCCGCTGAGCTACAGGTCCCAAGTCTTTAAAAGCTATTTTACCAACTCTAAGAAAATTGAATAGTATTAACCAGTTTCACATGAAACATGATGGTTTATAAAGGTGAGAATATGGGAGCATCAAAGATTTAATGACAAAATATTCTAAATTTAGCTCCCAATAGGTTTCAGAAATAATAATCTATGGGCAACTGCACTGCCAACAGCACAAAATCTCATGTTGACTGCCTCACCCACCAACAGATTTGTCTGCCATGCCCACATCTCTAGATGTCCAGCGACAAAATCCACAGGCCAGGTAATAGGCTTTCTTCATGGTGGTCTTGGCTGGGTCATCTGGAAGCTGTGTGGAGATACTTGTTGCCCGAGTGGAGAGGGTGTGCATACAGCCGGGACAGTCAAAGCAGTTGGCACATCTGTTACATGACAAACACAGTCACTCATTCATTTGAAGAATATATATCAAGCATCTTCCATGTGCCGGACATTTTTCTAGGTATTAGCAATTCAAGAGAGTCTTTTCTTTCATCTCTCAAGAAAAAAGAAATAAAGCTCCTGAAGAATTAGAGCCTGACCCAATACTATTCCTCAGAGGGAAACACTATTAATAGGGAGTGTTTACTATTCCAGACACATTTTATGCTTATACAGATCACAAAGATTGCTGAGGAAAAGAAAAATATTGTAGCTTATGCCTTTAGAGAGGACAGACCAATTGTGTGATAGAAAACTGAATTAACGATAATATAAGCAGCAATGAAGTTAACTTTGGAAAATAACTGCTTGACTGCTGTGCCAGAGAGCTGAAACAGATACCAAACAACACTCCCAAATTGGAATGGTTCAAAAAGTGGCAAATTTTCAGGGCTTTCTATTCTCTCATTAGATGCTACTCTTCCTAGTGCTCAGCCAATGTTTCCTCATTAGGAGTCTCTTTGTCCTGTTGCTTTTAACTCTTCCAGAGATTATCAAGTGTCCTGTGGTCCTGTACCTGCCTTGAAGTTCTGTTCTATAACTTCCATTATGATATTTTGCCATTTTCCACTGTGATATTTTGCCATTTGGCTATCATTCTTAAATGAAGATAGTAAGAGTATCCATCTCACAACGACACTGAGGATTAAATGATAAAAATTAATTTGTGGAAAGTATACAAAACAATATCTGGTTATCAGGAGCTATTTCTCAGGGCAGGAAACACAATTTAACAGTGTTTCACATCCATCAAGGTACAGAGGTATGACTGGCAGCAAAAGGAGTTTTTCACTAAGCTAAAAACTAAACAGCATCTAGCAGCAATAAGCAAACCTAGCAGCCAAACTTTGGTTTCTAATACCATTCTCCAGTAAAAGGAACCAAGGAAGGCTCTTTGGAGAACTGAGCAATTTTAAGACTGAGGGAGAAAATATCCAAGATGAGTCCATAGTATCTTGTTGTATTGGTAAGTAAGAAAAGGACCAAACTGGCTCGGCACCTGTGGCTCAATCGGCTAAGGGGCCAGCCACATACACCTAAGGTGGCGGGTTCAAATCCCCAGCCCGGGCCTGCCAAACAACAATGACGGCTGCAACCAAAAAATGGCCGGGCATTGTGGCAGGCACTTGTAGTCCCAGCTACTTGGGAGGCAGAGGCAGGAGACTCGCTTGACCCCAGGAGTTGGAGGTTGCTGTGAGCTGTGATGCCATGGCACTCTACCCAGGGGGATAGCTTGAGGCTCCGTCTCAAAAAAGAAAAGGACCAAACTAAGTAAGAGAAACTCCTGCCCCACAATGATGGGGATATGAGGAAGGGACACAGAAGTCAATTTAAAGAGCTCCCACTGGCCAAAGCTAGAACAATTTGAACAAAAAATAAAAGTAGTATGGGATTAAAACCCAAAGTGTAAATTAATCCGTGATCCCACAGTCCTATATAAATGATTAAATTTAAAAAATGAAGAAAAGGAGGCAGAGGCAGATCTTCCATGTAAAAGAATTCTAATAATTCATGTGGACAGTCCTAAAGAAGTGAGGAGCATACCTCCCCATTCTTTAACTGTGGGCTCTGACAGTGGTTCTCCTTCCAAAGAGTATAGTGTGAAAAAAGAGAGACCAAAAAAAAATCAGTAATTTTATAGTACAGGAATATAACAAATACCTCAATCTAGGTAATCAATAAATCACGTTAATAACATTTACCCTTGATATGATAAAAGATGGCACTTCACCTCTGTGGTTCTCCTCTCCCAAACACATTCCCCTGGTCTGAGGAGAAAAATATCACACAACTCCCAACTGAGGGACAATCTATAAAGTATCTTATCAGTACTCCTTAAAACTTTGGAGGCATCAAAACCAAGGAAATTTTAAGAAACTGTCATACTCAACAGGAGCCTAAGGAGACATGACTACTAAATATAACGTAGTATAATGAATAGAATCCCCAAACAGAAAAAAAGGATATTAAAGAAAAACTGAGGAAATCTGAATAAAATATACAGTTTAGGGCACTGGGGAGGCCACTAGCTTTCTTTGGACCTCAAAATAAATAAAATAAAATAAAACTGTTCTCTTTGCTTGGCAATGGTGATGCTAATAAACAAAACAAGAGGGTTAATTTCATGTTTTTTAACCAGCTATTTAAAAAATAGCTAAGAAAGGCTGGGCACAGTGGCTCACTACTGTAATCCTAGGATTCTGGGAGGCAGAGGTAGGTAGTTAGACACCAGGCTGAGCAAGACCCCGTCTCTAAAAACTAGCTGGGCATTGTGGCAGGCGCCTGTAGTCCCAGCTTCTCAGGAGGCTGAGGCAAGAGGATCTCTTTAGCCCAAGAGTTTAAGGTTGCTGTGAGCTATGACACCACAGCATGCTACCCAGGGAGACAAAGTAAGACTGTCTCAAAAAAAAAAAAAAAAAAAAAGCAGCAGCAGCTAAAGAAAACAGAAGAAAGGAAAAAAAAATTACCAGTCTTACCTATTTTTTTTAAGTTTGGCTTCAGCCGATGGCATATTTTCTAAGCAACTGGGACAATAATGAGAGTCCACCTAGGAAAAAACAAAAAATCACAAGAAGAGAAATCCAGTTTAGCTTGTATATATAACTTGTTAAATAATGAATTTTGAAATGTGTTATACTGCAGCAGAAGTGAGAAACCACTGACCTGGCCACAAACCTGGACTGTTTCCAGGTTAGGGTTTATTCTTCAGTCATCTGTCTTTTTCTAGCAGATTTTCTAAAACCCTATTTTTCCTTTCCCATCTTTCTTGTTCCATTTCATCAGGGTTTTATGTGTTAAATGTTATCTATGTCATAATTTAAAGTTTCCAATTGAGGAATTCTAAGGAATAGATTAATATAATAAAATTTATAAAGCTGTGCTCAAATATCCTTCTACCTAGTTTAGCTCCATGTGACTGTAATAACTTGACCACACTTTTTAATTGTTAAGGAAGATTAAAAAGCTTTCTCTTTGGCAAGGTAATACATGTTCACTGAGGAAAAGCATAAATTAATACTTACATACTCAGCTATACCCAACGAATCAGAGATTTTCTTTTTCTTGAGACAGAGTCTCAAGCTGTTGCCCTAGGTACAGTGCTGTGCCATCACAGTTCATAGTAACCTCAAACTCTTGGGCTCAAGTGATTCTCTTGCCTCAGCCTCCCAAGTAGTTGGGACTACAGGCACCCACCACAGAGCACGGCTATTTTTTTTTGTTGCAGTTATCATTGTTGTTTTATGGTGGCCCAGGCCTGGTTCAAACCCTCCAGCCTTGGTGTATATGGCTGGTACCCTACCCACTGAGATATGGTCATGGCCCAATTAGAGATTTTTATTTTATTCTATTTGACAAGTATAGGACAGTAGTCACCTAAAGATGGACAGACATTCATTTGAACATATACTATAACAGAAATTGATTTCTTTATTGTCTGCTATAAATAGATCAATTTGAAAAATTTATCAGGTTGCTGCCCAAATAATTTTCAGGAACATAAAATACAGTATTGCTGACTAATATTTTCACTGACTCATCATAAAATGCAAAACACCATTCTTTTTGCCTCCTTTCCAAATTCTGCTTGTCCCTTAACATGCAGCTCCAGACCCAGGTTCTCCATTACAATTTTCTACCTGTCCCAGGCCTCACTAACCTCACCCTTCTCCAAATTTTAATGGCCTCTACATGAAAGGTAGGTATCAGACTGTAAAAGAGGCTGTCATAGACCAGATGTCCCAACTGAAGAAATGCTTATAGAGATCGTGGAGATTGATTACCCTATATCCACTGCAGGAGACTATGATCCAGTAAGTTCTAGGGGTGGTGCTGGAACAGAGAAGCAGCTAAAACAGCGGTTCTCAACCTGTGGGTGGAGACCCACAGGGACTGTATTAAAGGGCTGCAGCATGAGGAAGGTTGAGAACCACTGATGTAAAAGAAAGAGGACCTACCAAGGAGATCACATAAATAAAGAGCTAACAGAGACTACAAGAAAATTCAGGGCCAAATTTTTAATATATATTTGACTTTTCTTCTATTATTTAATTGCTTTCTTTGACTATTTTTTTAATGTCATGAAAATTAACTCCAATGATTATTATCAATAATGTGTAAAATGGGTCACAGTACAAGATGTGTTTTTACATGCATTTTACCCGTTCAGGGATCTTTAGTAAAATTCTGAGTAAGGCTGTTTAGGTCCAAATTCTGGTCCTCTGTTCCACCCCCAAATTATTGGTTGTGTAGCTTAAGGCAAACTCTATTTCTTTAACTGTAAAACAACTTTTTTATTTTATATTATTATTATTTTGAGACAGTTTCAGTTTATTCACCCTCAGTAGAATACCATGGCATCATAGCTCACGGCAACCTCAAACTCTTAGGCTGAAGCAATCCTCTTGCCTCAGCCTCCCAAGTAGCTGGGACCATACTGCCTGCCACAACACCTGGCTATTTTTAGAAATAAGGTCTTGCTCTTGCTCAAGCTGGTCTTGAACTCCTGTCCTCAAGAGATCCTCCTGCCTGGGGCCTTCCAGAGTGCTAGGAGTACAGATCTGAGCCATGGGGCCCAGCCCCTTTATATTATTTTTTATTTTGAGGTACAGTATCACTCTGTTGCCAGGGCTAGAGTTCATTTGTGTCATTAGAGCTCCCTGCAATTCCCAAGGCCTGGGCTCAAGCAATCTTCCTGTTTCAGCCTCCAGACTAGCTAGGGTTACAGGCTCATGCCATGTGGCTTAACTAATTTTTAAATTTCTTGTAGGTAAGGGGGTCTCCTGTCCTCAAGAGATCCTCCTGCCTGAGCCTCCAAAAGTGCTAGGATTACAGGTGTTGAGCCAACACAGCCAGCCTAAAAAAACGTTTTTTGAAGGTATCCATTTCATTAATATGGAGAGATTATATAAAGCATGTACCAAATAGCAATACTGAATATCATATTATTATCAAATTTTTCTTAGACTGAGTTATTACACATTATATTACTATCAAATAGTAATACATTATTACTGAGTAATACATTATATTACTACCAAATTTTTCTTAGACTGAGTTATTAGCAGGGTTTATGTCTTAATATGCCTTTCAAGGCCCAAAGCTTACTGAATGTGCAAGATGTGCCTACTATCGCAGAAGTTTCACGGTTTTGTTATTTGGGGACTTTCTAGTGGCCGGGTTCTTCTACTTTCGGAACGTTTCTAATTCTGACGCTCACTTGTGCCAGTGAAGACAGGACTGTACCCAGACGCCATGAATACAAACCTGGGGCTTAAATGAGACTTTGTTTTAAGCGCTTTTCTATCAACTCACCACATCCCAACCTCCTCCCTGCAGCAGGCCTTGGTCTGAGCCAGGAAATTGGGAAAGACAGTCTGATGGGCACCCAGTTTTGGCCAAAGTAGGGGCAGAACTTCCAGAATAGAAAGGGTCATGAATGAGAATGTCTGCACCTCCTCTCCACGCCCGCCATCAATCTTGGAAAGACGGTTTTTCGCCATTGTGGCCTGAATTAAGTAAGCATCCCCAAACCATTCTTCCCAGTCCACCCAATGCCAAACCCTACAGGAGGCAGTCAGGGTCCCTAAGTCAAGTTTATCCAATCGGAGGCCGCTCTAGAACCAGAAGATCCGCTCAGCCCCACCCTAGCCCGCCTCTACTCTCCAAGTGACAGATTACAAGCAAATTAAATCGCAGACAAAACTGAAAGACAAAAGACAGACCCAATCAACAAGGTAGGACAATAACCCAAACCCGCCTCCAACCGGTGGAACTTCCGGGCCGGTCGCGGTGACTAGGATGAGGCCGGCCGCGCCTCCCCCTCCATGGGACAACTCCGTTACCTCGTGAGACACACATTCCAGCGACCGCAGCTCGCTACAATAGCGACAGAAGTAGAGCTGGGAGAGCGGGGCCCGAACCTTTTTTTCTCCCTGAACCAGGTAGAGAACTCTCTCCGACTGCAGCAAAGACGCCATCTTGGGGAGGGAGGAGCTAACGACACTCCCGCCGCGTCACGTGACCTGAGAGCCTACGTCTTCCTCGGCGTCTTCCCGGCGTCTTTCTACGTAAACTTGACTGGTGTGGCTTTGCACTGGCCGAAATTCAGAGTGCGCCTGCGCAGCTCGTGTCCCAGGTTTCGGCTCCACCCTCGGCTCCTTTCCCAGAATTTTTGTGAGCATCTGCTGCTGAGACTCAGCTCGGTCGTTTCTTTAAGTCTGGACTCGTAGATCAAGTCCAAACAGGCTCACTGCTTTCCTTTTTTTCATTTCTTCCAGAAAGGGAGGCAGCTCTTTTATTTAATTTAGAACGTCCCTCCCACCATCGAAGAGGACATCGAGGAGCAGGTGGAAGGTCCCAAAGGAACAGAGTTTCACAGCAACTGGAAAGCTGAGAATTAGTCTCAGCAGCTCTTTCTTTTGAGGCTTGCCAATGACCTATAAGAAACTTTCGCATACATTTTCTCATTTGGGACTTCTTAGTGAACTCTACGCCGAGGCTCTGTCTCAGTTGTTTCCAGGTTTTGAGTACATACTTTGCATTAGAACGAAGTCTATTTTGTGGGTGTTCAGTAAGTATAGATGAGTGAAGGAATGAAATCACTGAATGAACGATGTTGGTAGGTGTCCACATTTTTCTAATACCTCAACTAAGACTTAGATATGTACAGTGGCCACCTAAAACTGGCTAGCAGAGACTGGGGCCCATGTTGGGTATTACCAGGTCTTTGTATTTCTGATTGTACTAATGTATTATCTAGCTGACATTAGAATTGGTGCTTGAGAGGAAGGAAAGCTGAATACTATTAAGCAAACATTTATGGAGCACTTATTAAGTGCAGGACACTGTGTCAGTTTATATACGTTGTCTCATTTAATCCTCCCCTGAACCTTAAAAGGCATGTACTATTAACATATCCTGCAGAGACAAGAGATTAGCCCAGAGTTAGAGCAGACCCTTGTCAAACCACATTCTTATCCTCAGTTCCCCTGGTAACTAACCAACCCCCAACCCTGTAAATCTTACCTTACAAAAATTCCACCTACCTACCTCCCCCCTCAACTAAAAAAAGATACAAAAACTCCCTTCTTTTGTCATGTGGGTGCCAAGAATTTTTTTAGGTGTGAACCTTTTCTCGGTAGACCAGCCAATAAGGGACCCCATACCTAATTTAAACTCAATGTGCTAACGTTTTTCTATAATTCCACTCGCCATGGGCAGAGCAGGAAACTGAGACTCAGGGAAGTACAGGACTTGTCTAAGGTTTCACAGAGGTAGAACTCTGTTCTGACTCCAGAGCTTGGGTGTGTTATTTCTATGTATACTGCTTACAGTATATTTAGTAATATTTTACAATACCTTATATATATGTAGCTTTTCAATTTACATCAGTGCTTTCATGTACATATTTACTAATTATCTCACAACTTGTGTTGCACTTTAACAATTTATGCCTGAAAGTCATTAAATTGCATTTACTCTGAACTTTTGTTCACCAAGCAACAACGTGGTCCTAATTTAGTTTCTAAAAGTGGCTGCTTCTTTTAGAAGAAAATGTATTGCTAGCCAACTGATTTGTAGTTATTTGTATTAATAAGTCATTTACTTTTTTGTTTATCAGCTTAGTCTCTGCTAGTTTGAATCCCTTTTCCTGAGCTAATCTCCCCTGGTAAAATGAAGTCCCAGAGCCTGTAGGTGCAGAGATGCCACAGACTTGAGCTACTCCAGGCGAAATAGATACTTTTTCGAGGACTGAAAAATTTTAGTAGACAATTATCTGGTCTCTATTATTTGCCAGGTGCTGGGGAGGGAACCAGGGATAAATGAGACACTTTCTGCTCTCACTTGGCTCAGAATCTAAAGCCCTGGGGCAGTATTTCTCAAGCGTGGTCCTGGATCACCTACACATGCAAGAATTTACTGGAGCGATTTGTAAGTGTAGATTCTAGGCCCTTTCCAATACCTAAATTGGTATTTTGGGGGGAAAGGGGAAATTTAGGAAGCTAAATTTTTAGTAAGCTCCCAGGTGAATGTCATGTTCACTAAATTGGAGAAGTATTGCTTTTATAATCACTTATTTAATTTTCTGTCTTTGGTCTTGGGACTGGGCATAGTGGACCTTGTCTCTGCTGTCTTTTGACCATTGATAGCACCATGTAGTAGAATATTAGACATTCTGTTCCTGTGGTGCCGTGAAATATGGAAAGTCTATCATGGGAGAAAACTGAAAGCATCTATCTCTTGCCAGGGCCCTCTCTCCCCCTCCAAAGAGCCTGGATTCTATTCTCCACAGTTGCAGTTCCGCAGAGCCCTATTTGCCAGACTCTGAAAATAAGACTTGACTTTGAAAATCTGTGCTCTGCTACCAACTCTAGTCCCAGGTCCAGGCCCTCCCCTGACCTTTTATTATTAATTATGTAATTAATACATGAATACATTCTTGGTTACCTCTGGGAATCTGACAAACCTGGAAGTGTGAAAGAATTAACATTCTGTGGGGTAACCTTTGACCAAAGTAGAGTCCACACCTGTAAATAAATATCTCCCTTTCTCTCAGAAGTTCTCTGTGGTTCTTTAGTACATTCTAGCAGGTTGGAGGCCTAGTTGCACACAATGATCAACTTGATAATGTATCCTGGCATTTCTTTTTCACTCTACCTAGTCTTAAGCTCACGCTGTTTCACTGAGATCACTTATTGTTGGCTCCCTGCCTGCAAGCTCTCATGTTCAGCTCTGCTTTCAAAGGGAGAGCTTAAGCTAAGACAGAGACCCAAAGCTGAACTGCCAGATCAAAGGGAAACCTTATTTTGGCTTGGCACCTGTAGCTCAGCAGCTAGGGCACCAGCCACATATACCAGGGCTGGCAGGTTCAAATCAGCCCTGGCTGAGGCAAGAGAATCATTTGAGCCCAGGAGTTTGAGGTTGCACTGAGCTATGATCACACCACTACCCTCCAGCTTGGGTGACCGAGCAAGACCCTGTCTCTTTAAAAAAAAAAAAAGAGAGAGAAAAGAAAAGAGTCCTTCAGAGTAAATTTACAATAATAACTTAAAATACTGGAAGTCAGTCAGATGTTAGTCAAATGAGGTCTTGTGGTGGGAGCCTGAATTTGGTCTCTGACACGAAACCTTAGGGTCCTCTATAGCTCATGAACCCTGGAGAACTGCCATGACCAATACTGGCTGCCTGCCAGGGCTGCCTGCCAGGGCTGCCTTCCCCGCTTTGGGTTTCCTGCTTGAAATCTGCTTTAATCATAGGTTTTCCTGCACTGACTCTATCTGCAGACTCATCTAAAAGTCATAGTGAACTAGGGGGAGGAAAAACAGGCAGCTGTTTCATCAATACCCCTCTTGGCCCCTCACAGGCCCCGCCCAGGAAATGTGGTGTTGGCCTGGCTAAAGCTCCTTTCCCAAGTGTAAGGGAGACAAAGGGCCGGGGGCCTGCTTTCATTCACTAGACTTGGAATTGTTTTCTTTGCTTGTTTGTTTTTCTACACAACTTCTCATCTTCTCCCATATACCTTGTGCTCCTATTGTAACTATACTCTTACCCGCACATAGCTATCCTGGCCACAGACCTGGGGGCTTCCCGAGGCTCCTTCCTTTGATTCTACCTCTGGAACAGCTCTAAGTAGTGACTTTCTTCATGCTCTTGGCCATCGCTTTAATACAGAACATAACAATTTTTCTTCTGGACTTACTGCAGCTTCCTGACTGCTACTCAGTCTTTCTAAAAACTGTATTTTGTTCTTTAGCCTTTTTTGTTGTAGTTTAGCCATTTAATGGCTCTCCATCACCTATAGGACAAACCTCCGAATTCCTGGATTAGCTTGAGGGTGACATCAAGGAACATGCAAGCCAGAAGTGACCTTACAGATTAGTCCCTATTGCTCATTTTAATGTAGAAAGAAGATAGACTTAGTTAAAGCTGGGGGTTGGGCTCGGCGCCTGTGGCTCAAGCAGCTAAGGCGTCAGCCACATACACCTAAGGTGGCGGGTTCGAATCCCCAGCCCGGGCCCGCCAAACAACAATGATGGCTGCAACCAAAAAATGGCCAGGCGTTGTGGCGGGCACCTGTAGTCCCAGCTACTTGGGAGGCGGAGGCAGGAGACTCGCTTGAGCCCAGGAGTTGGAGGTTGCTGTGAGTGTGATGCCATGGCACTCTACCCAGGGGGATAGCTTGAGGCTCCGTCTCAAAAAAAATAAAATAAAATAAAAAATAAAGCTGGGGGTTGCACTCAGGTCTCGGTTCCAAGTTTCTTGCTTTTACTGTATTTTGGTGCCTCTTGCTAAAGGAAAAATTATTCCATGATGTTTGTTAAAAGACTTTATGTAGGACCATCACAATAGGTATTGGAACCACTGCAACAAGGTCTTACGGGGGGGGGGGGAAGAGATGATGTTCAACTCTGAATATAGTATAGCCAAGTGGGCATTTGTAGCCAAGAGCAAGGAGGAAATCAGTGGAAGGAAAATTACTAAGAGGAACATTAAACATCAGGGGTAAGGAAGATTTTGGCTAAACAGACCTGGCAGGATTCTTGCTGAGGACAGGCTGGGGCAATCAGATATCACCTCGGGGATGGTGGTGGATGAAAAACCCAATCATGGGGTAGGGGTAGGGTAAATTGATAAATTCGCTTAGCAGTATTTTTTGCTAAAACTGGATTTTACAAGGAAGTGCAAAGATGGGTTTAGGAGACGATTGAGAAGTCTGACTAAACAGAATCTTTATCACTTTCCAATCCCCCAAACCCAAGGATTCTTTCTAGGAGACCACCAGCATATTGCGTACTGAATTAGGTTAATAGAGTCAAAGCCCGAATTCCCACCCAACTCAGTGAGGGCCCAGCACAGATTAAGCTTGCAAAAAGAATTTGTTGAATGGATGAATACTATTTTCAACTATCTGGAACTTGCTGGCATATGGAAACCAGCAACTAAAAAAAAAAATTTTTTTTTCCTCTTTAAGTAATTCCTTTTCTAGGAACAGGGCAAGGGAGAAAAATTGCGATTTTATTTTTTTTTTTTTTGAGACAGAATGTTACTTGGACCACTATGGTCCCCATAGTGCCATGGGGTCATCATAGCTCATAGCAACCTCAAACTCTTGGGTTCAAAAAGTCCTCTTGCCTCAGCCTCCCAAGTGCTTAGGACTACAGGTGTCTGCTACCACACCCGGCTAGTTTTGCTATTTTTAGGGGTCTCACTCTTGCTCAGGCTGGTCTCAAACTCCTGAGCTCAGGTGATCTACCTACCTCAGCCTCCCAGAGTGCTAGGATTATAGGAGTGAGCCGCTGTTCCCGGTCTAAGATTGCAATTTTAAATTGGGTGGTCAGAGTGGATCTAGAAGGTGAGATTTGAGCAAAAATTTGAAGCAGGTGAGGAAAGAGCCAGAGGCACATCTGGATGAAGGCTGGGGCTGAGCTAAGTTTCTCAGGCCTCAGTAGGAATAGCAAGGAGGTCCATGGAGCTGCCAGGCAGGGAGCAGGGTGTGGGCTTAGAGGATGAGGTCCTAGAGGTAATGGGGGCGCATCTCATGTAGGATCTTGAAGGCCATTGTAAGTATGTTGGACTTTGCTCTGAAGGGGATGTAGAACCACTGCAGGATTTCAAGGAGAGCAGTACACAATCTGACAGACATTTTATAAGGGTAACTCTGGACACTATTTTGGAAATGGACTGCTGAGACAAGGATAGAATTGGGAGTCAGGTTGGAGATTGCTATAGTGATACAGATAAGAGGCGATAGGCCAGGGACCAAGCATTCTGGCTGTAGTTTGAAGATAGATCCTATGGGATTTCCTGATGTCCAGCTCTGGGGTGTCATGTACCTAGACTAGCATGTAAAAAGTGCTTGCAGTCATGCAATAGGGAGGCTCTGGGTGAGCCAAGGGACAATCCCTTTTATGGTTTAGCTAAATTATTTTCTCAGGAATTACCAAGACTATCTGTTTCTTATCCCTGAGATCAAAATAAAAACATGGAGGAAAGGACCAGACACTTTTATGTTTAAAAGAAGGAGGTGAAGCTAACTCTAGTCTCTTGTTTACTTTATTACAACACACAGAGCATGATGATTGCCACCAAAGAGAGAGTATTTCACAAGAGGTCTAAAGAAAGAGCCAGTCACTTGCTAAACACATTAGCCAGATCCTCAGTACTCCAGCTGGGGCTCAGGAGGAGTTGCTAGTATAAGAAGAGTCTGGCTCATTTGGAATGGTGTCAAGGGCTCTCCCCAGGAGCCTTGCTCCTCACTGTGGTAAAAGTAAGAAGAAGGTAAAATGGATTAATAAAAGTGAAGTAGGTAGAGCATTGGTGCTCTGTAAGAATTTTTATTAGGCCACAGAGCAGTCCAATCCCCTCATTAACAAGGGAGAAAACAGGTTCAGAGAGATGAAGTACCTTGTCTAAATGCAGTGATTTTCAGCTGCTGTGCTGTAGCATGCTGGCGTGCTTGCGAGAGGATCTTAGATGTGCCATGAAGAGTTTGAAAGATTATTAATTAGATTATTTTTGAAAGACATTCATAGCACGGTAAGTATATTCTTTTTTTTTTTTTACTTTTTTTTTGATCAACATAATTTAAGTTTGCTGCGGAAATTTAATCATAGGTTCAAGTGTGCCTTGAGATAAAGGTTGAAAAACACTGGAAGTTATACTGAAATCTCCAGCTTAATCATGAGCACCAAGTCGACTTTTTTTAAAAAGTCATTTTAAACAATTGGATTTGCCAGTGTATCCTTTACTCCCAACTATTTCCTTTTGGGTGCTGTTCCCAACTCATTTCTGGAAAGTTCATTCATTCACTCATTCATTCAATAGAGATAGGGTCTCATTTTATTGCCAGGCCGGAATGCAGTGGTACAATCATAGCTCATTGTGGTGCTGAACACCTGGGCTCAAGTGATCTTCCCGCCCTCCCTCAGCCTCCCGAGTATCTGGGACAACAGTACACTACCTTACCTGGCTAATTTTTTAAAAATAGTTTTTGTGGAGTCAGAGTCTTGCTATGTTGCTCCAGCTGGTCTCAAACTCCTGGCCTCAAGTAAACCTCCTGCCTCACCATGCTGGCAGTTCTTTTAGACTTTGAGCTGTCTCATTTGAGGACTTTCCTGTGCTCAGAGGGAAGTTTTGTTACTCTTGAGCACCTGGGGAACCAGCTTCCAAGTTGGCCCCACTGTCTCCTATTATTCTACCCTTGTGTACCAGGGTTGGTGTGTGTGATCTATGGCAGAAGTGATGGTATGATACATCTGAGACTAGATTATGAACATCTGTGGCTTCTGTGCTGGGCACTGTCTTTCTCTCATTCGCGCGCGCGCACACACACACACACACACACACACACTTTCTCTTGGATCACTAGTTTGGGAGAAGCAAGCTGCCATTTTGTGAGTAGCCCTGAGGCAGCAGGAAACCTCACTAACTAGTGAGTGAGCTTAGAAGTGGATTCTGTGGTTCCACTTGAGTGCTGAGATGATTATAAACCTAGATGACAACCTGACCCCACTCTCATGAGCGACCTTGACATAGAACCACCCAGTGAAGCTGCTGTTGGACGTATAACCCTCAGAAACTGTGAGATAATAAACATTTGTTTTAGCTGCTAAGTTTATCTTGTATCAATAGATAACAAACATGATCACCTTCTCGACCATCACTGTCACAGCTGACCTTTGCTGCACTGCATACTTTTTTCCATCTCTGTTCCCTGCACTGTCCTTGTCAGCACCTTGTGCCCTCCCCACATATCCTTATAACCAACTGTCCTGATGTCAAACCCACAAGTCATCAAACCTGCTGAGTCAGTCATGGTACCAACAGGAAACAGATGGTGGGTTAAAATGGGTAATTTGAGGAAAGTTTAATATAGGATCTATATGCAACTTTGTGGGTGGGGTGGAGGGTAATAAAAAGGAATACTGCAACACCCCAGGGATAGTAAAGAGGGGTGCTCTTTATGGTCTGAGGCCTGAAAGAGTGAGGAAAGGGAGCAGTTCTTGGAGCCTGGACACAGACTTGTGTTAAGACGGCCCTGGACAGAAGCCGGGACCTCTAGATCCTTTCTTGCCCCTGGCAAGAAAGTCGGGGAGTGGAGGTGCAAAACACCTCAGCTCCTGCTGCTGCCTTCTTAGATGAACCCAAAAGGAGGCCAAACACCCAAGAAATCTGTCTTAGTTTGGGTTCCCTCAGAAGCAAACTATGGGATAAGGGTTTAAGTGCAAGTCATTTATTTGACAGGTTCGGGTTACACCTGTAGGGAAGGGAGGAGGTGATACAAGCCAATACAATTGTCTCATTAAACCAGCTGTCACAGTGGGTGACTATAGCTTAGTCCCATGGAGAAACTCTGCTAAGCAATATAAATACACCCTTCAGAATTATTCCACCAAAGGGTGAAGGAATTGGGATGTTGAAACCCCTGAAGTCTTTGGATGAGGGCTACTTCTGGGGAGGAATGTTAGTGTCTGGAAACCTTTGGACTGTAGGGCTGGAAAAAGCCCTCAGACACAAAGATGCACATTCTGGCAACTGGAAGTCTGTGAAACCCAGATGTGGGTAAGGCCCAAGGGATTTGGCAGGGCCTGGCAGTGTCTGCTACAGAGCCCATTAATGTGGTACCTGTCTCCATTCTGTGAACAGGATGCAGAAGTATGTGGATGGTGAATTTGGAGGCACAAATAAAACTGAAATGTATACTTAAAGTAAATAAGTCCAATTTACCAATATTCGCTTACATTTAGTAGCACTGGGTAGGTTTCAAAACAGTAATTTTTCCTTTAGATTCTCACAATTCCTGTCCTCTACCCTCTACCATAATTGTGCATCTAGTCTGGTTGTGACTATGCATTGAACCGTGTGCATTGCCCTTTCTTTTTGTGCTTGTATGTCTGACTGCGCATTAGCGAAGGCAGGAATTACTCCATTTCATGGAGTAGAAAACAGAGGTAGAGAGGACCTAACACAGAGGCAGTCAGGTGCAGGACACTTAGAATCAGCCCTGCCACTTACTGGTTAAGTAATCTTAGGCACATTCACGTACTCTCTTTGGACCTCTGTTTTTTCATGTGTAAAATGGGGGTTAGTAATGTTTTCATGATAGAATTGTTGTAAGGACTAAGCAGAATAAGGCATGTAAAATATCTGCTAAAAGGGCGGCACCCTTTGCTCAATGGGTAGGGCTAGGG
>NW_003852398.1:25325872-25328202 GCF_000181295.1 Otolemur garnettii | reverse complement strand
CGGGTCCGGGCTGGGGATTCGAACCCGCCACCTTAAGTGTACGTGGCTGGCACCTTAGCCGGTTGAGCTATAGGCGCCGAGCCAAAGCTGTTGTAATCTTAAGATCCTTGAACTTTGAAAGAATTTTGGAGGTGCACATGACTTCAGAAAGTATTCAGTTTAGCTTCCTTTTTTTCACTCCTGGAGCCTAAAGATTTAGAAAGTGGGGCTGGGCATGGTGGCTCATGCCTGTAATCCTAGCACTCTGGAAGGCTGAGGTTGGGTGGATTGCCTGAGCTCACAGGTTTGAGATCAGCCTGAGCAAGAATGAGACTTGTCTCTAAAAATAGCTGGGTGTTGTGGCAGGCGCCTGTAATCCCACCTACTTGGGAAGTCGAGGCAAGAGAATTGCTTAACCCCAAGAGTTTGAGGTTGCTGTGAGCTGATGCCACGGTACTCTACCCAGGGCAACCAGCTGAAACTCTGTCTCAAAAAAAAAAAAAAAAACGGAGAGATTTGGAAAGGGGAAGGGACTCACTTAAGGTCACATGGCAAACTAATGACAGAGCCAGGATAAGAAGCCACAGTTTAATACTGCTTAGTACCAGCTTGGCATCTTTACCTTGTGCCAATGGCATCTACTTCCCTCTATCCCCTAACCCCCCACCATTCCAAAGGAACCTCTCTGCACCATCTCTCTGCTTGCACACCTCCAGTGCTAGGGAGCTCGACGTGCCAAGAAAGCCCATTCTGACTGTTTTGGGGCAACTCTCTTAAAAAATTCTTTCTTAAGGTGAACTGAGATCTTTCTCCCCCCAACCAACACTGTCTAGTTAGATCTGCTCTGTGTCTCAGGACATACCTCAGAGGTTTGCTCAATGTGCTCGCAGCCCACGAGTTCCCCTATCTCTAGACCAAATATCCTGTTTTCTTATAATTCTTTTTTGTTCCTGTTTTAGAAGTGCTGTATCTTCTATGTACACGGTATAGTCTATGTGTATGTATAGGTTTCCTTCAGACTACCGTGGACAGAAGGGGATACAAGGATGATGTGATGGCAAATTTTATGTGTCAAATTGGCTAGGCCACAGTATCCAGACATTTGGTCAAACACATCTATATGTTGCTGTGAGATTCTGCATGTATTTCTGAGATGAGTTTAACATTTAAATCAGTAGGCTCGGCACCCGTAGCACAGTGGTTACAGTGCCAGCCACATACACCGAGGGTAGTAGGTTCGAACCCGGCCTGGGCCAGCTAAACAACTGCAACAAAAAAATAGCCAGGCGTTGTGGCAGGCACCTGTAGTCCCAGCTATTTGGGAGACCGAGGCAAGAGACTCGCTTACGCCCAAGAGTTTGAGGTATCTGTGAGCTGCAACAGCACTCTACCCAGGGCGACACAGTGAGACTCTGTCTTAATATCAGTAGATTCTGAATAAAGATTATCCTCCACAGCTGACGAACTTTAAAAAAAGACTGACCTCTGCAGAAGAAGGAATTTTGCCCGCAGACTGCTCTCAGACGAAGGCTGCAACATTACCTCTTCCTGTGTCTCTAGCTTGCTAGGTCACCCTGGAGATTTTGGACTTGCCATTCTTCAAAATCATGTGAGCTAGTTCCTTCAGATCTCTCTCTCTCTCTCTTTTTCATGCACACATACACATCCAACTGGCATTGGTTTTATTTTCCTGGAGAATTGTGGCTTAATACAATACATTTCTAAGCATATAACTTTGCCTTAGGCACAAGCTCAGAACGGAAAGAGAAGTCTTGTTTGACCTCTCATCATCCTATCATTCATTTATCCATTCATTCAACCAGTGCAACACTTATTCTGCACCTAGGTGCTGATGATAGAAAGAAAAATACTGCAAGCAGAATTTCGAACTTAGGGAGGACCTTGGAAAATCAGACCTTGTTTGAAATTGTTACTGCAGAGAGGCATAGAATTTAGACTTAGTAGTCAGACAGTCCTGGGTTCATATTCTGTCTCTAACAATTGCCAGCTGGTAACCTTGGCAAGTCACTCAACCTCCCTGAGCCTCAGTTTCCCCATCCTCTTTCATCCTCACTAATACCCAAGATAGACAGTAATGTTCACATTTTGTCGCCTCAAACTGAGGCTCAAAGATATTAAATACTTTGTCTGAGGTCACTCAGTAGTTGTTAGAACCAGGATTTGAGCTCAATTTTTAAAAACTCTGAACCACATGATCTTGCATTACCTCTTTTTGCTTGGGAATTCTTTTGTATTTTGAGATAGAGTCTCACTCCATGCCCTGGGTAGAGTGCTGTGGTGTCATAGCTCACGGCAATCTCAAATTCTTGGACTCAAGTGATCCTCTTTTT
>NW_003852398.1:25324145-25325155 GCF_000181295.1 Otolemur garnettii | reverse complement strand
CTGAGCTCAAGCCATCCACCGTCTGGGCCTCCAAATACTAGGATTACAGATGGGAGCCGCCGTGCCTGTCCTCGCTTGGGAATTCTTAACATTTGTGAAGAATGGCCTGAATTCAAGAAGTCCAGGATCTGCTTCAGCACTGTGTTCTCTTCAAATAGTATAGTTTTCAAAATGTTAAAAATATAATTAGGTGCCTGAAGTCCCAGCTACTCAGGAGGCTGAGGCAGGAGTTGGAGGTTGCTGTGAGCTGTGACGCCACAGCACTACCAAGGGCGATAAAGTGAGACTGTCTCTACAAAAAATAATAATAATTGGTAGACATCCATACAGGGAAGATGTATCAAAGTTTTATTTAGATGTTTAATGAAAGGATCAATAGGATAACCAAAAATGCTGAAATAAAATCAGCAAGTTAGATACAAAATTGGTTAACGATCTACAGGGCAACAAAAACATAACCTTTGGGATTATGTTTTCTGTTTTTTCGTAATTTTTGTTTTTAATTATCTGACATTATGATCACATACAATTTTAAAATTTGTGTATATCTCTTCTACTTCAATTCACGTAATGAGTTGGTAAAAGCACCATTACCAATCCCACATATCCAGTTGTTCTACAGTTTTATGTGTTTCTAAAGAGTTGTTTAAAGGTAATCCGAAAGCCTGACTTAGGTAGTAAATAATTCAAAAGTTTAATTTGCTATTTCTTGACATATTAACTTTTAAAAGCATGACCTTATAGATTGTCTATAAAATAAAAGAAGTTTTAAATATTCTTTATTTGACATAACACATAACCACACTAAAATGCCTTTCAGTAAACAAAAGGCAGCATTTGAGTAGACCCAGGGAAATTAGATTGGCATAATAAAGATCAAAAATACAAAGTAAAGGCTCGGTGCTTATAGCTCAACCGGCTAAGGCTCCAGCCACGTACACCTAAGGTGGTGGGTTCGAATCCCCAGCCCGGACCTGCCAAACAACAATGACGGCTGCAACCAAAAAAAA
>NW_003852398.1:25322037-25323880 GCF_000181295.1 Otolemur garnettii | reverse complement strand
AAAAAAAAAACAAAGCAAACATTGCTACCTTCTCTAGCCCTCACCTTTAATCCACTAATGAACACCAGTTAAAACACCAGTGAGTCTTGCTTAGATCTGAGACAGTGAAGGGATTTCCCCACTATTTAAATATATTCACATAATTGGTTATTTAAAACTTTTTTTTTTTTTTTGAGACAGAGTCTCACTATGTCACCCTTGGTAGAGTGTCATGGCATCGCAGCTCACAGCAACCTCAAATTCTTGGGCTTAAGTGATTCTCTTGCCTCAGCCACCCAAGTAGCTGGAACTACAGGAGCCCACCACAATGCCCAGCTATTTTTTTGTTGCAGTTGTTTAGAGACCTGGGCCGGGTTCAAACTGCCAGCCTCAGTGTATGTGGCCGGTGCCTTAAATAGGTTTTAGGATGGCAATTTATTACCTTTGTGAAAAGGTGAACATTACTAATTAAATCTCAACATATCTTTAAAAATGGAAAACAGTGATAGTATCTAATGTACTGGAATCACGATCAAAATCCAAAAAACCAATCATGTTTATTTAACCACAAGCAGTGTTAGTTAAATCAGGACTGTCCAACAAAAATATTCTGTTACTCATTCATGATCTGAATTCTGGTAAATGAGACCAATCAAATTATGGTACATATATGGCTTGGCACCTGCGGCTCAAGCAGCTAAGGTGCCAGCCACATACACCTGAGCGGGTGGGTTCAGATCTAGCCTAGGCCCGCCAAACAACAATGACGGCTACAACCAAAAAATAGCTGGGCGTTGTGGCACGTGCCTGTAATCCCAGCTTCTAGGGAGGCGGAGGCAAGAGAATCGCTTGAACCAGGAGTTGGAGGTTGCTGTAAGCCATGATGCCAGAGCACTCTACCCAGAGTGACAGCTTAAGGCTCTGTCTAAAAAAAAAATTAGGTACACATAAAAAAACCATGAGATAATAACTAAGGCAATGACCAACTATTACTCCTTAGTAGTTTGAGATAAGCTATCACGTCTGCTCTTTCTCCCTTTTTCTTAATGCTGGTGGAGATCATTTTTGTTCCAGGGATGTATTTCTTGGAATTCTCCAAATACTCCATGAGTGTATCCTCTCCCCGGGTTATGCCTTTGTTCTTATTGGCGTCTGTGTAAGAGAAATCAGCAGCCTGACCTGTCTTCTGCCCACAGAAACCACAGAGATTTGGCCCAGTCCTGTGCTTGCCTCCCTTTCCCACAGTATGGCACTTGGCACACTTCTGAACAAAAATCTTCTTGCCTTTCTCAATATCACCCATATTTAACTCGTTCTTTGGTTGCTGACTGTACAAAAGTTTTGGACTGGAAGCTGGACGTTCCACTCTATAAGTGGGGTTATCTTTTCTATCAGATGGAAACTATTTGCATCTCTACTGGACAAAATCAACCAAAACAAACAAAAGTTGTACTGTATCCAACTTTCTACCAGTTAGCATCTAACTTTATGGGGTTATAAAATGTCTGGACCCTAATTAATAATAGTCAATCAAGTAAAGGTCAGTATCCTAGAGAGTTAGATGGCGTTAGGTCATGTTCCAGTGTGATTTACCAGGACATCTAGTCATGCTTTTGGTGTATTTCCAAGTTCTGGGTAATTTTTCTTATCAGTCCTCTTCTAAAACCTCAAAAATTATTTATGATCCCAAAATGGTTGCTTTCATTTTAATTTGGGGTTATTTGGCCTGGTTCATTTGCATAGACATGTTACTGTAGTATAGTCAGCACATCTAGAGACATGTGGTCCTGAGCAACTACTGCAGCCAGAGAATTAGCTTCTGTTTGGAGATTTCACAAGGAGGTAATTTTTTTTTTTTTTTTTT
>NW_003852398.1:25318826-25322017 GCF_000181295.1 Otolemur garnettii | reverse complement strand
TTTTTTTTGAGACAGAGTCTCATTCTGTCACCCTGGTAGAGTGTCATGGCATCATAGCTCACAGCAACCTCAAACTCTTGGGCTTGAGCAATCATCTTACCTCAGCCTCCTAAGTAGCTGGGACTACAGGCATACACTACCATGCCTGGCTAGTTTTTCTGTTTTCAATAGAGACAGGATCTCAGTCTTTGCCCAGGCTGTTCTTGAACTTTTGAGCTCAAGCGATCCACTTGTTTCAGTCTCCCAGAGTGCTGGATTACAGGTGTGAGCCATCATGCCTGGTTTAGGATTGAATTTTTAATACCCACTCTCATTCCAAAGATAATCTCAGTTTGATTGAAATATAATTTTTACATTATACAATTAATTCATTTACTGCATAAAACTCAATGCCTTTTACTATATTCACAGAATTATGCAGCCATCATTACAGTCAATTTTAGATGATTTTTCATTGCCCCAGAAATAAATCCCATACCCTTTAGACATCATCTCACCTTCTCTCTACAACCCCCTGTCTAGGAAACCACTAACGTTCTGTTTCTATTGACTTGCCTGGTCTGTATGTTTCATATAAAAGAAATCATAGAATATGTGGTCCTTTGTGACTGGTTTCCCTTATTTAGTATACTTTTTCAGGTTCATGCAGAAGCCTGCATCAGTCCCTCTTTTTTATTATTACTGAGTAATATTCTATTGCATGGTCATGAGGATTTAGTCCTGTTTTCTTCTAAAAGTTTTATAGTTTTAAATCTTACATTTAAATCTTTAATCCTTTTGAGTTAATTCTCTGATATGGTATGGAGTAGAGGTCCAAATTTATTCTTTTGCATTTTTGTCCTTTAGTCTATTCATGTGTTATATTACATTGATTTTTGAATGCTATACCAACCTTGCATTCCTGGGATAAATTTCAGTTGGTCATGGTTTATAATCTTTATATAATTCTGGATTCAATTTATTGGTATTTTGTGGGTAATTTCTGTGACTATATTCATAAGAGACATTGGTCTGTAGTTTTCTTTTTTTGATGTCTTTGTTTTATTTTGGTAGCAGGGTAATACTATCCTTATAAAATGAACTGGAAAATGGTCAGTCCGCTCTGTTCTTTGGAAGGGTTTGTGAAGAATTCTTTTCTTTGTTTGTTTTTGTTTTTTGCATTTTTTTTTTCCAGTTTTTGGCGGGGGCTAGGTTTGAACCCATCACCTCTGGCATATGGGGCTGGCGCCCTACTTCTTTGAGCCACAGGCGCCGCCCTTTTTTTTTTTTCCTGGGATTCTTTTTTTTTTTTTTGCAGGCTTTTTGGCCTCTTTTTGATTACCAGTTCAATCTGTTTATTCATTAAAGGTCTATTCAGATTTTCTATTTCTTCTTGAGTCAGTTTTGGTATTTGTGTCTCTCTAGGAATTTGTTCATCTGAGTTATGTAATTTTTTTTTTCTTTTTTAGAGACAGAGTCTCACTTTGTTGCCCTTAGTAGAATGCTGTGGCATGGTGTCACAGCTCACAGCAACCTCCAGCTATTGGGCTTAGCTGATTCTCTTGCCTCAGCCTCCCAAGTAGCTGGGACTACAGGCGGCTGTTTTTTGTTACAGTTTGGCTGAGGCCGGGTTTGAACCCTCCACCCTCGGTAATGGGGCCGGCGCCCTACTCACTGAGCCACCAGGCATGGCCCTAAGTTATGTAATTTGTCAGCAGAGAGTTATTTGTTTTATTTCCTTATAATTCTTTTTCTTTCTGAAAGATTCATAGCAATGTTGCCAAAAATTACTCTGATTTATTTGGGCCTTTGTCTTTCTTGTTTAGTCTATCTAAAGGTTGGTCAATTTTGTTGATCTTTTCAAAGAATCAACTTTTAGTTTTGTTGATTTTCTTCGTTGTTTTTCTGCTCTCTATTTTGTTAATATTCTTATCTTTATTATTTCTTTCCTTCTACTTGCTTTGGTTTGGTTTGCTCTTTTTCTACTATCTTAAGGTGGTGGATTAGGTTATTGACATGAGTTCTCTCTTCCTTTTTATTTTATTTTAATTTTTTTAAATTAACTTTTTTTTTTTTTTTTTGAGACAGAATCTCATTGTGTCGCCCTTGGGAGAGTGCTGTGGCATCACAGCTCACAGCAACCTCAAACTCTTGAGATTAAATGATTCTCTTGGCTCAGCCTCCGAAGTACCTGGGACTACAGGTGCCTGCCACAATGCCTGGCTATTTATTTGTTATAGTTGTCATTGTTGTTTGGCAGGACCGGCTGGGTTTGAACTCGCCAGCCCTGTGTATGTGGCTGGTGCCCTAGCCACTTAGCTACAGGTGCCAAGCTGTCTTCTTTTTTAATATAGGCATTTATAGTTATAAATTTTCCTTTATGCACTCCTAAGTTGCATTCCATAGGCTTTCAATGTTGTGTCCTCATTTTCATTCACCTTAAAGTACTTTCTAATTTCGTTTGTGTTTTCTTCTTTGAACCCTAATTATTTAACAGTATAATTTTCATGTATTTGTTAATCCAAATTTCTTTCTGTTACTAATTTCCAATTTCATTCCATCATGACTGGAGAATATACTTTGTAAGATTTCAGTCTATTTAAATGTATTGAGACTCTTTTTATGGCCAGGTACATATAATGTTCTGTGTGCATGTGAGAAGAGTGTGTATTCTTCTGTTGTTGCATGGAGTGCTCCTTACAGGTGATTTAGAACTAGCTTGTGCATGGTATTGTTCAATTCTTCTATTTTCTTATTGATTTTCTGCTGCTTGTTCTATGCAATGTTGAAAGTGAATCTCTAACAATTGTTAAATTGTCTCTTTCTTCCTTCAGTTCTATTAAATTTTGCTTTATGTTATTTTTTCTGTGTTGCTAGTGCGTGCATGGTTGTAATGTTATTGCTAGTACATGGGTTGTAATTGCTAAAATTTCTTGTTGGATTGACTCCTTAACGTTATACATAGTAAAATGTACTGATTTATCAAGAGTATCATTTTTTATTTTAAAGT
The DNA here is from genome assembly GCF_000181295.1 of Otolemur garnettii. Classification (NCBI taxonomy): domain Eukaryota; kingdom Metazoa; phylum Chordata; class Mammalia; order Primates; family Galagidae; genus Otolemur; species Otolemur garnettii. The sequence goes on along the minus strand of NW_003852398.1, from coordinate 25,319,028 downwards.
TTACTGTATCTATTATAAATATAGCCACTTAGCTTTCTTTCTTTTTTTTTTAAAAAGGTAATATACTCCCTTATTATCATTATAAAGTATTATGAACAGTACATAATTGTTTTTTTGGTTTTTTTTTGAGACAGAGCCTCAAGCTGTCCCCCTGGGTAGAGTGCCGTGGCATTACAGCTCACAGCAACCTCCAACTCCTGGG
>NW_003852398.1:25301751-25318609 GCF_000181295.1 Otolemur garnettii | reverse complement strand
TGTATCCCCTTTCATACAGCTTCAACTAATTTGAACCCGCCACCTTAGGTGTATGTGGCTGGTGCCTTAGCCGCTTGAGCCACAGGCGCCGAGCCAACAGTACATAATTGTACATGCTATACTTTTATATATCTGGCAGTGCAGTAGGTCTGTTTACACCAGTGTTACTACAAATATGTGAGTAATGCATCGTGCTATTATGTTACAATGGCTACAGCATCATGAGGTTATGATGGCTGCGATGTCACTAGGTGATAGGAATTTTTCAGCTCCATTATAACCTTTTTTTCCACATCAGTTTTCTTGTGGTTGCTGTATGCATCATATTTTTTCCCATTCCTTTATTTTTAATCTATTCATATCTTTGAATCTAAAGTGTGCCTCCTGTATATGACTTATAGCTTGGATCTTGTTTTCTTAATAAAATCTGATAGTCACTGACTTTTGATTGGACTGTTGAATCCATTTGCACTTAATGTTATCATTGATCTAGTTGGATTTAGATCTGCTATTTCACTTTAAAATAGCTTTCATACTTTCTATTCGTCTATTTCTCTTTTACTACTTTTTTTGCATCAATGAATATTTTCTAGTGTAATGACTGATATTTTAAAATTTCTATTTTTTTGTGGCAACAACCCAAGTGTCCATCAACCCAGGAATGGATTAACAAACTGTGGTATAAGTATAGTATGGAATACTACTCAGCCATAAAAAGATGGAGACTTTACATCTTTTGTATTAACCTGGATGGAGTTGAAACACATTCTTCTTAGTAAAGTATCACAAGAATGGAAAAGCAAATATCCAATATACTCAATACTAATATGAAGCCAGTAGATGAACTAATACATGGCCATGTAAGAGAAAAACTCAATTCAAGTTAAGTTGGTGGTGGGGGAAGGTAGGGGAAGCAGGTGGAAGGTGAGAGATGGGTGTGCTCCCACTCAATGGTCATAATTTAAGGGTAGAATGCACACCTCCTGGGTGCAGGGCACAACTACAACAGGGATTTTACCTAACAAATGAAAACACTGCAACCTAATTGTGCCCTCATATTAATTGAAAAAAAAAGAAATAAAAAACTTTCTTTTCTTTGCTCATCTATTCCAATACCAAAAGACGAAAGCCAAGAAATTAGTTTCTATCAGGTTTACACTCAGTGATTTCCTCTTTTCTGAAGGTCCTTAGCATTTTCTCAGTTTGCTGGCCTGACCTCAAGTGAACATACTTACTATTTTATCCTGTAAACCAACAATAGTATGAGACTAGTTCCCTGGTAGGGCTTTGTAGCCTTGATTCCACAAAGGAAGTACAACTGTTGTTTCTTAATAGCCATGTGATTACAGCTGATTAAATGAAATTTATTTCCAAATATAAAACTGTTTGGATGGCTTTGATTATATAGTAGATGTCTTTAATATATCCTGGTAAAGAAGAGAGCAGACTCTTTGCATCTATTCAAATAATTACATAGCCAGAGACTCCATAAAAGTATTTACTCTTAGATTTAGACAGGTCAGTGAGATTTAAGATATCATTCAAAAGTATTTTATTACAGTTTGTATAAACATAGTTTGCTAAATTGAGAGTTAGCAACAGATCAAGAAGAAAGCACAAAATAAAAAATGAAAGATAAAAGGACTTCCTCTTATGCATATCAGAAAGCAGAACTTTAAAAACACTCTAACAATATTCCAAAACAAATAATTGTGATTATATTTTCCTCATCAGCTTATCAGGCTTACATGATTTATTCTTGATTTACAAATCTTGAATCAGCAGTATACTTATGTGGTCATTTGCTTCTGGACTAAAAGGAGTCCTAGTAATCCTGATACAGTCCTATGGTTCAGACGATAGATGTCTGCTTGGGGTTAGAATCTCAGCTACTACTAAGAAGCCTGGCCCTGTAAGTCTACCCAGTTTAGGGTACCTGGTAAAATCTTTTCAGGACCAAACCATCCTTCGTTGTTGACTCTTTAGCTTATAGCAGAAGGTTTCAGGAAAGCATGGAAGGAAAGCAAAAAATCTGTTGTTGATTAAACTGAAGGCTCTGATAATTTATTATGGTAGACAACTCTACCAGAATAAGGGAGAATAAAATTCTCTACTGGGTTGTCAGTGTTTCCTCAAGGGTAAGAATATACTGTGGACATGGGGACAAGGACAAATCTACTTTAAAAAGTAGCATTAGGGAAGATAGAACTTATTGTTTTGATTGGATGGTTTGTCTCATTTTGTGGGTTTAATATATAATGCAATTCTTATAACATTACCAAGCCAATGAAGAAATATGGAGCAGCCGGGCATAGTAGCTCAGGCCTTAGAACTTCAGGAGGATGAGGTGGGAGGATCACTTGATGTTAAGAATTCAACACCAGCCCGAACAAAAGTGAACTCTCCCCCCACCCTGTCCCTATGAAAAAAAAAAAAAAGAAAGAAAGAAAGAAGGAAAGAAAGAGAGAGAAAGACTGATTACCTGGTTGTGGTAATGTGCCTTCACAGTCCTAGCTATTTGGGAGTCTGAGGCAGGAGGATCACTTGAGCCCAGGAGTTTGAGGCTGCAATGAGCTATGATGATACCACTACAAGCTAGCCCACAGTGATACCCTGTCTCCAAAACAAACAAAGAAATACAGAGCAATGAAACATACCTAATCAATTGTAACATTCCTCTTGCTTGTGAATGAGTCATCATCTTAAACCTTTAGCATTTTAGCCATCTAGGAAGAGTCAAAGAAGAGTCATTTTCAAAGAAGAGTCATCACTATCTTAAGATAGAAACTTAGATGCCAAGGAACAATGGGTAGTTGTAGCTTGGCTGGCTATTAACCAGAGTAACAGTACACTATTACTGAGGAAACATCACTGCAAGTATAATTATAATAATATCAACAATTTCAGAAATGAGGAACTCCTGCTGTTGTTTTCTTTTTGAATAATCAAGTGCATAACAAAGTTGGCACAAATCTCAGGAAGTTATTCTGGCTAGATATGTAATATCTCCTATTTGGACCAATTACTCAGAAGTTAACAATAACATTTATTATCTCTTGCCAAGAGTAAAGTGAATATTCCAATACTACTTTGCCATTTTAACATAGAGAGAGAGAGAAAACTAAATTTTATTTTTGCATTCATATAACCTTTGCAAGTGAAGGATTCACTAACCTTTTTTAAAAAATCCTAGGAGTAAGCTCATTAAAGCAGAACCAATTTAGTCAATTGGCTAATAATGTTTAACATACTTATTTCATTGTTTTTTCCCAGGCTCATTATTTGGAAGTATCATAAACCAAGGAAAACCAAGTTTTCTTTTCCTTGAGGTTCTACAACTTGCCCATTCAAATATTACTTTTTACTAATCTTTACACTCTGGCATATTTATTTTACTTCCTGACAAGATTCCTTACTCTTTCCCTTCATGAACCAAACCACACTCAATCATACATGAACATTCATTTCTTTTTGCTACTTTGGTTTTTGGTATAGTCTCAATGGCCCATACACATGACAACTTTTAACAAAAGTAACTACTTTTAATTCCTAACAGAGATAACTGTAGACAAGTAACTGAATGTACTGTGAAATATACAAACATTCAGCAGACCAGCAAAGGTCAAAAGCAGTCATCACCAAATTTCCTATGACCACGCATCGCTTTTACAATTCTTAAAGTGGAAAAGTAGAACATAATTATTACCATAAACCAAAAGTTTATCTGCTCTAAAATTTATAAAAATAAGAGGCAAAGATGTGCACAGACTATGCTTGGTAACCAATGTTTTTGCATTCTATCTTCCTTAGAAATTATCGGCTCAGCGCCTGTGGCTCAAGCGGCTAAGGCACCAGCCACATACACCTAAGGTGGCGGGTTCGAATCCCCAGCCCAGACCCGCCAAACAACAATGATGGCTGCAACCAAAAAATGGCCAGGCGTTGTGGCGGGCGCCTGTAGTCCCAGCTACTTGGGAGGCTGAGGCAGGAGACTCGCTTGAGCCCAGGAGTTAGAGGTTGCTGTGAGCGTGATGCCATGGCACTCTACCCAGGGGGACAGCTTGAGACTCCGTCTCAAAAAAAAAAAAAAAAAAAAAAGAAATTATCTAGGCAGCAAAAGATTTTTCACCAGTTTACTTGATTTAATATCAGTCTAAGTTCTCAAAGTTAGTTAAAGACCCTAGAAATTATGTTTAAGCTGATATATTACAGGGTGATACAATCATTGATGATACAAACAATTTAGGAAATTTAGGTTAACTACAATCTCCATGATAAAATACTCTCCATTACTCTATTGCCTCAACTTGTAACATGCTCTTCGTGGTTTCACAAACTCATACCATATTGCTTATATATTTGTTCACTTATTTATTGTGAATATTTCCCCACTAGAATAAGCACAATAAATAAAGATAATTTGTCTTACTTCATGCCTAGAACAGGTAAGAGATATTCAATGAATACTTTTTTTTTTTCGTCTCTACTGGAATCGTGAGCGCCATATCACTCAGTGATTTTTCTTTTTTGAAACAGAGTTTCACTTTGTTGCTCTTGGTGTCATAGCTCACAGCAACAAGAGATTCTCTTGCCTCAGGCTCCCAAGTAACTGGGACTACAGGCGCCCACCACAATATCAGGCTATTTTTTGGAGACAAGAGTCTTGCTCTTGCTCAGGCTGGTCTCAAACTCATGAGCTCAAACAATCCATCCACCTCAGCCTTCTAGAGTGCAAGAGGCCACCATGCCCGGCCAACAAATAGTTCCGAATAAAGAAACACAGTAAGTACTTACTTACTGTGCTTGACAGGTTCTTAGAAACTGCAACTTTAAGAGAGATGATGCATACTGAAACCAGTTTTAATACAAGCTGATTGATATAAACAAGATTTAAGTTCCTGTGGCATATTTATGATCACAAAAACATCATCAAACTTATAAAGACCAAAACACTTCTTTGGGAGAGGGTGGCTAGAGTGCCAGGGAGTCAGCCTAGTTCATAGCAACCTCAAACTCCTGTGTTCAAGTTATCTGCCTGCCTTAGCCTTCCGAGTAGCTAGAACTATAGGCACCATCTTCAGCCTCCCGAGTAGTGGGACTACAGGCACCATCACAACAATTTTTAGTGGAGATAAAGCCTTGTTCTTGCACAGGGGATTATCCTGCCTTGGCTTCCAAGATTACAAGTGGGAGCCACTGTGCCCTGCTGAAACACTTTTAATATTAAACACTGAAATAAATGTGAGCTATACATACACGTAAAAAAGATTAACAAAGAGAAGTAAGATCATTATTTACTCATTTATTCTAGACAGGGTCCTGGATGGCCAGAGTCTATGCCAAGGGGGCACCAACCCTGGAAAGGACTCCATTCTACTGCAGGGTACACTCACACACCTACCCACACTCACTCAGAAGGGGACAATTTGGACACTGTAGTTCACCTAGCATGCACATCTTTGGGAGGTGGGATGAAACTGGAATACCTGTAGAAACCCTACAAAGACATGAGAAGAATGCAAACTCCATACATACAGCACCCTGATTAGGAGATGATTTCCTTTTTCCTCTCATCAATATTATAATGAAAGGATACAATCTTTACTCATAATAATTGCATCAGATAGGAGGAATAGGTATCAGCATAACATTATATAAGTGAGGAAACTGGACATTAATAATCCTGAGACTCAGAATTTTAGTTTCCTGATTTCCAATCCAATATACCACATCATTACCCAGGACTACATAAATATACTTGTACAAGTAAAACATGAAAAGAAAAAGTCTTGTGTAGATATGATCCGTAGACAAGGTCTCTGCTATGGATTGTATCCTACTGGGAGGGGGGGTCCATTGAGGAGTGTTTTGATAGAAACCAATGTCATTAGTCCACAACTTCCTTTACATAAATTTTCGTCACTATCAATGATCTCCAAGTGACTATTTCTAATGTTTTGAATTCCTAATGGTTTTCTCCTTGGAGTACTTGTAATGGAGGACTGAGGAAGTAAAATGTGAGTTTCTCTCTGGTTTTTGTTCTAAGGAAAACATGTTGGTGAAATTGGCGATTTTTTCCCTCCTCCCCTCAGTATAGAATCCATTAGTTTTCTCTTCTAATCCCCTCTTACCAAAATCAGTCCAGTTAAGGCATTTGACTTACCATGATGCATCCCCTGCAGGGTATTCAAGGTTTTTTTTGGTTTGCTTTTTGAGTCTAGGCAAATTGATATTAAAGAGATACTAACACACTGCTAAACAGGAAAGGCAGACTAAGCCTTTCTTTTTGGATTAAAACATGCTGTTGGGTGACCACCCATACTGGCTCCAGTCCTAAGCCTCAGAGGGAAGCCAATGTTCACTGCAAGGCACAGGAACTTACCAGTTGTCCACCCAAATGTGCCCCCTTCCCCTTCTACTAAGCAGGAAACACTAAGATTGGCCTCCTTTAACTTTTTTTCTCTATTAAATATAAGAATTTTGGCTTGGCGCCAGTAGCACAGTGGTTATGGCACCAGCCACATACACCCAGGCTGGTAGGTTCGAACCCAGTCTGGGCCAGCTAAACAACTATGACAACTGCAATCAAAAAACAGTTGGGCATTGTGGAGGTGCCTGTAGTCCCAGCTACTTGCGAGGTTGAGGCAAGAGAATCCTTAAGCCCAAGAGTTTGAGGTTGCTGTGAGCTGTGACACCAGGCACTCTACCGAGGGAGACATAGTAAGACTCTGTCTCAAAAAATAAATAAATAGACATAATAATTTTGTTTTAAACTATTTAGAATTGGTTGTACTGTTTTTTAGGATCCTACACTTTCTCTTCAAACTAAAACATGTTGGGTGACGACCCTTAGAACTTTTGTCAAATCATTTCTCATGGCAATCTTCTTCATCCTCATTGTCCTCCCTTAAAAATGGGCATCTGGTAATGATGATTTAGAAGTCATTTTTGCTGATCTCATCCCTGAGTCAGAGGGAACAGCAGGGGGTAAGTTCAGGGTCTACATACTATATAGAATTCAGGTCTGGTTAAAGCAGCATGGCTTCTTCCATACCCACTGGATAAAGGAAGAAACCAAAACACTCCAGGGCTCCAGTACTGTTCAGGATCCCACTGACTGATATTCAAGGCCTGAGCTCCTTTTTCCAGAAGGGTAAGATTGAACACAACTCTACTGTTGAATTTAAAATTGTGGATGCCATATAGGACGGAAGTCTCCCTTCTCCCTATAGATCATGTGGGGTAGGAGATTGCAGAATTGACTTCGTCCTATGTGGAAGGTGAGGCACCAACAGACACAGGGATGGGAAGCTTCTCAAAGGCCAAATTCTAATGGGCCGTTGATCACCCTGGATTGGGCTATTTCACTGTTATCACAAAATAAACAGGATGTTCAGAGGCGAGTTATGGCAGACAACCAACCAGCCTCACGCTGGTCCTCTAACTCAACCCTGGCAACACGGCTGGCAGACAGATGTTATTATCCTTACTTCACAGAGAGGCAAAGCCTTTTAAAAATCCTCCACTCAGAACATTGCAAGGCAGGGACTCTGAGTCCTGGCTCCTCCATCCTAAACCACTTGCTAGATTTTCCCATGTCTAGACTGCAGCAGGAAAAGGATCTTGGAGAACACATTTTAGGTCAACCCTCTCGCTTTACCCCCAAGAAGCGAAGTGACTTGTTTAAGATCACACGGCGAGAGCGTTGGCAAGGGGACAGGGGAACCCGAGACACCTCGGTCTCTTCCCTCCCTTGCTGGTTCCTGGCTCCCCCGCAGCCCTCGGGGGCTCAGGGGGAGGAGCTGAGCAGGGCCCGGGCTTTCCGGGGGCGGTCCCCAGCAGCCGCGCATTCCAGAGCCACCGAGCGCGGCGCTCCTGGAGTCGAGCCGCGCGTCCCGCAGGCCCTGCGCGCTCCCGCCTCGCGGGCTCCGAGGAGCCCGGCCACGTCCGGGGCGCTGGCTGGGGCTCCCCTTCCAGGCGTGGGGGCGCTTCCGGCTCCCGATCCCGTGTGGTCCCGGGGATCTCGAGGAGCGCCGAGCTGTCCCTGCCCCAGGAACTTTCCACAGACCCGTCGCGAGGTTTAAAGGCGGCTTTGAGGACCGGGGTGAGTGGGGCCGTCGCGTGCGGTTGGTGGGGCGCCGGCAGAGCAGAACTCCCCGGGCTCGAGACCCAGCTGTCAGGGGGCCCCCTCCCCAGGGCCCTCCAACGCTCCTTTGCGCCCTCTCCTCCCTCATCCACCTCTTCCCCACTTTTGCATTTCTTCGCCGCACCCTCCACTTCCCTTTTCTCCCGCGGTCACCCCCAAAGTTTCAGCCACCGTCTGTCTGCTCACAACCTTGCGCCTCTGTTGAGCTTGGACTGGTGGGCCCACTTTGAGGCCGACTTCCCTCCGAGTTCTCCTGCCCCTGCCTTCTCGGGGAGCGGCAGCTCCTCGAACAGACTGCCGCCTCTTGGTCCTCCAGGCCCCGAGTCAGTCGGGGCTCGGCCCCCGCCCCTGACCATCCGCCTGGGCGCTGCGCTGAGTTTGTGTCCTTTGCCACCCAGGACAGCGGATGCTCTGCTCGGCTCTTGTCAGATCTTCGTGTAGAAGGTGCCGGGAGGTTGGAGTTCCAGTGCTGGTTCTGTCACCAGAAGCTGCTTCTCCATCCTGTCTCCCAGGCGTGTTTCTCCATCTGGGAAACGGAGAATCTCTTGTCTATAGAAAGCAAAAGAGAAGCCTTCCTTCCAACCTCCTCGGGGTTGGTTATCTGACCCTTTACCTAGGACTTAGCTGTTCCAATTGCTGGTTCTTTTCTACTCTACTCATGCTCCGCCAATTTCTGGAGGGCAGGAGCACCCTGTCTGTCCTCATCTCTGAAGCATCCTCAGCTCCAGGCACAGGGCTTGCAAATAGGAGGGGCTCCGTCCACGTTTAGGAGTCAAAGAATGAAAAGTGTAGGCCAAAAACGTCTGTACAGACTTCAAGGATTGTTCTGATTGAGGGCCAGCCTGGATTCATGCAGTTCCACTTGTTTCTTCCGACTAGCTGTGATCCTACTGGCCTGGGGGCTTTTGGTTTTCCGGTTTGTCTATAGGTAGTGACTACTGAACTCCTTGAAACACCAGGCTGCAGTAGTGAAAGCTGCTTAGCCATTCCATTATCAGAGCTGCCTGGAGCTGTGATCTGCTGTACCACTGCAGTGGGCACGTAGTCTGGACAGATAGTGACTGTCTGAATGGGATGGGAGTGGGAGCAGGAACAACAGTTCTCTGGGAGTCAGAAGACCCTTTGAGTGACCCCAGCTGAGGCATTTCCCCTCTGTGGACCTCACTTTCCCCCTCTGTAAGATGAAGATGTGGGAATGGAATAGATACATTTGTGGTTGAACATGGCATGCTCTTTGGGTTATGCAGGCCACGCAGCAGCCCTCTGGACACACACAGACAGCCCAGTTGAGCTTTAGGACATCATGTACTTCTGCAGTGACAACCTAAAAAGCCAAGAAGTATTACTCCAATCCAACAGGGACCTCCTGTTTCCAGCTGTCCTGGGATTATGAGTCATGCATGGGGGTTACAAGTCATACTCCATGAAGCCTCTGACTTGGTGACCTCTCAGGACCTCAGAACTGTGGCTTCACTGCGCCAAAAGTCTAGGGAATTCCCCCTCTCTGGCATAGCCAGCATACCACTGAGCTGGGGTGACATGCTAGACTCAAAAAAGATTAGAGACCCTGAGGGCTTAGAGTTGTGTCAGATATTCAGCCCTTTTGGGTGGCAGACCAAGGGGGTAAGGGCCATTCACAACTTTAGATGATTTCCCAGCCGTATGCTAATCTTTACTTTAAAAATGTGCTTCTGTTTCTTCTCTGTGGATTAAAACATATGAATGAAGGAAATGCCTCCAGGGAACAAGAATCTTTGTCTTGGTTGGTTGTACACTGTCCCCATTGGCAGTGGTATCAAAAATAGGCATATGTATTCACACGGTTTATAGGAATAAACATTGGCATTGCCACACCCTGCAGCCCCCAACTCTGGCCAGGTAAGCTGAGTAATATGATAATAATCATACTTGACCTTTATTGAGTGCTTATAAAACAGGCATTATTCTAAGCATCTTACATGTATTAACTCATTTAATCTTTACCACAAACCCACTAGGGGGGGATCACCATTATGTCCATTTTATAGATCAGGAAACTGAGGTCCAGAGAGAGTAAATAACTGACCCATGATCACATAGAAAGTGTTAGAGCTGCAGTTTGAACTCAGACAGTCTGGTTCCAGGGTCTATCTTCTGAACTTCACTGGAATTGTGTGTGTGTGGGGGGACCAGAGTTCAAAGCTTGCTTCTGTCACTTACATGCACGTGACCTGGAAGAAGTTAAGGGAATTTAAGAGCCACTGTATTTGCAGATCACTAGGGACCCTAGTACCCTTCCAACTCACTAGGGACATAGAAGGTGAACCTCAAGAGAGAATAGAGACATCTGGCAGTAAAGACGTAGTTAGGTAGCCAGAAAGAGAAACAGGAGAATTATGATTTGCTTGGGGTATTAAACAGTGGCAAGCCAGATCCAGTGACTAAACTGTACTTTGAATTACTTAGTTGTGTATAGATAGAGTTTATTTTATTGATTTGGACTCTGACTGGCTGATTGGGTGTATGACTTGCTGGAGACCTGTTACATAGGATCCGGGAAAATGAAAATAGAGGATGGAGAATAAGAGACAGAGAAACTAAACCAGGGTCCTCAAATCAGTTTTAATTAATGATGACACGTATCTGGCATGTATGTCACTACTCCTAAACCCCTGCCCTAGACCAATGTTGACAACCAGTACTTTGCACCTCCCCCTGGAATCCCTGACTCAGTGCTCTGGACAGCCTCTACCCATGGCTCCTGGAGCTATCTTGCCACCACAGACATCCCACCTTATTCCTCCGGGTATGACCCATGAAGTAGCAAGTGGGGAATCAGAAGACTTTTCTGTTTGAGCACCCTTGTGGTACCTTAGAAAACACCTTAGGACCTTTTAAAAATTAATTTTCTCTTCCCTTTACTATTTCTGTTTTTTCTTGAGCTGTGGACATGGCTCAAGTCTTTGAGAGCTGGCTAGACCCTTAGGGATCACCTTGTCATCCTTTCCAATAGACAGATAAGAAAACTGAGGCTCAGTTAAGAAGAATGACTTACTCAGGATCATACAATGATTTTGTCCCTTCTCTTCCTTTCCTTTCCGTTCCCTTCCCTTCCTTTCCTTCCTTTTTCAGATAGAGTCTTAACTCTTTTGTCCTGGGTAAAGTGTCATGGCATCACAGCTCATAGTAACTTCAAATTCTTGGGCTTGAGCAATCCTCTTGCCTCAGCCTCCTGAATAGCTGGGATTACAGGTGTGTGCTATAGTGCCTAGCCAGTTTTTCTATTTTTAGTGAGACTAGGGTCTCACTCTTGCTTAGGCTGGTCTCAAACTCCTGAGCTCAAGCACCATCTCAGCCTCCCAGAGTGCTAGGATTACAGGCGTGAGCCACTACACCTGGCCAATGTATTTGTTTTCTAATGCCACTGTAACAAGTCATCACAAATTTATTGGCTTAACAAGACCCCCACAGATCAGAAGTTCAGTATGGTGTGTCTCAAGAGAATAAATTCAAGATCTCATCAGGATGCCTTTCTTTTTGGAGGTTCTAGGGGAGGATCAGTTTCCTACTTGTATGAGCTGTTCACAGATTTCAATTCCTGTGCTTGTAGGACTAAGATCACCATTTTTTTGCTGGCTGTAAACTGAGAACCAGTCCTTATTTTTGGAGGTCACTGTGTTCCTTGGCTTAGGGCTCCCTTTCATCTTCAAAACCAGCACCGGCAAATCAAGTCTTTGTCACACTTACATCTCTCTGACCCACTCTTCTGCCTTCCTCCTCACTTTTAAGAGTTCATGTGATTAGGTTGGGCCTCCCCGGACATCCAGGATAATTTCCCCATCTCAGAGTCCTTACCTTTAGTCTCACCTGCAAAGTCCATTTTGCCTGTGTTCTCTTGGCTTCACACTCTGAATCATGCTTCCTTTTTTGTATTCAAGAATCTGGGTTTGGCACAGTAACTTATGCCTCTGATCTTAACTTTGAGAGGTTCAGGTGGGAGGATCGCTTAAGGCCAGGAGTTTGACACTAGTCTGGGCAATGTAGTGAGACCTCTATCTCTACAAAAAGAAGAAAATAAAACAATTAACTGGGCATGGTGGCATGCATCTATAATCCTAGCTACTGGAAAGGCTGAGGCAGGAGGATCACTTGAGCCCAGATGTTTGAGGTTGCAGTGAGCTATGATTGTACCACTTCATTCCAACCCAGGTGACAGAGTAAGACTCCGTTTCAAAAAAAAAATAAAAAAGATTCTGGGGGCCAGGTTTTTTGGTGGGAGGGCATTATTCTGCCTTTTGTATGTAGGAGGCCCACTTTGGGAGAGTGACTTGCTCAGGATCACATACTGAGTCAGGGGACTAGCATCCTGACTCTTGCAGCTCTGTCATGGATCCTCCCTCCCACCCCCTGCAGTGCCTCTCACAGAGAGTCTCCTTTGTCAGCCCCACACACAGCAGACACTTAGTCACTGGCAAATAGCAATGATGGATGGTAGTGGCTTAAACAGGATGCTGTGGACTTGGCCTGGGTTTTCTTCTCTGCTGGCTGCCTGTTGGTTTCCAAGACTGTGATTGGTTTGCTTAGATAGTACGTGCAGTCTTGAACAGATCTGGCTATGCTCTGATCTCTTCAAAAATATCCTGGTGTTTTTCCATTTTTCTAACCACAGAGGAGCTGATAGAAACTCAGGCAGGGAATAAGTATTTAGCTTGTTAGGAATTTCGGACAGACGGGCCAGTTGGGGTGAAATGAGAACAGAGTGCTCCTTAGGGGCCACAGGCCATCAAAGAAAGCCCTATAATTTGATTCATTCCATATTTTTGATAGTTGCATGTCCTGTCCATTCCTTCCCCTAGCTCCTTTCTTTGGAACAGAGGTCCCTGGTGGAAGGACTCCTTGCTGGGTTGGTGAATGTTTGAGGTTACAGAAAAAGAGAAGAACTATTTCTAAGAGTAAATGTTGAAAAGGGTTTGGGGGTATACCCAGAGACAAGGCCAGGAGAAGTTCAGGCCAAGTTTAATGAAAGGGGACTGAGACTCGCCTGGGCAAAGATGGCAGCTGCAATGAGGATAGTTGCAGGCTTGTTTATATAATGAGCATAGGGAGGAAGATTTCACAGGTTGCTGGAAGGCTTTGACACATAGAGTCTTTCCAGTGGAACTCTGGGGATGGGGCCAGCTTCGCCTTTTGCTCTGGGAGGGAAGGTGAGCGAAGGGTTTAGGCCCCTAATAAATGTGAGGTTGGGATGTCCTTCTCATATTAAACTTGGCATGGGATATCTGTTTTTCAGCCCCCCTGTTCTCTTCTAAGAACAGATAAAGAAAGGTTCACACCTTGAGTAACAACTACCCCCCCTACCACTCCTACCTCAATGCCCAGCTCCTGAGCACAGGGTATCCAAACTCAAATTTGAGCTTGCCAGCCTGAGCAAGTCAACAAGAGGGAATCCTTGAGGACTTCATTCTGAAAGGCCAGGATGCCTCTACCCGCTATGTACAGGGTGGGCTGGGAATGTTAGAGGGCCCTATAATCCTTCCTGAATGTACAGAGAAGCCAGAAAATGATAAAAGTAGAGGATGTCATTTTATTTTGGAGATAGGATTCTAACTTTTAGGGTCGCTGGGACTTTTGCAGGGGTGTGGATTCTTTCTGGACCTCCTCTGCCAGTTAGGTTCCATGAGTTGAGCTCACATTGGAAGGACGTACTCTTCCTATGCTCCTGTCTTCACTGATCTTATTAAGTTTATTGGCACTTACAAAGTGCCAGGCCTTGTGATAAACAAGAGATGAGACTTCTGCGTCCTTGTGCTTGTATTTCAGGGGACAAAGGAATAAGTTTTTAGCCTGTTAGGAAAAAAACTCAGTAAAAACAAATAAGCAACAAATGAGGCAATTTTAGATTGTGAAAAGTATATGAAGAAAATAAAACAAGATAAGAATGGTGGCTCGGCGTCTGTGGCTCAAGCGGCTAAGGTGCCAGCCATGTACACCTAAGGCGGCAGGTTCGAATCCCCAGCCCGGGCCCGCCAAACAACAATGATGGCTGCAACCAAAAAATGGCCAGGCGTTGTGGTAGGCGCCTGTAGTCCCAGCTACTTGGGAGGCTGAGGCAGGAGACTCACTTGAGCCCAGGAGTTGGAGGTTGCTGTGACCGTGATGCCATGGCACTCTACCCAGGGGGATAGCTTGAGGCTCTGTATCAAAAAAAAAAAAAAGATAAGAATGGTAGTTTAACAGGGTGGGGCTGGAAAGACTTTTCTGAATGGTAACATTTAGGTTAAGGTCACGAACACTGAGACCGAACTGAGAAGGGAAGAACTTTCTAAGAGAAGAACAAGCACAAAGGTTATCAAGTGGATCAGCTCTGGGGACACAGTTCATTAGGTGTTTGAGGTGGCCTGGTGGCCTGTGGGGGGCCCTTTTTGGAACTTGAGCTGTCCTTGCTGCCTAGCCTAAATGTTCCATTCTTCCCTGATAACTCTAAGCATCTACGTCTGCGGGTAGAGCCTTAAGAAGGAATCCTATAAGGGAGACGATGCTGGCAAATCCTTAGTCTTTTTTCTTTTTTTCTTTATTTATTCCTGGAACAATGCTTAAGGATGAAACATCCTGAGTCCTGTGCCCTGGGAACCATCGGTCTTCCTGTTCACTTTCCGTAAGATGCTTACAGAGTCATGCATCTTCACATGCCCCCAGCCACAGTGACTCAGAGCTGGTTCTAGCTGCCTCCTCTTTGGCCTCTGTGTCTAGGGAAGCAGCAGCAAATGTCTGCTCAGAGCTCTGGCAGTGCTGGACTAAGGCCACACCTGCAGAAAACCACCTGCCTCGATCTGCCTTTTCTCCCACTGCAGGATAATTAAGCTTGCCTGCCAGCAGGAAGTCATATCTTTTATTGCCTTCTTCCTCAGTGAACTCCTTGGCAGTAAAACCGGTTGGATAACCATTGGAAAGCTCTCAAAAGTTAACTGTTAGCTGCAGCTCAAAAGTGGAGGGTGTGCATTTCCGGTGGAAGATAAAAAGCTGGGGATAGACTATCATCAAAGACTATTTGGTTATGAAATGTATCACTGCGGTTAGCAGTCACGGCACTTGAACAGCAGGGCCTGTGACCTCTTAGGAACTATGCTGTGTTCACTACTTCAGTTTAACTTCTGTGAAGCCCTTATTGTATACCAGGCATCATCCTAAGTGCTTGATTTGCCTTAGCTCATTTAACTTCCATGGCATCCCAATAGGGTAGTTCCTATTATTAGTTGTTATTCCCATTTTACACATGTAGAAGGAAACTGAAGCTCAAAGAGGTTAAGCCTTTTGCCAGAGCCACCAGGACTACATCTGCTCACAACACACCAGGTATCTCATCACCTCTGGCTTTATTGATGAGGTCTGCTCTGCTCATCCTGCCTTTCCCTTCCTCATTCTTTGGAACTCCTACTTATCCTTTAAAGCCCACGTCAAAGGCTCTTTTTTCTGTAACATTATCTTTTACTTAGGCAAAAACAAAGCAATGAGGATTAATGTCTTTCTGAGCATCTGTTATGTTCTGGGATTCTTTACATATTGTCTCACTTTATCCTCACTACAAGATGCTGCAATGTAGTGCAGATCCCTATTTTACAGAGGAAAACATTGAGGTTCAGAGTTTTTTTCTTTTTCTTTTTTTTTTTTTTTGAGACAGAGTCTTAAGCTGTTGCCCTGCATAGAGTGCTATGGTGTCACAGCTCACAGCAACCTCCAACTCTTGGGCTTAAGCAATTCTTTTGCCTCAGCCTCCCAAGTAGCTGGGACTACAGGTGCCCGCCACAGTGCCCAGCTATTTTTTTGTTGCAGTTGTCATTGTTGTTTAGCTGGCCCAGGCTGGGTTTGAACCCACTAGCCTCAGTGTATGTGGCTGGTGCCATAACCACTATACTACGGGCGCTGAGCCAACCGTGCGGTGGTTCTCAACCTGTGGGTTGAGACCCCTTTTTAACAATGAAAATACATTGGGGCATTAGGAAGGTTGAGAACCACTGGTTTAGAGATTTTTAAATAACTTGTCCACAGTGTCGTCTAATAAGGATGGAAGGTGGGACTCACATCAAAATCCTCAACTCCAAAGTCCATTCCCTTTCTACTTCTTTCCTCTTCTCTGACAGCACGTGATTTGTACCTTCAGTGTAGCACATCTTTGTCTAGTACTGGGATTAGTAATTATGATTATGTCTTTGTCTTCCAAAAGAAAATGAGCTTCTTAAAGACAAACACTATATTTTATTAATCTCTATCTTAATGTTAACTTTTTGAACACAGTCCAGTGTTGAACACAGTGCCATAAATGTTTATCAGTTTATTTATTTATTTATTTAGATAGAGTCTCACTGTGTCACCCTTGGTAGTGTGCTGTGGTGTCACAGCTCCAGCAGTGTCAAATTCTTGGGCTTAAGAGATTTTCTTGCCTCAGCCTCCAAAGTAGCTGGGACTATAGGCACCCGCCACAATTTCTGGCTTTTTTGGTTGTTGTCATTGTTATTTAACAGGCCTGGCAGGGTTCGAATCCACCAGCCCGGGTGCATGTGACTGACGCCCTAACCACTGGGCTACGGGCACCAAGCCTATTTATTTTTATTTTATTTTATTTTTATTTTTATTTTTTTTTGAGACGGAGCCTCAAGCGATCCCCCTGGGTAGAGTGCCATGGCATCATGCTCACAGCAACCTCCAACTCCTGGGCTCAAGCGAGTCTCCTGCCTC
>NW_003852398.1:25299169-25301729 GCF_000181295.1 Otolemur garnettii | reverse complement strand
GACTATAGGCGCCCACCACAGCGCCGGCCATTTTTTGGTTGCAGCCATCACTGTTGTTTGGCGGGCCCGGGCTGGGGATTTGAACCCACCACCTTAGGTGTATGTGGCTGGCGCCTTAGCCGCTTGAGCCACAGGCGCCGAGCCTTTATTTATTTATTTTTTTTGAGACAGAGTTTCTCTTTGTCACCTGGGTAGAGTGCAGTGGCATCACTGCTCACAGCAACCTCAAACTCACGGGCTTAAGTGATTCTCTTGCCTCAGCCTCCCAGGTAACTAGGAATACAGTTGCCTGCCACAACGCCCGCCTATTTTTAGACATGCTGTCTTGCTCTTCCTGAGACTGGTCTCAAACCTGAGAACTCAGGCAATCCACCCGCCTCAGCCTCCCAGAGTGCTAAGACTACAGGTGTGAGCCACTGAGGCCGGCTTTATCAGTTTAGGTTGAATACCAGCTTCATACTTGGACTAGTCACTCAGGTTGTTGATTTTAAAAAATCATTAAAAGGGCTTGGCGCCATAGCTCAGGGGTTAGGGCACTAGCCACATACACCAGGGCTAGTGGGTTTGAACCTAGCCCTGGCCGGCCAAACAACAATGACAACTGCAACAAAAAAATAGCCAGGCATTGTGGTGGATGCCGGTAGTCCCAGTTATTTGGGAGGCTGAGATAAGAGAATTGATTAAGCTCAAGAGTTTGAGGTTGCGGTGAGCTGTGGCACCACGGTATGCTACCAAGAGCAAGATAGTGAGACTCTGTCTCAAAAAAAAAAAAAAAAAATTCATTAAAGGCCGGGTGTGGCGGCTGACACCTGTAATCTTAGCAGTTTTGGAGGCCCAGATGGGTGAATTTGAGACCAGCCTGAGCAAGAGAGAGACCTGGTCTCTACTAAAAATAGAAAAATTAGCCTGGCATTGTGGTGGATGCCTGTAGTCTCAGCTATTATGGACGCAGAAGCAAGAGGATAGCTTGAGCCCAAGAGTTTGAGGTTGCTATGAGCTATGATGAGACCACAGCACTCAACCCCAGGGTGATAGAGTGAGATTCTATCTCAAAAAGAAAATCATTAATATAGATTAATCACCTATCATCTTTATGGATAAAGTAAAGACATGGTCCAAGTCTAGGATGCTGGTCCTAGTCACACTCTAGCTGAAGGTGAGGAGTATTTTGCTTAGATCAGTGAATCCCTGCAGCTCGGAACTATAACCCATAATAAGAATTAACCTTGTAGAATGCTTGCCAGTGTCAGGGCTCTGTGAACTACTGTGTATGATTCTTATGTAATGTCTCAACTCTATGAAGCAGATACTATTTTCCCATTTTGTTTTCAGTTGAGTAAATACATGTAGCAGTATAAGGAAATTCAAGTAATTTATTCACAGTTGCTTGGATGATGCACATTTATACCCAAGCAGACTGGCCTCAGAGTCTGGGTTTGTAGTGTGAATGTAAACGATCTTCCCTGTTGTTTCCAAATATTCCTTCCATTTGGGAGAGTTCTCGTGGCTGTACTAGAATATAGAAGCTTGAGGATTTATTGATTTACCTACACTGCTGAGTAGAGAAGGTGGGCATTTTCTGTTGGAGAGGCAGAAGTGAGCTATTTTGGGCAAATCAGTGCTGGCACAGAGTTGAAACCAAGGCAAAGTTGTCCGTGCTGTTCTTCTCCGGGTCCCTCATTTTGTGTGTATGTGGATTTTGCCTCTTTGATGCATAGCATCTCTTCCTTATTCTCTGATAGTCTGACCACAGAGAAGAATAAATAACTTACAAATAGTATACTCATTATCTTCTTCACTGGATTTATTTGCATTTGGGCCTTAAGCTAGAGGGATGAAACCCAAAGGTGGCACTTCATACATCAGTGATTCTGTTTTGACAGGATTGTGTGTGCATGCATGCATGCATGCGCATGTGTGCGTGCATGCGTGTGTGTGCGCCTCTGCAAGCTTCTATATAGCTAAAAGGAAGTCAAGTAAACTGCCTGGCCCTCATTGTTTACGGAAGTTTATTCTGTCAACACAATCCCACCACTTTTTCCAAATGCCTGCCGCTTTCTTCCTCTAGCTCCCATCTCAAGCAAGGTGGTGATGGAATTGAAAAGAGCACCACGAATGGAATGGTCCTAGTCCTCCCCTCAGTTCTGCCATTACCTTGCTGTGTGACCTTGGGCAAGTAATTTCCTTTGGTCTGTCCCTCTCTTCTTAGGGAGAAGGATTACATGTTACATGGTTTTAACTAGATAGCATCTAAATTCTGTGCCGACTTCTAGAACACCATTGGCTTATAGATGTTTCATCTCCACAGAACAAACTCTAGTCCTAGGATATAGTCCTCCTTTGTTAGTATTCTGCAGAGGCATAACACATAACCACAAACTTAGTGGCTTAAAACAACAGTGTCAGTAAGGAGTCCAGGCATGTCTTAGCTGGGTCCTGGCTCAACGTCTCACAAAGCTGCAGGTTGCGTTCTCATCTGGAGGGTCAGCAACAGATCAATCTGCCTCCTTCACGTTATTGTCAAAATTGTTTCCTGGCAGCTGTAGAACACGTGGAGCCT
>NW_003852398.1:25290072-25298826 GCF_000181295.1 Otolemur garnettii | reverse complement strand
ACTAAGCCCTCTTTTGAAAGATTGCCAGCTGATTAAGTCAGGCCTGCCTAGGATATTCTTCTTTTGATTAATCTTTTTTTTTAATTTATTTAAATTGTTTTTATTAAGTCATACACATAGATCATGAATACATTTATTCATATGTAGGTACACATTGAGGTACAATGTGTTGCTTTTTTATACGATTTGGAGGGCTTACATCAAACTAATCAATACAGCTTTCGCCTCATTTCCTTCATGATTCTGTTAAGACATTTATGTTCTATATTTGATAGATTTGACTTGTACCCTTGCAATATGCTCCATAGGTGTGGTCCCACCGTTTACCCTCCCTCTATCAAACCTCCTTCTTCTTCTCCCTTCCCACTCCGTTTCTCTCCTTCATCCTGGACTTTAGTTGTGATCTCTCTTTCATAAGAAAGTATGAATGAATATAAATTGGTTTCATAGAAGTACTGAGTATCTGGAACCTTACTCATAGTGAGAAATGATGACTGACAAGTGTTTACCTTTTACTTTCTTTGCCTTTATTTGCATCTGGGCCTTAAGCCAAAGGGATAAAAAGCATAAAGAGTCGTTTTCTATTATCAGTGATTCTGATAGAATTTTAGTTACGTCTGCAGAGTTCCTTTGCCCTTGCCACATAACCCAGGGCTAATAATTAGGGGACAGAGATTGTGGGGGTCGTTTCCGAATTCTGCCTGCCACAATTGCTTTCTAGAAATATGCTATTTAGTTGTACCTGGAACTTGTGAGAAACAGCTCCCTCTTGACTCTTCTATTAAATTGGCTAAATTGCTTACCCCTTGCGGACTGAGGAGGAACAGCTAAGTGCTGGTTTGCAGGGCTGGCTGTGTAGGATCTGTGATCTGATGGGGTAGAATGTGCGGTAGTAGTGGCTGCTCTGCCGGTGAGCTCAGGGTGGTGTCAATGCAGTTTCCTGGACAAATTTATTTTGAACATATGTCAAAGTTTATTATGTATCCATAAGACAAACCACAAATAAAGTATGCTAGTGCAAAATGACAGGAGTTTAGGCCTGACTGCTATTTTACTTCCCGTGGTCATAAAAACATCATATTCTATCAGTGATAGGGTCAGTTTATGACACGAATGGTTTGGGCCATATTCTGTCACGAACTATTAATCAGAAATAGCAAGCGCTCTGGTTGCAAAGCTAATGATAAGCTAATTGATCGATGAGTATTAATTAGATGTATCAAGAAACAAGATTTTATGCATTCATGATACATGCCAAACGGAGGTCAAGCAGAAGTCAGCTCAGAGAAGCTTAGTGTCCTGCTTTTTCCCAAGCAAAGTTTTCTAGCATGCAATTAAAGATACTGAACATAAGGTTTTGGGGACAAAATTTTTATTTCCTAGTGGGTAGAGGTGGAAGTGACTAGAAGCCCTGTTACATGGGGAGGAAGAGCCCACTGAAGGAAACACATTTGAGTGGAGAAGAATGAGATAGGCAGGTAGAGCTCCCTGTCCCCTCTGATGGCTGTCCACATCTACAGCCGGCCTTAGAAGCCTTATAGTCCTAGAACAGTAGCTCTGGAAGGGCCCTTGGAGAACACTGCAACCTGTGGCTTCCCAGCTGTGTTCTGAGAAGCCCAAGAAGCCAAGGGGAAACAGAATAGTGATGATGTATCACCAGGTAAACAGACTGTACCAAGTGGGGAGACCACATATAACAGCCCCCCTTAAAAGAAAGACTGAGCGAAGTTATTTTCTCAGATTTTTTTTTCAATTAGAAGAAAAAAGTCTTTAATCATAACATAAATTTCAAATCTCATGTGTTATGGTTTAGTATTGCCTTTGGTTTGAATTGCATATGTGAAGGGGACAGGCACACTAATCTCTAGTGCTTAGCGTCTCCAAGGGTATTTTTTCAGCTCGGCTGAATGGGTAGAACTGCTTCTATGAGAGCAGCTTTGCTTTTACCAGTTTTTGTGATTTGGGTTGTAAATATAATTTTTATTTGTGAAAAAGTAGTATTGGTACAATCCAGGATACAGGTTACAGAAAAAGTTTCATGTATTTTAACTACTTGCTCTGTTTTGTTTTCTTTTAGTCAGGGGCAGTGACATGATTCGAAGTTAATGTATTTAAGTCATTATTCTGGAGGGGGGCAGGATGGAAGGTAGGGCAAGACACCTGGGCCTCAGTTTCTCCTCTGTGAAACAGGACTGATTCTAGCTTTAATATTTCATAATTCTTGATTGTGGGTGAGCCCTGAAGCCTGAGTTCCTGTAAGTGACAGGTTTTGTTTATGAAAATCAGCCAGGGGAGATTTATGTATTCCTGGCATTTAGAGTCAGGGAGACTATGTGAAGTTAATGGGTTTACAGGAAGGGAATGGGTTTTGTGGGGTTCCCATTGCTTAGGGCAGGCTAGCTGTTGATGTAATCAAGAGACCACAAAGAATAATTTCTCTGCCTGTCCCTCTTTAACAGTTTGTGTCTCCTGTGACTCATGCTTCTGGGTCTTAGACCTTGGAGAAACTGACTCCATTTCCAAGGCTGCGGGTGAGCCAGCCTGTACCTCTCTCTCCTCGGTAGGCCCCAGAGGAACTTTGATACTCCTGTGGCCCAGGGGATCTTTGCCAGAGGCGTCTCCTTCATCTTGGAACTCACCTACATCTTTCAGCCTGGCTAAGAGAACTTAGGCATCAGTTCCCAAATCTTAGGGCTGAAAGAGACTTTAGAGACTGTTGAACATAAGGGGCGCCAAGCCTGGCTGTACATTCAAACCACCTAGGCAGTGGGGAAGAAGGGCTCCCTCCTGTCACCTTTCATATCTAATTCAGTTAGTTTGGATTGGGACCCAGAAGTCAGTGTTTTTATACTTACCTTAATTTTATTTGATTTAAAAATTACATATGTATGTATTTACTCTTTTTAATATAGAGACTTATAAATAAAAAAACCCTAAAATTCTATTTTCCCCTCAACTCATTTGGTGTAAAAAATTAGAATTAATACATGATCATGTTTAAAAAATTTGAATGGTATAAAAACATGAAAAATGAAAAACACGAATCTCTCCTATCCCTCGTCTAACTCCCCCCCCAAAGTATCTACTGTTCACACTGATTACACTCAGAGTTCTGTTGAACACTCACCGTCACGGTTCTGTTTCCCCTTGACTTCTTGGACTTTTCAGAACGCAGCTTGGAAGCCACAGGTCACATAAAGAACTATGGAATATTTTTATGTCTATATCCTCACTCATCTACCTACTTATTTCTATAAAACCTGAATCAAAGGGACTATCTTATACCCATACACATTATCCTGTATCTTGTTTATTTTTTCACTTAAAAGATTTTGTAGCTTACCAAAGATCAGACTTTTAATAACTATTAAGTAAGTTGATTTCTTCCTTCTCAAAGAGTTATTACTTATTTCTCCTGTCTAAGTGAAACACAGTTAGACCAACATCCTCCCATCCCCCCCTACCTCCTGGCCTCTGCTAACTACCATTCTACTTTCTGCTTCTGTATGTTAGATTTTATATTAGGTTCCATGTACAAGTGAGAATTTGTCTTTCTGTGCCTGGCTTTTTTTACTTAGCACAATGTGCTCTGGATTCATACATGTTGTCCCAAATGACATAATTTTTCTCTTTTTAAAGGTGGAATAATATTCCATTGTATATATACCACATTTTCTTTATCCATCCAAGGTTGATGGACACTCAGGTTGATTCCTTAACTTGGCTATTGTGAATAATGTTAGAATAGACATGAGAGTACAGAAGTCTTTTTGACACAGTGATATCAAATCCCTTACTTATATGCTCAGAAGTGGGGTTACTGGGATTATTAGGTAACTTTATTTCTAGTTTTTAAAAAAAACTCCAGATCCTTTTCCATAATAGCTGTATTAGTTAAATAAATTAATATTTGTAACATGCTTGGAATAATGGTTGATTTGTAGCGAGTGCTACATATTTGTTAAATGAGTGAATGAATAAACAAACATATCAATGAACAAATACATGATAATAGCTGCATGGTGTTCCATCATATGAATATACCCTACTTTATTTTACTAAAACCATGCAGAATAAGTGAGTTCTCCCCAGAAAAGAGGGAGCTCTGTTCCCAGGAGAATGGGGCATGAGGTACAGGATGAAAACCAGTGAGTTTCTCTTTTTATTTTATTTTATTTTTTTGAGACAGAGTCTTACTATGTCGCCCTCTGTAGAGTGCTATCATGTCACAGCTCACAGCAACCTCCAACTCTTGAGCTTAAGCAATTCTCTTGCCTCAGCCTCCCAAGTAGCTGGGACTATAAGTGCCCGCCACAATGCCCAGCTGTTTTTTTGGTTGTAGTTGTCATTGTTGTTTGGCAGGCCTGGGCTGGATTTGAAGCCATCAGCTCCGGTGTATGTGGCTGGTGTCCTAGCCGCTGAGCTACAGGCACCAAGCTGAGTTTCTCATTTAAAGAAGAGAGAACAGACTAGTAGTTAAGCATGGAACTACTTGGGTTCACGTCTTTGGTCAGATTAATGACACCTCTGTCTTTTAGGGTTGTAGAGTCCTCATCTATAAAAGGGGCATAATTGAAGATAGAGGCCAAGGGATAAAAAAAGGACAGTAATTATAGTTTCTACCTGAAAGAATTAGTGCTCCAAGTGAGGACTGACTGAGTAGATGTAAAGTGCTCAGCCTGGTAATAGCAAGCCCTCAGTAAATAAGCCATTTGCTGTAATATGATTAATGATCAAAAGGCCTTAAGATGATGTTATCTGGTAAATCACCCAAGCTTCTGACACATGGGAGTTTCCCTCTAAGTTGGGAGGCAGGGAGACAGTACACAATGGTGACTTTCCTTTCCCGTCTGTTGCAGAGTGAAGCAGCATGGACACAGTCAGCCAAGTCCCCACAGAAGTTGTGCTTCCCAAGCACATCCTGGACATCTGGGTCATTGTTCTCATCATCCTGGCCGCCATTGTCATCATGACCTCCTTGTTGCTGTGCCCAGCCACTGCGGTCATCATCTATCGTATGCGGACTCATCCCATCCTCAGTGGGGTTGTCTGAGAAACTACGACCAAGAGGGCCAGGCGAGGGATGAGGACAGGAGTCCCTCCCCCAGCCTCATCCCTGTTCTCAGAAAAGCAGCATCAGGGTCTCTGGAGCTTGGACTTCAGTTCTGGTTTTGATTCTGCCACGGACCAGCTATGTGAATTCAGTCATGGGGTCTAACTGTATGAGTTCCAGGGTCCTCATCTTTCACAGGGGGATTATGATCCCTGCGCTTTCTACCTCTCACAGGGTTGTAAGAACCAAAGCACTTAGTGGAGCTGAAAGCTATGTGAGCAGTAAAGTCACCACAAATAAACACATGTAATGCTGAGTGCTGAGAAACTTCAAAGAACCAAAGAACCTAATGGCTGGCGATGGCCTCAAGGTGGTGAGGGGTACCCTGGGTCACAGCAGCCTTTGCTAGTGCCCCTCAGGTCAAATCATGCTAAGGACACCCTATCCTCATTCCAAGGGGCCAACAGTACACTGGCTCAGTTATTTTCTTTTTTTTTTTTTTTTTTTGAGACAGAGCCTCAAGCTGTCCCCCTGGGTAGAGTGCCATGGCATTACAGCTCACAGCAACCTCCAACTCCTGGGCTCAAGCGAGTCTCCTGCCTCTGCCTCCTAAGTAGCTGGGACCACAGGCGCCCGCCACAGCGCCCGGCTATTTTTTGGTTGCAGCCGTCATTGTTGTTTGGCGGGTCCGGGCTGGGGATTCGAACCCGCCACCTTAGGTGTACGTGGCTGGCGCCTTAGCCGGTTGAGCTATAGGTGCCGAGCCAGTTATTTTCTTTAAGGTGGCATTCTCTGTGTTTTCTCAGTTGGGAGGGAACTGAGCATGGCAGGGGTAAGGAGATCAGTAGGACCTTCTAGAACCTTCTCTGTGCTAGAATCTCTGTCTCTAAGTACTCTGGAAGAGGGCTCTGCCATCTATCTGTTGGCAATGACAAGGGAGTTGGGGTGGTGGGTTACTTTCTGCACTGTAGTCTCATATCTCTGTTAGCTTTGACACTCAAGCAATGTTGGAACATGTGGAGTGGCTGAGTTCCTTACCACTGGAGCTTTGAGGCTCTCCAGTCCCCAGCCCCTCCTGTACCCCTCTGCCCAGCTCCTGCTACAGTGAGCTTCCCCTGCCACTCCCTCTTCACTCCTGTTTGGTGCCCTTCACTCCCTCCCACCAACACTGTAGCCAATCCAAGGTCCTTATGTTTTAAGAGATGTTCCCAGGAACCCAGATGTTTGGAACCAACTCAAAGCAATCGTAGTTATTTGAGATGCTATGATTTGCATCAAAATCAAGAGCACCTTGGGATTTATTAAATTATATAAGAATATGTCATACATATCAGGATATTATTGTGCAAAAATGAAGCTTTTAACTTCGATCTGATTTCATTGATGTACACAGCCAATTTCCAATAAAGTGTTAGAATGAGCATGTCTGAGGTCTTTCTTTAAAGAGCACCTATTAAACTCAGAACTCACATAAAAGAATTCCACTTAGACACAGTTTGAATGTACCAACCAAAAAGGGAAGAGAAGAATCAAGTTAATTTCCAGGGTTCTAGGTTTAATACCTGGGTGAAGTTCTGCATTTTCCACAGACAGATAATGTGGGGGATGAGGGGGAACAAATTTTGGATGTAAGATAATGAATTAAGTATTAGACATGTTGAGCTTTAGGTGCTTTGATGTTCGTGTGGACACTAGCAGGATGCAGTTGGAAATCTGGGTCTATTCTTGGAAGGATTTTATGGTTATGGTTTGGGGATTATTATACATAATAGATACGCTGATATCTATTATATTCATATTACATACATAATAGATAGTGTATGGCTGAGGGTAGTGCTAAAGGCAGAACTTGGAGGACACTAAATAGAAAAGGAAAAGGAATGGAGGGCAAAGCAAGGAGATTGATTTTTTTTTCCCTGCAGTTTTTGGCCAGGGCCAGGTTTGAACCCACCACCTCTAGTATATTGGGCCAGTACCCTACTCCTTGAGCCACAGGCACCACCCCCAAGTAGGGAGATTGAAAAGGTCCTATAACGTGAGGTATTTTAGTAGGGGTGCTATCACATTTTGTGGGTTAAATGAATGGGAGGTTAGACTGAGCACAAAAGCCCTTTCCGGAAATAACACTATGGCATAGAGGTGAGAGTCAGGCGTGTCAAGAAAGCCACAGAGGAGATTTTTTTTTTTTCTGAGACAGTCCTACTGTGTCGCCCTCAGTAGAATGCTATGGTGTCACAGCTCACAGCAACCTCCAACTATTGGGCTTAGGCAATTCTCTTGCCTTAGCCTCCCAGGTAGCTGGGACTATAGGTCCCACCACAATGCCTGGCTATTTTCTGGTTGTAGTTGTAGTCATTGTTTGGCAGACCCAGGCTGGATTCAAACCCGCCAGCTCTGATACATGTGGCTGGTGCCCTAGCTACTGAAGATTTTTGTCTAAGTCTGTTCAAGCTGCTATAATGAAATACGTGAGAGTGTGTAATTTAGAAACTACAGAAATGTATTGCTCTGGTTCTGGAGGCAGGGAAGTTCAAGAGTGAGACACCAGCAGATAGGGTGCCTTGTTGAAAACCCTAACGTGGTGGGAGGGGCAAACGGGCTCCCCCAGGCCTCTTTTACAAAGGCATTAATCCCATTCACAGAGCAGAGTTCTCCTAACCTAATCACCTCCTGCAATCCCTACAAACAATCAGAACAAAGCAAGAGGACAGACGTGTGATGAGATTCCATTGCTCTAGTCAGCATTTCCTCTAGCCTCCTTTTCCAGTGCACCTTTCTGGATATCAAAGGCTGGAAAGTGAAAAACTACATTGAAAATGAAAACCTGCATTTCTCTATGCCATTGTTGGAGATTAAGACACAACCCAGGCTTTGTTCTCTAGATGCACACATGCTGGGCTTTAGTTTGGAAGCCAGCCAGGTCTGGAGAAAGATGACAGGATGTGAGGCCTTCACCGTGCTGACGCAAATCCTGCAGTTGGTGCAAATCCTGCAGCTGGTGCAGGGCTCTGGAGCCAAGCTGGCAGCTTTCCCATACCTGGATCGCAGTCGTGGGACACTCCAGCAGCTCCTAGCCAAGACTGTGGCTTTCTTATTCCCTAGAGTACCAGTTTTGCAGCAATTCCCTAAGGTGGTTGGTGTTGCAATCCTGATCTGGAAGGAATTCCAGTATCCCTTGCCTTCTCTGCTTCTACAATCCTTTTAATGATTTTAGGTGCATAATTCCTTGCATTAAAGCCTATTTAACTTAGAGTGTACACCTGATTGATCCAGGTGTTAGAAAAATCTACTAATTCTTATCAATTGTTTCCACATTTAAACCCGCCATATGATTCAGAATTGATGGGGGAAGACCTCTGTCAGTGAGAAGCAGGTGGTCTTGGCATGCCAAGGAACTTTCGGTCTCAGGGAGATCTCAGAAAGATTGGTGATGATGGCATGAAAACTCTGCTCAATAGTTTCAGAAGCAATACTGTAAGTATAGTGAGATAGTTAGGTGAACATCACCAAAAGTTATGAGACAATAAAGGGTGGTTTCTGAAAAGAGAATGAAAATAGGAATTTCAAAGTCAAATTTGTTGGCCATTTTGAAAAATAAAGGGCCAGTATTGAATAGCAGTTTAAAAAAATTGTATCTAGGCTCGGCGCCTATAGCTCAACCGGCTAAGGCGCCAGCCACGTACACCTAAGGTGGTGGGTTC
>NW_003852398.1:25284552-25289247 GCF_000181295.1 Otolemur garnettii | reverse complement strand
AAAAAAAAAAAAAAAGAAAAAAACCAAGAAACAACTGCACTATTTTTATAGTCATAGAGAAATGACCTGGTAAATATGGTATAAACAACAGAATGAAACATAGCACGATCTATTATAACAGTAGAGATACGATTTAGAATAGAGAATAAGAGAACTTCATTGGGGGCACTGAGCTTATGGTGACCAATCGTTTCTTTGTGTTTGATTCTTCATTAGCTGCAATTGTTATGAATACACGTATTGTAAATTTGTCACTAATAAAGTTATTTCTGTGGCATTTTGTTTCATTTCTAGTTACAGGGGCAATTTCTGCTGTTATATTTCAAATGTAACTGGGTTCATCAGATTTCCTTCTTCAAACAAATCTGTCTTTGGAAACCAACATTCCAAGGGCATCTCTCTAGACACATTTACCTAGTCCAAGGGAATGCGATTTGGGAGAGTGTGTGTGCGCACATCTTATGTGTGTACTAAAGTGTAACATGGCCACCAAAAATGCATACGCAGCTTTTCATCCATTTCATGATAAACATGTTTGGAAATAAATTTTGTAGTACTACCTGCCAAATACACAGCGAGTCTTATTTCCTTCTAGTTTTTTTTTTTTTTTTTTGAGACAGAGCCTTAAGCTGTCACCCTGGGTAGAGTGCAGTGGCATCACAGCTCACAGCAGCTTCCAACTACTGGGCTTGAGCGATTCTCCTGCCTCTGTTTCCCAAGTAGCTGGGACTACAGGCGCCGGCCACAACGCCTGGCTATTTTTTGGTTGTAGTTGTCATTGTTGTTTGGCAGGTCCGGGCTGGATTCGAACCTCCAGCTGGCGCCTTAGCCACTTGAGCCACAGGCACCGAGCCTCCTTCTAGTTTTTGATAATAGTATTTAGTATTGTCACTAATAAGAATAATTTTTAATTTGCAGATGGAATGTTTCTTCTTTCCATCCACCAAGTTAGTGTTTTTCCTTGATGGCAACAGTTCTCAAGCCTTAGTTTGCACCAAGATGATCTGGAGAACTTCTGTAAATGTAAAAAAATGATTCCTAGTCACAGAGATTATGATTCAGTGAGTTCATGATACAGCCAGGAATTTTGTATTTTTAAGGCAGCGTCCTATCCTTTAAGAAACAGTGCACTGAAGTGTTAGAACTTTGTTTCACACTTACGGCTCTCCAGAACTTAATCCTTTTAATTGCCAGTTGGAGGAAAACCTGGAACATTTTGTTATTGACAAAGCAAGCCAAGCCCATGAGAAGCAGGAGACTGGGAATTGTGGGGTGTGGCTGTACAGAGCCCTTCTGGGTCTGGTTTCCCGTTCTTTGAAATGTTCCGTGTATCGGAGTTAAGGGAGAAAATCATTCCATACTTTTAGGGTTAAAGACTGTGAAGAACTTCCAGGCAGCCAGCAGATGGCGGTACAAGTTTTTCAAATGGAGTGATTTTCCTACGCAAGTTCTGAGAGTCAATCCTCTCACATTTCCAGCACATCAAGATTTTGTCTTTACCGTTCAGGTTTCAGAGACTGTGGAGGTAGCATAGGGGCACCCCGTCCGCAACAGTCAGGTTGCCACTTGCTGCTTGTCCAGTATTGCCCCTGCGTGGTCCTGGGCTACCTACCGCAGACTGACGCAGGAGCGTCTGTTTACAAATGCAGCTTCAGGGCCCTGCCTGAGACATACGGATGAGAATCTCTGGCAGAGGGTCTTGAGTACCTGCTTTGAAGAACAGTCCCTGGGTTGTGAGCAAATTAAACTTTGAGAGCCACAAGACAGTGAAAAGGAGATTCTCTCGTGGAAGCCCCCTAATGGTTCTGTTAGAATTCTTCCCTTAGTGAGAGTGTGGAATGAGGGCTGGGGATGCCAGCCGCCCACTTGGGGCCACACTGAAGGGATCAACTTCTTTTTCCTTGTGACAGTCTGAACATTTGGAAGGTAGCTATGGTGAGACTTTGCACTCGCATTTTCTTTGAGGATGGAAAAGAACTCACCCTTTGCTGTTATCCTCCCTCCTGCCCTTCCCAGGAGACAATATAACCACAGATTAGGAGCAAGGGCCTGGAGGCTCTTGGCTTCCCTATACTTTGATTTTTTTTTTTTTTTTTTTTTTTTTGGTGGGCAAGTAATAAACTCTTTGAGCCCGAATTTCCTCATCTCTGAAATAGGGGTGAAAATGAATATCCCTACCTCCCAGGATTGTTATGAGTATAAATGAGGACCACAAATGCAAGGTGAAAAGTAAAATGCAGCAAATATTCAATAAATGTGATCTGTTAATAATAGTGCGCCTCCGTTTCTATATCTGTAAAACGGTGATAATAGCTATGTCTGAGCATAGGGAAGCTTAGATGAGGCAATATAAGTAAAGGAGTTGGGTCAGGGTCTGACTTAAAAGAGAATCTTAATAACGGTAACTATAAGATGACCCATAATAAAAAACCACCAAAGGCCTATGCCACTAACCATGTGGGATCTAAAAACCCACTAAGATCTTGAGATTGCAGGAAGTTTCCTTACTGGCATTCTGGAGGTTTGGCCTTAGAGCAAGTGTAAAACTTATATCTCTTCTATTTTAATCTCATTTCAGGAAATATTCCATAACTCATAATTGTTTCACATTTCATAACTCACAATTATTTAATAAACACAAAGTTTTCAATTTTCAAGTTTTAAATTCCTCACAGAAATTGCTTTCTAAACTTTCTTTTCTTTCTTTCTTTTTTTTTAAATAGAGGTAGAGTCTCGTTTTGTTGCCCAGGCTGGCCTCAAACTCTTGTGCTCAATGATCCATCCTCCTGCTTCAGCCTGCCGAGTTCTTGGGACTACAGGGACGCACCACTGCACCTGGCTGCTTTCTAAGCTTTCATGAGTGCAACAAAACATTTAAAATCTTTCTGTAAAATAAAGCTTAAGTTAGACTCATATAATCTTTGCTAAAGAGAGAGAATGGAACTGAAATTGTGAAATGGTCATTTCTGGGCCTTTTGGCTGAGATCAAGTGAGATTGTGAAATGAAATGATGATAATAATAACATTCCCTTTGAAATTATTACTTCCAGAAGTTGAAGAAATAACTTTGAAATTGTCCCAATTGCATAAAGTATTTAACTAAGGTGTATAGAAGGCTCTTCAATTCTCATAAAGATTTACATGGTAGAAAAAAACTTTCTGTTGTTAGCAGGTCTATAATAACATTATTTTTTAAAAAATTATAAAAATGATTGTATATATCTTAAAATTTAGACAGCTATAGTTATTTAGTGAATTGCTTGCATGCACAAACTTGAATCAAGCAGACTGAATTCCCATCTGGCTCCACCAGAGCGTTCCCTTTAGGAAGTGATGTCTCAGAGTCTCCTTGCCCTGCCTGCGGGAGGGGAGAACATACTTATCTACACAGTGCCATAGGAGGGTTAAAGGGGGTGCTACATCTAGAACATTTACAGAGGGCTTGGCCAGTGGTAAGTGCTCAGTGCTTATATGTTACTTAAAAATGGTGGAGTATCATTAGCGCAACCTTAAAGAACAGGAGGAAGACAGACAATGAGTAGAACATAATTGGGAATATTAAAAAGAGGCCTGAGTCATAAAGTTCACTAGAGTCCTCTCCTGATACCGGACACTCTGAGATGGTTGTATTTTTATTTTCATTTATGTTAGTACTTCTAAGGCTATTTCTCCCACTCCACAGAAAATACTACATTCTGCCCTGAATTAGAGGTTTTTCCTTTAAGTTCTTTTGTACATATGGGGTATTCCTATAGGATATATTGGTGATAGTGAAAGTTTCAGATCAGAAGTTTTATAGTTGTGCTAAAAATTTAATAGAAAAACCAACATGATTAATTGAAATTAAAAGATAGGCTTTAGAGAAACTATCGGTTCCCTGAAATTTTATATACTGTTTGAAGTATGTGAGCACATGTATAGATTTCCGTCTTTATAGATCCTAAAAGGTTTTGTTTTTAAAGCCACAAATACGTCTTAGACTCAAAGATGCCTGGGGATAATGATTATAAATAGTTCCTTTCACCAGTATGTGTGAGTAAATGGTAAGCAGAGTAACTGTGAAAAATAACACGTGCACTAATTCTCCCCATTAGTCAATATACCTAGGACCATTTTACGTATTGACATTACTTTTTACCATTTTATCATACATTGCCCTAAATTTACTTATCAGTACCTCCCCCACCTCCTGTTCTGAATGGAAATGGAAGGAAGAGGTTAAGCATAGAACATGTTCAGGTTTAGGTTTAGCCAAGTTGCACTAAACAATGACATCAGTGTGTTCCAATGCTCCTGAGTAGGAGATCCACATTCAGTGGGTGCTTAGCAACAGATGTGGACAAGAGCTTCCGAGAGGTCTTTCTTACGCTTGTCTTCTTCAATCTGGAATGGAGAAACAGGTTTGGAAACAGCCACACTCCAGAATTTGGATAGACTAGGTATATAAGAGTGAATGGTGTAGGCTCTGTGGAAAAAAACAGTCTGGGAGAGATCACAG
This sequence comes from Otolemur garnettii, assembly GCF_000181295.1. Lineage (NCBI taxonomy): Eukaryota > Metazoa > Chordata > Mammalia > Primates > Galagidae > Otolemur > Otolemur garnettii. The sequence continues at coordinate 25,284,749 of NW_003852398.1, read as the reverse complement.
CTGAATGTCCTCTATTTCTGTCTGTGAATGAGAGCCCCCAACCTGGCTCTCAGAGTTTTTACTGGAAACGATGGTAAAGGAAGAAAGCCCAGGACTTTTGGGTATAGAAAATGGAGTATAGGCTCGGCACCTATAGCTCAACCGGCTAAGGCGCCAGCCACGTACACCTAAGGTGGCAGGTTCGAATCCCCAGCCCG
>NW_003852398.1:25272976-25284283 GCF_000181295.1 Otolemur garnettii | reverse complement strand
CTCTGTCTCAAAAAAAAAAAAAAAAAAGAAAATGGAGTATAAAAATGTTTGAATGGGTTGACTAATTAAAAATGGAAGGAAGAGCTGGGTGCGGTGGCTCAAGCCTGTAAGCCCCACACTCTGGGAGGCTGAGGCGGGTAGATTGCCTGAGCTTGTGAGTTTGAGATCAGCCTGAGCCAGAGTGAGACCACATCTCTAAAAATAGCCAGGCATTGTGGCGGGCACTTGTAGTCGCAGCTACTTGGAAGGCTGAAGCAAGAGAATCGCTTGAGCCCAAGAGTTAGAGGTTGCTGTGAGCTATGATGCCACATCACTCTACCGAGGGTGACAAAGTGAGACTCTGTCTCAAAAAAAAAAAGGAAGGAGGGATATGGAATTTAGAGAAGGATGTCTGAGTCATGTGCGTGTGTGTGAAAGGCAATAGGGATTCACAAAAGCCGGGGCTTTGGACAAAGAAGGTAACAGCCAGAAAGAAGAAAACCCCCGTCTAAGGAAAGCCTAGGCAGCATGGAAGGAGGATTAGGAGGTAAGATCCAAAAGGGAGAAAAGAAGAGGGGACCCACACAGGTTCTTCCCTTTTTTTTTCCTGTTGTTTGGCAGGCCTGGGCTGAATTTGAACCCACCAGCTTGGGTGTGGCTGGCCCCCTAGCCGCTTGAGCTACAGGTGCCAAGCCGGTTTTTCTCGTTTTTTCTGGTGTTAGAAATTAACTATGATGAGGAAGAAGCCTTTAAAAAATGGAGATAGGATAATGTCAAGATAATGGGAGCAGATAAATAATGAAGAAAGTAGAAAGACAGACTCCAATGAAATAATACTAGATATGGATCTAGGATGAAGAAATAAAGAACTGGTACAGGATACTGTGTAGGTAAAGGTGAAAGCCAGCATGATTGTATTTTTGGTTTGTAATTCCTCTTTTATCTTCCTACATAATTTAAAAACAAATGCATGAAACAGTAATTATAAATCTGCTAATGGGCACATAATATATAAAGTTGTAATTTGGGAAGTAGCAACATAAAGGAGAGAGATGGAATGTATAGGAGCAGAGTTTTTGTATACTATTGAAGCTAATTTGGTATTAACTAAAACATTTTTGTTATCAGTTTAAGACTGATAAGGAATCAGTTTTAGATGTTAAGGAATAACTAAAATCACCAGGAAGACAACAAAAATTATATACAGAAAGGAAATGAGCAGGTGATCAAAATGGTAAACCATACCAAAAAAAAAAAAATACAAAGGCGGCAGTGATGGAGTAACTGAGAAAGAAAGAAGATATAAAATGCAGAGAAATAGCAAAGTGAGAAAAGAAATTCCTTTATTATCAGTACTTTAAATGTAAATGAATTAAATTCTCCAGTCAACAGTTAGAGACTGACAGAATGGATTTAAAAACGATCCAACAACATTTCTCCTTAGTAAAGTATCTCAAGAATGGAAAAAAAAGTATCCAATGTACTCAGTACTTTCATGAAAGCAATTTATGTTTGCTCACACTTTCTTATGAAAGATAGATCACAACTATAGCCCAGGATGAAGGAGAGAAATGGAGGGAAAAGGGAAGAGAGAGGGGAGGTTTGAGAGAGGGGAGGTTTGATAGAGGGAGGGTAAACGGTGGGACCACACCTATGGAGCATATTGCAAGGGTACAAGTCAAATCTATCAAATATAGAACATAAATGTCTTAACACAATAATCAAGTAAATGAGGCAAAAGCTATATTAATTAGTTTGATTTAAGCCCTCCAAATTGTATAAAAAACCAACACATTGTACCCCACATATGCATAAATGTATTCATGATCTATGTGTATATCACTTAATAAAAAGGAAAAAAAAAATAAAAATTAAAAAGATCCAACAATATGATCTCTAAAATAGATTCACTTTAGATTCAAAGACACAATTCCAAGATGCAGTCTGTTCATAATGTAAGGATGGAAATAATACTGTAAAAAATAGTAACCAAGGGTGGCGCCTGTAGCTGAAGCGACTATAGCCACATACACTGGAGCTGGTGGGTTCGAATCCAGCCTGGGCCTGCCAAACAATGACAGCTACAACCAAAAAATAGCTAGGCATTGTGTTAATATGTTAAATTCAGGCTTGGTGCCCGTAGCTCAGTGGTTAGGGTACTGGCCACATACACCATGGCTGGTGGTTGGAACCCAACAACGACAACTACAACAAAAAAATAGCGGGGCATGTGGCAGGTGCCTGTAGTTCCAGCTACTTGGGAGACTGAGGCAAGAGAATTGCGTAAGCCCAAGAGTTTGAGGTTCCTGTGAGCTGTGATGCCACAGCACTCTACCCAGGGCAACATAGTGAGACTCTGTCTCAAAAAAAAAAAAAAAAAAAAAATATATATATATACACATATATAAAGAATATTTATAAAGAATATTTATTTATTCTTTGTTTATTCTTTATATTTGTTTATTTATTAACATAAAGAATATGTTAAAATTATAAAAATATCCACACCTAACCATAGGGCCTCAAACCATGAAACAAAATGGATAGAATTGAAGGAAGAAACAGTCATTTCTATTATAATAGTTGCAGACTTCAATATCTCGCTTTCAGTAATGAATAGAACGACAAGGCAGAAGGTCAGTAGTATGTATCTTGTATGGAAATGGAGAACTTGAGCAATACTATAAACCAACTGAACATAAGAGTCATATACAGAACACTCCACCCAAGTTACCATAATATACATTTTTATCAAAGCACATGAAAAATTCGTCAGGATAGATCATGTTAAATCACAAGATAAGTTTAATAAATTTTTAAAAGATTAAAATCATACAAAACAAAACATCCTCTCTGACCACACTGAAATGAAATTAGAAGTCAACATAGAAAGAAAATTGGAAAATTTGCAAATATATAGAAATTAGGTAGCACATCTTAAAACAACAAATGGGCCAAATAAGAAATTAAAAGGGAAATAATTAGAAATGAATGAAAACAAAGGCACAAAATAGCAAAACTTGTAAGATGCAGTGAAAACAGTGTTCAGAGAGAAATTTATAGCTAGAAATATGTGTCTTAGAAAAGAAGAAAGATCTCAAATTAATAACTTAGCTTATTATATGACTTAAGAACTAAAAAAGAACAAACTAAACTAAAACTATTAGAAGAAAATGATTTAGAGTGGAGATGAATTAAATATGGAATAGAAAAATAATTGGAAGAATCAATGAAAGCAAAAGTTGATTCTTTGAAAAAAATCAACAAAATGTACAAACCTTTAGCTGGACTAGTTTAAAAAAAGAGAGAAGACTTGAGTTACTAAAATCAGAAGTTTAATGAGGACATTTTTGTCCACATAAAAATAAAGAGGATTGTAAGAGAATATGATGGACAATTGTGTGCCAACAAATTAGATAACCTAGACAAAATGGGCAAATTCCTAGAAACACAAAAACTACAAAACCTGACTTAAGAAGAAATAGTCTGAGATAGACTCAGTAACCAAAAACCTCCTAACAAAGAAAATCCCAGGACCAGATAGTTTCATTGGTGAATTCTGCTGAACACTTGTAAAAGAATTAACACAAATCACTTTTGAATTCTTCAAAAAATAGAAAGGCAGAAAATATATTGTATTTGTAACTTATTCTGCAAGGCTGGCATCATTCTGAGAGACATCATAAGACAAAAAAACTACAAACCAACATCAGCTATGAGAATGCACATCTGACAATTAAGTTCATGAACTCATCCTGGTAAAAGTGCTACATACTTCATCATTGAATATCACTATGGTCATCTACAAGGTATGCCCCTTGAGAAGCTATGCACCAATGCTAGTTCCTAGGCCACTCTTCAAAGCAATTTTGGAACTCCTTTTCTGGAATGGCCATCAGAGCTGTCATACGGCATACAAAAACAACAATAATACAACAACAATAATGCATGCCACTCAGCAAGACACCACCACACGTAGACATAAACATACCTGTGAAACACTGATATAGCAAGGTTATGAAATGTTATTGGGTTGTTTGCGCAGTGCTGCCTATGTAAGCATGTACTTGTATGACCACAGTTCATTTCAGAAAAGGCAAAGGGCTATATGGATCTCTCATCAAGAATGTTTAAAAAAACAGATCATGTGTGTGCTTATCTGTGTGACAGGCTATTAAAATCAGTATCTTACACACTGTGTGCCCACAAACTCCTGGTGTCAAGGGTGAAGAGGTAGTTCAGTAGATTTGTGCTCGAGTTTTCTCTGTTGGTTAAATATTCTGAATGTCACCCATGGATACCTAGGTAAAATCAGCAACATGCAGAGATGAAGAGTTCCTAAGAGGCATTGAGGGAGAAGAGTGAGGATGGAAGGGAACCAGCCTCCGATGGACAGGAAGAGGCTCTCATCCCTGGTCTCCCCTTCCTCTGTTTCCCTGCTGCCAGAGGCCTAGATGTACAGCACACACACCCTTTTACTCCTGACGACTACCCACCCTCTATCTAAGCTGGATAAGAAGCACTTTATCCTACATCCTTGGGTGAACATCAGCCAGAGCAATAGAATAATAATGAAACTATAAATAACTAAATTCTTCAAGATTTCTCTAGTGCCTACATACACATTATCCCTACTTCATCTTCATAAATTCTGAATAAAATGAAGGACCATCTTAAGATAATGAATCCCAGACACAAATTAAGAGAATGCTCCAGACACTGGCCAGAAAGGACCTAGGACCTCAGTCCCCTTCCAAGATACTTTCTCTTATATCAGGGGCCTGTTCACCACCTTGTCTGCAACCATCCCCACCCATTGCCATCAGAAGAACACCTCAGATCTCTTCCCTCATTCACAAATTTCTCACAATAGGCATCTCTTTTTGCTGTCATCTGCTTAGCCAACTGTATTTGGCACTCGGCTCTGACCACACTCCTCCTACCTGTCCTTCCAAGACTGTCAAATCTGATGGATGTACTTGTTATCTGTTTTGGCAACTGTTGACTGTTTCCAAAGCAAAGAGGGAAGACATTCTGGAAAAAGTCCTTTGAATTTTCTTACCTTGCTGTGGTTAAGTGGGGATGGGGAGTGATGGCCAGAGACATAAGGGGCCCTTGTCATGAAGGAAACACTGCATGGGGCTCTCCTGATCCCTGGGAACCAAGGGTTTTCCTAGTGGTGTTCTTGTAGCCCTGAAGGATATCTCTGCTGATTAATAGGCCAAAATGAGATAAGGAGCTCCAAATCTCTCATCACGTGGAAGACTGGGATTTCCATCTGATTATTTTTACACCAGTCAGAGTATATGGAACAGAAATGTCTGCGTTCCCTATTAAAAGCTCCATATATTAACAAGAAAAGTGAAATCAGATTATGTTTTCTCCTCTTCTGGGCAAAGCAAGAGTTTCTAGGAATAGGAGAGTGAAAGTCTTTTGACCAGCAGTCTGGCCAGAGGGAGAGGAGATGGCAAGAAGCCAGTCTGGACAGGACTAAGGCTCTTAATGACTGGAAGGAGCGCGTAAGTCTTCAGTGAGCAGAGCTGGTGTCTGGGGTGATGGGCCAGGATTCTGGGTCAGTGTAACTGCTGGTGAGACGCTCCCCCTCCACCTTCCTGCCCAGGCCCTGGGGCCTCCTCCCTTCAGAGTGGAGTGCCGGGCAGGCCCAGGCCTCTTCTCTGCTCATCCTCCTTTTCACTGACAGGGACCTGCCTCTTAGGTACCAGGGATACAGTGAGATGGAACTGTCGAATCTTCTTAGGGACCACTGAAAGCAGTTTGATTCCTCCTCATCACTCCCCCCTCTGCAGGGACACAGAGCACTCCCCAGTAATTGACCAAAATATTACACAGGAATAATTAATATTCCCTGGCCATGCTCAGGAAATATCTTTTCTCCTGGTCACACTCAAGTAGTTAGAAGTCCAGACATTCTGATAAACAAACTCCAGACTCTTGCTGAACCCTAAATCTTCCCCACCCAGCTCAGTTACACCCCAGATTGAGAAATCAGCAGTGGGGACAAGATAATAGCTTCTGGTCTTTTCCTTTCCCCACCTCTTCTGCTTTGAGTCTCTGCTGTTCGGGATCCTTACAAAGTGCATGTGGAGGGTAGAGATCAGAGGGTGGAGGGGTGGAGAGCAGAGGGGCAGCGGCAAAAGCAGGACAAGTCTCACTTGTGTGGTACAGCTGCAGTAGGCCTCACTGGCCTCTGGGGTCAGAGGTGACTGCCACTGCCTATCCTCTAATATGAGAGACCAAGAAGGACTCATTCAGATCCCCTGTGGGATCTTTGGGATAGCCAAAGCCCCAGTCCACAGGCCTCCTCTTGCCTCCTTGGTCTCTGCATCTTGTGGGGAGCCCCAGTGACTTTCAACCAAGGTCATCTTGCCCTAGAGACCTGTGTCCTGCACACTGAATTCTTCTCTCTATCCCTAATGCTGGCCTTTGGTGAAAGCTCATCCACATGCCCCTTATAGTGATCCTGTTGTCCTGTCTGTCCGTCAGTCTGATGGTGGTTCTGCTCTGGCCTAGGCAAGGAATCACCCAATTTTACAATCTCATAGCTACATAAGTGATTTTGCAACTGCAAATCCCTGGAAAACAGACATACTCTATCATCTTGTTATAATGTCATATAATAGCTCATATAATCTCATGCCCCTTGCCCTGGGGCATCTCTTCACTTACTTTCAACAGCCCTGGGGAGCTTTTCTTACAGAGGAAATGAGAAGCCCTGAGCAGTTAGGCTGGTGCCCAGACTCACACAGCGAGTGGTGCATGGTGTCGGCACTCAGACCGTGGCCTCACGTTCGCCAGTTGTCTTCAGGCGTTTGTGCTGCTATGATAAACAACTTCAGACTGGGCAACACATAAACAACAGAAATCTATTGCTTGAGGTTTGAGAGCTGGGAAGTCCAAGATGAAGGCGTCAATAGATTCTTTGTCTGGTTAGGGATTTCTCTGCGTCCTAGATGGCCTCTTCTGTGTGTCCTTATATGGCAGAAGGGACAGACACAGACTCCTTCGAGCCTCTTTTGTAATGTCACTAATCATCCAATCACCCACTAAGGGCCTTACCTGTTAATACTATTGCATCAGTGGTTAGGTTTCAACATATTCATTTTGGGGACAAACATTCTAACATGGCACCAAACTTCTCCCTGTCTGCACAGGGCCACGGGCTGAGGATACAGAGCACACAACACGGCACGGGTGTGGTGTCTAGGATTTCTAAGTTTATATTTTGTGCGGAACACAAATGTCAGCAAGAGCTAAAGTACTGTGTTAGGTGGTCAGCAGCATGCACAGCGGGACAGGTATGTGGGAGCAGGTAATGGGCACTGCCTCAGGGGGCCCTGTCGATGGAGGGAGGATGGCAGGGCAGAGAACCACCCTGCTCAGTGGTCCATGCCACAGTCCACAGAGGAACTGAGGGTGGGGGTGAATATTAGACCTGGGCAGGGGTGAGGCAACTCATAGAGATAACTTTTCTGTGTGTCTGCACTTTTCTGTGGGTTACACGTCCACCGTCACACAGGGATCAGCATTGTGGCACAAGGTCACAGGCTCTGGGGTGAGGAGCTGACAGGGGCCTCTTATGGGACTCTATGGCACACAGTTGGCCTCTGCAAAGTCAGCAGGAATCCCGAGCATGGCCTCCCTGCCCATCTGGGCAGAGGCCAGCGTTGCTCAACCTTCTGCACTGTGTGGATTCTGACTCCTCTAGGCATGAGAAAGTGAAACCCTTTCCAACTTCTGCTTTTTTTTTTTTTTTTTGCAGTGTTTGGCCAGGGCTGAGTTTGAACCCGCCACCTCCAGCATATGGGGCCAGCTCCCTACTCCTTTGAGCCACCAGTGCCACCCCACTTCTGCTTTTTAATAAATAAAATCACTTCTAGGAATAGGAACTGAAAGGTCCCCCCACCAGGACCCTCCCCCTGGACTGGGGGAGGACTTTAATATGGAAACAAGGAAGCTGGGAGAGCTGACCTACCCACTAGCTAGGGTCAGGAAGGCGGCTCCTGACTCTGACTCGGCCTGTTCCTTTCCAGCTCCTCTTCTCCAGGTATTGGCCTGTTCTTCCTACAATTCCTGTTCCTTACGTCTTCCTTTTGGAGAAAACTGGGATGATCCTAGAGGGAACTGCCTCTGTCTGGAAGGGTTGTTGAACACTTCCCAGGGAAAGGGTGAAGTACCAGGAGTTCCCTTGACTTCTGATCATAAACACTCTGCTTCCAGCATCTGGTAAGTGAGAGGCCTTGTGAGATGACAACTGGGATAAAAACTGGGCTGCTTGTTAAGACAATGAGAGGGAAAGCTCTGACACCCTCAGAGGATAGGAGAGAGTTAGGTCTGACTTGTTTCATTTCAGCCATGAATTCAGAGCAGGTCTCCCTTCTGACATTCATCAGGTTCTGAGTACAACACTCTCAAATACTTTTGCTGCTCCCAACCCTACCAACCCACAGCGTGGGAGGCAGTGCATCCCTCATCTAGATCCTCTCATACTAGGAGTTTTCCTATAGAGATTAATTTGGACAAATATGGCAGGGTGTGACACTAATGTCCCTTAGAGCCTAAGCTGGAATCTCTTGACATTTAATGCATAGACACATCCCAAGATCAGAATCAGCTGCAGGCATTGTCTGAGATAGCCTGGAATAATCCATCAATCAATTTGTCAAGCTAGAGAACCCAAGGAATAGGGACCTGAGAGTTGGGAGGTTCAGGATTAGGTGTCTAATAGACATTTTAATTCCTCTAAATTATTTATCTGCAGTCAAGAACCCTGTTCTTACCACGGAACACTAAATCTTTCCATTGTAGATGCCTTTAATGCAGGGGTCCTCAAACTTTTTAAACGGGGGGCCAGTTCACTGTCCCTCAGACAGTTGGAGGGCCGGACTGTGGACCCGGGACAAGTCAGCTGCTAAGCAGGACAGGTAGTGGTGGCAAAACACTCAGCGGGCCAGATAAATGTCCTGGGCAGGCTGCATGTGGCCCGCAGGCTGTAGTTTGAGGACCCCTGCTTTAATGAATGTGTGTGTGTGTGTGTGTGTGTGTGTGTGTGGTGGGCTAAAGGAAGAAAGGTGGCAATTCCCACCATCTTTAGAAAATGCCCTGTCCAGCACATACACCGTTGACCTGTGGAAATTTATTGTGCTAGTCTGGAATAAATCAAATTGATTTTTCCCTTCACCTTTGCTGATAATGATCAAATAGGAAAAAATGTCTGGGATTTGGGCCACATTGGTCTCTGGCTTCAGGGACTTCTCTGATGTCTCAGACACTACATCAGTGCTAAAGCCAGGTTCTAGTTCACTCTAAGTACATTTGTTCAGGGATCAGGATAATTGGTATGGAATGAACTATCCATAACTTTGCATGGGCAATCCACTGATCTTTGTTCTTCATTCTGTAGGCTTTGGCTCATGAAATTAATGTAGTGGGTTATGATCAGCATTACAAAGAACCCAAACAGGTGAAAGAACATTCATAGAATGGAATGGAATAGAGTAGAATAGAATAGAATAAGATGTCAGAGTACAGAGTGGTTTAAGGAAAATCATTTTATAATACCTTTGATTCATTCATGTGCATGAGTTTGGGTGCATGTGTGCTTGGTTCCTATATGAATTATATTATATCCCTTACTGTAATTCTCATTCAATAAGTTTAGGAAGAAGCTCCTTCCAGGGTCTGGTTCTCCTTTTTTATTGTAATTGTCACTCTCTACTGACCCTGGTCCTAGGCCTCCCTTTAGAAGGGCTCCTCAGCCCCTATCTGGAAGAAGGTATCCAGCGATATAATCTGGGCAGAATGCTCAAAGAGCAGAGCTCAGGGGCAATTGCAACCAAGGGTGGCTTTGATAACCTCTCCCAAACTTTCAGGTCAGTGCTCCAGGAGGCTCATGCACACAAACACATAGGCACACTGACACCTCTGGAAGACACACCAACCTCATGCAGAGCAAACCTGCCCTCCCTGGTGTAGAAATGGGTTGGCACAGCCACAGAGAAGTCCTGGGGCTGGGGCTCAGGCGGGTCTAGGGTGCAGCTGGTGGACCTTCACCATGGGCACGGGACAAATGGGTCACATGGGCAAGGACTAGAGCAAGATAGTTAGAGCTGTGCTGCAGGGTCTCTGGCTCTTTCCCATGGGGCTCAGCACTGGAGGCCAGGTGGGCAGACAGGTTTGGAGATGCTGGGTGGATTCATAGTCACGACTATGCAAAAGGTCTGGGAAAGCATAGGGTTTTATACCCAGCTCCTGCATTCACCATGGTCAGTCAGTAGCTTGCACTAGCCAGTACCCAGCCCAGCAGAATGTGCTTTAGAATGGGGTGCATATGAATAGGCTTCATCCTCAGCAGGTAGATGGAATTTAGAAAGGGAAGTTAATTTATCTGTCAACTAGCAAGTTAATAACACAAAGTGCACTGTATTTCATTAATCAAATGAAAATGTGTTAAATACCCTCTGGTACTAGAAACACACTGGCAAAGAGTCTTGTGGAAATATTTTATGGTAAGTGCCAAGATCCATAGATGCATAATATGCCAAGCATTTAATCCCAGATGAGGCAATACCTTCTGGGAGTAACTGGGTTAAAAAATGGCCCATTCAAGGTCCCCAACCCCATCTTCCCCCTGCTTGTGCTCTTGCTGCACTCCCTGTGTGTCAGTCAGATACAGTGTTGTAGGGAAGGGGAGACTTTGATTCCTTACCCTACCCAGCCCGCCAGCTGTCCCTGCAGAGACACCAGGGAAGACTCTGAAAGCCCCACCTCCCTGCTGCATTCTCCAGCCAGGCTGCAGGGATTCCACTCCCACCTGGTAACTATCCTACTCCCTTCCCTCCACATTCTATAGGTTACTTCTTTCCCATAGTGGATTAGCTAAAAGTAACCATATTATGTAGCGTTTGATGAGAAGAAACTAAGTACTGTAAACCAAAATAATTATTGTTACATCTGTGATAGTTTAGCAACAGATGAAGTCAGTGATCATATGGTGGGTCACAAATTCTTCCTAAGACAAGTGAGGCACCAAGAAATTGAAGACTTACATACAGCTCCAGGAACAGGGCTCTCTGCCCCCTTTTGTCTGACAGGTCATGGTCTGGAATGGTTGCGTGGGAACCCTGACCTGGCTTGTGAGCCAACTGGGAAACAAGGCTGAGAAAAAACAACTTAAGCCAGTTTAAAACATAAAGTCTGAGAATGCCTGGAGAAGCTTACACTATCTCAGGCCAAGCAGTAAGACCAAGAAAATGCAGCCTTTCTCCGACTTCTTCTTCTTCTTCTTCTTTTTTTTTTTTTTTTTTTTTT
>NW_003852398.1:25268947-25271447 GCF_000181295.1 Otolemur garnettii | reverse complement strand
GTCCTCCGGTGCCACCTACAGCAGAGAGATATAGAGGTGACTTTTATTTGCTTGGTCTTTTATTGGTCATGAAATATGTCCTGAAAATTGTGAAGGAGCAGACACCTACGTCAGGGGAGAGAAACAGAACAAAAGAAAAAAGCCTTTGTGGGAATGAGGGAGACTGTTCTGCTACTCAGGTCCTCTGGTCACCACATTCCTGCTTTGGAGGCTGACCTCTGGGGGCGTTCTTCAGGGACCCCACCTTTGCCGCTGCCTGAAGGATGGTGCACACTGCTTGAATGAGTGCATTTTGCTTGCTTGGGTTTTAACCCAGCTGTCTTTGCTGTGGTCTTCATTGTTGGAGAAAACCCCAAGCCAGAGAGCTGAGTCAGGTGATCCTCATGCACCCTGTCCGTCCTAACTCATGGGCTCTTCTGCTTTCTTAGGTCCTTCTGCTGCTCACTGATGTGACGGAGCTCCCACCATTCCCTCGCCCTCTGTTATCTGCACCCTGAACCACTGTTTTGCCACAGCGTTGGCATTGGGATATTTTATCCAAGGCGGAGGCCATGAACATTGAGAAAGCCATTGCAGATGGGAACTTGCCAGAGGTGGTCTCTGCCATCAGGGAGACTGTGAAGATAATGTCCAGGACACCAGTCAACATTGCTGTGACAGGAGACTCTGGCAATGGCATGTCTAGCTTCATCAATGCACTTCGGAACATAGGACATGAGGGGGAAGACTCGGCTCCTGTTGGGGTGGTAAAGACTACCCACACATGTGCCTCCTATTTATCTCCCCACTTTCCAAACGTGGTGCTGTGGGACTTGCCTGGCACAGGGTGTGCCACTGACAGCCTGGAGAACTATCTGATGGAAATGCAGTTCAGCCGCTATGACTTCTTCATCATCATTGCATCTGAACAGTTCAGCGTGAGTCATGTAATGCTTGCCAAAACCATTGAGGACATGAGAAAAAAGTTCTACATTGTCTGGACCAAGCTGGACATGGTCCTCAGCACAAGTGCCCTCACAGAAGGGCAGCTACGTCAGAGTATCATAGAAAATATTCTGGAAAATCTTCAGAAGAAGCAGGTATGTGAACCCCCTATATTTCTGGTCTCCAGCCTTGAACCTTTATTGCATGACTTCCCAAAGCTTAGAGACATGTTGAGAACAGATCTCATAAAAATTAGGTGCCATGACCTCCTTCAAAAGCTGTCCCACACCTGTGAGATGGTCATTAATGACAAAGTGACCTCCCTGCAAAAGAAAATAACCACACAGTCTTTCCAGGATGCCTGTGGCATCTCAGATGCAGATGATTTGGCTGTGTGTCTGAATGCCTACCAGTCGTTCTTTGGCGTGGATGATGAATCTCTCTGGCAGGTGGCACAAAGAATGGGGAGGATATTCACAGACTACATGAACATCATGAAGCCTCGTGATGTGCAAGTTCTCAGCAAAAGGGATTGGAAAATGACTTGCATGACTTGTGCGGTCATGAAGGCATTCCTCAGTCTCCTGAGCTACATCCCATGGCTAGGTGACTATATCATCTGCTACTTCAGAGGAATGAAACACAGGCTCTTACTTGCCATAGTTGCTGAGGACACAAAGACTATCCTAAGGAAAGTCCTGGAAGACTCCATCATCCCACAGTGAAAGCCAACTTGGGAGAAGTCTAGCAGGCTCTAAGGTAACACTAGGGAGTTCTCTTCGCAATAGGGTACACTTTCCTCCACTCTAATCAGTTAATATTTTCTATTTCTTAGTCTTATGCATTCCCTGAAATGAATTACGAAATTTGCTTAACTTCCTAGCACAAATGAGGGTACAGTTCATGGGAGGTTGCAGCAAACAATTGTTGAACTTATTAAATCAGTTTCCTGGACCCACAGTATGGGAATTATGCTTTCAGTTGCAAAGTGGCAGGTATATCCAGAACTGGATCTTTCCCCCTGCTTCGTTAAAGTTAACATCATTCTTCTTCATTAAACCTTTTGATAGGTAGTTAGTTAGGAAAGGTTCTCCTGGGAAGGAGGACAATGGTGGGGCCATTCGGCCTCCATCTTGGTGCCTCCCACCTTCATTTAAAAACAAAATTTCTTTTTTTTTTTTGAGACAGAGTTTTTCTCTCACCCTGGGTAGAGTGTTGTGGCATCATAACTCACATTAATGTTAAATACTTGGGCTTGAGCAATCCTTTTGGCTCAGCCTCTGATGTTACTGGACTACAAGTGTGTACCACCACTCCTGACTAGTTTTTCTATTTTTAGTAGAGATGGGGTCTCACTCTTGCTCAGGCTAGTCTTGAACTCCTGAGCTCAGGAAATCCACTTGTCTTGGCCTCCCAGGGTGCTAGTGAGAACACATGTGGTGGAAATAAGATGGAGCTCGTCAGGCTAGGGCCATCATGACAAATCTGGTCTGGTCGGTTTAGGTCCTACCTGACCTTCACCTTGTGTGTCTCATTCTTGTTATTTTGAAGATTCAGCTCTAACCTAAAAGTATAT
>NW_003852398.1:25255252-25268614 GCF_000181295.1 Otolemur garnettii | reverse complement strand
GCTGTTTTGGGTCATGAGTTATACTGATTATTGTTTATTATGGGTCATAGGTATGCCAATTATTGTTTAAAATAAAGGTTGACACGGTTTTTACTTTGAACTCTAATGTATAAAACTGTAATTTTTGGAAATAGAAGAACAGAGCAGTCTTGAAAAGGCTACTCTCACTGTTCTCCAGAATTCTGGCAAATAAAGTGTGGTAGACCTATCCCGGTCTCCGCATATTGGTTGACAGTAATAGGTGACCAGACCCTCTTCATCCAGGAACATTCCTGGCCATGAAGGGAACCCTAGACTGCTCTGGTAAGTCCTGTACCAGGGAAGCCTAGCAGTTGTCTGGACAGGTGGGCCCTGGGGGTGCAGTGCTTGAATACTCCTAGCAGCACTGCCTGGAGATTTCTCCTGGGAGTTTTGGGGCTCTGCTCTCATGCACTCGCCCTCGCTGACCACTGAGGTCCACCTGCTTTATTCTGGTTGTGTGCTGAGAACTTTAGTTCTCATCAGTTCTGGTTTCACTCTTGAGAAATCTGCTATTTCTGTCTGTATCTGATCAGTTTATGGCAGCTCAGGCCTCAATAACAAATGGTAGCCCACTGGGGTGTATTCTGTCTAATTGGTCTCAGTATGGGTACCTGCCTATGATTGAAAAGACAATGACATTTTACTGTAACATGGCCTGGCCAAAGTAGTATCTTGAATCCAGAGAAAAGTGGCCTGTAAATGGATCCTTAAATTATTATATCATCCTACAGTTGCAGCGCTTTGTCAAAGATCAGGGAAATGGGGTGAAATCCCCTATGTACAAGCCTTCATGACCTTGCATAATAAGAAGCTGATTCTAAGAATAATCCGCTTATGGTACTAAAGGAAGTAAAACCAGAAACAAAGGGAGAGCGGGGGTGGGGGCGGTGGGGGGGGGGAGAATCAAAAGATGGTGTTAATGTTCAGGTGGAGCAGGACGTTTTAGAGGAGGGTGCAGTGTCTGCTTCCAGAGGACTCAGGACACCAAGTGCTCTGGCACCAGACAAAGAGGAGCTTGCTCCTCCTCACTCTGCTGAAGGAAGTTTGGAAGTGGTCTCCCCACCTCACACCTGCCAGGGGATTTGATTCAGTCAGAGGACCCAAGGAGGTAAGGCGGGGCAATACCCTCTGTGCCAAATGCCAGTGGGAATAAATCAGCAGGGCCAGCCTGCTGGACACTATTGGACCATATGCCTTTCTCCACCTCTGATCTGTTAAACTGGAAAAATACCAACCGCCTTACCATTCGGATCCTGTTAACGTGACTGAACTAATTACTATCTTTGCTACTCAACACCCCGATTGGGCAGATATACAGGCTCTTTTAAATCTAATTCTCACCAGTGATGAAAGGTGGCTGGTGCTGGATCAGGCAGGGGAAGAAGCTGCCGATTCCAGGATGAGGATGGGGAGATTACACCAGTGCCAGAGGAAGCTGTTCCGTTGACAGAGCCAGACTGGGATCCAAATAATGGTTGGTTGCCCCTCTTCCTTTCAACACAGAAAGGAGTTCCCAAGCAAAAGAGTCTAAACATGGTACAGGCTGTGCAGCAAAAAGCAACTGAGGACCCATCTGAGTTTCTGGGAGAATATGTGAGTACCCAGACATGGAATCTCAGGCTCCTGAAAATCAGTGAATGCTAAACCTGACTTTCATTTTTCAAAGTGCTCCAGTCCTGTGGAAGAAATTACAGAGCCTGGATGGGGCTGTAGGAATGAACACTTCTCAGCTGATAAGTCATTGTTTACAGGGTTTTCAACAATCAAGTGCATCAAAAAGCCCAGGCTGGTACTATTTTTCTTGAGATCACCAAAGATAAAAGGGGGAAGGGAAGGAGCCCCAGGAACAGGATCAACCAATCTTGATTAAGGAAAGCTAGTGTGCCTAGTGTAAGGAGGGAGGACACTGAAAAAACGAGTGCCCCCAAAACAAGAGAGCTGAGGAGTTGGGTCGCATGCCCAACTGTGAGATGGTCAAACTGGATGGCTCCGAGGATGACTGAGGGTGTCCACGACCTCAAATGGATTTTCTGTCCTGTATCACCATTGCCCCCCAAGAGTCTCAGGTATAAATAAGAGTAGGGGGAAAGACTGAACTTCCTGGTGGATGGGAACAACATTTTTAGTCCTCAATACCCCACTCTCTCCTCTGACAAAACAGTCCATTCTGGTGACAGGAGTGACTGGACAATTGGAACATAAGTTCTTCCTTAAACCTATTGAATGCTCAATTGGAGAAAAAAGAATGACCCACCGATTTCTGAATATGTCTGATTGTCTTGTTCCTTTGTTGGGAAGAGACTTGTTACCTAAACTAAATGCTCAGATGACTTTTATTCCAGAGAATCACAGCCTCCAGTTGGAGGTTCCAATGAGCACACTTGGCAGCTACTTCTCCAACAACCTGAAACTGAGACCCAATGGCCAAAAGAAGTCAACAAGCAGGTAAGCCCCTGGGTCTGGACTCACGAAACTCCTGGAAAGGCCCTCCGGGTCACTCCTGTGGAGGTCTGTCTGAAACCCAACATGCCACTTCCTTGAAAAGATCAATACCCACATAAATGAGAGACATTAAGAGGAGTAGCTCCTTTGATTAATAAGTTTAAAGCCTGTGGACTTATAAGGCCCTGTCAATCTCCTTGTAATACTCCCATAATGCCAGTGAAAGCCGGGAATGGAGGAATACAGGACCTGGGGGCAGTAAATGAGGTAGTGCAGGATATTCATCCCATGGTGCCGCTAACTCCCATGCCCTCTTAAATGACTTACCATCAAAGGTGACCTGGTTTTCAGTTTTGGATTAAGGGGACATTTTCTTTTGCATCCCACTGGGCTCCCAGTCTCAGGCACGATCCAGACACCCTTAAGAAGGAACAGTTATGCTGGGTGATGTTTCCCCCAGGCTTCAAAAACACACCCACTATTTTCAGGGAATCTGGCACAGGACTTGTTAGACCTTATATTAGAAGGTGGACAGATTCTCCAACATCTAGATGACTTGTTTGTCACTGGGCAGCAGTTTCAGGACTGTTTGTGTAACACTATCTTGACACTGAAATCACTTGGCAAACTGCACCTACAAAGTGTCTAAGAGAGTAGCCCAAATTTGCCAGCAGAAAGTAAAATTTCTTGGGTTTTTTTTTTTTGAGACTGAGTCTCAAGCTGTTGCCCTTGGTAGAGTGCTATGGCTTCACAGCTCACAGCAATCTCAAACTCTTGGGCTGAAGCGATTCTCTTGCCTCAGCCTCCCACGTAGTTAGGACTACAGGTGCCCACCACACTGCCTGGCTGTTTTTTGGTTGCAGTTGTCATTGTTTGGCAGGCCCAGTTCAGATTCAAACCTGCCAGCTCCCATGTACGTGGTTGGTGCCCTAGCCGCTGAGCTATAGGTGCCCAGCCTTCTTGGGTTCTTGATTGATCTGGGCAGTGCAGCCTACTTGGGAGCAGAAAAGACTTGATTTTACACATCACAAGACCCAATACAAGGAGACAGCTGAAGAGATTTCTGGGAATGGTGGGTTTTTGTAGGATCTGGATTCCAAATTACGGTCTCATTGTAAAGCCCTTGTATAAGGTCCTGAAGGGATCTGAGGAGGAGCCTCTGACCTGGACAAAGAATGTGAGGGAGACTTTGAACAGCTTGACCTGTTACTGACTGAGGCACCCACACTAGAACTGCCAGATCTGACAAAACCATTTGATTTGTGTGTTTATGAAAAACAAGGACTAAGGCTGCCATGCCTCCATCAGTTACTTATTTGTCTAAACAGTTCAACTTCACAGCCTCAGGCTGGCCAGTCTGCCTGAGGGCAGAAGTGAGCTTTTAAAATAGGCAAAGAAATTTACATTGGAGCAACTAGTCACAATGTACGTTCCCCAGCGGGTACACACAGCTGGATGGATGGAGGAATATCAGGCAATCCTCCTTGACAGTCTGGGAATGACTTTGGAATTAGTGGCCAAAGTCTACCACTCTTCTTCCTGACCCTAGCCAGGAGCCCTTAGACTATCAGTGCCTTGAAGTGATTGAACAGGTGTCTTCAAGCCACGCTGATCTTTCAGATTGCCCTTTTCAAGTAGATTGGACTTTGTAGATGGAAGCAGTTATGTGCAAAAAGGAACATGGAGAGCTAGCTATGCAATGATAACTATGCAAGAAATGAAACGAAAGCCCTTCCTCCAGGAACTTTAGGCCAGAAAGCTGAATTGATTGCACTAACAAGGGCTCTGGAGTTGTTGGCAGGTAAAGTGGCTAATATTTATATTGACTCAAAGTACTCCTGTTTAATCTTGCATGCACATGGATGGAGCCATCTGGAAAGAGAGAGGGCTGTTGACAACAGGAAAGAAGCAGATCAGAAATGCTCCAGAAGTCTTCACCTGTTGTAAGCCGCTTTGCTTTCCTGTAAAGGGGCAGTCATACACTGCCCAGGTCACCAGAGGGGACAGACTAGACTACAGAAGGAAACCGCTTAGCAGATTTGACAGCTAAGCAAGTTGCAAGGATGGAGGGATTGGCTCCTTTGATGCCCTCTGTGAACCTGGCAGAGTTCTGGGCCTCCTATGACAAAGCTAACCAAGAGTGGACAGAAAAAGAGGAATCCAAAAAGAAAGAGAGGGGTGGTTGATGGATGACCAGGGAAGAATCCCATTATGCCAGCGCATGGTACCTCAAACCCTCCAGTGAGTACATGAAATAACCCATTATGGGAAGGAGTCTCTGGCGGAATTCATCCGTTCATGGATAACAAGCAGACAACTTACCCAGATCATCAGAGAAATCACCTCCCAGTGTCTATTGTGCATGAAAAACAACGCAAAGACTGAGAACCAAGAAAGGAACCCACTACAACAATACCAACAGGCAGTCCTCTTTCATGATTGGTAGTTGGATTTTTCCCAAACCCCTCTTCCAAAGGCTTAAAGTATCTCTTAGTCCTTGTAGACACTTTCTCAGGCTGGGTGGAGGCATTTCCAGCCTGGACTGAGAGAGCAGCAGAGGTTATAAAGGAACTTCTGATAGAAATATTTCCTCAGTATGGGCTCCTGAAAAGCCTCCAGAGTGATAATGGACCCTCCTTCATCACTGAGGTAACTTGACAGGGAAGCAAGTTTTTAGGAATACAGCGGAGACTAAATACTGCATGGAGATCTCGGTCATCTGGGAAAGTGGGGAAGATGAATCACAGCTGAAGAAACATCTCGCCAAACTGTGTCAAGAAACCCATTTAGGGGTTAGGATCAGGTATTGCCCCTTGCCTTAGTCCAGGTCCAGGTAGCCCCTAGAACAGTGGTTCCCAACTTTCCCAATGCCACAGCCCTTTAAAACAGTTCCTGTGGGTCACAACCACAGGTTGAGAACCCCTGCCCTAGAAGCAGGCTTAAGTTAAGCCCTTGTGAAATTGTGTATGGGAGACCCTTCCAGGCAGTCTCAGTCCTAATTCCTTTTCAGGCAGAGTGTGATCTCAGGGTACAAAAGCACGTGCAGCACAGTCAACAGGTGTTGTCTTTAATCCATAAATTCTCTCTCCCCAGCTCTGCCCTGACCCCAACTGGAAATCTGCACCCCTTCCAGTCTGGAGACCAGGTCCTTCTCAAAATTTGGAGAAACGGGGCAGATGAGCAGTTACAGGGAAATGCACTGGCCCTTGGGATGTCCTGCTCACCACTCTTACCACAGTTAATCTGGCTAGATTAAAGACCAGGACTCATCACACCTGAGTGAAGCCTTACCTGTTGATGGACACAGCAGAACAGGATGTGGTGCCCAACAACTGAAAGACAGAACTGATCAAGATCAAGATTAAGACATGGCCACAAGACTCACTCTCTTCCTCTTCATAGCTCTTCTGATCTTGGGGACTTTGGGGAATGAATAAGACATGATACCCTTCCAATGGGATGAGAATATTTGGACTTAGTTGGCTAAGAATGTTATGAATGTATCTGATTTTTGTATAGCAGGTGGAACTCACATAGACCAGGTATTTACATCTTGTTTAATAGGAGTTTGTATTCCTTTAGAAATGTTCAGGAATTTCACTGTGTTCCACCACAGCCAAAGGAATCTCACCTGTCAGGATTTGTATGGGCATGGACTGCAAGATGGAGGAAGGAAAGGGATATATTTTCTATTTATCTTAAAATAGTTACACCTGGTGAAGATTGTGTAAATTCTTAGGATGCACCACCCCTGTGTCAATTTAACTAATAACTTGCTTCAATGTCATAAGACAACTACCGTATCTTGTGCCTATATACATACTAAAATCCCTAAGGGATGATTTTGGTATGTGGACAACAGGCCTTTTTTTATGTTCCAGCTAATACCACAGGAGGGCCTTGTTCTCTAGGGAGATTAGTACCATTCTTGCCCAGGGCACAGGACCTGAATAACACCTAATCTGGAAGGAAGTGGCAGGCCAGTTAATGTCCCAGGTTACTGGAATGATGTCCACCTCTTCAGCCCAGCTGAGTATTTTTCCTTGTCTCTATTTGTGATTCCAGCTATGGTAGTTAAGTTAAATATTGAGATGGGTAGGCTAGCTTGTGCCATGGTAAAAGCACTGAATGCCACCTCATGGCCATTAGTGCACTAAGCATAGAACTCCAACACATCTGAGAAGCTGTCTTAGAAAACCAAGCCGCCATTGATTATTTACTTCTGAGACATAATCACAGGTGTGCAGAATTTAAAGGAATGTGCTGTTTCAATTTAGCAGATAATTCTCGATTAATAGAACACCATATTCAATAGGTACAAAATATACTTCATGATATCACCCAAAGAGAAGGCTTTCCTGGTTTTAGTTTTAGTCAGTTATTTTCTTGGTTCCCTGATTCAGGTTGGTTGAGAGTCTTAGTCTTTGGAGTAGGGATTATTTTCTTTCTAGGAGTATTTGTGGATAGCTGCATCCAATGTACCCTGTGTTTCATGTCTACTTGTGCTACATGTTGGAATTACAGTTCCCCTGGGTATGATAAGGTTGACTCTTGTACTATGCAACTAATCACAATGATTATTTTCATTCAAAATCAACTTCAGAGATATGAAATGTAATAATGAGAGTTGGGAAATGAGAGCACCTGTGGTAGAAATAAGATGGAGCCGGCTAGGCTGGGGCCAACCTGGTCTCCTCAGTTTAGGTCACATGACCTTCACCTTGTGTGTCCCTTTCTTGTTTTGTAAATTCAGCTCTAACCTAAAAGTGCATATCTTGAGTCGCTTAGGGCAATTGATTTAAGAAATGAACTTCTAAATTAGAATGTTGTTTTGGGTCATGGGTTATGCTGTTATTGTTTATTATGGGTCATAGATTATGCTGATATTGTTTAAAATAGGAGTTAACACTGTTTTTACTTTGAACTTTAATGTATAAAACTTTAATTTTGGGGACTGGAAAAACACAGCAGTCTTGGAAATTCTGACTCCTCACGCTGTTCTCCAGAATCCTTGCCTTCTGACAAATAAAGTTTGGTGGACCTATTCCTGTCTCTGCATTTTGACTGACAGTGATTGGCGGCCAGATCCTCTGTGGTAACAGTGTTGAACTCTGGATTTTGGAGGGGTACAAGAGAGTTTTCTGTGCTGCTAGAGGGTCCTATTTCTTTTTCTTTCTATTTCTTTCATTCTTCTTTTTGAGATGCTATTCCTATAGGAAATATCAAAAACTTGTATAGCAGTAAAAGAAATGTATGGATGTAATTAATTTAAACTGGACATAAAAGTTTTATGTACTATTATGTAAATTCTATTTCCTAATGATAAAAAAACTATTTTCTAAAAGAAGGAGAACTAGTTTTTTAAAAGGAGGAAGTCTTCATATAGGTACTACTGATAGAGAACAATTACCAAAATATTAAAGAAAAAATAAGGTGTTAGATTTTATTTAAGGAATACTGCCCAGTAAAATAGAAAAATAGGGTGTTTGTGCTTACTTGCTTGTGTGTACAGAAATGTGGCTGCTTCTAAGTGGAAGGGTGGATGGATATGGGACAGGGAAGACATATTATTGTGTGTACCCTTATATGCCTCTTGAATTTTGAACCAATTAGTGTGTATTTTATTTAATACATGATTTATTAAGAAAAATTAAAAATTAGGGCTGTCAGGGACACGAGGTTACAGCCATAAATACTGAGTCTCTAGAGAATTGACCCGAAAGCTATGAATAGCATTGGTCCACACTCAGCACCTGTGTTTCTGACTCCTGGTTCAGGTTCTTCCTGTTCTCATCTTGGGTCTGGGTGGAGTGACCTGTCAAATGTCACTGGGAAACTCCAACTTCCCTGCCTTACCCTCACTGATCATATCAAAAGGTAAGAGAACCTTCTGACCTGGGGTCATGTTACCTTTCACTTTTCTTTCCTGGTAATGACTGTGCTGTGGGAAAGAGGAGCCTTTGGAAGTGTGGCTTTGATACAGGAAAGCAGACTCCCAAACTGGGGGATAGCATGAAGATCAAGTGCATTCTTGGCTTTGCCCAGGAAGGAATTCAAGAAACGGGGATTGAACAGAGTGAAGCAAAAGAAAGTTTATTGAAGTAACAGAGAAACAGAAGAAAGGCTTCTGAATAGGCCCTTGTGAGTTTCTAGGGTCTGATTTTGTACATTTTACTTTATTTTATGTTAAGTAGAAGGAGAATTATTCACAAGATTTCTGGGAAAGAGGTGGGGAGTTTCCAGAACTGAGGGTCCCTTCCCATTTTAAGCCATTTAGGGTAACATCCAGGAGTTGCATGCATTTGTAAACTATCATGGTGCTGGTGTGAGTTTCTTTTAACATACTAATGGATTGAGTAGTGAGGGTAACCTGAGGTCATTTTCTTTGTTGCTGTTACCATCTTGGTTCTAACTGGTTTTGGCCAGTTTCTCCACTGTCTCCTGTTTTATGAGAGACCTTGGTTTGTGTCTTAGGATTGATTCCTTATAGAGCCGGGCCTGTTCATTCCTATATCAGCTTCACTTTTCTGTTCTTGGAAATACAGGGGGTCTGAAAGGCACAGAGCTTCTCCCTTCTCCACTGTCAGTCAGCTTCATGTGGAGAGTGGGCATAGGTCAGAGATGATACAAGTCCTGCCAGAGACCTGGTACACAGTTCAAGCATTCAGGGTGGTAGTCCCTTTTTTTCCTGTGATGACCCCAGGAACATGCAGGGTCCTTCCACACAGGGCCTGCATTTCATGCTGGAGAATAGGTCTGTAGTAGAGGAAGTTTGTAGGTCCTTAGCAATGAAAACTTTTGAATGGATGTGTCCATTGTTTGTTTTTGGCTTTCTGATATTCTGTTATGGTTCTATACTAACTTATAAATATGTTACAAGGTCTAAGTCATTAATAGGGCAATGAATGTTGGCTGATATCATTTTTGTGCCTTTCATTTTATTTGGCAAACATAAGAGAGAGTGATCTGGACACTGTAACACAGGAAATGAAAAAGAAATGTTGGCAAAGTTAAAACTTTTGTTTAGGATATTTCATGAGAAGAAACAATTGTACAAGATGAGAATGCAATTCAAAGATTTACATTTCACAAGCTCAGACACTCCTTAATTGTTAACACCCACTGCTTCAGAATATTTTGTACCTGAACTTAGGAAATCAGAGAAAAGAGGATAGTAATAAACGTTTATAAAAATATAGCCCAGGCATGGTGGCTCGCACCTGTAATCCTAGTACTCTGGAAGGCTGAGGTAGGTGGATTGCTTGAGCTCAGGAGTTCAAGAGCAGCCTGAGCAAGAGCATAACTGTCTCTACTAAAACCAGAAAAACTAGCCCAGTGTTGTGGAAAGTGTCTGTAGTTCCAGCTACTTGGGAGGCTGAGGCAGGATGTTTGCTTGAGCCGAAGAGTTTGAGGTTGCTGTGAGCTATGAAGCCACAACAGTCTAGCCTGGGAAAAGACAGTGAAACTATGTTTCTCAAAAAAAAAAAAAAAAAAAAAGTTTGTAGAAAGAAGAAGTACAGATGGCCATGAAATGGAAAGATCCTCAGTCTCCTATTTAAGAGGAGAAATGGAAATTAGAAATGGAATCTACACCAAGAGACCATTTTTTCACTTGTTTGATTTGGGAAAACTACAAAGTTTGACTGTTTGAAAGTGCAGAGAAAAAACTAGTGTCCTATAGTCTAGGTGTTCATACAAAATGATACAGCCCATAATGAAGGGAATTAGGCAATACTTAAGAAAAGAAGCATACACTTACATGGTGACCCAATGATATAACTCCATTGAATATTGGAGAAATTAGAGAAATATATGTCTAAAGCTAGCACTTTTTCTTTTCTTTTTTTGAGATAGAGTCTCACTATGTTGCTCTCGGTAGAGTGCAGTGGTGTCACAGCTCACAGCAACCTCAAACTCTTGGGGTTCAAGTGATTCTCTTGCCTCAGCCTCCCGAGTAGCTGAGACTACGGGCACCTGGCACAACGCCTGGCTGGTTTTTGGTTGCAGTTGTCATTGTCGTTTAGCGAGCCAGGCCAGGCTCGAACTGCTAGCCTCAGTGTATGTGGCCGGTGCCCTACTCACTGAGCTACGGGCGCTGAGCCATAAAGCGAGCACTTTTTGAAGTGGGAAAAGACTAAACAATTCAAATTCTTCTGTCAAGAGTACTTCTGAAGACAACTGGAAAAGCCTCCCCCCTGGACAAAAGTGGGTAATTTGGGAATCTGTATGGAAGATAATTACAGTTTATTCAATTACTTTAAATATGTTTAGACCTAACATATTTAGACCTAACTATGAGGTCATAGTCAAAGAATAATAAAATCATTAGTCAACTTTGAAATAGACTGGAAAACCAACTCATTATATTGAAACTGCTAATTAAGTAGAATAAATCAAGTTTTTATATTGCTTTTAAAAATAAAAGTATTTAAGTGGGTTTTCCAACACAAACTTGGTAGTAACCAAATGGTTGACGTGGTGAAGTTTATTTTTGCATCAATTTTCCAGCCAATGGATGCAGAAGGCGTAATAGAGTATTTTGGAAAACTTAAAACAGTTAATTTAGACAATGATCCTCTGTGATAGTTAAGGTTACATAAAAGAATGACAGGCAGTGGGTGGCGCTTGTGGCTCAGTGAGTAGGGCGGCCCCATATGCCGAGGGTGGAGGGTTCAAATTCGGCCCTGGCCAAACTGCAACAAATAAATAGCCAGGAGTTGTGGCGGGTGCCTGTGGTCCCAGCTGCTTGGGAGGCTGAGGCAAGATAATCACCTAAACCCAAGAACTGGAGGTTGCTGTGAGCTGGGACACCATAGCACTCTACTGAGGGCAACAAAGTGAGACTCTGTCTCTTAAAAAAAAAAAAAAAGGAAAAGAATGACAGGCAGATATACCTCTGACTGGAAGTACACAGGAGATCCAGATGATGTTTTCTTGCCAAAACCCAAATGAATCAGATCAAGCCTCTAGAAAAATACATCCCAGTCTATAGAAAATACAGGGAACAGAGGCACAAGCTGCTTATTTTCTTCAACCAATTGTTTAAACAAAACCAACCAACCAAACAAAAATAAAACACACCAGCAAAAAGATGAAAGAAGGAAACCTATAGATGAAAAGAAAAGCTAATGAATTAGCACCTAATTGCAGATTCAAACAACCTATAAAACGCCTCTATGAGAAAACCAAAGAAATTTAAACACTGACTGGATACTTGACAACGCTAAGCAGTAACTTATTTTTTTATGCCTGATTATGGTACTATCCTTATCTGTTTGGAATGAATGCTAAACAATTTATGACTGATAGTATACTGTATCTGGAATTTTCTTGACCCAGCTGCAGTGGGTGGTGCCACAGATGAAACAAGATTGACCATGAATTGATAATTGTTAGCCAAATGATAGGGTTTTATTATGCCAGCCATGTTCAATTTTCCACAATAGAAGACCACATATAAAGACTTTTAAGACCCAGCCAGCAGACTTTCAACTCTCAGTATCACACTGTTTAGGAAGCTAGTTTAGCCTGCTTCCGTAGAGACAGTCCTGCTCTGGATCTAGAAAAGCATCAGTTTTATTTTTGGTCAAGTTCCTGTGAGGCATGTCAGCTGGGAAGTAGAGAATGTGGCCTGTAGCTTGATAAACACAGTTCACACTAGAACATGGCTTTGCATTTTTCTCTGCTTAAACCCTGCACCTGGACCAGTGCCTAACTTATGATAACTTATGGTATTCAAGTGCTGTGCAATCAACTCAGTGTATTTACATCATGTTCAAAATGCTTTATGTCCACATTCTTATATCCCTTCCTAGCCAATAGTTCTAACTTAGTTATCTGCTATTACAGAGCTCCCAGCAGCAGGCTCTATCTACCACCAGGTGAAAAAGGGTGGTGCCGTGAACGCAGTTGTGTGCTTTTGCAGTGTTTGAACAATTGGGCTCAAATTCTACTCATAAACATATGTATTCACAAAGTCTAAGAATTTATGAAATAGTGTTATTCTGGCTTCTACTTCCTGTTCCGTGAATCAACCATATAAGTTCCCTACCTGGCTGTGCCTGAAGTCAGGTCTCAGGCTCAGGAGGACTGTAAAGCAGAGATGGATGAGAAATCTGAGTACTACTCAGCTGGCACATAAAACCTTCGTATTTTAATAGACATTTTAAAGTTTGAAAAACAAAACCTATCTCTACTTTTAATACAGGTGTCTAGAAATGTTACTTTTGATTTTAATGAAGCCCGTCAGGTAAGAAAACCATCCTATATGGACTGGGAGAGATAGGTTAAATTTCAGGGCATGAATCTATACCACTGACAACTGGACAAGAATAAAAAGATAAAGGGAAGTCTGTGCTTTGGGCTGAACTCCCTGCATGGGCCCCTGGTGCCTGATCACCATAAGCAGCACCCTCCTGCCACTGGTCTTGAGGGGAAGATGGAGCAGGTGCAGAGGCAGGTGAAGGCAGAGAATGAGGTAGGGTGTTCCATGCACACCATCTTTCTCCCCCTTATCTCTCCTGGTCATGATTGTTTGGCCTGATAAAGAATAAAGGATTTATGCACATCAATATGCTCACAGTGTAGCATATACAGCATTTGCAGTGATCTCATCAGGTCGGGGACTTGGTCTTCATCATGCATGTTCCCTTAAATGCATGATGGCAGGCTGGGTGTGGGGCAAATATTGGCCTACTAGTTACAGCATGATCAGTGCTTGATATGTTATTAACTACTTACAAGATTAAATTTTGGCTCGGTGCCTGTGGCTCAAGTGGCTAAGGCACCAGCCACATATATCTAAGGTGGCGGGTTCGAATCCAGCCTGGGCCCGCCAAAACAACAATGACAGCTGCAACCAAAAACTAGTCGGGCGTTGTGGCGGGCGCCTGTGGTCCC
>NW_003852398.1:25254246-25255127 GCF_000181295.1 Otolemur garnettii | reverse complement strand
ATTAAATTTTTGTCAGATGCAAATAAAATACAAGGGAGCATCTGTTTTGTTTTTTGTTATGATCATTTACTCTCAATTAAATAAAATAATAGCAAAGACTTACATAGCTCTTTAAGACATTAATAGCAAACACTTAAACAGTGTTGTTTCCATGGAAGACTAGAATCAACAGAGGGCCAGCAGGTGATTCCCTTTCCTTGTTGGGTTCCAGTGGACCCCTCCAAGGAATCATTTCTCTGTTCAGCTACTTTAAAGGTATTCCATGTGGCTAAGAGGTTGCACTTGCTAAGTAGTGGATTGTGTCATTAATAATCAGTAAAAAGCAGCATAATATATCACCTTGTATTGACGCCCAAACTTTCCTGCACATTCCCCCTTTCCATCACTCTCACTGCCGGTGACTATACCTTCTGAGTGTAGCAGCAGCCACTAACAGCACTATCCACAACAACTATGGAATCAACCTAAATGTCCTTTAATGGGCAAACATAAAGAAAATGTAGCATATACAGAGGGTGCCAAAAAATGTACACACATTTTAAGAAAGGAAAAACTGTATTAAAATTGCAATTCTCAATATATACTGATGACACTGGTATCTTGTATATTGTATCTTGTATTCTTTAAATCACAGAAGTCAAATGTGACTTGAGTAATTGTAATTTTAATAGTTTTTCCTTTCTTAAAATATGTATACATTTTTTGCACCCTCAGTATACACAATGGAATATTATTTAGCTATGAAGAATGTAGAATGAAATCATGTAATTTGCAGCAACATGAACGAAACTGGAATTCATTATGTTAAGAGAGATAAGCCAGACACAGAAAGACAAATTTCACTTGTTCTCACGCATATTTGGAAGCTAAGAATGTTGATG
>NW_003852398.1:25242489-25253871 GCF_000181295.1 Otolemur garnettii | reverse complement strand
GCCCTACATGCTTCAGCTGTAGGCCTGGGCAGTGGAAAAGAGAGTGAGGAGTGTGATGACCGAAGGAAACAGAATCACTGCTCCATGGCCAGGGGAGAAGTGAGGCCAGAGCCTGTGTGTGTAGTATAATAGACTGTCTAAGTGCTGAGATGCTAAGGTGGCTTGAAGCAGAGGAGTGATCCAAGTGGTGTGGGGTTTATCAGGAAAAGTTTCCTGGAAGGGGATCAGAATAGATCCAATCCTCGGATACTGTGAAGGCAAGTATTCCTTCATAGAACACAGAACACAAGACATAGGAGAACATCCACTCACAGGAGTTATTGACTTCCTAGGGAAGGGGCTTCTGGAAAAGTTGCTGAGGTCTTGTCCTACGGTGAATTCAGTGTATGTGCTGACCAGACAGAAAGCTGGACAGACACTGCAAAAGCAAGTGGGGAAAGTGGTTAGTGGCAAGATTTTCGACAGATTTAGAGATAAAAATCCAGATTTTAGAGAGAAAATTATAGCAATCAACATGAACCCACCCCAAACTTAAACGGGCTCTTAGTGAAGAAGATAAAGAGGTCATCAGAGTTTCTACCAATTTTATATTACATTGTGCAGCTTCAGTGAGGTTTAATGAATGTTTAAGAGATGCTGTTGAGTTACATGTGATCTTTACACGGCAGTTTGTTCTCCTTGAACAACAAACGGTGAATCTGGAAGTGCTCATACAGATATCAACAGCATATGCATACTACAATGGAAAGCATCATGATGATTGATCGACTGATTCTTCAGCCAGGATGGAAAGTGATATCAGGGTAACACTGATGGAAGACAGACCTAATAAAGGTCAATGATTAAGTCCACAAACTCATCCTATCACTGTGATAATGTGGGAAGTACTCTCCTTGCCCATGTGTGACCATAGTGATATTCAGCAGTGAGGTATATAGCACTTTTGCAGGATGAGTTTGTGAACTTAATTGTCAAACCTTGTACATACACTGTCCATGAAAGTGAGGGCAGAATATATTGTACAAGAAGGAGCAGAGGTAAATGTGGCAACTGTAAGGCCATTGATTGTTGGTGCCTGCTGGAAAGAACTGTTTCCAGGAAGGATTGATGACATTAATGGGCCAAGGGTTTCTTTATTTTCTTTATTACAGCAAGGAAAAAAATTCTTGGAGCAATGTCTGCCTCTGACAACACCTTTGCAAGGTCTTGTTCCTCTAGATGTAGTTGTCAAATGAGTCTTGTGGCAGTCTGGAATCTCTAGCTTGTGGGTGGAAATATGGGTACTTAAGGAAAGAGTGATATCTTGATGTGCTTGCATTGCTAGAACTAGTGATTTAATAAGCATAAGTAGGTTAGGAATTGAATTAAGAAAATTATTTCCGATGATGGGCAAAAAGGAACAGAGACAGGAGAGAAGTGGATCAGAGAAACCCAAAACCTGTTGCAAAATGTGACAGCCTGAAAGTCTGGCCCTTTAAGATGAGGAGACTGTCTTGCTGGAGCTTACCCTCTCAGGGAGAGTGATGCTTTCTGGGAGTTAGGGAATGCAAAACACCCTGGAGACAGGACTAGATCTAAACTGCATTAAGAGAGAAAAAGTCTCTCAGGAAAAGATAAGGAGAAAAATATCTCCTTTCTTTTGTCTTCTTCGTATGGGCAGAAGTGCCAGCTCAACTGAGCACAAGCCTTCCCCGGGGGTTAATTGTGACTCCTGAGATTTCTGTGCATGGTCTAAACGGGGTCTGCTTTGACATCCTACTCCTGGATTGTGTTTCCTATCCCACACTGTGTTTGTGTTAAGATCATAAACAACTTAGGTTAATAACAGTAAGACATAAATCAGTCTAATTAATGTACTTAGTTAAAGAAATATTTTGGTTAAAAAAGGTGAGCCCAGCAAGAACCATGATGTAAGGGTTTCTCCTCCCCCCCTTTAATGTACATAATAAAAACAGAGTTAGTCCCGAGTGAGGGGCTTTCCACTAGTCCTCCCACTTGAAGGTTGTCAGTCACCCCAACTCAACTCTTTTAAAAAACTTTCTCTTTGTGTCTTGACTATTCATTTCCCCTCATCCTCTTGTCTCTGCCAGTCACTGGAAGAGAACTCACAGTATAGTTTGGGGCTGGTCCCCAATACTAGGTAATTGACTAGGGAACATCATAGTGTCTGAAACAGGCTTCACTAATCCTTTCACTGGGGTTAAGCTGAATACCATGTTATTTCCCTTTTGAGAGGAATCCTCTCAGACAGGCCTCAGATAGCCCAGTCTAACCTTCGATCACTTTTATTGTTACTAGCTTGCTGTAAGGTAGAAGGTCCCAGCATTTCTGTATGATATATACCTTAAGATAGCTGGAAGAAGCCATGTGCAACCTTGATTGGAATGTTCAGGATTTAAACATTTATGTTGAAGATATTGACTTTATAACTTCCATCAACTGCTCAGAAAATGAAAGATGAGGAAGATAGCAACTCATCTTTCCAAAGCTATGGTGTTTGAACTTAGGATGGAATGGAATTGGTCGTTATTAGTGACTTGTGTTTTCTTCCTCATTAGATTTCAAAGTAAATGAAATCAGTTGGGGTGTGTGCCATATTTCTCTTTGGATCTCCACCATAGAAGGATGATCTAACATATAGACATCTTCAAAGAACTGTTGTCCAAATGGCAGAAATAAAAAATGTGGTATCTAATCTCAGGTCTTCTATGTCCTTTTTGTGTGATTTTAGGCAAGCAATTGTTGGTGTAGCTCAATTATTTTGCCTAAAATATAGATAAGCACCATCACCTGTGATGTGTACGAGGTCTTGCATACGCACAGTCCTCCTGGCTTTATAACTTCTGACTTTCCCATCCTTTCTTGCTGTCTTCTCAGTGCCCCAACCCCAATTTTCACACTCATTTACTAACTCTCTTTCCTTTCCATTGTAACAGTGACAATGTCAGAGGGAAATATATCTACAATAGTCAGGGAATAAGGTTGTAGTCATAGAGGCTGGAAGTGGAGAGTGTTTAAGGTGAGAATGTAATTGGCATTTGCGTAGGACCAAGCAAGCCAAAAGAAAGTCTGTTGTGTGAATCCTAGTTCAGGTTGTGTTTGTGGAGTCAGGGTTCAGGAGAAAGTGACCTTTGGGGCACCTTGGAAGATGATCCAACCCTGTTACTAAGTTGTTTATCTGTACTGTTCTCACTTATCAAGCTGTAAGTTTCAGATACCCTATTTGTTATCTCAACACCTTTCAGTGTTCTCTTCTAGAAATTGACTGAGTTACCGGGAAGAGGGACAAATGCTGGTTTGCGTTCTGTGCTTGAAAAGGCAGGAGATTGTAGAAAGGGACTAGATCTACACTTGTCCACGATTGGTCAATACCACACTGAGGGGCGGGATAGAAGGCAGGCGAGTGTTCAGCCGCTTTATATCTGTTGCTCAGCATGGGGTTTTGGTGAAGGGACTGGAACACCTCAGAGGACGATTCCTGGATCTTGTATGAGAGTGAGACACAGGATTTTCTGGTAATTCAGCAAGAGCATTCAGAACTGATTCTGACCCCCCAGATCTTTTTTCTCTAAGGAACTGGTAGGTAACAAAACATGTATGTGCTCAGTTTGAGAGTGAGGGAACATTGATGGCAGGGAGGCGGGATTGGTTTGTTGACCGTCTTCACCACTCAGGTTAAGGTAGAGCTAAAGAAATACTTTAGATACTACCTGTGTGGCAAAAATTCTATAATTGTCATGCCTTTCCTTAGTGCCTCCCCCTACCTTAGCTGAAAATGCATGCATCAGAACATGTGTTATGGAATATCACTATAGAATATATGAGGTTTAGTGTGTTTCAATCCTATGTTTTTCTAATGCTTATTTTCAGATCTCTCCCTGCCCAGATCTCCACTTCTTATTCCTTACATTCCAGGGAAAGTTAAACTTGGAGCGAGGAGGCCCACTCTGCATACTAGTTCTGCTATAACTGGCAGTGGGATTTCTATAGTCTGGGAGTCTTTTTCATTTTTATTTTGTCTTTATTGTAAAGTAGGAATTCTAATAATCTCCTCTTGCATTTGTGAAGAAAACTAAGACATGTCAGGATACATAGATAAAAATAATGTTATGAATCGTAATGTAAATATCTGATATGCAGGATGTATTTTCATTGTTACAAAGGGGTCAGGACCCACAGGTTGAGAACCGCTGTGTCTTCCTTCTTTCTTTCAGATCCTTTGTTTGCTCACAGTCATGGGTCAACATTCTTCTGCTGCATCTCATGATGACCAAGATTTAGCCTCTAGCTGTAATGCATATTTTAAGAACTTTAAGATGGAAAACAAAATCATCTCTCAGGAAACCATTGATTTGATGGAATTACACTTGAAAAAAGGAGACATTCAGGGGGCAAACTCTGTAATCAATGATGCATTAAAAGAAATTGATAATGTCCCACTCAGTATTGCTGTGATAGGTGAGTGTGGAGTAGGAAAGTCCAGTCTGATCAATGCTCTGAGAGGGGTTGGAAATGGAGACCAAGATCTGGCTCCCACTGGGGTGGTGGGAACCACCAGGGAGAGATCTCCATACAAACACCCCAAATTTCCCAACGTGACATTCTGGGACTTGCCTGCCATTGGTACCAGTAATTACCAGCAAAAAGATTATCTAGAAAAAGTAAAATTTGGTGAATATGACTTCTTTATTATTGTTTCTGCTGTATGCTTCAAGAAAAATGATATAGACCTGGCCCAAATGATCCAGATTATGAAGAAGAATTTCTACTTTGTGAGAACCAAGGTGGACTTGGACTTAGAAGCTGAACAGGTGTTTAAAAAAACTGCCTTTGATAGGGAAAAAGTCCTGCAGCAGATCCGAAATGACTATCTGAATATTTTTAAGCAGAATAAGATTAATGAACCACCAATCTTCTTAATCTCCAACAGAGATTTATCAGAGTATGATTTCCCAATCCTGATTGACACCCTGATCAAGGATCTCCCTATTCAAAAGCACCATATTTTTATGCTTTCCCTGCCCAATGTTACTGAGGCAGCCATTGAAAGTAAGAGGGATTCTCTGAAGCAAATGATCTGGCTAGACGCCCTGAAGGCTGGAGCATTGGCTCCATTGCGTATGGTGGGCATCACCAGCAACAGAGATGTGGAGAAGCTAAAGACAAGCTTAAACCAATATCGAGTCCTTTTTGGAGTGGATGATGCATCCCTGGAGCGTTTGGCTAAGGATTTGCAAGTGCCCGTGAAACAACTCAAGGCAACCCTTAAATCTCCAAGTTTACTGCAAAATAAGAAGGAAGAATCAATAGGGGAAATGCTTTTGAAATATTTAGAGAGAGTCTGTTCAGCTGATGGTTTCCTTGCTTCAGGTATTTCCTTTGGAAAAACCTACTACTTGCAACTTCATTTCCTTAATACGGTCACTGAGGATGCCAAAGTTCTCCTTAAAGAGACATTCAAGAAACGAGTTGAGAGTGGCACCTGTGGCTCAAAGGAGTAAGGTACCACCCCCCTATACCTGAGGTGGTGGGTTCAAACCTGGCCCTGGCCAAAAACTGCAAAAAAGAAAAAGAAACAAATTGATATCCAATGAGACTAAAATACTCTGGATGTTGAAATCCAAATTTATGAAGGAAAAGTAGCACAGCAGATGTCCTAAATGATATACTGAGTTTATTGAAGCTGTCTAGCCTTCAGCTAATACTTACAGGTTACATGTGCCTGTTAGCTGGACCAAGGGAACCTTTGTATAGGCCCCCATAGGCAGAGAGCTAAAGGCCACTCACCCACTTTCAGTAAACCACCACATCTGATGATTTTGCTTTTGTCATAAATTTAATACAGCTGCCAACTTGGCCTTCATTGTTAGGCTTTACACAAGTTGTCTAAAACCCAGTTGTCCCCTGTTATCTTCAGCCTAGTTAAAACTTCCTCTCCCTGTGTGGTTGCTTCTGATATAACCTTCTTTTTTCCTCATCTCACTGACCCAAGCCCAGCATCCTCCATAGCTGCTGTCCACAATAAAACCTAATGGTGAACACTGGAGTCATGTAAATAAGTTCCCCTCTTCTTACCCTGCCCCATTTTTTCTTTAAAGTAGCAAATCCACAAACCCATGGGAAAGTCTCAGCTATAATGCCCATGGACCTTTATAAAAGCAGAGTGCACAGGCTCTTTCTCTCTCTTGTTCCTGCCTGCTGGCTGAATCCCTGCCACCTAGGTACTTCCCATCGTCCTCCTATCTGCAATCTTACCCTCTCTGAGACCTGTGAGTAATCAATTTCTTCAGTTTCATGCATGTTGGATTGATCTCTTCATTGCATCTTATCTGAAACACACACCTAAAACTAATCAGGGTGGTTCTAGAGAATATCTATCTTGGCTTACAGCCACTCTCAACAGAGAGATCTCAGAGAAAGTAGAGATAATAATTGAAATCAAAACAACTTTGATAAATGATTAACCAATTCCTATGAATCCTACAAGTGAATGTACTCAATATTTTGGGTTGGATCCTGGAACAGGTAAAGGACATTTCTAGAAAACTGATTAAATCTGAATAAAGTCTCTAGTTAATCATTTTGTACCAATGTCAATTTCTTACTTTTGAGACGTATATTATGGTTATGTAAGATTATATTATTCAGTCAAGCTGAGTGAAGGCTATGTAGCAATTCTGGACAATCTTGGCAATTCTTCTGTAAATCTTAACTTATCTAAAAGTCAAAAGTTGAAAAATCAAATACTTTGTCTTACACAGTATAATGACCAAATTCCTTACATGACCTAGCAGAGCCCATGTAATCCATCTCTGACCTCTCCCCACTATCTTTCCAATCCAGACCACTGATTTCCCTGCCTTTCCTCAACCATTACATGTTAAAATTCCAGAGCCTTTTAAAGTTCTCTTTATTCCACCTGGAATGTTTTCACAGCTACCATGATTGAATCTCTACTTCCTTTAAGTATTCACTTAACAATTCCATATGAATTAACATTGAGGATTGCCTTTTCCATGTCTGGGGAAAGAAAGACTATTGAAATTTTGATAGGGATTGTATTGAATGTATAATTTGCTTTGAATAATAATGACATCCAAACAAAATTAAACGTTTGAATTCATGAATATGAGATGTCTTTCCATTTATTTAGGTCTTTCTTTAATTTCTTTAACCCATGTTCTTTAATTTTCTGTGTACATATCTCACCTCCTTAGTTTAATTTATTCCTGTATGTTTTACTCTTGTGGATCTAATAAATTCTAATAAAATAATAAATTCTAGTATGAAGCCAGTAGACAAATACATCTCCACACAAGTAAACTCAAGGAAGAGGGTGGGAAAGAGAGGGCAGGAGGGTGAGGGAATGGTGTGCTCTCAATTAACAGGCACAATGTAGGGGTTTATGGCATACCTCCTGGGTGAGGGACACAATTACAACTTGTGAAAAACCTTGGGGTTATGAAAAAATTAACTCAGACCCACTCAGATGCTATTAATTGGTGATTTATTCACACCTGCACAGGGGGCTGTTGTTCTGAGACAAGCGGCTCTGAAGTGCAGAGTTTTTTGTCTTTTATACCTTTTTTTCTCTGCATAGCTTAAGCAAGGCGGAGGAACATTGCCATTGGCAGAGTTACAGCTTGGTTGTTAATGGATACATCTCATATCACAATGGTTATGATTATATAACAATAATTGATCAATGGATACATCTTAAATCACAATGGTTATGGTTATACAACAGTAATTAATCAAGCCTCAGTGAGTTTTCCACCATTGTTCATCTACTGAGAACTTGGGGGTTTTGTGAAACTTGGGACTTTCTGAGCCTCTTTGAATTCTGGAGAGCACGGGAATGTGGCTGGGAAGGCCCGCAGGGTGGAAGGGTGGGGGAACAGGAGGGGGCAGGAGGTTGCTGTAGGGCTGTCGAATGGGAGAGGGCGGGGGAACAGGAGCTCTCCCATAGAGTGGGGGAATGGGAGAAGTCAGGGGGAACCAGAGGGAACAGGAGCTCACAACACTTGTACTTTACCTAAAAACCGCAATCAATGTAACCTAATTGTCTGTACCCTCACATTAATCTGAAATATAAACAAATAGAGTCTTTACCAATGTAAATCCCTTTACATTGGAGATTTTAATTCATTTATGCTTAAGTTAAATACTGGTAATGAAGGACTTCTGCCGTTTTACTTTTTCTTTCTCTATATATTATACTCTTCTTCCCAAGTCCTCTACTACTATCTTCTTTTGTATTTATTTCCTTTTTTAGTGGAACATTTTGATTCCCAATAAATACAAAGAGAAAAAAAGAAAAGAAGGTCCCTTTCCCCCTCACTGCAGATTAGCTTGGTGCTGGGGGCAATTCTTTAGTGCTTAAGCAGACTGTTTAAAATTCTGCTTTAGCCTTCACTATTTGCAATGACCTAGCTTTCAATGAGAAATAAAAGCTGAGAGTTTTCCCAGGACTTTTTTCTGAGCATATGTCTTGCCCTGAGCATGCACACAACTTTATAAATTTATAATACAGACAGGTGCTTTGAATGCCCCAATTTCCTAAAGAAATTAAAAAAATCAGGGGAGAGAAATTAAAGAATTCAAAGTGCTTTATTTTAAATGCTCTACTGCTTTCCTCAATTGTTATCTTTTACACTAGGTAAATGTAGATTATTCACTTGTGTTATAATGTTTTTGAGGAATATCTGCTGCTTTTGTACTTTGTTGCCTTTTTCATTAATCAGCATTTATTTGGTTGCTTTTAATATTTGACTGTTTTATAAAGTTCTAAAAATGTTGATTCTGACAGTATTTACTTGATTTTTCTTACTTTCTAATATATTTAGTACTTGAGCACATCTTCAGTTGCATTTTACAAATTTAATATGCTGTATTTTTATCATTTGTCAGTGTGAAATATTTTATAATTTTTATTGAAATTTCCTTTTGGAGGTAGTTTGCAGTATATTGCGTAATTTCCAACTTAGGGGCATCTTTCCCACAATTTTTCTAGTAGTGATTTCTATTTAAACTCCAATCAGAAATTCTTCTGAGTCTTTCATTTTTGCCCATCATGTGGTCTATTAAGATTTAAGTTGCATGCAAACTTGAAAGGAATATGCATTCGTCAGGTTGGGGGTGTGGTGTTCTGTACAAGCTAATTAAAATAAGTCCATTAATCATGTTGTTCAAGCCTTGTATATTTTTATGCTACTTCTATTTATTATCTGTGCTTCCCCCAATCCCCCCCTCCATGGAACTGGGTGAGGGTTCCATTCTCCTGAGGAGCTCTGAACAAAAAATTCTCCTGCCTCTTTATGAATCATGGGCTGAGAGGAGAGAAGGAGAGAAAGGTTTAGGAATAAAGTTGACTGAGTCAAAAGTAGAACAATGCCTTACCTAAGGCCATCAACAAACAGGCTACTGAATGGAGCTGTCTGGACTAGAAATGCAGATGTGAATATGTGCATAGTATGTATATAACTGACTCAGGTGGGCCTTGATACAATTCCTTTCAGGAAACTACAACACACTGGCTCTGCACCAGAGAGATGTGGGGACAATAGCTCCCCCTCTGTGCAGCCTATATAATAGCCTATGATAAGTGTTGAATGAAATCTGACAGCTAACAAGAAAGAAATATTACTGACCACTTTCTTATGAACATATATACATATATTTTAAATCAAATATCAGGCCGGGCAGGGTGGCTCATGCCTGTAATCCTAGGATTCTGGGAGGTGGAAGTGTGTGGATCGCCTGAGTTCAGGAGTTTGAGACTAGCCTGAACACTAGGACGCTCTGGAACATAGTGAAACTCTCTCTCAAAATCAGTCAATCAATCGATCAATCAAATTTCAGACAAATCCTATGAATATAAAAATAATGTGATTTTTCTTACCTTAGAGCTAAGCATTCTGCCTCTATTCTGGTTCTCGGTGTGCCTATTGCATGATTGGAGTCTAATCAGAGGTTCGAGTAACCTTAGCTGCCATAGACATGATAGAAGATGTCTCTAGCTATAGATAAATAGATATAATACTAGTCTGGATAGCTTTAGGATTTAGAATCTAACCACAAGAATAGTCAGTAAAAAGTACAAAGATGTGTAAAGGATTATTCCCATCCCACTTTCGGGGATTGGGAAGTTTTACTTTTTTTTTTTTCTTGCATACAAAGCCAACTCACCTGCTGACACAGATACCAGCAGAGCAAGCCTGCCATGGGCCCTGCTAGACAGCTCACTCAGACTATTTGGGCAGTCTGGTGAAGGGCTTTCCCTGATGAAGCCAACCTGTAAAGCTTGGAATGGGTGCCGCCTCCTCCAAATGCACAGACACTAATACAAATCCACAAGGAAATTAGAACCAATTAGAGGAACATGACACCACCAAATATCCAAAATAAAATACCAGTAACCAACCCTAAAAAGATGACAATTTGTGAATTTCCTGACAAAGGATTCAAAATAGTTATCTTTTTTTTTTTCTGAGACAGAGTTTTATTCTGTTGCCCTTGGCAGAGTTTCACTCTGTCAGCTGTGGCTTCATAGCTCACAGCAACCTCCAACTCTTGGTCTTAAGCGATTCTCTTGCCTCAGCCTCCAGAGTAGCTGGGACTATAGGCACCCACCACAATGCCCGGCTATCAAAATAGTTATCTTAAAGAAACAGAGTAGCTGGGACTATAGGCACCCACCACAATGCCCGGCTATCAAAATAGTTATCTTAAAGAAACTGAATGATCTACAAGAACAGAGAGAAACAGCCAGGCAAAATTAGGGAAATAATGCAAGAACAAAATTATAAGTTCCACCAAGAGACCATAATAAAAAATCAAATAGAAATTCTGGAACTAAAGAATACAATGATGGAACTGAAAAATTCAGTATGGAGATTTTAACTGCAGACTTGAGTAAGCAGAAGAAATAGTCAGCAAACCAGAAGGCCACTGGAAGTCATAAGATCTGCAGAGCAAAAAGGAAAAAAAAAATGAAAAAGCGTGAAGAACACTCAAGAAACTTATGGAATATTATCAAAAGGAACAGCATGTACATTAAATATTTCAGAAGGAAAAGAGAGAGAAAGGGTCAGAAACCTATTAAAAATAATAGCAGTTCTGTGCCTGTGGCTCAAGCTGCTAAGTTGCCAGCCACATATACCTGAGCTGGCAGGTTCGAATCCAGCCCGGGGTAGCCAAACAACAAAAACAGCTGCAACCAAGAAGTAGCTGGGCATTGTGGCGGGTGCCTGTAGTCCCAGCTATTTGAGAGGCAGAGGCAGGAGAATCATGTGAGCCCAGGAGTTGAAGGTTGCTGTGAGCTCTGATGCCACAGCACTCTACCCAGGGTAACAGCTTGAGGCTCTGTCTCAAAAAAAAAAA
>NW_003852398.1:25233711-25241670 GCF_000181295.1 Otolemur garnettii | reverse complement strand
CCCAGGAGTTGGAGGTTGCTGTGAGCTGTAATGCCACGGCATTCTACCCAGGGGGACAGCTTGAGGCTCTGTCTCAAAAAAAAAAAAAAAAGAAAGAAATTGAAAAGCCTTTAAGTTATCATTTTTGTTTTTAATCACTGTCTCTTCAACTAGAATGAAAAAATAATTTTAATTGTTGTATTACCAGTTGATTTATCAAAAGCCTTATATAAAAAGTCTCTTGAATTGGGTCATCTTCAAATTTATTTTTAATCTGTGGTTGTTTGTTTAGCAATGATATTGCAGTTTTCAAAACTGGAGGTTCAAAGGTCTTTGACAAATTTTAAAAACTCCCTGACTAGCTTTATTGCAATGCCCACATGTATGCCATTGTTTTGTAATAATTTACTGACAAAGTTTACAGCCTGAGCACCCATACTACTTGTCCTGAAGTTCATGCCAAAGAGTTAATAATTATGCAGACACCATAAGAACTATGTCCAAGATGGACAGGCCAGCCAGCCTTCCAGGTCCCCGTGCTGCTCCTCAGGCTGTGGCACCATTGCCACAACTGTTACTTCTGTTGCTGTCTTGAGGTCTCTCACATACAGATGGCGCTACTAGGCCAATTGCTCTCAGGGCCATGCCACTTGCCTTGCTTGTTGGCATTTTTATGTTAACTTATTTCTTCCTCCCCATACCTCCTATGAACCATCTGTGAGATTTAGG
The DNA here is from genome assembly GCF_000181295.1 of Otolemur garnettii. NCBI lineage: Eukaryota > Metazoa > Chordata > Mammalia > Primates > Galagidae > Otolemur > Otolemur garnettii. Next base: position 25,240,962 of record NW_003852398.1, on the reverse strand, counting down.
AAGCTGATTTTTTTTAAGGGAATATTACATATTATAAAATTTAAATTTCATTCTTTCATGAAGAATCTCATCTGTAGGGAGTTTTAAGATTGCTCAGTGAATGATAACAACCACCCATAACTTAGTGGCTTCAGTCAGCAGCATTAATTTATTGCTGCTTATGAGTCTGTGCATTAGTAGGGCTCACCTGGGTAGTTCTCTACATTGTATAAACTATGGCTATGGTCATATGAAGGGTCAACTGGTTTGGAATGTCCAAGATGGCTCATTGGAGGTTCAACTGATTTAGAATGTTTGAGATGGTGGCAGTTGGTCTTTGCTGTGGGCTAACATCTTATGTAAGGGTGTCATTTGGAGCACTTTGACTTTCCTCCATGTAGCCTGTCCAAGTGGCTCACTTAGACCTCCCTATAAGTGCCATAGTTTTGGGACCATCATACCTCTTCAATGGTGACTGGATCCTAGAAGTGGAAAATGGGAAGCTGTCAGTCCTTTTTAAGGCCGAGGACAGGAACAACATAAAATTACTTCTGCAGCATTCTACAATTTAAATGAGTCAGAGGGCCAGCTCAGATTCAAGAGGAACAGCAGAAGGAGTTGTTCATTAGTGGTCATCAGTGTAAGAGATTACCTTAGCCCCCCATTCTTTTTATTTCCAAATGTGCCTGTTCATCATGGGTATCCTGTCCTTTATTCCTTCACTGAATGTTGGGTGTGGGGGCAAATTGTGATTTTTAGTTTATGGATCTCTAAATTAAGAAAAGGTACATCTGAAACTTATGTAGAAACTATCATGAGATCTTGGGCTTTGAGTTTTAGGCCAAGATGAAGAAAATGTTGGTTGTATCACTTAAAGAGGGGGTGAGGATATTTTCATTCTAAAGGAAAGGGGGTAAATATTTGTGAATATCCAGGAAAGTGGACTTGCAGATGGAATTATTTTTCAAAACTATTTACTGTTCTTTCCTATCAGAACCCTTAAATGGATATATTAAGTATTGCTTCATGACAAATTATGACAAATTATGACTTTAAAAACACATGTTTATTATCTTACAGATTTTATGGATAAGAATTCCAAGTACAATTTAGCTAAGTCCTTTGCTCTGCTGTTTTTCTAAAGTTATAATGAAGTTGTCAGCCAAGACTGGGGGCTCATCTGAATGTTCAATTGAAAAAGGATCTGCTTCCAAGCTTACTCAAGTGACTGGCAGAATTCATTTCCTTGAGGATTTTTTCATTGTTGGCTATCACCTTGAGCCAACCTCAGTTCCCTGTCCTTGGCATTCTCTCTCCACAGTGCAGCTTTCAACTTGGCAGAATGTCTCATCCAAATCAGGAAGAGGATCCACTAGGAAGGCAGAGGATATAGTCATATGTGATATAGTCTCAGGATGACATCCTATCACCTTTGACATAGGAAAAAGTGCGTCAGAGTTCTTATCCACGTTCAAGGGGACTACACAAGGGATGAATATCAAGAGGTGGGGATTATCAGGGACTACCTTAGAGTCTGTCTGTCACACCAGGGTCCTTGCTGAGGGCCAATTAGACTTTTTACAACACACATTTCAGAATTGCACATATGGCTTATTTCAGGCAATGAAGTATGGTAGAAAATGATACATGTATGTGCTGCTTTTAAGGAGATTTAAGAATTGTCATCTTGTATACCACCTCCTCTTTTTCCCTCAAGCAATTTCTCAGATATTCATCAGCCTGACTCTTGGAGCCAACACAGTCTAGGTATGTAAAAGCAATAAGAAATTAACTCTATTTGTTGAAAGTGATTGGAATTGTAGGAAAGTTTTTAACTGCAATATAATTCAGCTAAAGCTGACTGGCATAGCTGAGCTAAGAGATAACAGAAAGAGATGGTGAAGCATCCAGGAGCTAGCAATAGTGGGGAGCAATTACTGCTCTGGACCAGAAAGGACACAGGCACTAGGTGAAGCCCTGCAAAGGGGGATCCAAGGAACCCCTAGGAAACTGCTAGTCTCACTCTCATCTTTAGATCCAGTAGCAAGGAGAAGGTGGCTAAAAATAAGATCTTAGATAATGTTACCTTTCTGGAGCAGATGAACTAGATAATTGACTAAGGATGAAATAAAATGATAGGATTTTCATACAGATGATTTTGCATGTTAAAAGCCAGGAAGTTGATGAATTTCATACCTGAACACCTATATCTTCTTCACAAAGAAGAATTAGCTATCTGCTGTATGAGGAAAAAATGATGCCTTAAAGAGTAACCATGAGAGTAGGTTGCTGAAGGTGAGCTAAGACAAAGATTATTGAAGTTGAGAATAATGATAGGGACCAAGAAACAATACTACTATTAGTAATGCTAGGAATGCTAGGATTACAAATAATGCCTAACATTACTGACTGTTGACACTGCTGCAAGATACTATGGGAAGAGATAAACATATATTATTCAATTTAGTCTCCATAATGTCTATAGAACAAGCATGATCCCAAATGGACAAGTATGATCTACAAATGAATAAATTAAAATTTAGTTACATGACATAATTTACCCAAAGTCATAAAGATAGCAAACAGAACAGCCAGGATTTGAAGACAGGTCTGTCCAGCTTTAGAGTTAAGTCTTTAAATGCTAAACTGTCCTGCTTTCTAACATTGCCATTTGGATTTCCCTGGGTGATATTAGGCCTTCTGGGCTAGCTGACAATCATCAGATAGTGTGATGGCATAATTGAGAGATTGGTAGATGGCTGACAAAGTGAAATCTAGAACACAGAACTGGGTTGTATAAGTTGGTGCAGGAAGGGAGTTTTTTCATGAGGTGGAAGATGGCTATCCTGGAAGGAGGTGAGGGAAGAGAGGAAAATACAGACCCTTCCTTTCCCCCTTTCTGGTACATGGAAGACAGACACGATACCCATGTCCATTTTGAGGTGGAGCCACAGGAAAGGTGTATCCTGTAGGTGAACTTAGGTTTCAAGTAAACTAAGAATCTAATGTTTTTGGATCTCAGCATTTCTGCCCTAACCCAGGCCGTAACCTGGTATATTAACTAGAAGCTTAAATTTATGGGTTTCTTTTGTTGTCTCTGTTCCTATTTGAATATTAACCAAGAGTTGTTTTGGTTTTTCAGCAATGTATAGTTCAAAGAGATAGTTGTGGGGTGTTCAGAATCTGAGTCCTTTGGTTCCTGGTGGAATCTGATCTGAATCTCTTTATTTCCTACAGCAGAAGACTCTTCTCCTAGCAGGCTGACCCTTGTTCCCATGCAAAACAGTTGATATATTCTAGGATGGATTCCTGGATGATTATTTTCTTTAGAACAATGATGACATTGTGATTTTGGAGGAGTGGGCCATGTATGATAACGCTGTGATTGATCATCTGAAGCTTGAAGGAGCAGTCAATAATATCCCAGGAGCACAATTGGCAAGGTACCAAGTTCTGTAAGCTGGAACATTACAGACAATGCAGTGATGTCACAGCTGAGTTACTGCTAATTAGCATGTCATAACTGTTAAAATGTACACATTTTTGCTGGTAAATATTTTAAATCATCTATTATCTTATACATATATATAACACATACCCCTCAGAAAGTCTGCCCTTCAGAGGGCTCCCTCAGACTTTGATAAAGGAGACTGACCTAGGAATCTTGATAGCATTTTATACTGTCCTCAAGCAATACACATTCTATCACAATTTTCCATCTCTACCTTTCCACCTCTGCCCTCCCATGTGGCTTATATATGCACATACCTATCTCCTTACTATACTGTATGCATCTTGAGGCAGGAATTAAGGCTGGTTCACGTTATCCCAGTAAATACTCTCTATAGTGCTTTATTTATGTGGCTCGTTAATTTGATAAACATTCCTTGAGTCTTGAATATGTATTCTCTTCCTTTATCCTCAGCATCTAGCACTTAGGAAGGACTTAATAAACTTTTATTTTATTCAGTTACTAAAGAAAAACTACTTCACCTAATGCTACATGCCACATTAAACTATCATCTAGACTCAATATCATACAAACTTTTGAAAAATGCAAAATGCTATGCTGAGTGATTTACAGAATACCTTGATATTATAAAATGGATGGTCCTGGCCTCCAATACTGTTTTATTTTTTGGGGTTGGGGAAAAGAGAGAAATTAGATAGATAATAACCATAATTCAAGAATAGCATGTTACAATAGGATTTCAAACGAACTGCTGCTAAGATGCAGAAAGTCAGAGCATATCTAGTTGCAAAGATTGGAGAAGGCATCATGAAGTAAGAGGTGTTTGAAATGGCACCAAAGAATGCATAATATTTGATTAGGCAGACATGTCTGATAGATACTGAGATGTAAAACATGATATGAAAATAGAGTTAGTCCTTTGAAAGAAAGAGATGAAATATCAGGATGGTAAACAAGTTGGATGGAAATTATGGATGAGACTAAATATAAAATAGGAACTATAGACTCGATTAAGAAGACAACTAGATGCCAATGCTATTTTTAAATAGTGTTATAAAATGATCAGATCTCTAATTTTAAAGGATCGTTGTGGCAACATGCATAAATTCAATTGGATAGAGGTGAGATGTTAGAAAAAAGGCTAACCCAGGGAGAGAGTTTTGTAGTAAGTTGGTATGATCTAATAAGGGACTGAAATACAGCATTTAAAGTATACTGAAAAGAGAAATAGGATTAAATTTGGCAATCATTATGGAGAGACAAGGAATTGGAGGTGACTAATGTTTTAAGACCATTTGCTTGGGAAACAATGTTCTTAACTATTTCTCCTCCTCTTAGATGAGTTTGAAGTTCTGTTGCTTTCTTTTTTAGTATTATTAGGGTTTTTAAATAAGTTAGCATAAAAAGAAAGCAATACCAGTCCCTATCTCAACACACAATGAACCTCTATTAGAAAAGTTTCATATGGATAATAAACACAATAACCCTATGAGTAGAGTAAAAACAAGAGGGAAAGTAATTGTCCCATTTATTTTCCTTCTGTACTCAGGGTACTTGTGGATGGAATAATATGAAACATTCACGGATCTAGGAACAAATGAAGTCATTCATAATAAGAAGGGGGATATGAGCCTGGCTAAAATAAGCAGTTACTGTGGGCAAGAAGATACTGATGGAGAGAAGGAGAAAACAAAAGAGTAGTTACATCTCAAAAAAGGAAAAAAAAATGGAATACAAGAATGGGAAACTGGTAGCAGAGAGATCCATTTATAAAAGAGGACACTAGTGTTGGGACCCAGGAGGTTTGATTAGAGCTTGTTCCAATTCAAGGAAACAAAGGGAATGAAAGTCAATGGATCTCTGAAAATGGTAAGTTTTGCCTCATTGAAGGGTCTATACTCAGTGTCTGAGATTGTAGAAGTGATCCCTTCAGATTTACCCAGCCACTCGGGGTCGGGTGTGGGGAGTAGTAGAAATGAAGTTCAGAGCCAGTTCCACCTGTATATTTAGTATTCTTTCCTCCTTGTTGAATACATCTAAGTTAGGCCTTGCTGCCAATCATGCAAGATTGATGAAATCACTCAACACTAAGAAGTCATTCAAAGTAAACCCTATTTTTTTATTTCACTTTTACCTTGCAAGTGAGTAAGATCTTATGAATACTACAGATCTAGATACTTTATCAAGGAAAGATAGTTCGACAAAGACAGGACATAGGGAAAAGAAAATGTATTAATGGCACCATTTGCATCATCTATAAGGTAAAGAAATAGATGACCTATTTAGTCTGTCATTTAGGTGAGCAGTAATACTATTTTATACTATCAACACTTATTTTATAAATGAAAAAAGGGGAGCCCTGAGAGATGAAATGACCCATCTAGAGTGCACAACTAGTGGCTTCCATAGAAGGCTTGGGTGTGTTGATGGAAACCCTTATGCCCCATAGCACTGAGTGGATGCCACTGTCTCCTCTCCCCAAATTGCCATAGGCCATAAGGACAGGTCAAGTGACCCATAAGTCAGCCTTACTGGATTCCCAAACTCACAGAGAGCCTGCTCCCTCTTTGCCCTGCTTCTCGCTTATCTCCCTGATTCTGCTTTCATCTTTGTACAGCATCTGCCTGGGTCAAGAGAAATCTCCTGTGATCTGCATGAGTGCAGTTGAGAACCCAGGCTCCTTCAGGGAATCTGAAAGGTCAAGTTGCATCTAAGCATTCAGTACAGAGATAAGGACAGACTAGGATTTTACACAAGTTTAGCAACAACCACATGCAGAGTGCTGAGCTGAACTAGCTGAAGACAAGCAACTGTGACTCATTTGACTTCTTATGGCCTCAGTTTCCTTCTGGTCTCTGTGAAATGGAGAAGGAAATAATGTTGTTAATTTTCTACCTGCAGTGGGTTCAAATTTGACTTTGCTCTTTAACATTTGTGTCCACTGGGCAAGCCCCTCCTTTCAGAGCCTCAGGCCTTCCCACAGTGCTCTGAGCCACAGGTGAGGGGACAGCAATTAAAACAGTATGTTTGAAATATTCAAAGTGCTAAGAGGAGGTAAGTACTTATTCTTCAACATATCCAAGTGTATTGATTTGGAATGTTGCTCCAGCCTGCCATGATATTTTACACAGCACAGGTTGGTGGTTAAAGAATGTGATTCTGCAGTCAAATTTCCTGAGTTGATCCTAGCTGTACTATTTACTGGTAGTGTGACCTCAGCAAATAACATTGATCCTATATGCTCCTTAGATACCTCACTGCAATACAGAGACAATTACAGTATTTAACTCATACTGTTGTGATTCTTATGAAGATTAAATGAGTAAATACATACAAAAGGCATAGAAGTGTGCTTGGCAAAATTAATCTAGGTTCTATTAGAATTTACAAGAGTCGTTATATTCAGAGCACAGCAGCATAGGTGACTGCAGGTAGTGAGGGAGAGGGAAGACTAAGAAATGTTTTGTGTCCTGGGAATAGCCTGGTTTTTGACCTGGGTGCTAGTTTATCATGTATTCAGTTTGTGAAAATTCACCAAGCTGTATGTTGAAGATATTTGCAATTTTGTCTGTGTATTATACTTCTTAAGAAGGTATTAAAAATAGTGCCTGGGAGATCTTCAGATGTCCAAAGGCTATGAGCATGATAGAGTCCAAGCCTTTATCTCCAAGGATGAAAGGGAAACAAAGCACACATCTGGGTTACAATGGGGGTAAAGAGAAATTTGTACTCAGAGGTGTACATATATACATGATATGCTGAAAGATTTCTAGGTAAAAAAATGGAGAACCAGGGTGGTG
>NW_003852398.1:25230851-25233514 GCF_000181295.1 Otolemur garnettii | reverse complement strand
AAAAAAAAAAAAAAAGAAGAACCAGAGAAAGAGAGATCTAGTAACCATGCAGGGTGGTGGGATCTGCTAGTCTACATGGTGAGGGATGGGTCTTAGATTGACCTTCCTTTCATTGTCCTCTCCCCCACACTCAAGAACCCTTTGTGATATGGCTCCATAATGTAGGTCTGGAATTCTAAACTTAGAGTAGGTATTTTCACTGCTCAGCTAACTTAAGTAGCAATGTGCTTTAGATAATGGAGAATTTTGGCTGGTTGCTTCTGCACTTCAGTGGGCCCTGGGGCATTGTTTCTGAAAGGTTCCAGACTAAAGGATAAAATCATTCCCAGATGCAAGACGAAAGGAAGACAGAGATCCCATTCATCCAATTAAAGTAGTTTTTATTCCACCTGGAGGGCAGATGGGGTGAGATTCCTGACTAGGGAGAAATCCACACATGGGCTATGGCAGACAGGGATTTAAAGGGTTAGGGCAGCCAGGATTGGTGGCATTCCTATTTCCTGGGAGGAACATGAGTCTGACTGTGCCTGGGCGGGGCAAGTTTATTTGGGCAGGTACACCTGATTCTATCAGCTTCCTTTTTTTTTTCCTATGAAGTTGGAGTCATCAGTCTTCTTACTATATACAAAGGAATACATATTTCCCATTGTTCAAAAAAAATATCAATCAGGTAAGAAGTGGATAAATTCCTAGACACATACAACCTATCAAGATTGACTCATAAATAAAAAATATGAACAGACCAATAACAAGGAGAGTGAAGTAGTTAAAGTTTCCCACTGAAGAAAAGCTCAGGACCTGATGGCTTCACTGCCAAAATTCTACTAAAGGTATAAAGAAGAAATAATACCAGGTTTTCTTAAACTCTTCCAAAACATTGAAGAAAAGGAAATGCTTCTCAACTTATTTTATAAGCTTAGCATTACCCTTGTAAGCTACCAAACCTATATCAAGACACTATAAGAAAAGTAAAAGCCAATATCCTTGATGAACATAGACACAAAAATCCTCAACAGAATACTAGAAAATTGAATTGGACAACACACTGAAATGGTTATTCATCATGATCAAGTGAGGTTTATCCCAGGAATGTAAAGATGTCTTAACACACAAAAACCTGTAAATATGATATATCACATGAAGAAAATGAAGGGCAAAAACCATATGATCATATCAATAGACACAGAAAAAGCATTTGACAAAATGCAATATCCTTTCATGATAAAAAACAATAAATTAAGAATAGATGAAATTTATCTCAACCAAATAAAGGCTATCTGACAAATCCACAGCTAACGTCACAATTGTGAAAAGTGAAAAGTTTTCCCTCTAAAAACAGGAATACATGAAGAGTACTCATACTTGCCACCTCTAACATAGTACTGGAAGTACTAGTCAGAGTTATTAGGCAAGAGAAAAGACATACAAATTGAAAAGGAAGTAGTTAAATTGTCCCTGTTTACAGATAACATGTTACATGTAGAAAACACTAAAGACTCCAACAAAAAACTGTTGGAACTAAAAAACTCAGTAAAGTTTCAAGATACATAACATACAAAACTCATTTCTATACACTAATAATGAATTTTCTAAATAAATCAAGGAATGATTCTATTTACAACAGCTACAAAAATAGTTTTGAATTTAACCAAGGACATGAAAGATGTGTACACTGAAAACTACATAGTATTGATGAAAGAAATTGAAGATGACACAAATGAAAGATATACTATGTTCATGGATTGAGGGTTAAGATTGTTAAAATGTCTATACTACCTAAGGCAATCTACAGATTCACTGCAATCTCTATGAAAATTCCATGACATTCTTCACAGAAACAGAAAACCAATCCTAAAATTTGAATGGAACCACACATGACCCTGGATAGCCAAAGAAATCTTAAAAAAAAACTAGAGGCATCACACTACCTGATTTCAAAATCTACTAACAAAGTTATAGTATTCAATATAGCATGTTCCCAGTATAGAAACAAAAACACAGAAGAGTGAAGAATAGAGAACCCACAAATAATCTAAACATTTATGGTCAATTGACTTTGCAAAGTTGCCAAGAACACACAATGGATAAAGGACAATCTCTTCAATAAATGTAGGGAAAAAATTGGATATAGAGTGTGTACTCAATTATACCAGGCTTAGTAAAGGTAAAAGACAAACCAAGTTTCTCTTTCTGGGAGCTTGTTTAGGGGAACAAAATCATTTCTGTAGAAAAGAGAGCCCTGGTCCAACTTCAGGTAGTATCTCACTGAACTTGACTAATTCTCAGAAACCTTTTACCAGGAATTGAATTGTTTCAGATTCTGATATGCATGGTCTAACTCATGCAAAAGTCTGTCAATACCATAATGGTACTCAACATTAGAAGTTTGATTGTATGCATTGGTTTCTATGATAATTATTTCCAGAAATACAGAAACGGATTTAATAAATTCAAGTAAAAGTTCTTGGCGAGGAAGTGAGAGTTAAACACTTGAGCTTAATTCAGGAAATAAAATCAAACTTCCTTTTGGGTTCACCAACAAATCAAATTCAATGATGTCTCAAAGGCTGACTCACTTGGGTTCTTGGATTTTTGTGCTATAAATTTCCTGTATGCAGATTTGCAAAAGTGGCTTTTCTGAGATTTTTTTTTTTTTTTTTTTT
>NW_003852398.1:25228062-25230649 GCF_000181295.1 Otolemur garnettii | reverse complement strand
GTACGTGGCTGGCGCCTTAGCCGGTTGAGCTATAGGCGTCGAGCCAGCTTTTCTGAGATTGATGAGTGGAACCCTTGAGGACTTACTGTGTGCAAGTTACCGCACTGGGTTCAGGGACAGAAAAATAGAGAGGAAGCTCTATGCCTTGAGGAGCTCATCCATGTGCACGGTTTTTTGAGAAGTTTCATCTAGTTAGGGTAAATTTATTAATTAAATATTATGTTTGAGGCAAGTGTGGGCTTACAACATGAGTATGATGTAGGCATTTTCCCCAGGGTGTTTAATATCAAATGAGCGAGTAGATTTTTGAGTACCCAACTATAATACATTATGACCAGAGCTGCAATAGAGGTAAAATTGCAGGAGAGAGAAAATAATTCATCTCAAATTTATAGAGGTTTTTCACATCCAAAAGCAAGATTCTTTTCTGGGCTAGCACTTACAAATATTTTGGATAAAATAAAATTTTTTAAATGTTATTTTACTATTTTAGTGCAATTTTTGCTGGCAAGAAAATGAGGTAATTTCTTGAAAGCCAGAGTAAACATTCATAGGAGGAACTGGCTTCGTGGCATTACTGGCACATAACTTATATTTTTAAAGACCTATGGGACATTTCTGAAAACCAATTAGACCTATTGAGGCTTAAAGAAGAGAACTTTGCTCCTGCCCATCAGGTAGCCCCATTCTTGCTGCTTGTCCTAAGGCAGGACAGGCCACAAATGGACTTTAACCACAAGTCATCCCCCATGTCGGTCAAGATTTCAGAGGCAAAGGAAGGGCTCCTTCCAGGCATTCTTAGAGCGACATCAGAATCACTCCTGGCACTTCCAAACCTAGCATGTTCAGGCTCTGCTCCCAGAGACAGTGAAGAGCAGGTCAGCATGGGGCCTGCAGATGATGACCCTGAGGGCCCCTGCACATAAACAGCTACTTCTCCCCACCTCCGTACCTGGTAGCCCCAGGCAGCATCTGCTCCTCGTAAGCCGTGCTTCTCAATCAACCTTGGATATGTAGCTAATGCCTACTCTTTCATTCAGAGATGTCTGTTGCCCCAATTTTCCAGGAAATGTTCTAGATTTGAAATCGGGAACACATAGGTGAAACTAACAAAGTTCTTATTATCATAGAGGGAGGCAGAAAATGAACAAATTAACACATGTGATATTTAGAAGTATAATAAGTGCTCTCGAAAGAGGAAATAAACAAGATGACATGACAGAGTAAGAGCAGGAGAGCCTTGAGACAGGTGCCAGGGACATGGATGCTGAGCAGACGGTTGAGAGCTGCGATTTGCTGGGTGAGAGGGAGCTGGTCATACTCAGAGCAGAGGTCAGGACTGTGCCACAGAAAGGAACTCAGCATGTCCAAGGTCTGGTTTCTCTCTGAAGTTTCATATTATATAGTTTTAAAAGGAGCTCTCTGAAAACCATTAGAATGCCAGAAATATTTGCCCAACAAAGTTTACAATGTTTGTGCTCATATTTACAAATTCCATCCTTATCCACCTACCCACCCTCTGTCTAATTTCCCATATTTCACCTAGAGAAAAATAACTAGCTTACTACTGCAGTAAAGACAGAGTTTATTCTATAAATGCAGAAATTTATAATAGGAATAGAACTTTCATTTGTTTTCCAAAGGCAAGAATCACTGATGCATTTTGTTGCATCATTATGTCTTCTGGTCAGGACACAGGACACATGTTGCAGACCACAGACTCCAGTGCACTTAGTTTAAGCAGGAAGAGACTTAATTCAGGGCAGGGCAGGAGCAGGAAGTAAAGGCTGAGTTTTAAGAAACCACCACCCAACTGGCTTATCTAGGTAACTGCTGCCTATAAGATAATACAGAAGCCAGGAAATCATGACACTAATAATTGCTGGCCCTGGGAACACTCCGCTATGACGTGTGTCTGTGAGATTCAGATGCATGGTACCCTCTCCCCCACCCTCTGCCTCTCAATATCTACAAAGCTGGGGACAAGACAATGGGAGCTGTATTATTTTGCCAGAGCTCTTGTAGTACAGTAGCACAAATGAGATGGACCTCCCTACACGGACCACCACCTTAAGTTAACCTCATTTTCATACACTGGGCATGCACCACATGTGTGTATCGATATAGTAGACCTAGTTTCTTATGGCGACCACCTGGGTGGGTTGACCAGTTTGTTATAGTCCCTTGGGTGGTCAACTTACTGAGATTCTACTGTATAAGTATAAAGGAAGAAAAAGAAATCAAGGGGAATCTTGACTTGTGACTGGGCTGGTTAATAGTGTGTAGCCACCTGGTCTCCCAAGTTAGATACCTTAGAAACATCTTCACGCTTCCCTTTCTTTCACTTTCTAGCCTAATATTTTCATTGCCAAAGTCTAGAAATTTTGCCTTGAATGTGAAATTTGACTACCCCATTTTCGCCCCATGGCCGCTCTCTGAGTTGAGTCACTCACTGCATGCAGACAGATGTTTGCAATAATCTGGAATCTCACCTTTTTCATTCCAGGCCTTCTTTTCTACTGTGGCCAGAGTGAGTTCTTTCTTTCTTTCTTTCTTTCTTTCTTTCTTTCTTTCTTTCTTTCTTTCT
>NW_003852398.1:25206760-25227758 GCF_000181295.1 Otolemur garnettii | reverse complement strand
AAGCGAGTCTCCTGCCTCCGCCTCCCAAGTAGCTGGGACCACAGGTGCCCGCCACAACACCCAGCCATTTTTTGGTTGCAGCCGTCGTTGTTTGGCGGGTCTGGGCTGGGGATTCGAACCCGCCACCCTAGGTGTACGTGGCTGGCGCCTTAGCCGGTTGAGCCATAGGCGCCGAGTGGCTAATTATTGTTATTAATGACCAGTACAGAAGGAAGCATTTGCTTTTTTTTTTTATTTGATAAAAAAGAACTTACCCCTAAACTCTTGTTACATTTGGCTGTTTCCTGGATAGCTTCCCTGAACATCCTATGGGTATTTCAAGTTCTGAAGTAACGTGTACCAAATTGAATTACTATTTCCTAATTTCCTCTCTGGCCCCAGAAACTAACCTAAAACAAATAAAACCAAAACTTATTTGTCCTCTTGTTTCCTATAACCCCTTTGCCATGTGCCAGCACTACTACCACAATGAGGCCAGTATCTTTTATTTGACAATAGAACTTGACAGTTTTCAAAGCCAGAGTCTGATTTATTAGCAACCAAACCAATTTGGTTCTCTCTCCCAAAGGTCAGGAAGAATGAGGTCTCCAGTGTTCTCATTCCTAGGATGGGTATACTAATTCAGTAAAGCAAATTAACACTGAAGGCATGAGAATGAATGTCTCTATTAAATCAGGCTGCGCAGGGGGAAGTGGCTCTAATCCCGGTATTTCAGAACTCTACAAACTTTGATGGTGTCTATTTGCCTAGAAAAGTAAACTGCCAGGAAAAAATGACAATTTTAAACATTTGTCCCCCAAGTGCATAGCTTTAAAATATAGACTTTGAAAGCTGTCAAGTTCTATTGTAAAATAAAAGATAGTGGGGCTCATTGTGGTGGTAGTGCTGTGCATGATTTCCCAAAGAGGTGGCCAATGTAGAGACCATTTTGTAAATATGTTGTAAAATCTTGTAATGACTATTTTATAAATAAAGGTACATTTAGCTATGATTTCCCATTTCCCCTATGTATAGTGACTTGAGGGAAGACTTTGGGGACACCCTGTAATTTGTATGACAATAACAGCATAAAGGAGGCAGGAAGGAAAATAAAAATAGTAAAGCAACATTTTTTTCTCCTGTTGAGATTAAGTTGGTATTAATCCTAACCTCTGAAAGCTCCTTGTGAGGCATGGGCTTGGGCCTGTTTCTATTGCCAGCAAATCTTGTAATGTTGGCCAACTTGCTCGATTTCTCAGGGACACTAGCTTGTTTTTTATGCCAAAGCAGGGGCACTAGCACATTTTTTAACACCAATGCTGGGGCACTAGCGCGTTTTCTAAAACACTAGTGTGTTTTATTACACCAATTCAGGGGCACTAGCGTGTTTTTTACGCCAATGCAGGGGCACTAGTGCATTTTCTATGCCAATCAGGGGCACTAGCTCGTTTTTTTATGCCATTGCAGAGGGACTAGCGCATTTTTCCACGCCAATGCAGAGGCACTGGCACGTTTTTTACACCAATGCAGAGGCACTAGTGCATTCTTTACTCCAATGCAGAGGCACTAGTGCATTTTTCCACGCCAATGCAGAGGTACTGGCGCGTTTTTACGCCAATGCAGGGGCACTAGCTCATTTTCTACTCCAATGCAGTGGCACTAGTGTGTTTTTCCACACCAATGCAGAGGCACTAGAGAGTTTTTTTACGCCAATGCAGTGGCACTAGTGCTTTTTTTACGCCAATGCAGAGGCACTAGTACATTTTTCCCTGCCAATGCAGAGGCACTAGTGCCCTATTCTTCGCGAATGCAGTGGCATAGCTTTATTTTCTGTGCCTACACAGTGGCACTAACATTGTTTTTATGTGGGTCATAGTACCACTCGCGGGTCTTAGTACTGCATGTGGGTCACAGTACCGCTCGTGGGTCATAGTTCCGTTCAGGGGTCACAGTACAGCTCATGGGTCATAGTTTCTCTCAGGGGTCTTAGTACTGCATGGGGGTTATAGTACCACTCACAGGTCACAGTACCGCTTGTGGGTCATAATACCGCTCCTGGGTCATAGTACAATTTGCGTTTCTGAGTAGTTTTACCGCAGGCGGGTCTTAGTACCATAAGCTGGTCACAGTACTGCTCACGGGTCATATTTCCGCTCACGGGTCTTAGTACCACACAGTGGGTCGTAGTTCCGCAATTCAAAAGCAGAACCACTAGTGCGTTTTTTATGCCACTGCAGGGGCACTAGCGCTTTTTTCCTCCGCCTTGAGGACTCGATGACTCAAATGCCCCGAGGGCACAGTGCCTCTAATGCCCTGAGGGTGCGATGCCTCTAATGCCTCAAGGGCAGGGTGGCTCAAGCTCCCTGATGGCGCAATGCCTCTAGCCCTCTGAGGGCAGGGTGCCTCTAAATCCATGAGAATGCAGTGGCTCTAGTGCCCTGAGGGCTCAATGTCTGCAATGCCCTGAGGGCACCTTACACCAATGCAGAGGCTCTAGCGCATATTTTACGCCAATACAGAGGCACCAGTGCATTTTTTATGCCAATGCAGTACAACTAGCGCATTTTTTACACCAATGCAGAGGCACTAGCGCGTT
Organism: Otolemur garnettii; assembly: GCF_000181295.1. Lineage (NCBI taxonomy): Eukaryota > Metazoa > Chordata > Mammalia > Primates > Galagidae > Otolemur > Otolemur garnettii. The sequence continues at coordinate 25,225,183 of NW_003852398.1, read as the reverse complement.
TTTACACCAATGCAGTACCACTAGCGTGTATTTTACACCAATGCAGAGGCACTAACCCATTTTCTTTGCCAATGCAGTGGCACTACCACATTTTTTACACCAAAGTAGAGGCACTAGCGCATTTTTATGCCCATGCATTAACACTAGCACATTTTTATGCCAATGCAGTGCCACTAGCATGTTTTTTATGCCAACGTAGAGGCACTAGGGCATTTTTTTATGCTAATGCAGATGCACTAGCATGTTTCTTTTAGCCAGTGCAGTGGCACTAGCACATTTTTGACACCAATGCAGAGGCACTAGCGCTTTTTTCTATGCCAATGCTGTGCCACTAGTGCATTTTTGATGCCAATGCAGTGGCACTAGTGCGTTTGTTTGCGCCCATGCGGGGCAGTAGCATGTTGGTCCACGTCAATGCAGGGGCACTAGTGCACTTTGCCAATTTTCTATGCCAATGCACTGGCACTAGCGACTTTTTCCATGCCAATACAGGGGCACTTGCCCGTTTTCCATGCCACTGCAGGGGCACTAGTGCATTTTTCTGCCTTGAGTGCATGATGCCTCAAATACCCTGAGGGCGCCGTGGCTCTGGCGCCCTGAGGGCACAATGCCTATAATGCCCTGGGGGGCGCGATGCCACTAATGCCCTGAGGGCATGGGGGGTCTTGCACCCTGAGGGCACGATGTCTCTAATGCCCCTAGGGCGTGATGCCTCAAATATTTGCACAGTCCTGTTTTCCCCATTGGATGATAAACTCTTTGAGAGTGAAGCCCTTGTCAGGGACAAGGGGATAAACTAGTAAGAGTTAAGACCTATTGTTAACCCTATTGTTTCTATATAATGCTGTGCCTTTATTAAAAGGATTTGTTTTGTGAAATTTAGATTCAATCAAAAGGCTTCACTCTAGGATGGAGAAGGCTGCATGTGGCCCCAGGGCCGTAGGTTCTCCACCAGTTTTGGGGGAAATAGCTTCCTGAGTCTTTGTACTTTTTTTTTCACATTTGCTCAAGTGGGATGTAGTTGCCAGCATGTTTCTGAAAATAAAATGAAGTACTGAGGTTATTTTTATTTTTAAAGAAAGAACATTCTTGTAAAACACCTGAGCAAGCCATTTTCCATAATGATGAGCTATATTCATTATTAATTACTTATGAGTTAAAAAAATTTAAATAGCATCTGCATAGCTAGCCTACGGTCTCACAAAGTCAGTCAGTGAAGGTTTTTATTTTGGCACGTCTTATAGTAATTGTTAATTATGAGGAAAATGTTTCAGTTTCCCATCAGCCTTTTACTTTAGAGTTTAACATCTCCCTTCCATTTGTAGTTTTGTGTCTTTTTTTCACTCCCTGCTCCCCCCACCATGGGCATTTGCATTTTGTATTTGACTCATGTGACTATTTCCTGGTTAAAGTTTATCTTTCACTTGTTTTGGGCTACGGAGCTCTGCTCTGTTTTATTCTTCATATTGGCCATTTCGGCTTTCTAATACACAGTTGCTTTGTTATTTTATGTTGCAGGGTTATGACTCATCGATCTTGAAAAAAAGGACTTTTCCAAATACTTTGCACTTTTGACTGTGTAGTATGGATACCAAGGAAGAGAAGAAGGAACGGAAACAAAGTTATTTTGCTCAGTAAGCATTCACTTTGCAAAATTACATCAGTACTTTAAAAAAAATAGGTTTGAGGGATTTGTCCTGAAGTGTTACTTGGCCTTTTTTGTTGTGTGACTGTTCACAAACAGAGCAGATAATCAACCTACAGAAGTTAAATGTGCTCTGCTTTGTCCATTTTCTGTATATAGGAGGAATAACATGTGGTGCTTCTCTTTCTGTTTCTGACAGCGCTGTCAGGCAGTGCTGCTCGGAGTAGCCAGCTGTTATGCACTGACCTGCAGACTGCTCTGAATCCCATGTTTAACAACCTGCTTGAATTTCAAATCCTAAGTGCTTCATCCCTGCTGCATTCTGTAGCTTCATTGGTTGAGCTATAACTAAAAATCTATGACACATTTAAAGCTCATCACCTTGTAGGGAGTCCATTACTAAAAAGTGTTTGTGTAGGTAGGTGAAGTGAGTGAAATTATATTTTGGAATCAGTATCATTTTTAAGGCTATAGCTTGTCCAACATTTATACATATTTGTAGATATCTGAAGCGATGTAATCTAATGTATGTATTGGTTACTGTTTTTACGGATCAAAGCATCTATTTGGTAATCATAATCATAATAAGATGAGTGATATGCTGAACATACTCATGCATATGCTATATGCATACCCAAGATTATATAACTGGTGAGTATTGGCACTGTGGAGTTACAGCAAAGTCTGATGCTAGAGAAGCCTCAGAAAGGGATTTCTGGGCAGCACTGGTGCTCAGTAGGGTGCTCAGTAGGGTACCAGCCCCATATATTGAGGGTGACAGGTTCAAACCCGACTGCAGGCAAACTGCAACAAAAAAGTAGCTGGGCATTGTGGAGGGTGTCTGTAGTCTCAGCTACTTAGGAGGCTGAGGCAAGAGAATCACCTAAGTCCAAGAGCTGGAGGTTGCTGTGAGCTGTGATGCCATGGCACTCTACCAAGGGCAACAAAGTAAGACTCTGTCTCTAAAAAAAAAAAGGAAAGAAAAAAGAAAGGGATTCCCTTTGGGACTGTCATTATTTACTCCTATTCTTTTTGTTTGTTTTTAGATAGAGTCTCACTCTGTCACCCTGGGTACAGTGCCACGGCATCACAGCTCACAGCAACCTCAAAATCTTGGGCTCAAGCAATCCTTTTGCCTCAGCCTCCCGAGTAGCTGGGATGACAGGTGCCTGCCACAATGCCTCACTAGTTTTTCTAATTTTTTAGTACAGATAGGATCTTGCTGTTATGCAGGCTGGTCTCAAACCCCTGAGCTCAGGCAATTCACCTGCCTCAGCCTCCCAGAGTGCTAGGATTACAGTGTGAGCCAACGTACCCAGCCTAGTTCTATTCTTTATACTGGATCTCTTATGGTCTGAATGTTTATGATCCCACCACATTCATATATTAAAATACTAACCCCCAAGGTAATAGTATTAGGAAATGGTGTCTTTAGGAGGTGATTTGGTCATGTGGATGGGGCCCTCACAAATGAGATTACTGTCCTTAAAAAGAGACTCAAGAGAGGTGCCTTGCTTCTTCTATCATGTGAGGACACAGCATCTTATTATTATAAGTTAGAAGAGGCTCTCACTAGACATTAAATCTGCCTTGGACTCCCACCTCATGACTTCACTGCACATTAGTACCTTCTTTCCAAATCATTCTCTATATCCTCCTATGAGTCCCTGTTACATTTGGAATTATCTACCACCGTCTCCTTAAAGCTTCAGCTGTTTTCATGGCATCTCTCTCCCATCAGTCCTTCTAAGCTGCTGCTTCTTCCTTTTCTCTCAGGGGGAACACTCTTTAAAGGTCAGTGTACCTCCATTAAACATTTGCTTGAGAATCAACTGATAGAACTTAAAGAACTTTTTCTTTAGAACTTTTCATAAATACATAGATTTAGGCTCCATAGAACTTCCATGTCAGAATCTTCACAGATAGGACATGGCCATATTTCATTTTAAAGAGTATCACCAGCAATACTTTTGTCAAGAAAAGGTAAAGAAGATTTTGAGAATACTTCTATTATTCCATTTATTTATTTATTTGAGACAGAGCCTCAAGCTGTCGCCCTGGTTAGAGTGTCATGGCATTATAGTTCACAGCAACCTCCAACTCCTGGGCTTAAGCGATTCTTTTGCCTCATCCTCCAAAGTAGCTGGGACTACAGGTGCCCGCCACAACGCCCAGCTATTTTTTTGTTGTTGCAGTTTGGTCGGTGGCCAGGTCGGGGCCACCCTCGGTATATGGGGCCGGCGCCCTACCCACTGAGCCACAGGTGCTGCCCAGCTGTAAAATATAGTGATAACTCTAGCAGTGTCACAGAGCAAAAGAGATAAACTATAAAATATGGATCTCCCAGCAAAGGAATGTAACCTAAAGCTTTTTCCTCTCAGGACTAGGCAAAATAATAAATAATCCCTTGCTTTGTACCACTTAAGTGTTTGACATAACTTGTAAGGCATGAGTGGAAATTTAAAAGATCCCAAACTAGCTGGGAATGGTGGCTCATGCCTGTAATCCCAGCACTCTGGGAGGCTGAGGCAAGTGGATCGCTTGACCTCAGGAGTTTGAGAACAGCCTGAGCAAGAGCAAGACACCATCTCTACAAAAATAGAAAAATTAGCCAGGAGTAGTAGCAGGTGCCTGTAGTCCCAGCTATTCCGGAGGCTGAGGCAACAGGATCACCTGCACCTAGGCGTTTGAGGTTGCTGTGAGTTGTGACACCATGGCACTCTACCCAGGGCAACAGAGTCAGACTCTATCTCAAAAAAAAAAAAAAATCCCAAACTAACAGCAAATCCATATGTATGGCAAAGTTATAGTTTACAGTTTTCAAATTAAAAAAATAAGCAGTAAAACATTGTTGACTAATAAAGGAAGCTCTTTCCTACAGTAAACAGTCAGATCTGCAGCAGAGATGGAAATCAAATTTCTCAACAAAACTCAGCCTCTGAATTTGGAGATGAGTAGGGAAAAGGTTGGGCAAAGAAGTAGAACTAAAAATGAGGGACTCATTTGGAATGATCACTCTTGTTTGTTTTCCCTACCTCTGTGAAGCACAATTACCAGCCACACATTTAGCCCTAGCTAGAGTAAAAATAATCAGTGTCCCTTGCTAAAGGAATTTAATGTGGTGTCTGAAAGTGAGTTCTGTGTTTCGCTCACTGCCGACTCTCCCAGACTAGGATGGTCACGTGTAAGGATCACTTAGAGAGACTAAAAATACAGACTACGGGACTACAGCCCCAAACTTTCTGATTCAGAAGGTCTGAGGGAGGAGTTAGGAATCTTCATTTCTTTTCTTTGTCAAGACAAGGGTGAAATAAAGTTTACTGAGGAAGGGAAAGGTGGCTTACAGAGTGAGAAAGCTTACAAAGTAGAATACATTCACCATAGACAGTGAACAAGCCTCCATCCCCAGGGCAAGTAGGCAGAGGCCTAAGAATCTTTGTTGCTAATAAATTTTCAAGTAATGCTGATGCTGCTGGTCCATGAATCACAGTGCAATGGGGGTGTTGAATATTGAGGGTGGCACCTGTAGCTCAGTGGGTAGGGCACCCGCCACATACACTGGGGCTAGCAGGTTAGAACGCAGCCTGGGCCAGCTAAAACAACAATGACAACTGCAACCAGATCCGGTCGTTGTGGAGGCACCTATAGTCCCAGGTACTTGGGAGGCTGAGGCAAGAGAATAGCTTGAGCCCAAGAGTCTGAGGTTGCTGTGAGCTGTGACAACACTGCACCCCACCAAGGGCAACAGCTTGAGACTTTGTCGAGAAAGAAAACAAAAGAAAAGAGAAGAAAAGGAAAGAAAAGAAAAGAGAGAAAATAAATATTGAGTAAAAACAAAAAAAGTTTGAATAAACGAATGAAGGGCGGGTTTGGGGCCTGTAGCTCAATAGCTAGGGCCCCAGCCACATACAGAAGAGCTGGTGGGTTCGAATGCAGCCGGGATTCGAATCCAGCCCGAATCCTGCCAAGCAATATTGACAACTACAACCAAAAAGAAAAATAGTCGGGTGTTGTGCGGGTGCCTGTATTCCCAGTTGCTTGGGAGGCTGATGCAAGAGAATCGCTTAAGTCCAAGAGTTTGAGGTTGCTGTGAGCTGTGACACCATGGCACTCCATCCAGGGCGACAGCTTGAGATTCTGTCTCACACACACACACACAAAAAATGAAGGGCAACTAGAGTGAGCGACATAAAGTAAAACGCTCCTCATTTTAATGTTAGGGAAAAGCTGAGGCGATGTAACAGCTGTCCCCCTACTCTCTAACCGTAAAATACGCCTGTCAGGTCAGAAACCCCCTTCCTGTCAACTCTCTGTCTTCTCAAGCACCAGCACCTGGAGAGGAAGAGTAGGAGGCGGAGTCTCAGGATTCTGCCAGGAGGGGAGTTTCAAGAGAAAGCAAGCCTATATCCATGAGTCCTGAAAGGTAAGGCTGGCTTCATTAAGAAAAGAGGAAACTTCAGCTCACCTGAGACATGGCTCACAGAGGGGACCGCAGAGGGCAGGAAAGTGGAAAACGGCAGACCTGACGGAGAGAAAGGAGTCCTGAGTGAACAGGAGCCCGAGTCCTCTGGAGCTGGGGGTTCCCGTAGTCGCCACAAACACAGGGAACCTGGAGAGCCCGGCGTGCCCAGAACTTGAGTCAGGGGACCGTAACCCCCACCTGCATCCCCAGCACCATCTCCCTTAACCGTGGCCACCGGACGGCTTGTTCCATCATCGGTGCTATTTGCCCAGTGTTTGCAGGCTCCGGCCAGGATCACCGCCCCTCGCCGTCCAGCCGCGCTCCCCGTTACAGGAGGCGGGCGCCTTTCACCTGCCTCCTGCCCGACGCACCTGGACCCCCGGCTCCGCCCCCAGGACCGCGCCACCGGGCACCTGCCAGCCCCTAAGGGACCCACCAGAACCGGCCGCTGGCCTCAAAGAACTACACTTCCCAGAGGTGCCCGCGGCCTCACTGAGGGAGACACCCCCCGAGTGCCCTGCGGCCACGCAGCAGCTCCAGGACACGCGGAGTGTGACCGCCGACGGCTACACTTCCCAGAACGGCCGCGGCCTCGTGCAGGGGAGGGGCGAGGGAGCCGGTTTCCCGCCCTCCTGTGACTCCCGAGCAACTCAGAAGCCTTCTGCAGGCAACTAGGCTGCCCAAAGGCGCCGGCGACGTGCCCCTGAGCCTAAAGCCGCCACTATCATACTACACTTCCCAGGACCCACTGGGGAGTCAGCGCTTGCATCTAAAACCTTTGGCTGGGCTCGGCGCCTATAGCTCAACCGGCTAAGGCGCCAGCCACGTACACCTAAGGTGGAGGATTCGAATCCCCAGCCCGGACCCGTCAAAACAGCAATGACGGCTGCAACCGAAAAATAGCCGGGCGTTGTGGCGGGCGCCTGTGGTCCCAGCTACTTGGGAGGCGGAGGCAGGAGACTCGCTTGAGGCCAGGAGTTGGAGGTTGCTGTGAGCAGTGAAGCCATGGCACTCTGCCCAGGGAGATAGCTTGAGGCTCCGTCTCAAAACAAAACAAAACAAAACAAACTTTTGGCTGCAGAGGACTATAATAACCAGAATCTCACAGCGCATGGGGACAGTGGTCCGAGTTGAATACATTTCCGTGTGGCGTGGCCCAGACTCTACTCGGCCAGGGGGGTTGGTGAAGGGCCTCTTCTTCCGGTGAACGCAGCCCCAGGGCAGTCCCAGATTTTCCATAAGCCCAAGTGTGGCCCACCAGCCCAAACGCTGGAAAGGGGAGTCCAAACTAGGAGGAGCTCACTTCCTCCCAGCGTGGTGGGAGCCCTGTCCTGGGCACATGGGGACACAAAGTCTGGGACACAAAGCCAGACACATCCCTATCCTCAAAGACAAAGAATTTGTTTTGAAACACGTTGAGAGTGATTGTATATGTGTTTAACCTTTACTACTAAGATAACCGGCTCTAAAAGCCAAAAAAAAAAAAAATTATGATTTTTATAGTTCTCTTATGTTTCAAGTTCCCAGGCTAGTTAAGTTTGCTGACAAAGAGTTTGTAACTTTCTGTTGCACTAATGCATTCCCTTTCCCATCACTTCATTTACACGCCAAAACATGCTTGTGAGCACTGCATTTACATGTCAGGACACACTAGAAAGCACTGCATTTACACGGCAAGACACGCTAGGGAGCACTGCATTTACACACCAGGGAGTTTCTCTTCACTGCATTTACAGGCCAGGGAGTTTCCCATCACTGCATCACCAAGACACTCTAGCGTGCACTGCATTTACACACCAAGACACACTAGGGAGCACTGCATTTACACACCAGAGAGTTTCCCATCACTGCATTTACATGCCAAGACACTCTAGGGAGTACTGCATTTACACACCAAGACACACTAGGGAACACTGCATTTACACACCAAGACACTCTAGGGAGTACTGCATTTACACACCAAGACACACTAGGGAGCACTGCATTTAACACCAGAGAGTTTCCCATCACTGCATTTACATGCCAAGACACTCTAGGGAGTACTGCATTTACACACCAAGACACGCTAGGGAACACTGCATTTACATGCCAAGACACTCTAGCGAGCACTGCATTTACATGCCAAGACACACTAGGGAGCACTGTATTTACACACCAGGGAGTTTCCCATCACTGCATTTACACACCAAGACACACTAGGGAGCACTGCTTTTACATGCCAGGGAGTTTCCCTTCATTGCATTTACATGCCAAGACTCACTAGGGAGCACTGCATTTATACGCCAAGACACGCTTGTGCGCACTGCATTTAGACACTAGGGAGTTTCCTAACACTGCATTTACAAACCAAGACATGCTAGGGAGCACTGCATTTACCCACCACCTCTGGTATATGGGACCAGTGCCTACTCCTTTGAGCCAAAGGTGCTACCCTAGTTTTTCTATTTTTAGTAGAGATGGGGTCTTATTCTTGCTCAGGCTGATCTCAAGCTTCTAAACTCAGGCAATCCACTTGCCTCGGCCACCAAGAGTGCTAGGATTACAGGCCTAAACCACCACACCCAGCTAGGCCTGTGCTTCTTATTCTATAATAAAGAACTGTCCCACCCCCACAGATACAGCCACTCCCTCTCACCATCACTGGTTTATTCTGTGTAGGTCTCCAAGCATCTCTGATGTGACCTATTCCTTTATGAGTTCTGGGTCTGCCTGCCATGGCTGGAACAGATCTTCTAATCCCCCCCCACCCCCCATACAGAGCCTGATTGGAGTGTTGAGACCACTGACTGCTAACAAGGGTTCAGCAGAGATTTACTGAGCACCTACCACATGTCACTTACAATAATTCATTTTAATCCACATGGCCCCATCATGAGGTGAGATTGTTATTATTTCCATTTCGCAGAGGAGAAAGTTATAGCTCAGAGAGGGGAAGGATCTGAAATTCACACAGTCATAAGGCCGTGAGACTCAGATTTGAACTCTGGTTTGTGGCACTTCAAAGCCTCTCTCTTACCCCTACAGTCCACCACAACTTTGGTGCCATAGTCACCAGCAGCCTCCTTGTGGATACCCCATCCCCAGAGAGGCCAGAAACTGCAAAAAAATAAAAATAAATAAAAAATAAAAATAGAAAAACTAGCAGGACATTGTGGTGAGCACCCATAGTCCCAGTGGCTTGGGAGGCTGAGGCAAGAGGATTTCCTGGCTCAGCACTTGTAGCACAGTGGTTACAGCGCCAGCCACATACACCAAGGCTGGTGGGTTCAAACCCAGCTTGGTGCCTGTAGTTCAGAGGCTAGGGCACCAGCCCCTTACATCAGAGCTGGCAGGTTCAAATATAGCCTGGGCCTGCCAAACAACAATGACAACTGCAACAAAAAATAGCTGGGTGTTGTGGTGGGTGCCTATAGTCCCAGCTACTTGGGAGGCTGAGGCAACAGGATCGCTTAAGCCCAAGAATTGGAGGTTGCTGTGAGCTGGGACATCACAGCACTCTACTGAGGGTGACACAGTGACATAGTGAGACTCTGTCTCAAAAAAAAAAAAAAACACCCCAAAACAAAAGAGGATTTCTTGAGCCTAGGGGTTTGAGGTTGTTGTGAGCTATGCCAGGGCAATAGAGTGAGACTCTGTATCAGGAAAGAAAAAAGAAAGAAAGGAAGAAACACAGGCCTGCAACATCCCCTTTTAACGTTAAAAAAGGTATTTAGAGAGTAATAAATCTCCTGTGAAATTCTCCATGAGGAAAAAAATGAAGGATGGAGGGCGGGGGCAATCAGAATGACTTGGAAGCCGGGTAAGGAAAATGTTATCTATCTTGTTTTGGGTGGTGATTATTCAAGTGTATACATTTGCCAAAACTGTTTAAATGATACACTTTATTTATTTTAAACTATACACTTTAAATCTATACATTTTATTGGTCCATAAATTATACCTCAATATTAGAGTAAACAGTTAAAAAACAAAAAATAAGTCTCTAGCTATCCACTGCCTGACCTCCAGCTCCCTTCCCAGGAGGCAGGCCTATTAATCAGTTTCATTTGTATCCTCATCTGAGCCTCTTGCAGGCATTTTTAAAAGTAGAAATCCAAGAATATTACACGTTATTTTATAGTTTTCTTTTTAAACCTAGCAATGTATTTATCATTTACATACAGCCCTCAGCTTTTTAACAGCTGCATAATATTTCACTGGGTGGATGTATTAATGAACTTAACTGATCTTTTATTGAGGGTCACTTAGGTTGTTCCCAGCTTTTTGATATCACAAATGATGAATGCAATGAATGTTCTTAAATACACATCCATGTCATTTTGCACACCTGGGTAGATAGCTATAGAATAAGTTCCCGAGAGTGGAATTGCTCAGTTAAAGGATAGGGAGATTTACATTTTGATACATTTTATTTCCAAAATGCTCTTTACTTCAGCCACCAGCAGCAGCATGTGGGACTGTTTGTGGAAGGCTAGAAGAGTTGACACTGAGACCTGAATTAGGTACTAGGAACAAATCTGAGGGAAGGGCATCCCAGGCAGAGGGAATAGCTGTGCAAAGTTCCTGGGGAAGGGTGCGAGAAGTGAGGCTAGGAGAAACAGGGGCTGGTCATTTAGGGCCTGTGGGTGTCGGGAGGGGGCAAGATTTTTTTCTAAGAGTGCCAAGAAACCCCCACTCAAGGTGGGGTATAACAAATCCAATGGAAATTTTTTAAAAATGACGGTGATTTCAGGCGGGGAAGAGGGTGTGGCAGAGGCAGGAATTGATCCCGAGGAGTGGGGTTGGAGGAGGAAAGGAGCACACGGGTCAGTGGCCCGTGAAAGCAGAGTGGTCAGTGAAATCTCTTGACCAAGGTCTCTGCAGGGGAGAGATGAAGAGAACCCTGGTGACCTTGGCAGTCTGGCTGGGAAGACAACGTTTTGCCCCAAGGAATGAGACCTCAGTGGTCAATAGTTAGCTACTTAATCTGCTAAAGAAAAATAGGTCCAATCCAGCCTGGGCCCGCCAAACTATGATGGCTGCAACCAAAAAAAAAAAAAAAAAAATAGCCAGGCATTGTGGCAGGCACCCATGGTCCCAGCTACTTGGGAGGCTTCAGCCCAGGAGTTGGAGGTTGCTGTGAGCTGTGATGCCATGGCACTCTACCCAGGATGACAGCTTGAGGCTCTGCCTCAAAAAAACAAACAAACAAACAAACAACAATCTTAACACAGAACATTTGCTCTACGTTGTACTTTTATTTACTGACAAGAAAAAATATTCAGATGAGTAAAATAGGCTTTCTGGAAGTCACCAATCTGTGAGTTGTTGAGCCAGGATTAACATTCAAGACTATCTTCAGTACCAAAGTCTTTCTACCACAACAATGAAAATATAAGACCTGATCAAAATGCATGTATGTCAAGACCTGGGATCCTTTCAGAGATACATGTCAACTGATATGCTTGAGACTAGAAAATACATATATATAAAATTTATTGAATCTGATCAGCTAATCTTTCCACCTAATGTACAAGAATTTTACATGTAGCTTTAGGAGTCATGCTCAAGGCTTTTTTGTTGTTTTTGTTATTATTGTCCTTATTGTTTAGCAGGCCCTGGTGGGGCTTGAACCCACCAGCCCCAGTGCATGTGGTCAGCTCCCTAAACACTGAGCTACAGGCACCAAGCCTCAAGCCTCTTTTTAAAATACAATTTCCAGGAACTAATATTTTTAGTTCTTACTCAAGCTTTCTTGCATGTCTTTCATAGAAAATTACTGTATCATCATAATTAGGCAAGCTGATATTAGTAATTTCACAATTTCTGATTATCATTATGTAGTAACGATAAGGTATTTTGTATACATAACTTTTCTATTCATTCGATTCATAACTTTAAAAGCGTTTCATGCCATTTGAAAATGTCCTTCACTTATATAATTGTTTCCCATCATCTTTTCTGAAAACATTAGGGAACACCACACCAGAATCATAAATTCCCTTATTAAATTTGATCTATAGAGATGTTGTCCCCAAGTTTATCAAATTAATTAGTTTTCTAGTAATTATTAAGGCTTGAGCTAATACTGAAGGATTTTTTGTGGTTAGTTCATTATGATTTCACCACTGTATGAATTCTCTGGTGTACAGTGAGTTGAGACTTCTGGATGAAGGTTTTCCCACATACAGCACACTGATAAGGTCTTTCCCCGGTGTGAATTCTCTGATGTAAAACAAGATCTGACTTCTGGGAAAAAGCCTTTCCACATTCAAGGCATATATAAGGTTTCTCTCCAGTATGAATTCGCTGATGTCCTGGGAGGTGGGACTTCTGAGAGAAGGCTTTCCCACATTCAGTACATATATAAGGTTTTTCTCCTGTGTGAATTCTCTGATGTCCAATGAGATGTGATTTCTGACAGAAGGCTTTTCCACATTCACTGCATTTATAGGGTTTCTCTCCAGTGTGTGTTCTCTGATGTATGATGAGCTGTGACTTCCGGGAGAACGTCTTTCCACATTCAGTACATTCATAGGGCTTTTCCCCAGTATGAATTAACTGATGTGTAATGAGTTCTGTCTTCCTGCTGAAGGCTTCCTCACACTGAGCACATTTGTAGGGTTTCTCACCAGTGTGAATTCTTTTATGGATAATGAGGTGGGACTTCTCACAGAACGCTTTCCCACATTCAGTACACTCATATGGCTTCTCTCCAGTATGAGCTCTGTGATGTATAATAAGCTGTGACTTCTGGGAGAAGGCCTTCCCACACTCTCTACATTCATAGGGCTTTTCCCCAGTATGTATTCTCTGATGTATAATGAGGGGTGATTTCTGGGAGAAGGCTTTCCCACATTCACTACATTCATATGGTTTTTCCCCAGTGTGAACTCTCTGATGTATAATGAGGGATGATTTCTGAGAGAAGGCTTTTCCACATTCAGAACAATCATAAGGTTTCTCCCCAGTATGAGTTCTTTGATGTACAATAAGATGAAACTTCTCACTGAAGGCTTTTCCACATGCACCACAGTCATATGGTTTCCTTCCAGTATGAATTCTTTGATGTACAATGAGTTGTGACTTCTTAGCAAAGGCTTTGCCACAGGTAATACACACACAAGTTTTCTCCCTAGTTTCAACATTCTGATATTGAATAAGGGATTGTTTATTGCTAAAAATGTTTCCACACTGATTATCATCACAGGGTATTAATCCATTGTGAATTTTCTCAAGATTAGAATTGGATTCGCTGGGGCTAGACAATTTTCCACATCCAAAACTCTGATCAAGGTTTTTTCCTGAACTGATCTTATTACAACTAGGTAGGTCAATATTCAGTTTCAAGTTCTTTTTAAAAGCATCATATTTGTGGAGTCTTTGTCTTAGTGTATCTGGCTCTTTTCTTCCTAGTGCATTATATTTGTGGCCTGATACCTCAGTTACTGTCTTGCTGCTGACAAATGTAACTTGACTGAAAAGTTTGTCTTGGTTTTCCTTATATTTCTGCAGCTGGCCATCACAAACTTTTAAAATTGAGTAAAATGAACCTTCTTTTGTGACTCCTTTCAGTATTTTGTTATGGAAGGAAATAGCCTCCAAAATATATGACTGGGAGTTGTGAAGATTACTCTTCCTATCTAAAAGAAGAAAAGATAAAAGAGAGTCATCATAAGAGTCAATTAACAGAGGGAAGAGAAGTGGAACAAATGAATGATACAAAATAGTTGGCTCCATCTGGAAGACAGTAGAGCACACAGTGTTATTAGGTGAATAGATAGACAAGGATATGAAATAGAAATTTTATGTAAAAATTAAACTTGATAGAAAAGTGTCTCAGTTCTTATCACTCTAATCTTGATTTGCTCCTAGAATCTTCAATTTCTTCCATTTTTTGACTAGAAGCCTTTTTCAACTTATAAATTCATTAATCTTATAAACTACTATGTATATACTTCACTCTTATCCCACTCCCACTCCAAAGAAACAAGGTTTTTTTTGTTTGTTTGTTTGTTTGTTTTTAGAAACAGAGTCTCACTTTGTTGCCGTTGGTAGAGTGCCATGGTGTCATAGCTCACAGCAACCTCCAGCTCCTGGACTTAGGCAATTCTCTTGCCTCAGCCTCCTGAGTAGCTGGAACTACAGGTGCCCACTACAAGGCCCGGCTATTTTTTGTTGCAGTTTGGCCAGAGCCAGGTTCAAACCTGCCACTCGCAGTATATGGGGCTGGTGCCCTACCCACTGAAGAACAGGCACCACCCATAAGGTCTTTTCTGTAGTCAAAATACTTTAACTCTCCTCAGTCTATCTGTGTAATTAACAACTAACATAAATAACAGAAAAATCCAAGATCCTGCTATGGATTCAGCATCAGAATCATACCAAGAATATGTACTTAAATTCCATTACACCCAATAAACTACCTTCCATAGTGTCAAGTAAAACTAGCAAAGTTCTCTCAGAAACGCCCTTCTTCCTGACTATAAGGTTTTATTTATACACTCTTTCCCATACAGTTTTCTTGTCTTCACCCTCCGCCTTCTACCTCACCAGCACTATGTCATTCCAAGCAGCTATAGCTGTATACTCTGAAAAATGTCTTCTCAAATTCTGCCACATTGTTTAAACTCCAATTTTCTGTGAACTTTTAAAACATAACTGTATTTGACATTTAATTTTGTATAGACATGTATCTGGGCATCTTACCTCCTAAAGTAAAACCTATGCTCTTGTCTTGAAAGGACTTTTGCCTTCTATTCCCTTTAAAACCCTTTTATAAAAGACACTAAAGATAAATATGAGAGAAAGAAGATCAACAAGGACTAGTACTCTTCTGAAAAATTCACGGTTTCTTTCAATTATTTGTTAAATACCTATTAAATTCTCAGCATAGGAGCAGAGAATAGATTTCAATAAGGATAATAACACTAGCCTCAGGCACTAACCAACTGAAAAAACAAAACACACAAACTGATATTTCACTTCCCTTTTCTCCCATCTGCCTGATTTTCATCTGGATAGATGCAACTTGGTATGTCTCCCTTTATGATCCATGGATCTTCTCCTTGTTCCAACTTGGAGATGACATCTGGTTTGGAAACTGGATACCCTATTAAATGGAAATCACAGAGGAATTCAGATTGACTGCACTGAAGGAGTACGTGAAGGTACGTATCAGATGGTCTATAATGAAGTTGTCTAGTTAGCCCTCAGCAAAGTAATGACCTCCAGCTGGGAAAGTACAAAAGTCATTAGGTATGTCAGGAACCACTTAATCATAGTAACTGATAAGGAAAGGCACTTTATTAGGCAACTCTTCATTGGAGTAATGTGGGGAAACCATCCTTACCCATTGAAACTAGGTGGCTGTAGTTCTCCAGCATCACATCCCTGTACAGGGTCTTCTGAGCAGGGTCCAGTTGATGCCACTCCTCCTGGGTGAAATCCACAGCCACATCCTTGAATGATACTAACTCCTGTAATAGTACATTCCTGTTCAATCTGAAGTGATCATTCTCATTTATGCTATGACATGTAAAACTACACCCACATCTAGTTTGTATCATAGTTTTTAGGGAAAAATAAAGTAAAATCCTATCTTTGGCAAAGAGAACTAGACAGATCAGAGGAGGTAAACAATAAAACACCTACCTAATACATATGGTAATTTCATAAATTATAAAGGCAGCACCAAAATAACTGGAAAGAAGAGGAATTATTGAATGAATAATATTGAAACAAGTGGATAGTCTATAGGAAAAGAATAATGCTGAAGACACATGTTAAGGGTTGAATTGTATCTCTTGAAAATTTATTTAAGTACTAATGTCCTGTACCTTAGAATTTGATACAACTTGGAAACAGGGTCATTGCAGATATAACTAGTTATGTGAGGTTGTAGGGTAGAGCCTAATCCATTACGATTGGTATCCTTATCAAAAGGAGAGACTTGAACCCAGACACAGACTCATGTAGAGGGAAGATGATGTGAGCAGATATAAGAAGAAAATGGCTATCCACAAGCCAAGGAGTGAGTTCTGGAACAGACCCCTCCCTCATAGCTCTCAGGAAGACTCAATCCTACAGATACCTTGATTTTGAACTTCTAGCTTCCAGAACTATAAGACAATAAATTTCTGTTGTTTAAACCACCCAATTTGTAGTACTTTTTATGGCAGCCCTAGTAAAATCAATATACCATATGCCTTAGAAGAAAGAATAAATAAATTTTGATGGAACAAAAATTTAAACTCTAAAAAGTACTAGAGACCATAAAGGTAATAAAATAAAACATAGGATAATTTTCATTAAAATTATAGAACAAAGAAGACTTTTTAAAATAAATTTTTTTGATTTTTTGGGGGGTGACAAAGTCTTACTTTCTTGCCCTAGTAGAGTGCTATGCATAGCTGACAACAACCTCAAACTCTTGGGCACATGCAATCCTCTTGCCTCAGCCTCCCAAGTAGCTGGGATTACAGGCATCTGCCACAATACCAAGCTATTTTTACAGATGGAATTTTGCCCTTGCCCCGGCTGGTCTCAAACTCCTGAGCTCAAGTATAATCCACTTACCTGGGCATCTCAGAGGGTAGGATTACAGGCGTGAGCCACCACACTCAGCCCTTAGTTTTTTTTTTAGGTACATTAAGAGAATCACAGAATGTTAGAGTCTTAGTTCATTAACTAAACTCCTCATTTCATAGGCGAAAAAAAAACTTAGCTTCTCTTAAACTTAATAGCTATCTTATGTACATGTTAAAGCTAGTCAGATGATGAAATATATCAATTACAGTAGCAACAGGAAACAAAAAATCCCAAATAATAAAATGTGCAGGAAGCATTCATAAAGAAAACCACAACAAATTAGTGACATGGCATCATGTCCGGGGACTTAGGTAAGAATAGAGCTACAAAATATCCTTGGAATGAAAATAGACTTTTTAAATTACCTCATCATTACTTTCACAATAATTGTCATCTAATAGCAAAAACTAATTTAATGGTGGAGTGTCTTACATAAAACAATTTTTCAGATTTTTTTCCTAAATATTCATTATTATAAAACATTGCTTTTAAAGTGAAAGCAAATTATTTTCAAATATTAACAGTGTCCTGCTTAAAACCTTCCTTTGTGGCTCAGTGCCTGTGGCTCAAGTGGCTAAGGCGCCAGCCACATACACCTAAGATAGCAGGTTTGAATCCAATTTGGACCCGCCAAAACAACAATGATGGGTGCAACCAAAAAATAGCTGGGCATTGTGGCGGGCACCTATGGTCCCAGCTACTTGGGAGGCTGAGGCAGGAGACTGGCTTGAGCCCAGGAGTTGGAGGTTGCTGTGAGCTGTGATGCAACAGCACTCTACCCAGGGGCATAGCTTGAGGCTCTGTCTAAAAAAAAAACAAAAAACCCTCCTTTGTTTCCCTCCATGCATACACAGTCTCATCCCCATCATCTCAATATAGTTCCATAATCACATCATCAAACAATTAAATATTTAGTTTGTCCATGACAAACCTATTAATTTTCCTATTTTACATATGAGAAAACTTAGGATTATAGTGGTTAAGTAACTACATGCCAAGGTTATACACTGAACATAAGATTGATTAACTCTCAGATTTACAAGATTTACTTTTACTCCATAGCCAAGGTTCCTGACTATCACTCTCCAAACTGCCTCCTTGATATTGTAAACATCATGGTTTTTGTTTGTTTGTTTTATCACTTTAGTGCCACCCTTAGTCAACCTTTCTATGAAGCACTCTCCATTTTTGTTTTCTTACAGTTCTCAGCCTTCCTAAAAATCATTATGCTCTTTCTGACTTTACTAATGCTGCTTCCCATCCTTACCTTACTTCCACCACAAGCCAAAGTGCAGTCATCCTTTAGCTATTCCTTACTTCCTTGTTCCCCTCTCTGCTGTGATAGTACTGCCCTCATGTACACTGTAGAGCTTTTATGTGTCAATGTTGGCTTCTACAACTCTTTATCCCTTTGTTCTCTACTGTCCTCCCAGATGAAAATGCCTAAATCTTGAGATATTCGATAGCTAGCCAATGCATATGATATGTGTTGAATACTCAATACACACCTGCTAAAAAAAAAAAATAGAGGAAGATCATAAAGAACAAAATAAATTAAAACTCCTATTTAGGCTCGGCGCCTGTGGCTCAAGTGGCTAAGGCACCAGCCACATACACCTAAGGTGGCAGGTTCGAATCCATCCCAGGCCTGCAAAAAAACAACAATGACAGCTGCAACCAAAAAATAGCCGGGCATTGTGGCGGGCGCCTGTGGTCTCAGCTACTTGGGAGGCTGAGGCAGGAGACT
>NW_003852398.1:25197439-25205725 GCF_000181295.1 Otolemur garnettii | reverse complement strand
GCCACCTTAGGTGTATGTGGCTAGCGCCTTAGCCGCTTGAGCCACAGGCGCCGAGCCAATTAAGTTTTTCTTTATTTTACTTTATTATTATTATTATTATTATTGTTATTTGAAAGACAGTCTTACTTTGTCACCCTTGGTAGAGTGCTATGGCATCACAGCTCACAGCAATCTCAAACTCTTGGGCTTAAGAGATTCTTTTGTCTCAGTTTCTCAAGTAGCTGGGACTACAGGTGCCCATCCACAACACCAGGCTATTTTATTTTTAATCTTTTGGTTGTAGTTGTCATTGTTGTTTGGCAGGCCTGGGCTGGATTCGAACCTGCCAGCCCTGGTGTATGTGGCTGGCACCCTAGCCACTGAACTACAGGCACTGAGTCCAGATTAAGCAATTTCAAGTGGCTAGTGGCTACTATCTCGGGCAGCACAGCTCTAAAGCTACTGACATGCGAAAAGAAAACAGAAAAAAACCTATCTCTCTGCCATAGAACTCATTTGTTAAGCTCTATTGTAAAATATACATAAGGACTTCTAATGTAAAAGCTGATTTCAAGATATAACAATGATAATGATGAAGTAATGATAATTCTAAGCATGGCTTTTATTTAGTTAATTCTCACAACAACCCTATGAGGATTATAATCTCCATTTTACAGATAAGGAAACAATGCCAAGCAACCACGCTGCGAGGAAATGTTATGCATCTGATAAGTAATAAAGGAGAATCCTATGTACTGACATGGCAAGATACTCAAAATGAATGCAAAAAAAAGCCATTTATACTGGATAGCAAGTTAAAAATCCAGTTGTGGAAGCAAATATTTACTATAACATTTTTCCTAAAAGAATAGTACAAGAACATAATTGTATTCATGATCTATGTACAAATGACTTAAAAAAAAAAAGAATAGTACAAGAAAATAAGAGCTAGTCTCGCACATTTGTACTTTCACATAAAACACTTAATTGTAATTCTACATATATCAAAAAAGATTTGGAAGGTTAGAAACAAATGGTTAATATTGATTATTCCAGAAGAAGGGGAGTTTAAACTTAAAAGGTCTCTTTCTGAAATTTTTTAATCTTTTTTATATAGTTTAAATGTTTATATGTCATGCACATAATAAATGATGGCAGGAAGAAAAAAATACTATGGATTTTCAAAAATGGTAGAACAAAAAAGCAGTAGCCTTGAATTGGACAGTAATCCTAAGAATTCTGAAACCACAACAAAGGATATGGAGCATCGGGGGTTTTTGCCCTCCAAAGTTTTGCCAGGTAAATTTAAGAACTGCTTTTTGAGAGAAACCTGTATTTTAGAAGATGATCCCAAACGTTACCTATCCTACAACATCGAGATTTTTATCTCTGGATAAACATAGACTATAGTAAGCATCTGTAATCAACTTCTTCTTTTAAAGTAAGGGTCAACAAACTTTTTTTGTAAAGTACATATTTTTGGCATCTCAGGCAATATGGTTTCTGTTGTAACTATTCAACTCTGCCACTATAGCTCAAAAACATCCAAGACAAATGTGGTTGTGTTCCAATAAAATGTCTTTTGTAAAAACACTGTATTTGGTCCATGGGTAATAGTTTGTCAACCCTTGCCCTCATGAATCAAGTTCAAGGAGTTTGGTTATGACATTATGATACTTTCCCTCTGAAAAAGATAATTTTAAGACACAGCTTTAAGAAATCTCCTGTGGCATTTACCAAAGGAGTGTTGGTGAGGACACTGTGCACTCCATCTCCTAGAAACACCCCCCAAAAAACTATTTTTAGTCTTATATAGCAAGAAACATTTTGCTATGAGAAACCGATCTTTCAGAAAGATCATAAAAACCGATACATTAATTTATGAAAATGGTTTCAAGCCAGGTTTTCTAATATTACCTAGCAACTTTTTGTAGGATTTGATCTTTATTCTTTCTACCTTTTCCCTAATCCAAATTTTAGCTATCTTTACTTTCCATTTGATTATCCAGAAAACTAAGCAGGAAATTTTTTACAAAAGCAACTCACCTGGGACTTCATCATATTCTGCTCTCTTCCAAAAGGGCTAATGCCTGAAAAGGCGAAACTGATGATCAGAACGAAGTTTTCATAGCTTAAACCAAGAATGTAGCTTCCACGTTCACCAGTCTAGACATAAGCACCACTGGATGTCAGGTAGATAATAGACTACCCTGTGAGAGAAAGTTACAGAAGTACCAGCATGTACCAAGTGGAAGAAGCATCAACCTTCACTCCTCTTCTGTCTGTCTGATAATGTTGCACTTGAACTGGTTTTCTCACTGAATTAGAACTGAATAGATGTGAAGATTTATTAATAGCTTATTGTTCCCCTTAGGAACCAGAATTTCCATTTGTAAAACATCATCATAAGGCAATAATCATGAATTGATACATAAAGAATTTAACTGCAGACGTAGCTCCCTGGCAAAAAGAATGGCAATAACCAAAAGGAAAACTGAGGAATGCATTTCCCTATTTCCCAGAAAGAACCAGCAGCTGAATTCCAATAACCTCCCCAAAGCCCTTTTATATTTCTTCTCAACACTCCTGTCAAAATAATACTCACGGACTAAAATGTTAATTTTAAGGTGCTTTCTTTTTAAATTGTTATTGCTGATTTTCAACAGCTCTGTTGCCTACGTACAAAAATGGGTCTAGGCTGGAACCAGTGATAAAAGAGAATATGCCACTATGCAGGAAGGTACGTACCTAGTAAATTTTTCTCAGTCCCAGGACAAGTCTTGTGGACAGCGCTGAATTGGTTCAGAGGAAATGACGGCTTCCATGACAGGGAGCCTATTTTATATGGGGTACTCCAGACTTTATCAAAATACATCTGGAAGGAAACAAGAAAAATAGTCATACTCATTTTTGGAAACTCAGCAGATGGTCAATAAATGTTTCTTGAATAAAATATAAAATGATTTCAATAAACTTAGAAAGAAGAACTAAAATCAGACTTTTCAAAAGAATCCTATTGATACAGGGCGGGTGTGTACCCAGGCTTAGTCAGCGCCAGCTACCCGGAAGGACCCACCACGCCTTCTGCATCTGCGCCCCGGCCATGTTGGTGCAATGGACCAAGACAGGGAGAGCTGGAGAACCAAGTGCAACAGAATGAGAGCATGGCAGAAGCCCGAGGACGCGAGTTAATTGAGGGAGACCACCGCACAGCCCACTCTGATGCCGGTGCCCCCTCCCCCCAAACCCACCCTTGAACCTAGAAAGCCCTTCTCCGGCTGCACTACTCCCCTGGGAACATTTCACAGGCCTAAGGGTGATACAGGGTTTCCCCCATTCACGAATGAACAGAACCTCTCACTTCCTAGGCCTGGATAATTTCAAGAATGGATTGTATCCATTCATTAACGTGTTCATTCACCTTGCCCTAGCGGAAGGGACTGTATCCATTCACT
The DNA here is from genome assembly GCF_000181295.1 of Otolemur garnettii. NCBI lineage: Eukaryota > Metazoa > Chordata > Mammalia > Primates > Galagidae > Otolemur > Otolemur garnettii. Next base: position 25,202,291 of record NW_003852398.1, on the reverse strand, counting down.
GATAGACTCATTCATCTTACACCAGCGGAAGGGACTGTATTCATTCATTTATGCACTCATTCATCTTGCCTCAGCTGAAGAGACTATATCTCATTTGTTACCAAGTCCTGGCCAAATGTAACTACAAAGGACCCATGCCACTGTATACCCCTAGACAAAGAACCCAGGCCGTCAGGAGATTTTTCCAACTTTCCCTCTGTCCGGAGCTCTAAGTGCTGTTTCTGTATTCTTTTCTGTAAAATAAATCCTGTCTTACCACTGATCTGTGGTCTGTAGACTCATACTTCAAATTCCCAAGACCAAGGACCTACTGAAGAAGAAATTCCCGTAACACTATCCCTTTTGATTTGTTTGGTCTTGTTGTAAACTGATCATTTCTGGGAAGGGCACCAGGCTAAAGGAGCGGTAGTGAACTGAGAAAAGATGTGAAAAGAGACTTGACCTTAAGAACTCAACAACTGCCTACGACCTGTGGAAATTTAATACATGTAAAAGACTTTCCAGTAAATTGCAACTGACTACCATGACGACCTCACCCCATTATTATCTCCTTCAATTCTCAGAATCCTAGGCCCTGGCAACCGCAGATACAACTGAACTCCCACTACGTCACTGACGCCATGGACGCCCCCACCATTTAGTCCACAGTGCTAAAACCATCACCCCTGAATCATTGACTCCAGTTATCCCCCTCAGTCAGTCCACCTGCACGCCATCCCTGGACTCCACAGACCCTCCATCATCTCATCACTCCCTAGTTACTAATTGCATAGCTCACTCCACCAGACTCCCCAATAAACCCAACACTAATCCCACGTACATTCCCCACCAGTGACTTCATAAACCTCCTATCACTGACCATTATAGACCCCTCCCCTGCCATTACCATTTCGACAGACTCACTCATCAGCGCGCATATCCTTCCGACCCCCAGCTCAATTATCAAGTCTTGAAACGCCCATCACAGTTTAACCCGGTCGGCTGTCATATCCATATTGGCGAACTCCTTCGCTTCCTGTGAGCCAAGCGCTGGGCTCCTGGGGTTGCGCTGTTCGGTACCAAGCAGTTCTGCCCATTCTGCATCTTGAGCGGCTTTGTTTGGGAGGCTATATGGCTGCTCCCTGGAGCGGTTTCCATAGGGAGGCGCCATCTTGAGAGCCCGTTCGGTTCCGTACAGGCAGAGGGACTCGACTGGTTCCCAGCCTCAGTTGGGCTGTACCACTGTGGCGGCGAAGACAGGGGACGACGGTGGAAAGGAGGACTAAGACACAAACCAGTAAGGTGCATACTTTTGCAGAAAGATTTAACAGGGGGTATTGGAGAAGGAGTTTCAATGATACAGGCTTCTGTTGGAAGCATGAGTTTTGTTAAAGGGAAAGAATTTGGAATGGCGCAATATTTTTATATGCGAGTCTACACAAATGTGTTTGTGAATGGTACAGCCCTATACCGGGAAATTCGACTTGGAGAGAGGAGGTGAAAACGTAAGATGATGGTACGGTTCTCTCCTTGGCTGTACGCTGAGAGACAGGGAGGGCACAATAAGATGAACTTTAATTATGCTCATAACAATCATAAGGAATTCTTCTAGGAGAAATTGTAAATCCAGTAATAAGCTGCAAGGGCAGACTGAAGGAAAAAGAAGCAAACTGAGAGACAAGGAGGAACAGACTGAGGAATGTTGAGAGGCACAGCGAGAAGCAGAGACTGAGAGGCTAAGAAAAAGGTACTGGGGGGTAAAAGAGAGACCTATGAAGGAGCAGAGATGGGAGAATGCGGGGCAAAAAGTGGGGACCACAGGACCAGAATTGGGGACCTAAGGGGCAGAACGCGAAAGACAGAGATCGAGACATTTGAAAAAAGGGAATTGAGTAGAAGAAATTGAGGTTATAGTTCAGAAAGTTAAGTAATCACAAAACACTTGCTGCACAAAGAGAATACTGTATTTTAACTTTTGATCTTATATTAAGCTTTCATATTATTAGAAAACAAATGCATGTTTTTCCCCAGATTAATATAAGGGTAATATGATTAGGTTACATTGTTTGCCTTTCTTAGAAAAAGGCAGAGTTGTGGTGGAGTCCTTCAGTCAGGAGGTGTGACATATACCCCTACGTTGTACCAGATAGGTGGGAACTTAACCTCCTTCCTTCAAACCCCTTCTTGAATTTAACTGTGATTTTCGCTCTCAAATTAGTACTGAACACATGGGATGCTTGTTTTTCCATTCTTGAGATACTTTACTAAGGAGAATGTTTTTCAATTCCACTCAGGTAAATAAAAATTATGTAAAGTCTCCACCTCTTTATGGCTGAATAGTATTAAATATATCACTGCAAGTCTACGCAAATATGTTTGTGAATGGTACAACCCTATACAGGGAGATTTGACGTGGTGAAAGCAGGTTAAAACATGAAATGGTACATCCTCTCCTTGGCGATTCCACGGTGTGGGGGCAGGGAGGGCCCAGTAATATGAACTTTAATTATGCCAATAACAATCATAAAGACTATGAATTATATAGAAGGTTATATATAAAAGGTATGTACACACATAATTATATCTCAAGATGGTTTTTTATTTGCATTTTCTCTTAAATGCTTGCTAACAAACCTATGTTTTATGTGTACATGGTTATGATTTTGAACCATAGTTTCCCATGGGCCATGATTTTTTACATATAATTACATAAGCAGAGATTTCCCATTTAGCAGTTTTATTTCTTATGTCAAAACAAATCCAGACTTAGATAAGAGACTATTCAGAACGACTATTGCAATAGGAAGAACACTCCAATCTCAGAAATCAACAAGCACAGGGGAAATGAATCCCTATTCAATAAATGGTGCTGGGAAAATTGGATAGGCACATGTAGAAGATTAAAATAGGATCCACAACTCTCACCATTCACAAAAATTAATTCATGATGGATAACACACTTAAACCTAAGGCATAAAGTCAGAATTCTGGAAGAAAATGTTGGTAAAAACCCTCACACAAATTGGCCTAGGCAAAGAATTTATGAAGACTCCAAAGACAATCATAGCAACAACAAAAATTAACAAATGGACCTGATTAAATTAAATTTAAAAGCTTCTGTATGGCAAGGAAACAATCAATAGAGCAATTTAGGTATTAAGACTTTTCTATTATCTTTAATAAGAAATTAAATACTACATTAGGAGCATGATTGATCTTACAAAATTTAATCACAGAGATGTAGTCCCCAAACTAATTAAATTCATGGGTCGTGTAGTATTTATTAAGGCTTGAACTGATATTGAAAGCTTTTCCATGGTTGGACCATTCTTAGGATTTCACTACTATATGAATTCTCTGGTGTACAGTGAGTTGTGACTTTTGGACAAAGGCTTTCCCACATACAGCACATTAATAGGGCTTCTCTACAGCATGAATTTTCTGATAGACAACAAAGTCTGACTTCTGAGAAAAGGCCTTTCCACCTTCATCACATATGTTTCTCTCCTTTGTGAATTCACTGACGTTCTGGGAAGTGGGACTTCTGACAAAAGGCTTTCCCACATTCAGTACATATATAAGGTTTCTCTCCTGTGTGAATTCTGTGATGTCCAATGAGATGTGACTGCAAACAGAAGGCTTTTCCCACATTCACTGCATTTTTAAGGTTCTCTCCAGTGCGTGTTCTCTGATGTATGATGAGCTGTGACTTCTGAGAAAATGTCTTTCCACATTCAGTACATTCAGAGGGTATTGGGTGAAGTTCTTTGATAGGTAGAGATAAAGCCAGCAGTCAGAATGTGCAAAGGCTCAGAGGGCTGTAGCTTGCTCAGGCATGCAGCAATCCCAATTTATTTCTTACTCATTTATATACCCTAATAATAAAGCATCCTGCACGTACACACATAATCACCTACACATTCTTAATCTAACTTTAGATCAGCTGGCATCATTTGGTCCAGATAATTCTTAAAATTACAATACAATAAAGTCACAAAAAAGTCATGAGCATTATTTATCTCTTTTTGCTTCAAAGAACAAAGTATCCATCTGTAAGGAACAAATGTAATCTTTAATTTAGCTGCACAATAACCTTATCTTGATTTACCACTACTCAGGTCTTTTCTGGGAAATTCCTGACCACAGTAAGCTCTGTTTTCAGTGCCTGCCTCCCACTAGATTGGTTTCCTAATCTTGCCAGAGGGTCTTCAAAGGAAAAGCCCTTCCTGCAGAACTTGAGACAGTTTCAATCAAGAACAAAGTTATGACAGTCTTTAATGTGGCTTGGCTACAATAGGGCTTTCTCCCAGTATGAATTATCTGATGAATAATAAGTTATGTCTTCTTGCTGAAGGCTTCCTCACACTGAGCACATTTGTAGAGTTTCTCACCAGTGTGAATTCTTTTATGGATAATAAGGTGGGACTTCTCACAGAAGGTTGAAGACTTTCCCACATTCAGTACACTCATATGGCTTCTCTCCAGTCTGAGCTCTGTGATGTATAATAAGTTTTGATTTCAGAGAGAAGCCCTTTTCACTTGTCTCTATATTCATAGAGCTTTCCCCCAGTATGCATTCTATGATGTATAATGAGGGGTGATTCCTGGGAGAAGACTCTCCCACATTCACTACATTCATATGGTTTTTCTTCAGTGTGAACTCTGATGTATAATGAGGGATGATTTCTGAGAGAAGGCTTTTCCACATTCAGAACAATCATAAGGTTTCTCCCCGGTATGAGCTCTGTGATGTTCTCTGAAGGTATGACTTTTCACTGAAGTCATACTGAAACTATATGTACCACAATCATATAGTTTCTCTCCAGTATGAATTCACTGATGTGTAATGAGCTGTGACTTTTTTTTTTTTTTT
>NW_003852398.1:25177688-25196870 GCF_000181295.1 Otolemur garnettii | reverse complement strand
CTCCTGCCTCCACCTCCCAAGTAGCTGGGACCACAGGCGCCCGCCACAACGCCTGGCTATTTTTTTTGGTTGCAGCCATCATTGTTGTTTGGCGGGCCTGGGCTGGGGATTTGAACCCGCCACCTTGGGTGTACATGGCTGGCGCCTTAGCCACCTGAGCCACAGGTGCCGAGCCTCTCATCAATCTTTTTTCTTGCATAATTCCTATTACAACAGGGAATATGGATTCATATTAGGTTTCAAGCTCTTTCCAAGTGAATTACACTTATACAGTCTTTGTTTTGAAGTATCTAGGTCTGTGCAGTCATGAAACATTTTTCCAAATGCATTATTTGCATGGCCTCATTCTGTACTAATTGAATTGTTCTTGATAAGTGTGACTTGCCTGACAAATTTGTCTTGGTTTTCTGCTCTCCAGCTGGTCCTCATATTGCTACTTTTAAAATGGAGTACAAGGAATAATCTGCTTTGACACATTCCAGTATATACTTATTGAAGAAAACATCTCTAAATATATCCAGTCAAGGGATGTCATCTCTACTCTTGCTATGTGAGAAAAAATAAAGACATAAAATAGAACAGATATTTAGAAAAAGAATTAGTAGAAGACATAAGGGGTAGAATAAATCAGTGACCTAGTATAGTCCAGAAACAATAAATTGCAGGGGTTAGGGATGCGAAAATGATTATGCAGGGAGAGCCTAGAGAGAATAGCAATGACTAAAAACTTAGGGAGACTTCCAGACTTGCTTAAAATGTAACCCACAGAGAACAGGCATTGCTATTCAAAATACTTTAGAAACACAGCTGGAGGAACTTAGTGAAATCAAACTTACTAACATAAATGAAGAAAGTGGTTGTGATAAAGAGGATAAAGATATTCCATTGAAAGAAACTCTTAGACACTTTACAACATTGAAAGCACAAAAGATAAAATATTGGAGTGGATCCAAACTTTAAAAGGAGTATAATATTAATAATTGACTACTGCATAGAATACATGCTCACTTCATACCATAAGTCATACAATATGGATGGTAAGCAGTATGTAAACTACTCTTCATAAGTTAACAAACAAACAAACAAAAACATTCACAAAGCTGCCCATGTTTTAAACTCCAGAGTAATAAGCATTAATTTTACTTTATTTTCATTCTCCTCTACACTTATAACCAATAGTAACATAGTTTTTATTGTTTTGGAAAAATTCTTAAAGGTTACAAAACAATTGTAATTTTTCCTAGTGAGTATGAAGATTACTTTGCAGTTTTAGCCCCCATAATCTTTTTTATAGGCCCTCACTACCAAGCAAAAGGAAGACTACCTACATTTAAATGCTTACATTGGACAAAAAATAAGGTCTCAAATCAATGACCTAAAAACCACTAAAATGTTTACTTTTAATGGGTGAATTATATGGTATGAGATTTATGGCTCAAAGCTGTTTAGAAAAATAATAGAAAATGTCAGAGTATGGCTAATAAAACATTAACTACCTGCACCCACACCATGCACCCAAGCTTATATTCCACTATCTCCTGATAATTATTTTATATTGAAGGCAAGTGAATCTAGCAAATTCCTGCCAGAAAAGCCATGTTGATTTACAACTCTAAGGATTTGTACTTGTCCTCCTTCCTACAGCTTGCCCTCACCTACTTCTTCTACCTAACTCTCATTTAAGATGTGAATAGGGCTTGGCACCCATAGCACAGTGGTTATGGCACTAGCCACATACACCAGAGTTGGTGGGTTTGAACATGGCCCAGTCTAAACAACGACAACAACAAAAAATAGCCAGGCGTTGTGGCAGGCACTTGTAGTCCCAGCTACTTGGGAGGCCAAGGCAAAAGAATCACTTAAGCCCAAGAGTTGGAGGTTGCTATGAGCTGTGATGCTACAGCACTCTACTGAGGGCAACATAGTGAGACTCTGTCTCCAAAAAAAAAAAAAAAAAGTGAATTACGGCAACTGATAAGTGTTCTGAAAAATGTCTTCTTAAATTCTGCCACATCCAGCAGTTCTCAACCTATGGGTTGCGACCCCTTTGTAACAATGAAAATACATCATGACATTAGGAAGGTTGAGAACCACTTAGACTATAATTTTCACTAAACTCCTAAAACAGTAACTATAGATGACATGTAATTTTACACAGCCATCAATCTTGATGGCTTGGCTTTTCATGTACAACCTTTGCTCCTGAAAGAACTTTGCCTTCTATTGCCTTTGAATTTCTTTTAGAGAGACATTACAGATATGATTGTTGAGTGGATTAACAAGAAACATTATTATTAATGAATTAGTTGTTAAATGCCTACTACATACTTCATTTTATTTTATATTTTTGTTTCAGGTTAATTTTGAGAGTATAGAGAATTAGTTTACAATGTAGCATTTGTTAGGTAGAGTCCCTCTTATAATTATGTCCTGCCCCCAAGAGGTGTGCCATGCACCCTAACATTGTGCCCATTAAGTGAGAGCAACCTATCCCACTCCCTCTTCCCCGTTCCCTCAATCCCCCTGCCACCCACCTTGAATTGATTTAATTTTTCCCCTACTTAGGCATGTATTAGATCATCTGCTGGCTTCATATTAGTATTGAGTACATTGGATTCTTGTTCCACCATTCTTGTGATACTTTACTAAGAAGAATGTGTTTCACCTCCATCCAGGTTAATATAAAAGATGTAAAGTCACCATCTTTTCTAATGTCTGAATAGTATTCCATGCCATATATATACCACAGCTTGTGAATCCATTCCTGGGTTGGTGGGCATTTAGGTTGTTTCCACATTTTGGCCACTGTAAATTGAGCTGCAATAAAAAATCTAGTGCAAATGTTTTTATGATAAAAGGATTTTTTTTTCCTTCTGAGTAGATGCCCAATGATGGGATTGCAGGATAAAATGGGGAGGGGGGTCTAATTTGAGTTCTTTGAAGACTCTCCATACTTCCTTCCAAAAAGAAGTTTGCAGTCCCACCAACAGAGTAGAAGTGTTCCCTTCTCTCTGCATTCACACCAGCATCTTGCAACTTTGAGACTTTGTGATGTGGGCTAATCTTACTGGGGTTAGGTGATATCTCAGGGTGGTTTTTGATTTGCGTTTCTCTGATGATCAGGGACAATGAACATTTTTTCAAATGTTTGTCAGCTATTTGTCTGGCTTCCTCAGAGAAGCCATCTTGCCTAGTGGTAAATGGGATTGTTTGCTCCCTTCTGTTGATTAGAGTTCTCTATAGATTCTAGTTATCAACCCTTTGTCAGACTCATACCATGCAAATATCTTTTCCCATTCTGAAAGTTGTCTTTCTGCTTTACTTGTTGTGTCCTTAGCTGTGCAGAAGCTTTTCAGCTTATTTAAGTCCCATTTATTTTTGTTGTTGTTGTGATTGCTGTTGAAGTCATCATCAAATCTTTCCCCAGTTCAATATCCTCGTTTTTCCTACACTTTCTTCTAGGATTTTTATTGTTTCATATCATAGATTTTATCCATCTTGAATCAATTTTTTAAGTGGTAAAAGGTGTGGGTCCAGTTTCAGTCTTTCACATATGGTTATCCAGTTCTCCCAGCACCATTTGTTGAATATGGATTCTTTTCCCCACTGTATGCTTTTGTTTGGTTTATCAAAGATCAGATGGCAACTAGAGACTGGTTTCATCTCTTGATTTTCTATTTGGTTCCAAATGATCATCTCTATTTTTGTGCCAGTACCATGCTGTTTTGATCACTGTGAACTTGTAATATAATTTGAAGTCTAGTAGAGTGATGCCTCCAGCTTTGTTTTTATTACTAAGAGTAGCCTTGATTATATGGATTTTTTTTTTTGCTTCCATACAAAACAAAGTACTATTTTTTCCATTTCTTTAATGTTTAAAGTTGGTATTTTAATGGGGATTGCATTGAATCTGTAGATTACTTTGGGTAGACATTTTTAACAATGTTGATTCTTCCCAACCAAGAGCATGATACATTCTTTCATTTGTCAGAGTCTTCAGTTATTTCTTTTCTTAGGATTTCATAATTCTCTTCATAGAGATCATTCAGCTCTTTTATTAGGTATATTTCTAATATTTGATTTGCTTTGAAGCTATTGTGAAGGGAATTGTGGCCTTTATTTGCTTCTCAATTTGCCTATTATTGACATATACAAAGGCTACTGATTTGTGGACATTGATTTTATATCTTGAGATGTTACTGTATTTTGTCATCACTTCCAGGAGTTTTTCAGTTGAGTTTCTGGAGTTTTCTAAGTATAAGATCATGTCATCAGGGAGGCTCCTGTGGCTCAGTGGGTAGGGCACTGGCCACATACACTGAGGCTGGCGGGTTTGAATCCAGCCCAGGCCAGCTGGAATAACAGTGACAACTGCAACAACAACAAGATCATGTCATCAGGGGCCAGCGCCTGTGGCTCAAAGGAGTAAGGCACTGGCCCCATATGCCAGAGGTAGCGGGTTCAAGCCCAGCCCCGGCCAGAAACTGCCAAAAAAAAAGAAACAAGATCATGTCATCAGCAAAGAGTGAGAGATTGACCTTCTCTGCCTCTATTTGGATGCCCTTTAAATCCTCCTCTTTTCTGATTACATTGGCTACAACATAGCGCTGGCACTATGCTGAATAATGGTGACAGAGGACATCCTTTTCTGGTTCCAATTCCAAGTAGAAAAGCTTTCAGTTTTACTCCATTCAGTATGACAGTAGCTGTAGGTTTGTTATAGATGGCTCGATCAGTTTAAGAAATGTGCCACCTATGTCTATTTTCTTAAGTGTTCTTGTTAAGGACGCTGAATTTTGTCAAATGCTTTTTTTGTATCTATTGAGAGGATCATATGGCCTTTGTTTTTGCTTCTTTTGATATGGTGAATTACATTTATGGATTTGTGTATGTTAAATGCCTACTATATACTTTAGCACAGGAAGAAAGAATTGTTGTTGGGGACCAGCCCCAAACTACACCGTGATTTCTTTCTCAGTGGCTGGCAGAGATGACAGGATGAGAGAATAGTCAAGACACAAAGAGAATTTTTAAAGAGCAGTTGGGTTGAGGTGGCTAACCACATTCAAAGCATGAGGACTGGTGGACAGCCCCTTGCCCCAGGCTAGCTCTGTTTTTATTGTTTAAATCATCACACCATTGTTTAAATCATCAATCTAATGGGAAAAGGCTAACTCTTACATCATGGTTCTTGTTGGGCTTGCATTTTCTTACCAAACTATTTCTTTAACTATGTTAATTAGACTGATTTACATTTTATTATTATTGGTCTAAATGATTTATGATCTTAACAAAAACAGAGCATGGGACAGGGAACACAGTCACTGATAAACCTGAATATTTATATCCCACAGTTCAGGAAGGTACATAGCTGGTAAACTCTTCTCAGTCCAGGATGGGTAAGGCAGACAGGGCTGAACTCATTCAGAGGAATTGGGGGATCCCATGGAAGGGATAAAATTGTTTTATATGTGCTATCCCAGGGTTTATCAAAATAAACCTGGAAGGAAACAATCAAATAGTCATGCCTGTGTCTGGACACCAAACCCTGCATCAAGTAAATAACAGGTGCTCAATAGATATTTGTTAAATAGAAGCTAGAATGATTGCAGTAAACTTAAGAAGTTTACTACTTAAAACAAAACTACAAAACTACACCTTTCATGAGAAACAGAAAATGCAGCCCCTGATATCTGAGGGCTGGCCTACCATCCTCCTGTTTAACATAAACAATTACAGAGAACATTAACATCAGATAAGGCCATTCTGTGGCCAGGATGGAACAAAGCAACAGCTAGACCATTCTGAAATTATGTCCTGAATACAGACATCAACATTGTTCGATCCACAAAGTTCCAAATATCCCCCCACCTCTCCCATCTGCTACTGCTTTAGCTTCAGTCTAGTTTTTCCTCATTCCAAATAAGATTAAAATCCCCTGCTTTTTAAATAAAAATCACTTAATCACCCTGCTTCCTAACAGTATCCAATCCATAGGAAGTCCCATTTCCCTTTCCTTTCCAAAGCCCTGTCAGTACTTTCTAACACCCTCTTACTGATACATATGCATCCAATGGTTCCCCATAGTGTGTGTTCCTTGCTGCAAGAGTAATAAACCTAAGTTATTTCAACTACAGGGTGCTCCTCGTGGCCTCTGGCTACAGGGAATTGACACTAATAATCCTATTTCTTTATCTGCTGTTTGGTCCTACATTCGAAGGATGTTTTCTGGTGCGGGCTTGAGTGACCAGAGGAGACGATGGTTAGAGAAAACTTCTGAAGGTGTTAAACTAGAGGGTGGTCTGTGAACTGCAGAGATTGTAAAGTGAAGGTGTCCCAGTAAACTGGGGCTAAACTTTATTAGCCCCTGGCCACATGATTGACTTTTTTTTGGAGATAGAATCTGACTCCGTCGCCCTCAGGTTTAGTACTCTGGCGTCGTAGCTCACAGCAACCTCAAACTCTTTGGCTTAAGCGATCCTCTTGTCTCAGCCTCCCAAGTAGCTACCTTTTCTAACGCCCAGCTACCTTTTTTATTTTTAGTAGAGATGCGGGGGGAGGTCTCACTTTGCTCAGGCTGGTCTCAAACTCGAGAGCTGAGGCAATCCACCCGCCTCAGCCTCCCAGAGTGCTAGCACTACAGGCATAAGCTACAGCGCCCGGCAACATGATTAACTTTTACAAATTACCGACTCACCAGGTCCAGAAATCCCAAACCCTATAGAACACATCCACTCCCAACCCCATCACAGCACTGGCCATACAGGTGAACGAATCACTGGCTACATGGATATCCCCATCACTCAGCACACACACGTTTCACCTCTGACCTACAGATGATACAGCTCTCCCTGTTATTCATCCCCGCACGTCCCCCAAACTCATCCCTGAAACCTCCCATCACTGACCTCAGAGACCTCCAATACCAATTCCAGACTGCCCCACGACTCAAACCTTAAGTCCCCCTTCTGACCCCAGAGCTCGATTATGAGGTCACAAAACGCCATCACGGCTTAATGGCACCGCAGTGACACCGTCTGGGCGAACTCTCCCACTTGGTGTTGGTGAGCAAAGAGCCTGGTTCCCGAGGCTGAGCTCTTCCGTACGGGACGGTTCTGCCCATTCCGCATCGTGGGCGGCTTTGTGGGGAGGCTATATGGCTGCTGCCTGATGCTGCTTCCGTGTGGGAGGCGCCATCTTGAGAGCAGGCTGGGTTCCGTACAGACAGACGCCGCAGACTGGCCGCGAGCCTCAGATGGGGCTGTACCACCGTGGCAGCGAAGGGAGGGGGGAAAAGGACTAAGACGCAAACCAGTAAGATGCACGCTTTTGCAGAGAGACTAGACTTTACAGGGGGATTGGAGAAGAATTTTCAGTGTCACTATCCTCTATCGGAAGGATGCTTTTGGTGAAAGGGGAGGAATTTGGAATGGCACAAAATTTCCCTTGGCTATTCTATGTCAATGTGTTCGTGAATGATACAGTCCTCTTCTTTCAGGAGGTTCCAGTGTGGGAGGCAAAGGAATGGGAGAGCCTTTGGGGAGGGGAGATGTTAATAACCACGGTAAGAAATCCTCCAAGCGGGAAGCCACTATGTTATACTGTACAGTAATAAGTTGTAGAAGCCGACTGGAAAACAAAAAGGAAGAAAATTGTGTGACAGGAAAGAGGAGACAGGTGAAAAATAAAGGAAAATTTGAGGAATTTGAGACTAAGGGACAAAAGCATGCAAGACTTAAGAGAATGGGAAACTAAGGGACTGAGAGAGTCTAGAGACAGAGGAGTGGCGCAGTGAAGGAGAGGTGAGAATGAGGCAGATGGGGGTGCCTAAAAAGAGGGGGATGCTGACGGAATGGAAGGGGGAAACTGCGCTCAGCTACTCCCCGGTCTTGGTTTGCCAGAATCTGTCCCAGAATTAGCAGTGAAAGTCCTGTGTGCCAGGAGATCCCTCCCTGAGACTTCTGAACTCATAGATTTCCCAGGGTGAGAAAAGTTAGAGAGAAAGCACAAATCCTATGCGGCGACCCAAAGAGTAGGATCAAAAGCAACAGTTTTTATTGTCAGCTGGATAAGGCATAGATGTTGTGCCTTCTCTAGCTGTTAGTGCTGTTTTTCCCCCGACCCTGATGTTGGCGACCAAGCTTTGCAGTTTATAACAATGGATTATCCATTGTTACGACATTCCCAAGTGACGGGTTATTAAGTGTGTGACTCAAGTGCATTGCAATCATAAGCATTAACCATCACTCTGATGTTGAGGATTAATTCTTGTGCTCTGTGCCGATTATAATGCTAGTTTCATTTTTGAGACGGTAAATATTGTGACCATGTTTTCTAAGAGTTCAGGTAATAAAAATGAATATGATTATAATAGCAACACCAGCATGATCCAGACATGCAGGAAAAGACACTTATTTTAGTGAAACTGTAAAGATATACAACTGGATTAGAGAGGTAAATAACTAAAAGCAGACTGCACAATATGCAAAAAAGAATTTGGGATTGGGCGTAGTGATGAGGGGGATATGAAAGAAGCTATGGAGATGGAATCTTATATGTCCAGCATCAGACAGGCAAGTACTTGAAATAAATAAAAAGCTGTTCCTCTCCCCAAAAGATACCAATGTTGAGTTGCAAATAGTGACTGCTGAATTAGCTTGGGCAGACCACATAAATGATGTTATCCAGTTTCATCCATTTTGTTGAAAATAACAGGATTTCCTTTTTTAAGGCTGGAGAGTCCATTGTGTATATACACCACATTTTCTTCAGCCATTGATGGATGCTTAGGTTAATTCCATATCTAGGCTATTGCAAATAATGCTGCATTGACATGGGAGTGCAGATATTCCTTCCACATCCTGATGTTATTTCCTTTGAACATATATCCAAGAGTGGGATGCTATATTACATGGTAGTTCTATTGTTAATTTATTTGAGGAACCACCATAATGTTTTCCATAATGGCTGTCCTAATTTACATTCCTACCAGTAGTGTACAAGAGCTGTCTTTTCTCCATATCCTCCCCGACACTTGTTACCTTTTGTATTTTTGATAATAGTCATTCTAACAAGTGTGAGGTGATATTTCACTGTGGTTTTAAAGTGCATTTTCCTGATGATTAATGACAGTGGACATTTTGTCATATACCAGTTTGCCATTTGTATGTCTTCTTTGGAAAAATGTCTATTCAGGTTGTTTGTCTAATTTTTTAACCAGATTATTTGTTTTCTTGCTATTGAGTTGTTTCAGTATCTTACATATTTTGGATATTAATCCTTACCAGATGTATGGCAAGAAATATTTTCTCTCATTCCGTAGGTCTTCTCTTTAGGCTGTTGACCATTTCCTTTGCTATTCTGAAGCTTCCCAGTTTGATGCAATGCCAGTTGTCTATTTTTCCTTTTGGCACCTATGTTTTTGGAGTTATAGCCTAGAAATCATTGCCCAGACCAATGTTGTGGATCTTTTCCCCTATGTTTTTTTCCCTAATGGTTTTACAGTTTCAAGTCTTTTTGTTTTTTCCTAAATCCATTTGAGGGGATTTTTCAAGATGGTATATGATAAGAGTCTAATTTCATTCTTCTGCATATAGATTGAGTTTTCCCAACACCATTTGTTTAAGAGATTGCCCTTTTCCCATTAAGCATTCATGGCACCGTTGTCAAAGATTAGTTGATATAAATCTCCAATTATATGTGGGTTTATTTCTGGGCTTTCTATTCTGTTACATTGGTCTGTGTGTTTTTTTTATATGCCCATAACATGCTGATTGGATTAGTATAGCTTTTTAGTATGTACATACATTCTGAGATCTAGTAGTATTATGCCTTTAGCTTTTTTGCTCAGAATTGCTTTTTAAATTCAGAGTTTTTGTGGTTCTTATAAACTTTAGGATTTTTTAAATTTATGTAAAAAGTGTCCCTGGAATTTGATAAGGATTGATTTCAATATAAATACATCACATTGGGTAGTATGGACATTTAAATAATATTCTTCCAATTTATGAACACAGGCTATCTTTCCATTTTTGCATCTTCAGTTTCCTTCATCAGTGTTTTGTAGTTTTCTTTCTTCTTCTTTCTTTTTTTTGAGAGGCAGAGTCTCACTTTGTCACCCTCAGTAGAGTCACAGCTCACAGCAACCTCCAGTTCTTGGGCTTAGCTGATTCTCTTGCCTCAGCCTCCTGAATGGCTGGAACTACAGGCACCTGCCACAACGTCGGGCGATTTTTGTTGTTGTTGTTGTTGCATTTTGGCTGGGGCCAGGTTTGAACCCGCCACCTTCGGTATATGGGGCCGATGCCCTACTCACTGAGCCACAGGCGCCACCCAGTGTTTTGTAGTTTTCTTTCTTTCTTTTTTTTTTCAGTTTTTGGCCAGGGCTGGGTTTGAACCCCACCACCTCCAGCATATGTGGTCAGCGCCCCACTCCTTTGAGTCACAGACGCTGCCCGTGTTTTGTAGTTTTCAATGTACAGGTCTGTCGCCTCCATGGTTAAATTTATTTGTTAAGTATTTTAATTTTTTGTAGCTATTATGCATAAGTATCATTTCGTGATTTCTTTTTGTGTACTTTGTTGCTAGTATATAGAAAAGCTACTGATTTTAGTATGTTTTGCCTCTAACAAAACGATTGTTAGATTTATTAGTTTTTGTTTCTTTTGTGAGACCAGGTCTCCCTCCATTTCCCAGGCTAGAATACAGTGGCATCATTATAGCTCACTGCAACCTCAAACTCCTGGGCTCAAGCAATCCTCCTGCCTCAGCCTCCCTAGTAGCTGGGACTGTAGGCACACACCACCACATCTGGCTAATTTTTCTATTTTTTGTAAGACAGAGTCTCGCTCTTACTCAGACTGGTCTCAAACTCCTGGCCTCAAGAATACTCTGGTCTCAGCATCTCAAAGTGCTAGGATTACAGGCATTAGCCACCGTGCTTAGCCAGAATTTTTTGGTTTTAATAATTTTTCATGAGGGTCTTTGGGGTTTTCTATCTACAAGATCATGTCATCTACAAACAGGGACAGTTTAACATCTTCTTTTCCAAGTAGGATGCCTTTTATTTCTTTTTCTTGCTTAATTGTTCTGGCCTGGAATTCTGCTCTCTTTTGTTCTGATTGATTTTTGGTAGTGTACTATCGCAATTCCCTGCCTATTTCCGTCTTTGTATGTTTTAGTTACTTTCTTGCTGGTTGCCATGGAAATTATAATGAGCATCCTAAATACATAACACGATAGATTAGATTGCTAACAACATAGTTTCAATAGCAGACAGAACACTGCTCCATCCTCCCTCCACTCCACCTTTATGTTGTTAAAATAGGTAAAATCAACATAACATCAGAAATTTTTATTAGAAAAAAATGAAGATTGTTATGTATTGGAAAAAAACAATTCAGCAAGAAAATTTATTATTTAAAGCATTTGTGTACTAGACAACATAGACCCAAAAATATATGAAGCAAATATTGACATAATTAAAGGGAAATATGTAGTTCTACAATAGTAATAGGAGTTTTCAATACACCACATTAAGTAATGAATTGAATATAGAGAAAAGATCAAAAAGTAAATAGAGGATTTAAATCATACTATAAACCAACTAGACCTAATAGACATGTACAGAACATTCCACCCATCCAGAGAAGAATATACATTCTCCCCAAGTGCACATGGTATCTCCTAAAAATCATGTATTAGGGCACAAAACAAATGCCAATAAATTTTAAAAGAGCACAATGGAATGAAATTAGAAATCAGTGAGAGAAGGAAAACTGGGAAGCTCACAAATATGTTGAATTTAAATAGAATGTATTTGAGCAACTTATGGGCTGGAGAATAAATTACAAGGGATATTATAAAATAACTTTAGAGAGACGGAAACAAAAATATGACATGCCAAAACTTATGGGATGCAGCAAAGACAGTGCACAAAAACAAATGCTTACCTTAAAAATATAAGAAAGATTTTAAACAAATAGCCTGACCTTAGATCCCAGATAACTAGAAAAGGAAACTAAATCCAGAGCTAACATAAGGAGGAAATAATAAAGATTAGAGTAAAGAAAACAGAGAATAGAGAAACAATAGAATGTATTAACAAAATCAAAAGTTAGTTCTTTGAAAGATAAACAACGATACACTTTTAGCTAGACTGATTAAGATAAAAAAGAAGGGACAAATTAACTAAAATCAGATATGAAAGTAGGGACATTAATACAGACTTGTAACAGAAAAAGAGTACAAAAGAATACTCTGGATAACTGTACCAACAAAATAGATAACCTGCAAAATGAACAAGTGCCTAGAAACATACAAACTGCTAAAACTGATTCAAGAAGAAATAGAAAATCTGAACAGACCTGTAACAAATAGATTAAACCAGTAATCAAAAACCTCCAACAAAGAAGAGCATAGATCCACATTATTTAAGTGGTAAACTCTACCAAACAGTTAAAGAATTAACAAAACACCTTCTCAAAATCTTCAAAATAGAAGAGTAGGGAGGGGAACGTTTCTATTTCATCCTATGAGACCAGAATTATCCTGATACCCAGCCAGACAAACACAAAAAAGTATAGGCCACTACCCCTTCTGAATATATTTTTAAAAATTCTCCACAACATATTATTAAACCAAATTCAGCAGCATTTTAAAAGGATTATACCTACTTGGGAGGCTGAGGCAGAAGAATCGCCTAAGCCCAGGAGTTGGAGGTTGCTGGAGCGACTCCCCTGCACTCTACCGAGGGCGAAAAAGTGAGACTCTGTCTCTACAAAAAAAAAAAAAAGGATTATACAATATAAGCAAGTGGAATTTATCCTAGAAAAAAAGTGTTTCGGCAGGCAAAAATACATTAATGTAATTAGTGGAGACAAGGGTTACAAATGATTGTCTCATTTTATCAATTAATGTGGAAAAGTATTCACAAGTTCGACACTCTCTCATGATAAAAAACATCCAACAAACTAGGAATAGAAGGAAAATTGCTCAACTTGATAAACATTATGAAAAACCTACATAGCTAACATTTCCAATTATAAAAGACTGTAATAGTTCCTCCTAAGATCAGGATCAAGACACAAATGGCTGCATTCACTACTTCTACTCAGTATTATACTGAAAGTTCTAACTAGATCAATTAGCCTTGGCTATTATGAATGAATGAATGAATGAATAAATAAATAAGCCAAATTATTTTTTTTCTGATTTTTCTACCTTTTGTTTGTTTGGGATTCAGTGAGGGTACAAAGAGTTAGGTTACACTGACCGCATTTGCTAGGTAAAGTCCCTCTTATACTTACTTCCTGCCCCCGAGACCCAAGAGGTGTGCCATACATTATGACCTCCAATCCCCTCACCCCTCCCCTTTTCCCACTCACCCATTCCCCTAGCCCCCCCCCCAACCAACTTCCTTCATATTAGAATTAAGTACACTGGATTCTAATTTCTCCATTCTTGTGATGCTTTACTAAGAAAAATGTGTTCCACCTCAATCCAGGTCAATACAAGAGATGTAAAGTCTGCATCTCTTTTAATGGCTGAATAGTATTCCATGATATACATATACCACAGCTTGTTAATCCATTCCTGGATTGGTGGGCATTTAGGTTGTTTCCACCTTTTGGCAATTATAAATTAAGCTGCAATAAATAGTCTAGTGCAAGTGTCTTTATTATAAAAGGATTTTTTTTCTTTTGGGTAGATGTCCAGTAATGGGATTGCAGGATCAAATGGGGGGGTCTAATTTGAGTTCTTTGAGGATTCTCCATACTTCTTTCCAAAAACATTGTGTTAGTTTGTAGTCCCACTGGCAGGGTAAAAGTGTTCTCTCTCCACATCCACACCCACATCTGCAACTTTGAGACTTTTTGATGTGGGACATTCTCACTGGGGTTAGGTAAAATCTCAGGGTGGTTTTGATATGCATTTCTCTGATTATTAGAGATAATGAGCAATTTTTTGTATGTACTGTAGTACAAAACTACAGTAATCAAAATAATATGTTACTGGCAAAAGAATAAACATATAGAGAAATGGAATTCAATCAAGAGTTGAGAAATAAATCCACATATCATAAACAACTGATTTTTGACAAGGGTGCTAAAGCACTTTAACCATGGGGGAAAAATAGTCTTTTCAACAAATGGTGCTGAAACAAATGGATAGCCCCATGGAAAAGAATAAAGTTGGACGTTTACAAAAATTAACTCAGAATAGATTGGATATCTAAATGTAAGATAAAAACTATGAAACTCTTAGAAGAAAGCATAGAAGTAAATCTTTATGATGTCCACTGGAAATGGATTCTTAGCTGACACCAAAAGCACGAGCAACAAAAGAAAAAATAGGAAAAAAAAGATTTCATCAAAAGAAAAAAGTTTTTTCTGCTTCACAGGATACTATGAAAGTAGAAAGATAACCTAAAGATTGGGTGGAAATATTTGAAAATCCTGTATTTTATAAGGATGAATACAGAACTTTTATGCCTCAATAATTAAAAAGACAAATAACCCAATTACTAAGAATTGGGCAAAGGACTTCAAAAGACATTTCTCCAAAGGAGATACACAAATAGCTAACAAACACATGAAAAGATGTTTAAAATTATTAGTCAGCAGGGAAATGAAAATCAAAACCACAAGCAGAAACCACTTCATACTCCCTAGGATGGCTAGCATCAAAAAGTCAGATAATAACAGTGGTTAAAGAGGATTTGGAAAAACCAGAAGAGCCCCCCACTCTACACTGCTAATGGGAATGTAGGTACAGCCACTTTGGAGAGCAACTTTACAGTTCTTTAAATGGTTAAACAGAAATACCATATGACCTAGGAATTCAATTCCTAGGAATATACCCAAGAGAACTGAAAGCACATATTTACACCAAAACTAAAACACTAATTTTTGTAGCAGTATAATTTATAAAGCCAAAAAATGAAAATAATACAAATGTCCACCAACAAATGAATGGGTAAAGAAAGTATGATGTATATGTTCAATGGAATATTACTGATCCACAAAAAAACATGAAGTACTAATACATGCTACAACATGGATAAATGAAATTACACTAAAAAAAAGAAGCCAGTGATTTTTTTAAAAACTTATATATTATATTATTCCATTTTTATGGAATTTCTAGAATGAGCAACTCAACAGAGACAGAAAATAAAGCAGTGATTGCTAAGGGCTAGTGAAAAGGGGGATATAGGAGTGATAACTAAAGGGTATAACAGGGTTTCTTTGTGAGAAGAAATGTTCTAAGATTCACTGCAGTAATGGTTTTACATATCTGTGAATATGCTAAAAGCCACTGAATCATATATTTTAAATCAATGAAATGTATAGTGTATATTATATCTCAATAAAGACTTTAAAAAGAAAAAAGCTGAAACTCTTAAAAGAAATCGGAGGAAAACAGACACATTCCCTTTAAGGGAATAAGATTATCAGTAGACTTTTCAACAAAAATTACAAAAGCCAAAACAACACAATGAAATATTTAAACTTAAAAGAATACTACCAAACTAGAATTTTATACCTAGCAAAAATTTTCATCAAAACTTGAAATGAAAATATTTTCAGACAAAAAACACCTGAGGACTGGAGCCAGCTTTCCACAGAGGGTCTTGTCCAGAAGGAGAGTTAAAGGACAGAAGTTTAGCAAGTAAGCTGATGGTTTGGAGCTGAGCCAAGAGAGAAGGTTGAAGAACATACATCAACCCTGCCGAGGCAAGCTGTGACCTCAAGGAAACAAACAATAGATACAAAATCCCATGCCAAGCAGATGGGAGTCCCATCCCCCATGAGAATAGATTGAAGTATACTTTCTACAAACAAGCAAGCAGAGTTCAGATAGCCTCCTATTTTATCCCATAGGATAGACCCTCTAAAAACTGGAACTCCTTCCCCAGAGAGGACCTGCTAGTGTGCCATGGCACTCTTCCACCAGGCATAAAACTGTATATATTCTCTACCTGCAATTCTGAACACCCAGTACTCCCCTCCACTCTCACCCTGAGGTCTGGAAGCCTGTCCCCCATGGAGTCCAGATTCTTCAGCATTTTCTTGAGAGGTGTGGGCAAGACACAGACTGTTGCAGGTCTGAGCTGATTCTGCAGCACAGGTATAAGGAGAAGATGGTGGACTGGGGAAGCCATACTGGAGAGGGAGCTGTGGTGCCCCATGGGTCGGAGCAGCAGTGGCAATGGCAGGAACAATAGGGCTCACACACCTGGGGATATTTTGGAGAGGCACTCCCCACCTCTCTGGGCAAACAGAGGAAGCAGGGCATCTCCAGTGGCAGCCACTGGTGGAACAGATCTTGGATGGAAATGCAGGCCCTGGGAGCAAAGGTACCTGCCTGGTACCTGCCTGGGCAGAGCACAGTGGGGACAGAGACTAGAATACATGTGCACAGAGATGGCATATTCCCAGGGTGGCACTAAGTCAGAAGGGCTGCTTTAGTGAGCCTAAGAAGCACCCTGCCCTCAGGGGATAATAGCTGAGACAAAAGAAGGAGGAGCAACTGCACCATCCCAGGGAGAGGCAAGAATTGAGAGCTGAGCATGAGCTGTAACTGTGCCTGCCCCAACACAGAGTGCAGCAGAGATAAGGTGACTAGACATCTGCTTTTGGCAGGACAGTCCCGATTTTTAACAATTTGTCCCGTGTCCTGCGGCATTTTTAAAAAGTCCTGATTTTTGGAAAGAATGCATGACAAGCTAGGGAATGGCAGGAGAACGGGAAGGGAACAGATGGTTTTTGGCTGCCATGTGGCTATTTCAACAGGATATGAGTTTTATATTATTTTTGTTAATTTTATAATCTTAAACTTTAATAATAACAAATAATTATTGAGAACTGCTTATCGAGAACTGCTTATCAAAGTTTGCATTGTTGATCAGTTGTTAGAATTCGACCAGCATTGTTTGGACTTAATGAACAATGGCATTTTTTGGCATTGGCAACCACGAAAACATTTTGTAACTGTCTCTCAGACAATACACATTGTACTGCGTGCTAGTGCTAGTTAAACAAGTGATGTCAACAAATCAGCTATTCAGATAATTTAGGTAAGTAATTTATTTATTTATTTCATGAATTTAGCAGACAGTACTCATGTTATTTATATTTTATAGTGGCAACAAAAAGTCTAGCGTCGGCCTTGAAAGTGACACTTACGATTTACGAGGTATCATTATTAAAAATATAAAATATAGATAGATAGATAGATAGATAAGGAAAAGGTTAAATCCTGGGTATCAACAAAAATCACAACAGAGAACAAATGGCTAGAAATATTTCATCATTTTGAAACAAACCACATTCCATACAATAATGCACTAAAAATTGTGGGATACGCACTGTCCTTACCAGGAACTAATGCTGTGACTGAACGCATTTTTTCTATGGTAAATAAAATGTAAACATCAGAAAAATCACAATTAAGTGTTGAGACTTTAAAAGCCATTTTATGTGTGAAGTATAATTTAACAAATTCTTGTGAAAAATTTCATGACCTTTTAAACAACGACAGCAATCTACTAAAAAAATTCACTCAAATGAGAAATATGCCAAAGAATAAGATAATACTATACATAACTTTTTAATGTACTATATTTATAAATTGTACTTATGTTGAAATTTAAAAATATATATTACAATACTATTTTTGCATTCTATGAAAATTTTTGTTGCTCCATATAGACCAAATTTTTAATTAAGAACCCCCACCCCCACCCCCGGCCAATGGTGTCTCACTTTACCAATGTTAAAATCTAATCACCTTAAGCAAAGACAGAGATGCCAGCTCCAGGCAGCAGCACAGGGCAGGGCTGAGTCACAGTTTCTGTGAACTCAAATAGCACCTGGCCTGTAGGGGAATATAGCCGAGACAGAATCACAAATTTTGCCAAAATATATGTGTCAGCAATATCAATCAGGGGCAGGGCTGGAACTGAGTGAACCACCCCAGCTTCCATTAAACACCTGAGGTTGTCAGGCCTCAGCTCCCCCTGCCAGATGGTGGCAGAGTGCAGAGGCCTGGCCGAGGAGACATAGATCTCCCTGTGACTTAGGCAGGCGCAAAACTCTAGAGCATCCACTCATTGCATGGAACTGGGTCAGAACCCTGCAGGATTACCAGTGACTGGGTATGACACAGGTGCAAGGTGGGGAAGGAGGTATCAACCTTCCCAGACTAATTCATTTGCTGGGTGGGTCCTTCTGACCTCATGGAGCACTGGAGCAAGTCATACTCGAGCTGCCGGCAGACCCCTGCTATCTAGTTGCTGGAGACCTTTTGAACTCGCCCATTTGAGACCAGGTGCTGACTGGGATAATTGATTTGGAACTCTTGAACTGAGCCAATCATCCAAGGATTTTCCAAAGTGGTACCCTGGGTGTGTAGTTGTGTAAAGGTTTGATTTTCCTTTTCTAGTTATTGCCCATGGAAGGCTAGATGACTTAATTGCTGGTATTTCTCCACAGCTGAGGATTCAACCCAGAGTAACTGATTCACTAGGATTGGACAGAGACCAGCTGAACACAAGACAGAGCCACTTAGCCCCACCACACCAAGCAAGTCCCCAGTGTCTCAGGCTGTAGCACTGTATGGATCCTTTGCAAAGCTCCAGGGGAGAAGGTACAGATATCAGTCCCAGCTCTTGGGCAAAGGGCTGGTTAATCACTACTCCAGGACCCCCCAACACAACTTCACCTTATCTGCTGATCTAGCCAAATGGTGTAAAATAATCATGGGACAGAATCAGCAGAAAAACTCCAGCAACATGAACAATCAGAGCATATCAACTTCCCCAAGGAACAACATGGCAGACACAACAGAAGATCCCATTCATAAACAAATGGCTGAGATGTCAAAAATTGCATTCAGGGCAGCACCTGTGGCTCAAAGGAGTGCTGCCCTTAATCAGGAACCAGGCAAGGTTGCCCATTGTCTCCACTGCCTTTTAACATTGTAATGGAAGTCTTAGCCATCACAATTAGGGAAGAAAAAGTAATCAAGTGTATCCATATAGGGTCAGAAGAGATCAAACTTTCACTCTTCACAGATGATATGATTGTATATCTGGAAAACACCAGGGATTCTACTACAAAACTCTTAGAAGTGATCAAGGAATACAGCAGCGTCTCAGACTACAAAATCAACACTCAT
>NW_003852398.1:25168090-25175540 GCF_000181295.1 Otolemur garnettii | reverse complement strand
AAAGATGGAGACTTTACCTCTTTCATGTTTACATGGATGGAGCTGGAACATATTCTTCTTAGCAAAGTATCTCAAGAATGGAAGAAAAAGTATTCAATGTACTCAGTCCTACTATGAAACTAATTTATAGCTTTCATATGAAAGCTATAACCCAATTATAGCGCAAGAATATGGAGAAAGGGGAAAGGGAGGGGAGGGGGAAGGATGGCTAAATGGAGGGTAATTGGTGGGACCACACCTACGGTGCATCTTACAAGGGTACATGTGAAACTTACTAAATGTAGAATATAATATATATTAGCACAATAACTAGGAAAATGCCATGAAGGGTATGTTAACTAGTTTGATGAAAATATTTCAAATTGTATATAAATTGTACCCCATGACTGCATTAATGTACACAGTGATGATTTAATTAAAAAAAAAAAACCTGAGATTATTCTTTGCTAGCATACTAAATGAAATATTACAGATAATCAATCCTTCAGAGAGAAGGAAAATGTTTATCGTAATATCTAAGCCAACCAATAAATGGATAATAATGATAAATGAAATTATTTGATGAGAGAAATATAATACTTAGAGATATTGCAGGTTTGGTTCCAGACCACTGCAATGAAGAAAGTATCCATAGAAAGGGAGTGACATGAATTTTTTGGTTTCCCAGTGCATACAAAATTTATGTTTACGCTCTACTATAGTCTATTAAGTGTGCTATAGCATTATGTCTTTAACATAAAAGATGTATAATCTTCATGAAATTTTATTCTGTATCAATTAGAATTTTGTTTTCTATATGTTACGATGTTTTGAAATGTTGTGCAGGAGTATTTGCTGGCTGGGGAAAGACTGCTCCTCTCGGAGCTAGTTAATTCCTAACCTTGTAACTTGCCTGAGAGCACTGCTTTCATATACAAACCAACCGACCCCAAATCCATCTCCCCAACCACCTCCTTTATCTTACTTTTACCCACCACGCCAGTATTTCCCCTGCCCTAAATCCCAGGGTCAGGTACCAGACAAATAAGGACAACACTATACCCAATGCCCTTATGAATTATTTCAAATAGCCAGTCCTCACCCCACCTTGCCTTTCCCAAAGAAATCACAATAAACTGCGTCCTATGCTTTCTCCTCTTTTCTGTTTCCTGACTGACAGGAAGTTTCCCCCTCTCCCCCTACATGTACGCCCACCCCTCATTTCTATGGGAACACTGAGTAACATTAAGCTTTTCTTTCAATGGCATTGAACTCAGTCACCTTTACAAATTAAGAACAGAATGTTACCAAAATTTCTTTCTGCAGTAGGTTCTTGGTCTCAGATTCAAAGACTGAACCTATGCACCACAGAAATCAGCGATAAGATAGGATTTATTACGGATGATAGAAAGGAATAAGGAAGGGAGGAAAGGCACCAGAGCCTCTGGCAGAAGGGGGAGACCCAAGTGGGAATACCCCATGAGTCTGTCATCTAGGAGCTTTTGTACTGTTTTTTCGGAATTATAATTGGCGGGGACTTGACAGACTTCAATGTTAATTAGCGACTGAAAGAGATTTTCCCACGGTGGGGGGAGTCTCAGCAGGGGTCCACTCCAGAAGGGGCTTAGCTTACTGGAAAAACTGCTTTTCTCTTGTCCTGTTTGCATTCAGAGAGTGCAGTTTGGGAGAGAAAAGGTCTGTTGGCTTTCCAGCCATAAGTGGGAGAAACCCTGTATCAAATGTAAAACAACATTCTTGTAACATTGTTACAAATGTAAAACAACATACTTAGGTTGCAGGTAGTGGTGGTTTACCAATCAGTACGCTACCTTGCTCTCCCACTAACTAGCTGTGTGTCCTCAGGCAAGTTGATTAATCTTTCTGTGTCTCAATTTCTTCATGTGTAAATGAGATTATGAATGGAACCAAGTTCATGGCGTTGTAGTTCATATATTCAAAGCACCTTGAACAATGCCTGGTACACAGTGAGAATGATTTCTGACACTTACTACCTGGAGTTGAACCAAACTACATGGGTTAAGAGGAGTCCTCTAAAGATTGACCTCACTTTAGTCACCAACTGCAAACTCAGGGGTGCCCAGACAACCTTCACTTCTGACCAGTAGGCTACAAATTCAGTGGTTCCCACAACTCCCCTCAGGATTGATAACTCACTTCAATAATTTACATATACAGAGGGTGGCAAAAAAATGTATACATTAAGAAAGAAAAAAAACTTTTTTTTTTTTTGAGACAGAGCCTCAAGCTATCCCCCTGGGCAGAATGCCTTGGCATCACAGCTCACAGCAACCTCCAACTCCTGGGCTCAAGCGAGTCTCCTGCCTCAGCCTCCCAGGTAGCTGGGACTACAGGCGCCTGCCACAATGCCTGGCCATTTTTTGGTTGCAGCCATCATTGTTGTTTGGTGGGCCCGGGCTGGGGATTCGAACCCGCCACCTTAGGTGTATGTGGTTGGCGCCTTAGCCGCTTGAGCCACAGGCGCCGAGCCAGAAAAAAACTTTTAAAATTATAATACTCAAGTCACATTTGACTTCTGCAATTAAAAAGATACAATATACAAGATAACAAACATTGGTATGCATTGAGTATAAAAATTTTAATAGTGTTTTTCTTTTCTTAAAATCTGTATATATATATATATATATGTATATTTTGCACCCTCTGTAGAACTCAGGAAAGCAATAAACTTACAATTACAGTTTTATAGTAGCAAAAGGATAGAAATCAGAACTAGCCAAAAAGAGTCATACATATGAGGTCTGGAAGAGTTCCAAAAGAAACTTTTCTTGTTTTCTCACCAATGAGTCAGGACATGTTATTCTTCTAGTACATCACAGTGTCATGATATGTGGATTAATGCCAGTCTTGAGTTTCCCTGAGTTTGGTGGTCAGTGTTTTTATTGAGGGTTTATTATCTAGGCATGACTGATTGAATCATCAGACATAGTGTTGAACTCAATCTCCAACTCCTCTCCACTCCCCCAGATGTTGGGAGATCCTTACCATAACATCTTATAGTTTAAAGCCACAACCCTCCAATTATAGGGTTGGTCTTTTCTGGGTGAGCAGCCCACATCCTAAGTCGTCGTCGTCATCGTCTTCTTCTTCTTCTTCTTCTTCTTCTTCTTCTTCTTCTTCTTCTTCTTCTTCTTCTTCTTCTTCTTCTTCTTCTTTTTTTTTATAAGTTCTCTTAGTATAAACTAGGGATGCTCCATCTGGTTAGCATAAACCACTAGAGCCCATCCTGATTAGCAAAAATACTCCTATCACTGGGGAAATTCCAAGGATTTAGAGCAGGCATCCTCAAACTACGGGCCGTGGGCCACATGCAGCCCACCTAGGACATTTATCCTGCCCTCCAGGTGTTTTTGCCACCGCTGCCTGTCCTGCTTAGCAGTCAACTCGTCCAGGGGCCCGCAGTCAGCCCCTCCAACGGTCTGAGGGACAGTGAACTGGCCCCCTAATAAGAAAGTTTGAGGACCCCTGATAGAGGCTACTCGCTAGGAAGTGGAGACAAAAGCTAGCCAAATTCTTTATTACACAATATTAAATGTTGTATATTTCCTTTTTACTTTTTTGAGTCAGAGCCTTACTTTGCTGTCCTGGGTAGAGTGCCCTTGTGTCACAGCTCACAGCAACCTCAAACTCTTGGGGTTAAACCATTCTCTTATATTTGCCTCCCAAGTAGCTGAGACTACAGGCGCCTACCACAACGCTGACTCTTTTTAGAGACGAGCCTCTGGCTCAGGCTGGTCTGGAACCTGTGAGCTCAGGCAATCCATCCGCCTCCTCCTAGAGCGTTAGGATTGATTACAGGTGTGAGCCACTGTGTCTGGCCTTCCTTTTTATTATTTTTTTTAACATGCCATATGGAAACTTACATAACATGATGGGTGATTATATAATATTCCCCCCCCCAAAAAAAACAATCATTTGCCCCATAGCTATAGAAACTTTGCTGGTTGGGTATAGATCAATTTCAAGTAATATCATCTTTACAGTATTAAACCGTCCTGTGGAGGAAAACTCTCGGCTTTTGTTTTGTTTTTTAATATTAACCCTAATGGGCTGGTTATTTGTGTTCATATTTGTGAAATCAGTATAAATTTAAATGTGTGTATGTTCTTAGGAATGATCCTACTTCATCAAAGAATACTAATTTAAAGTATTGTTAGCTTTAATTTGCAGGCATTTTAATAAATCTCTGAGATGTTTTTCCCCATTGGTCATAACTTTATACTGACAGATCCACTCTGAGAAGTGGTAGGATCAAACGCAAGCATTATAGCCTAAAGGCCTTGGGCTCAAGCTCAAATTCGAAATTAAGTATATAAACCTTTACTGAAATGTGATCCCGCTCGGTATACGTCTTGAAATGGAATGGGTCTGCGTGCCGGGTGCCTGTGCATCACTCGTTCTGGGTATCTTTTCGGTAAGGGTTGGGGGGGCTGGTGAGGGGAATGCAGTACTGGAATTAGCGCCAGGAAGACCCAGGTCTGTGGACGCGCATGTGCAACAGCGCTGCGCGGGCATCCTGGAAGATGTAGTTTGCGCTCAGAGGGGACCGCGCTCTGGCGAGCCCCGCAGGCGGAGCCCTCTTCTGCGCATGTGTGCTCCCCCCGTCCCGCCGCGCTGCCTGGGGGCGGGGGTGAGTCCCGAGGGGCTGTGCCCTTAGTCTGGCTGGACTGGCGTGAGCTGGGGATGCGGCAAGCAGTGGAAGAGGACGCGGGCTCGGACGAGGTGGGGAAACAATAGGGTTCAGCGGGACTTTGGGGTAAGCAGTGGACCGCGCGTGTTAAAAGCTGTAGGGGCCCTCTCCCCTACAGCTTAGTCTGCGAGCTCGGGGCAGTTGTGCTTCGACGGGTTCCCGGGTCTGCGTTTCTGCGGGTCTGGAGAACTGACGCAGTACGCGGCACTGCAGGTGTCGCGTCCCGAAGCGCATCCAACGGTGGCTGTGCGCATGCGTGGCGAAGGGACCCGTGAGGTGCGTACTCCCGATGCTCTACTGAAGCTCTGAAATGTTCCAGGTAGAGTACTACCTGCTTTTCCGGAGGTGTCTGACCATAACTGTAAGTAAATGTTTTTCAGAAGTGGACTGCAACCTGTTAATGAGTATGGGTCGTGAAATGTAGCGGGTCAGATATCTTTATTTACTGGGGTTAAAACTTAGAGTATCATTTACATAGAGTGAAATAGACAGCATTTACAGAGAATAAAAAAAGTAAAATTTGTTGTATACACCTGTGTAGCTACCCCCTTCGTGAAAATATGTAACATTTCCGTCCCCCATGAAGTTGGACCCCTTTCCTATCAACACCTCCCTCCGCCTACCCAGTAAACAGTTTTTCAGTTTCTTTCTCTAGAGGTTACTTTTCTCATTATGTAGAACACCGTCTATGGAATCTCACGGTATGTACTTTAATATGAGCATCATTTTAAACACTTATGTAAAATTCTCTAACAGATCATATGTGTACTCACCTAACAAGGATTGTTTTGCCCAATTTGCTGCAGCTATATAGTATATTTTTTTTTCAGTGACTATTTATCGAGCATCTCTGAGCCAGGCACAGTTCCAGTGCTGGGGAAAGAACACTGAATCAGACAAAAATCCTGCCTTCCTGAAATTTTTGTTTTAGTAAGTAGATGCCATCGGTAAGCATAATAAATAAATTGTATGTTAGAAGATAATTGCGTTATATACCAAGAAAAAGTAGAACAGGATGAAGGCGATGGGGGAGGCGTTAAATAAATTTAAGTAGACAGAGGGAGGTCTCGTTGGTGACGTTTGATGAAAGACTTGAAAGAAACAGTGAAAGAATGTGCTGAACAAAGGGAAGAGCCAGCATGGACATACACAAACATAAATTAACAGTATCTTAACACAATGAAGATAGTTTTGTAAAATAAACTTATCTTAATCCAAAAAATAAAAACCAAAAGGCCCCTGGTATAATACAGGTATTATTTCCAATATTACTGAGGCTCAATGTGAAATGACTTGCTCAGGGTCAAACAGCCAGTAGGTAAATTCAAACCCAAATGTTTGTCTCCAAATTTTATATTCCTTACGGTATGTCTCCCAACCTGAACACATAGCATTTGCTCTCTGAAACTTAAATCTTAGTAGACCAGCGCCTCCTCTCCCCTTTGGAAGATTTCAGAGACACTGTGGAATGAATTTTACCTTGTGGATGTTATGTTTTCCAGGGTCTGTTGGTGTGTCTGCCCAGTCCCTGGGTCCTACTGAAAAACCAGTGCTGGTACATGACTAACTTCAGACTCCAGCCTATCTCTGCCTGTTTTGGCCCTGGTTAGAGTCTACAGAAGGCATGACTGAAGGGTCAGAGAAGAGCCTGTACTCAGCTACCATTTACATAACCATAAACATCGTATTTGATGACTGCAAGTTTCTTTATGTTTGGGCATAGAGTCTGTTTTTTTAATCAGGTTTTTAATTTGATTACAGCTTTTCCTTATATTAAAAAATGCTGCAACAGATACCCTTTTAGCTAAAATCTTAGCGCAAATCTGTAATTTTCCTACAGTGAATACTGGAGGGCCCAAGGGACATCCTCCCTCAAGGTGTCTTCTTTGATCCCCCTTACTATGTAAAGGTTTGTTAGGCCAGTGATTCTGGGATCAAGATCCTCATGGCTTATCTCTTACCCTACCTCTGCCTTCGTAGATACCTGCTTTCACCCCAGTGCTGCAGAAAATGACCAAGTCACAGGTGAGTTTATATGTTTTTTTATACAGCTTCACTAATACGGGACTGTAAAAAGGGCCATGCAAGCCGAAATCATACAAAGCAATCTTCATAATCAGTGGGATTTTTCCATTGGTTACAGTTGTTCCCTGACCTTAAATTTTTTTGTTGAAACATTGCACTCTCTTACTGTTGGTTATATATGTATAGGGAAATGAAAAAGAATGAAACAAACATTTCATCGACTGCAGTTTAAAACATTAGAAACCTTAAGAATTAAAATGTTTTCTTTATTGGGAAAAAAAAACCAAAACATCCTTTTCAAGAGTAGTTTAAACAGTCTTTGTTTCTTATTGAATAACTTCCAGTACAGACAGAGCATCATTTCTGTGCCTTGGCAGATTGAATCAGTTTCCAATATTTGATCATTGGAATATCCCTGCATCTAGGACAGTCAGTTTTGGACTTGCAGTGGGTGCTCAGTAAATGTTTGTGAAATGACTTAATAAATGAATGGCCTGATGAATAAGTATATGTTTGTGTAATGACTTAATAAATGACTTATTAGGCTCGGCGCCTGTGGCTCAAGTGGCTAAGGCACCAGCCACATACACCTAAGGTGGCGGGTTTGAATCCAGCCTGCACCCGCCAAAACAGCAATGACAACTGCAACCAAAAAATAGCTGGGCGTGTGGCGGGCGCCTGTGGTCCCAGCTACTTGGGAGGCTGAGGCAGGAGACT
>NW_003852398.1:25159779-25168017 GCF_000181295.1 Otolemur garnettii | reverse complement strand
AAAAAAAAAAAAAAAGACTTATTAAATAAATATAAATAAGTATATGTTTGTGTAATGACTTAATAAATGAGTGGCCTGATGCATTGGTTCCCTGCATCCAGGACAGTCAGTTTTGGACTTGCAGTGGGTGCTCAGTAAATGTTTGTGTAATGACTTAATAAATGAATGGCCTGATGAATAAGTATAAAGCATTTCAAATAACAGTTTTGTGTCAGCTATAAAATAGAACATAAAACGAGATAAATGAGAATGAAGTTTAATTTAGCACAGTACTAAAGAGGCAGAATGAGACCAACTTAGTGTTATACCCCAAATAAAATGGAGCTAAATTTCAGTGCCTCCTCAACTCCCTTTTACTTAATGATAAATGTTCTCAGAATAAGTTGCCAGGATGGTGGGTCCTCTTCCCCAATATTATGCAATATTGATCACTTTAGTTGGACAAGGAATATGTTGTTACAGGGACCAGTATCCTTCAAGGATGTGGCGGTGCATTTCACCCGGGAGGAATGGCAGTGTTTGGACGCTCCCCAGAGGGAACTGTATAGGGAAGTGATGCTGGAGAACTACATCAACCTCATTTCTGTGGGTGAGGACCATTTCCAAGTATTGATTGGCATGTGCTGGTTGACTACTTTTCTCATTCACTCCAAATTGCCAACCCTTTGAAATACTTTTATAGGTGTAAGTATGTGAGTCTCAGGAGATTAAGATCAATAATCTTTGGGAATTTGTTTAAAGACCTTTCTTTTTTAGGTCTAAATGGGCACCTTCATCAGGCAGTCTCTGATGAAGTGCACAGTTCAAAGGATTGAAACCCAAGGAGCTAGGCCCAAATCCCATATTATTTCCCACTGACAGGATGTCAAACCACCAAGCCGGCTATAATCCACAAGTTGGAACAAGGAGAAGAGCCATGGATAAAAGAGAAAGAAACCTCAAGGAGGAGCAATCCAGGTGAGTTAGGTAAAGAGTGGCATGGATGGCTCAGCGCCCACACCTCAGTGGTTAGGGCACCAGCTACATACACCAGGGCAGGAGGATTCGAACCCGGCCAGTCCTGCTACACAACGGTGACAGCTGCAACCGAAAATTAGCCAGGTATGGTGGCGGGTGCCTATAGTCTCAGCTACTTGGGAAGCTGAGGCAAGAGAATTGCTTAAGCCCACCAAGAGTTTGAGGTTTCTGTGAGTGTGACACCACGACACTCTACCGAGGGCAACATAGTAAGAGACTGTCTTAAAAAAAAAAAAAAAGAGTAGCATGGATGGAAGTGAATGAAAGTAAGATCACAATTGGTCAGTGAAGGTTGGCATTTTTTGAGAAAAATGCTACAGGACTCTCTTACAGGCCTTGGACCTTTGGAAATAATTGTGGACATCTGATATAAGTTTCTTATATATCTGAACACCATTTTCA
Organism: Otolemur garnettii; assembly: GCF_000181295.1. Lineage (NCBI taxonomy): Eukaryota > Metazoa > Chordata > Mammalia > Primates > Galagidae > Otolemur > Otolemur garnettii. Next base: position 25,166,598 of record NW_003852398.1, on the reverse strand, counting down.
TGTATCATCTTTCTGTGTCAGTGCTCTTTGCATAGCTTGTAGAGAGCATTTTCCCCTCCTGCCCATGATTCCTATCAATTTCATTTAGGACTTTGATGGGATTTTTTTTCTCTTTCATTCTTCTATAATTGTGGTGAAAATGTATGCATAATGTAGCATAAACTTTACCATTTTAACCATTTGTAAGTAGCCTTCCCCTGTCAACAAACAACAATATATATATATTTTTTTCTTGGAGACAGTTTTATTTTGTAACCCTTAGTAGAGTGCTGTGGTGTCACAGCTCACAGCAACCTCAAACTCCTGGGCTTAAGTGATTCTCTTGCCTCAGCCTCCCTAGTAGCTAGGACTACAGGCACCTGCCACAACACTCCTATAACCTGAGACACAATGGTGTTAAAATTAGGCCAGTTAGGGTGGCACCTGTGGCTCAGTGAGTAGGGTGCTGGCCCTGAGAGTGACAAGTTCAAACCTGGCCCCAGCCAAACTGCAACAACAACAACAAAAATAGCCAGGTGTTGTGGTGGGCACCTGTAGTCCCAGCTACTTGGAAGGCTGAGGCAAAAGAATCTCCTAAGCCCAAGAGCTGGAGGTTTCTGTGAGCTGTGATGCCATGGCACTCTACTATAGGCAACAAAGTGAGACTCTATGTCTTAAGAAAAAAAATTAGGCCAGTTAATTTTCAGGGTTCAGGTGAAAATAAGAATTGCATGTCTTTCACTTTAAATCAAAAGCTAGAAATGAGGGCAGCGCCTGTGGCTCAAAAGGAGTAGGGCACTAGCCCCATATACAAGGGGTAGCGGGTTCAAACCCCCAAAAACTTCAAAAAAAAATGCTAGAAATGATTAAGCTTAGAGAGGAAGGCATATCAAAAGCTAGACCTCTTACTCCAGTCAAGTTAAAAATACAAAGGAAAAGTTCTTGCAGAAAATGAAAAATGTTATTCCAGTGAACATACAAAATGATGAGAAAGTGAAATAGCCGTATTGCTGATAAGAGAAAGGTTGAGGCTTGGCTCCTGTAGCTCAGCAGCTAGGGCACCAGCCACATACATCAAGGCTGGCGAGTTTAAACTCGGCACAGGCCTGCCAAACAACAGTAACAACTACGGCAACGACAAGGAAAAAATAGCTGGGCATTGTAGTGGGCAGCTGTAGTCCCAGCTACTTGGGAGGCAGAGGCAAGAGAACCGCTTAAGCCCAAGAGTTTGAGGTTGCTGTGAGCTGTGGCGCCACAGCACCCTACCCACAGTACTCTGCTGAGGGTGACATAGTGAGACTGTCTCAAAAAAAAAAAAGGTTGAGTGGTCTGGAGAGACGACTAGCCACAACATTCCTGTAAGCCACAGCCTAATCCAAAAAAAGGCCTAACTATTGAATCCTATGAAGGCTGAGAGAAATGACGAAGCTGAAGAGGAAACATTAGAAACTAAAAGAGATTGGTTCAGGAAGTTTAGAAAAAGAAGCTGTCTGCCTAACTAGCAAGGTGAACTTGCAAATGCTAATATAGAAGTTGCAGCAAGTAATCTAGAACATCTACAAAAAATCATTGATATAAGTGACTACATTAAACAACAAATTTTTATTGTAGATAAAGTGGCCTTCTATAGGAAGAAGATGCCGTCTAGGACTTTCATCACTAGAGAGGACAAGCCAATGCCTGGCTTTAGACAACAGGCTGATTCTTGTTAGAGGCTAATTTATAATATAGCTGGTGACTTTAAGTTGAGGCCAGGGACTTCTGAAAGTCCAGGACTCTTAAGAACTATGCTAAATATGCTCTGCTTTTGCTTTATAAATGGGACAACAAAACACAGGTGACAACACATTGTTCACTGAGTATTTTAACTGCTGCTCAGAAAAAAAGGTTCCTTTCAAAATATTGGTGTTCCAATGGGATGTGGTGGCTCACACCTATAATCCTATCACTCTGGCAGGCCAAGGCAAGTGGATTGCCTGAGCTCACAGGTTTGAGACCAGCCTGAGTCAGAGCAAGACCCCATCTCTAAAAATAGCCAGGCATTGTGGTGGGTGCCTATAGTCCCAGCTACTTGGGAGGCTGAGGGAAGAGAATCGCTTGAGTCCAAGAGTTTGAGGTTGGTGTGAGCTATGATGCCATAGCACTCTACCGAGGGCGACAAAATAAAACTCTGTCTCCAAAAAAAGCAAAGTATTGCTGTTCGTTGACAGTATACCTCATCACTCGATAGGAATGATGGAGATGCACAAGAAGTTAAATGTTTTCATTCTTCTAACCTATCATTCATTCTGCAACCTAAGGATGAAGAAGGAATTTTGATTTTTAGGTCTTATTATGTAAGAAATGGATTCCAGGGCGGTGCCTGTGGCTCAGAGGAGTAGGGCGCCGGCTCCATATGCTGGAGGTGGCGGGTTCAAACCCAGCCCCAGCCAAAAAAAAAAAAATGCATTCCATGAGGCTATAGCTGCCATAGATAGTGACAGCTCTGATGGGTCTGGACAAAGTAAATTGAAAACCTTTTGTAAGAGATTCACCATTCAAGATGCCACTAAGAACATATGTGATTCATGGGAGGCCATTAAAATATCAACATTACTAGAAGTTTGTAAAATGTTGATTCTAACCTTAATGCATGACTCTGAGGGGTTCAAGAGTTCAGTGGAGGAAGTAACTGCAGATATGGTAGAAATAGCAAGATAACTAGAATTAGAAGTGGAATCTGAACATATGACTGAATTGCAAATGGGTGAGGAATTGCTTCTTATGGATGAGCAAAGGAAGTGGTTTCTTGAGATGGAATCACTCCTGGTGAAGATGCTGTGAACATTGTTGAAATGAAAACAAAACATTTAGAATATCGTTCAAATTTAGTTGATAAAATAGAGTTGAGAGGATTGATTTTGATTTTCAAAGAAGTTCTGTGGGTAAATGCTGCCAAGTAGCATTGAATGCTACAGAGGAATCTTTTTGGAAAAGAAAAGTCACTTGACGTGGCAGACCTTATCATTGTTTTATTTTAAGATATTGCCACAGCTGCCCTAACCTTCAGCAACCACCACCCTGATCATTTAACGGCCATCAACATCAAGACCTTCCACCAGCAAAAAGATTAAGACATGCTGAAGGCTTAGATGATCATTAGCATTTTTTAGCAATAAAGTACTTTTAAAACAAGGCAGGTAAATTGTTTTAGACATAATGCTTATGCACACTGAGACTATAGTATGGTGTAAACATAACCTACATGTTAGGAGAAAACCAGTGGAGGAAGTTGGTACAGTGTTGCCAATGTAAACACACTGTGATAACCTTGTTGTCATACTCACTGTATTGCAGAGGTCTCAAACCAGCAGTATCTCCAAGGTATGCATGTATATGATTTGCAGATATTTTCTCCCGTTCCATAAGTTGCTTTTTCACTGTCTTGTGGTTTCTCTTGATATAAAAATGATTTTAATTTTAATAAAGTACACTTTATCTGTTTTTCTTTTTTGCCTATGCTTTTGGAGTCACATAAAAAAATTATTGACAAATTCAGTGTCATAAAGTTTCCCCTAATGTTTTCTTTTCTTTTTTCATATTTTTTTAATTGATTGAGGATACAAAGAATTAGATTACACTGATTGCAGTTTGTTAGATAAAGCCCCTCTTATAATTGTGTCCTGCCCCCAAAAGGTGTGCCCTAATGTTTTCTTTTAAGTGCTTTATAGTTTTTAAATCTTACATTTAGATGTTTGATTCATTTGGAGTTAATTTTTTTATATGGTGTAAGGTAAGGACCCAACTTCATTCATTAGTGTGCAGTTTTTCTAGCATTTTTATTCAAAAGACTGTCTTTTCTCCATTGTATGGATAGTCTTGGCACCCTTGTCAAAAATTACTTAACTATACATACAGGAGTTTGTTTCTGGGCTCTATTTTGGTCCCATGATTATAAGTCTGTATTTATGCCAGCATAAATATATATATCATACTATTTTGATTGGAGTAGCTTTATGCTGAGTTTTGAAATCAAGAAGTGTCAGTTCTCCCACTCTGTTATTTTTTCAAGATTGTTTTGATGATTTGGACTCGCTTGAGATTTCGTATGAAATTGAGGGTAGATTTTCTGTTTCTTAAGAAAATGTTTTAGAGATTGGACTTAGAGTGGGGTTTTTGTTGTTGTTGTTTTTTATGAGACAGAGTCTCACTATGTTGCCAATGTAAACACAGTGATGCTGTGGCATCATGAGTTCAAACTCTTGAGCCTCAGCCTCCCAAGTAGCTGGGACTACAAGTGCCTGCCACATCTGGCTATTTTTCTGCTGCAGTTGTCATTGTTTTAGCTGGGCCAGGCTGGGTTTAAACCTGCCAGCCTTGGTGTATGTGGCTGGAGCCATAACCACTGTGCTATGGGCACTGAGCCAGATTTAGACTGTTTTTAATCTTTATTTTTCAAGTATTGGGCTAGACGCCTGTCACTCAGTGTTTAGGGTGCTGGCCACATACACCAGGGCTGGCAGGTTTGAACCTGGCCTGCTAATAACAGTGACAACTACAACAAAAGAATACCCAGGCATTGTGGTGAGTGCCTGTAGTCCCAGCTACTTGGGAGGCTGAGGCAAGAGAATCACTTAAGCCCAAGAGTTTGAGGTTGCTGTGAGCTGTAATGCCACAGCATACTGAGGGCGACAAAGTAAGGCTCTGTCTCAAAAAAATAAATAAAAATTATTTTGGCTCAGCACCTGTGGTTCAAGTGGCTAAGGCACCAGTCACATACACCTAAGGCAGCGGGTTCAAATGCAGCCCGGGCCCAGCAAATAACAATGATGGCTGCAACCAAAAAATAGCCAGGTGTTATGGAGGGCACTTGTGATCCCAGCTACTAGGGAGGCTGAGGCAGGAGAGTCGCTTGAGCCCAGGAGTTGGAGGTTGCTGTGAGCTGTGATGCCACAGCACTCTACCCAGGGGAACAGCTTGAGGCTCTGTCTCAAAAAAAAAAATAAATAAAATAAATAAAAATTATTTTTCTAGTATTGTAGCCTCACCACCCCTACCTTTACATAGTCACAGGGTCTTGTAGTAGTTTCCTAAGCAGTCACTAAAAATTACCACAAAACTGGGTGGCTTAAAACAACAGAAATAAATTGTGTCATAGTTTTGGAGTCCAGAAGTTCAAAAGCAAGGAGTTGGCAGGGCTCTGCTCTGTATGAAAGCTCTAAGGAAGATTTGTCTTTTCCTCTTCCAGTTTCTGGTAGCCCCAGGTGTTCCTTAGCTTATATCTGCCTATGTAATTCCTTTCTCTGCCTCAGTCTGCATATGACCCTCTTCTCTGTGCCTCTACATGCTCTCTTCTTCTTAAAAGGACGGTCATTGGATTTAGGACCCACTCTAAATCCAGGATGATTTCATCTCAAAATTATTTACTAATTAATTCTGCAAGAACCATGTTTCCAAACAAGGTTGCATCCTGAGGTTTTGAATAGATACGAATATTTGGGAGAGGCTGTGAGGTCTGACAATTAAGTTTGGTGAACTCATTCTAGAAAAAGTGCTGCATACCGCATTGCTGAATATCTCTACAATCACCTTTGAAGTACTCTCCTTGGGAAGCTGTGCACCAATGCCAGTACCTAGTCCATCCTTCACAGCAATTTTGGAACTCTTTTTTTCTGGAATGAGCATTAAAGTTGTGGTAGTATTACCCTTGATATCCTATATGTCATCAACATGTCTTCCTTACAATATTTTCTTTATCTTAAGGTGAAGAAAAAGTCAATGGGGGCCAGATCATGTGAGTAGGGAGGGTGTTCCAACACAGTTATTTGTTTACTGGCAATAACTTCCTCACAGACAGTGCCATGTGAGCTGGTGCATTGATGTGACGCAAGAGCCATGAGATGGTGAAAAGTTCAGTCGTTTTTTTTTTTGTAGAGACAGAGTCTCACTTTTTCGCCCTCGGTAGAGTGCAGCAGAGTCGCTCCAGCAACCTCCAACTCCTGGGCTTAGGCTATTCTTCTGCCTCAGCCTCCCAAGTAGCTGGGACTACAGGTGCTCGCCACAACGCCCGGCTATTAGTTCAGTCGTTTTCATCTAACTTTTTCATGCTACCCTTTCAGCACTCTCAAATAGTAAACTTTGTTGACTGTCCAAGTTGGTACAAATACATAACGAACAGTCCCTATGATATCAAAGAAGGTTTGCAACATCATTTTGATTTGGAATGATGGAACTTTTGGGGTTGTGGAGAATTGGCTGACTTTCACTGTGCACTTTGACACTTTTGTTTCAAGGTCATATTGGTACATTCATATTCCAGTAATACCATAGCCCAAAACATTATGTTGCTTCTCCAGAAGGTTTTAGCATACTTCAGCTCTCCTTTGCTTTAGTTCATCAGTGAGCTCTTTGGAACCATTTGTGCACCTTTCTCATGCCAAGAGTTTCAGTTAAGATTTTACTAACTTTCTCTGTTGCTGTTTACTTGGTCTGTTATGCTTCTCATAGTCAACCAATGATTTTGATGTACAATTTGATGAATTTCTGTAGGGTTTTGTAAGTTCTGCTCATTATTGGCTACCTTGACCTTCTTCAGAAATGCTTTCTCTCCCCTCAGAAAAGTGTTTAATCCATTTGTACCTTGCTGTTCTCTTCATGACTTTATCCCCACAAACTTGGACTAACATGTCCCTGATTTCACTTCCACTCTTGCCAAGTTTAACAAGAATTTATTGTTCATTGCCCTACTTCAAGCTCTGACATTCTCATGATGGCACATGAAAACATGTACCACTGGCTCGGCGCCTGTGGCTCAAGTGACTAAGGTGCCGGCCACATATACCTAAGGTGGTGGGTTCAAAT
>NW_003852398.1:25146374-25159579 GCF_000181295.1 Otolemur garnettii | reverse complement strand
AAAAAAAAAAAAGAAAAAAGAAAGAAAAGAAAAGAAAACATGCACCACCAATATTGAACACCGTTCAGCAAGATACCACATGTGGACATGAACACAACTGTGAGACACCAAGATAGCAAAGTTCTGAAACCTTACCAAGTTGTTGGTACAGTGTTGCCAATGTAAACACACTGTGGCGAGTTTGCAGGCTTAATTGTCAGACCTCATATTCAACCTCCTACAGACATTGTGGAGAATTTCAAACATATACCAAAATCTAAAAAGTAATATAACCAAATTCCTGTGTACCCATTAGCCTGCTTTACAGTTATCAACCTAAGGCCAGTATTTCATCTGTGTTCCATTCACTCATTCTCTTTTCAAATAATTTGGAGGCAAATTCCCAAGACCATATTCCATCAGTAAATATTAGCTTATATATGTAATAGGTAATAGTGTCTCTAAAAAAAGAATACTTATACCTAATAAATAACATCATTATTTAATAGCCCCAAGTAGCCAGTAAGCATATTTCCAACTCTTAGACTTTTTAATCGTATTGAAACCTTCATCTTTTAATTCTAGTTATCTTCTATTTTATTTTATTTCTTAGAAAATGCTTCAAATCAGTAATTTCTCACAGTCACGCTTCCTATTCTCTCCTTAATTCCTGCAGAAAGGAATATCACTTCCTATGTTCCCTGTGATATTAACTAAAGCCAACTCTCCACACGTTTCTAAGGAATTACCCTCCTTTTGTATACTTCTCTGCTAATTAGACTGGTGTATTACATAGTGGTTAAGAGCACAGACTTAAATCATACTGCATGGTTAAACTTTCAGCACTACTACTTAATACATACATAAATTTGGGCAGGTTGCTAAACGTACCTCATTTTCCTCATCTATAAAATGAAGATAGTAGCAGTGTCTAACTCATAAGGTTGTAGTGAGATCTAAAAGTGTTAATATATGTAAAAACATTTATGTGCCTTGCACATAATTAACACCATATAAGGATTAGCAGTCGTCATTACATTTATTGTAACCTTTCTTAAAATTTGCCTCTACCTAAATTTACGTAAAACACATGCATGTGGTTCATTACTTTAAAATAAATTTTTGATGGTCTCATTTCTTTCTGAGAGTATTCTATTCTCTGACTTTCCCTGTCTTATCCTCACCATGGAGTTCTCAATTATATATCCTAGACAGACCACTGTACACTTCCATAGCTTCCACATAGTCCAAGCCATCATAAACTCTTGTGTGAATGACCACTACAGATTTCTCACTAGTCTCCCTGCTTCTAACCTGTTCTTTAACAGTCTGTTTCCCACAAAGCGCTAGAGGGATCTTGATAAATTTTAAGTTAGGTCACGTCATTTCCATAAATTAAAAAAAAATTCTTAAACTATCTTCAAATAGCTTATTTCTCACTAGTTTTGTTTTTTTCTTAACATTTGAAAAATGTCCTCCATATTCCCTATTTTCTCTGGTCCTACTACTTGCTATTAACCAAAATCATGCCAACATTATTCTTTTTGTATTATCCTCATTTTATATAATGCCAAGGAATTACCCTCCTTAGAATTTTGTATACTTTTCTGCTAATTAGACTGGTGTATTACATAGTGGTTAAGAGCACAGACTTAAATCAGACTGCGTATTAGGATTCTGATAATTAAAGCATAATTGTTCTGTCATATGTATTTGCCTAAAGCATACTATTTATCAGTAGTCTAACAAAATAAATGTTAAATTGTTTTGTTATCTAATATATTTAAATTCTCCAACTATCTAGCCTCTCTAATGTTATTTCTCTTTCTTCCCCACAGTTAGTTTTACTCCTTTTGAAAATCCAATGAATGACTTAACTGGGACAAAAGTTAGGTGATGAGGGCTGTGGGGAACCAAGATTGGATTCAAAATATAGATATATTCATATTTTTTCTTTGCAGAAATGGACCAAAAAGCTCAGTAGAATTGTAGAATTCTGAAACAAGGAGTGAATTTATTCACCTAGATATAGGTAGTACACTGTAACAGTAGTTAGGTACCGTCGGAGGTGAAAATGGGGAAAATTAAGGTTGATAGAAATTTAGAAATCTATTGCTTGGGTGACATCTGTAGCTCAGTAGGTAGGGCACTGGCCACATACACCAAGGCTAGAGGGTTCAAACCTGGTCCAGGTTAGCTAAAAAACAACAATGGCAACTGCAACAAAGAAACAGCCAGGTATTGTGGCAGGTGCCTGTGGTCTCAGCTACTTGGGAGGCTGAGGCAAGAGAATCGCTTGAACCCAAGAGTTGGAGGTTGCTATGAGCTGTGATGCCATGGCACTCTACCCACAGCAACAGCATGGGACTCTGTCTCCAAAAAAACAAATCTATTGCTTAAGGCAGTGGTTTTCAACCTTCCTAATACCGCAGTGTATTTTCATTGTTTCAAAGGGGTGACGACCCACAGATTGAGAACCACTGGCTTAAGGGTTCTACGTTAATAGTATACAGAAGTTTGGAAATCCTAATACAAAGCATAATTAAAGTGGCAAGTACACAGTTGTCTGAGGATCAATAATAATACATGTTAATAACAACACTTAAATTTTATCAAAATCTTCCTATGTGCCAGGCAGTATTATCAGTGCTTTTTATCTTGTGGCTCATTCAATCTTCATTCAGTAGATAGGCACTACTGTTAACCCTCTTATAAAAGAGTAAATTGAGGCCCAAAGAGATCAAGTAGCTTGCCCCTGGCCACTCATCTAATTAGTGACCAACTTAGTCTTAAAACTGTAGCAACCTGGATTCATAGCCCATGCACTTAATTTCAGTGCCTCTTCCATATGTGTTAGGTAGAGAATAAGATGGGGCCGAATTTACTAGACAGGATTGATGTGGTATCCATGAATGATTTTTAAATAAGATGATAAAGTCAGCAGTCAGAATTCAGTAGTGAATCTAATCCTGATTTGGCTTATCCTGTGGCCTGTTTTTTCATCTTGTTGAACATACCAATTCCTGGGCCTTCATAGTGATACAAAAATGAATTAATACTATAATTTTTAAATTATAATTAAAATCAGTGCATTTCCAAGCACTGGTTACAAAGGTAGGTGTTCCTATTTGCAAATGAAATTGATGATTTTATAAAGTCAGTTTTATGTTGGTGAGTGAATAGAGAAAAGCTGAAAGACACTAGAAGCAAAGAAACAAACTAAGATTAAACTATAGCAATCCAACAATGAATTGGATTAATGAAGCTTCAGCCCAGATCTCTCTGTTCTGCATCCAGTCCTTCCTTTATTTGCCCTAGTCACCACTGTTACCCTAACCACTTTTAATTCTGCTAGATGAGCTCTCCCATTGACCCTCTAGTAGCAGCTTTCCTCCTTTGTTCCTTTTCTTTTCTTTTTAGAGTCATGGTCTCACTCTGTCACATAGGCTGCTGTGCAGTGGCATAATCACAGCTCACTGTAACCTTGAACGCTTTGGTTGTACTCATCCAAGTACAGACTGTGTTTCTTCTAAACAAAGATTTAAAAAAGGTGATTCTCATGGTAAAAATTCAAAGTATTTATTTAGTGGCAATGAAAAAGCAATCTTCCTGCCTCAGCCTCCCAAGTAGCTAAGATACAGGGATGAGCCACCATGCCCAGTTGAATTTTTTATTTTTTGTAGAGACAGGGTCTCTCCAGATTACCCAGGCTGGTTTTAAACTCCTACACTCAAGCAATCCTCCTGCCTCAGCCTCCCAGAGCAGTGGGTTTACAGGCATGAGCCACCTTGCACAGCCCTTTGCTCCTTTTTACTATTCGTCAGAATTATTCCAGTATTCTCCTAAGTTTGCAAAGTCATATATCTCCAGATATATTTGTGGATATATATATATATTTGTGTTCATTGCCATGTTCTGATTCTGTTTCTCCTACTACAATTAGAAAAAAAATGTGTTTTTTTTTTGGCTGGGGCCAGGTTTGAACCTGGCACCTCTGGTTATATGGGGCTGGTGCCCTACTCCTTAAGCCATAAACACTGCCCCCCAAAATGTGGTTTGCTTTCCTACAAAGTGCCAGAGACTAGATTTCCATTTAGTCTTGCTATTTCTTTTATATATGGATATTAGGCCTGAAAGTAAAGATTTAATCTTATAATATGACAAAAAAGTTACAGGCCGTAATTCACTAGGAGATGGGCTCGGTGCCTGTGGCTCAAGTGGCTAAGGCACCAGCCACATACACCTAAGGTGGCGGGTTCAAATCCAGCCCAGACCCGCCAAACAACAATGACGGCTGCAACCAAAAAATAGCCGGGCATTGTGGCGGGCGCCTGTGGTCCCAGCTACTTGGGAGGCTGAGGCAGGAGACTCGCTTGAGCCCAGGAGTTGGAGGTTGCTGTGAGCTGTGAAGCCACAGCACTCTACCCAGGGGTATAGCTTGAGGCTCTGTCTCAAAAAAAAAAAAAAAAATTTACTAGGAGATGTATTGACCAATATTTGTTTTGTTGTGCTTCTTTCTAGTAAAAGTTGGGCAAGTACATGTCCACGTGGAGGGGCACCAGAAATGCCCAGAAACACATTCAAGGCACACTAATGTCATTGATCAGGGAATGGTGACCAAGAAAAAGGGCCACAAGCGTAATGCACTTGAAAATACATTTCATCCAAGCACAGACTGTGTTTCTTCTAAACAGAGATTTAAAAAAGGTGACTCCCCTGGTAAAAATTCAAAGTATTTACTTAGTGGCAATGAAAAATGTGCAAAAAAGAATGGATGTAGCAATGGAAAATGTACAAAAAAGAATGGATGCAAAAAATGTGGGAAAGCCTTCTTCCAGAAGTCAGACCTCATTGTGCATAACAGAATTCACACAGGAGAAAAGCCCTTTGTATGTACTGAATGTGGGAAAGCCTTCAGCAAGAATTCAAATCTCATTATACATCTGAGAGTCCATACTCAAGAGAAACCCTATGAGTGCATTGAATGTAGAAAAGCTTTCTCCCATAAGTCACATCTCATTGAACATCAGCGAATTCACACTGGAGAGAAGCCTTATGAATGTAATGAATGTGGAAAAGCCTTTTTCCAGAAGTCTCACCTCAATGTTCATCAGAGAACTCACACTGGAGAAAAACCCTATGCATGTGATGAATGTGGGAGAGCCTTCCGCGTGAGGTCACACCTCTTTGTACACCGAAGAATACACACAGGAGAGAAGCCTTATGTATGCACTAAGTGTGAGAGAGCTTTCAGTGAAGTATCATGCCTTATTAGACACCAGAAAATCCATACAGGGGAGAAACCTTATGAATGTAGTGAGTGTAAAAAAGCCTTTTCTGAGAAGTCTGACCTCATTATACATCATAGAACTCACACAGGGGAAAAACCCTATGAATGCAATTACTGTGGAAAAACCTTCAGACATAGCTCAGGCCTCTGTCGGCATAAGAGAATTCATAAAGGAAAAGTTCCCTGAAAGAGAAATTAATGTGGGCATACCTTCAACTAGAATTTATAGTTATAGAAAGCCTTCAGTAGAAGTCAAATTTTATTATATATTGAGAAATCTTACTAAGTCTACAGATTTATTTGCAAAAGTATGTAGCTATGTCCTATGGAAATCATATTCCAGATATGATTCCAAAGTATTTCTAGATGACATTACAGAAAGTATACCTGCTTACTAGAGGATAAGTATTCACTGTGGACCACAAAGGCTTTTAAAATACAAATAAATGGAATAGTCAGAACAAAAATTAGAAAACCATCTATGGATAATCAACAAGGTATGAAAACATTACTATAAGTGCTACTATTTACTACTCTTAAGTCCTGGCTGCACTACATTATGCTCTCTGCCAAATAACAGAAAACCTAAACATGTTGGAATTGCATATGTAAATCTACAATAATCGTGACTATAAAATAAGTATTATATATGTAATGCCATCTACCAAGGCACACGTGCCAAGATTTTCCATGTTCAACAATGCCATTTTCTCCTATCTTAAGACGATATGAATTATAAGCAAAATTATAGTGTTCAATAAGAATTCCAAAGTGTAACATAAATTCTTTTCCATTTGCTTGATGATATATATAAAACTGCTGCTTCTTGATCAGTGATAAGGTATATAAAATCTCACATAAAAGTATATAAATATGAGATATCACATGAGACTGAATAAGCAAAAGAAAATATTCATGGTATCTTATACGACTCACTATAATTTAAAACGTAGTTCTTGGTGGGTAAATCGCTTCCTGCTTACATAATGTTATGAGCTAAATTGCCTGCTCAGCTGATCTGTATGCTTTAGCCCTAACCCCCAGTACCTCAGAATGTAACTTTGGACATGGGGGCTCTAAAGAATATCTATGTTAAAATGAAGCTGTTAAGATGTTCCCTAATTCAGTCTGACTGGTGTCCTTACAAGAACTGGAGACAAGGACACACAAGGAGAGGCCAAGGTCAGGTGTGCACAGTGGGACCACCATGTGAGGAAGCAGCAACAAGGTGGCCATCCACAAGCCAAAGAGAAAGCCCACAGAGGAAACTCACCCTGCTGCACTTTCATTGTGGACTTCTACCTTCCAGAACTGTGAGAAAATAAACTTCTGTTGTTTAAGCCACTGAGCCTGTGGTATTTTGTTACAGCAACTCAAAAGACAAATACACATCCCACTGCTATGATTCACTGGAGTACTTCATTGGTTTAACTGCACAAATTATAAGCACTACATAAGCCAACCATATGATAGAGGGCTTGCTGTCCTACACACATTCTGTCTATTTGGCATCCTAACAAATTAGTGAGAGAAATACTTTTCATAGGAACTTTACAATTCAGGAATGTCATAAACTTAGCAAAGAGAATTGTTCATGATAATAAATACCATTTAATGGGCAGGGATGGGGTGGGGGCTAGCTATTGTATAAATTTCCATGTGAATGGCCATACCAGTAGAAATAAGTTTATGAATTAAAAGTGGAACACCATTCTCCTAAAGTGAGCTTTGACAGAATTCAGATTACAGGGAAGAAATGTACAAAAGGTGGTATAAGAGCTGTCATTCTGGAGCTAGACAGACCTAGATACTGATCTGCTTTGAGCTTCATTTTCTCGTTGTGAATTAGAGATAACACCACCTAATTTGTTAGATTATTGCAAGAAATTAGACATGATTATGCATGGTGTTCATAAAATGTTAGCTATTTTTGTTGTTACTTGAGGATATAATTGGAACTCCCATTCTAGTTATGAAGACAGATAGAAACCATTCACTCTAGTTAGGGCTGTGCTAGAGGTGGGGAAAACTGTAGGGGATCTTGGGCATCACTGTGTTTGATTCTCATAACAAGATACCTAGCTGCAGTCCTCTACTGTGCTACATTGCCCTCTGCATCTATCCTGTAATTGCTTGCTCATAAGTAATGTCATCTTACAACACTCCAGAGTCCTTGTCATTAGCCCATCTACTGATGGGTTGATGTGCTTCAATGTGTCAGACTGTTCCAGGTTACTGTGAGTTTCACACCACATTCTTTTCTCCCTTATCCATCACTTAGATAAGAGAATATGCCACTGACCCCTGGGATTTTTAACACCTCCTCAATCTAGTCTTTGCAATCTCATATTCCCCAACCTAGATGGCTCAATCCCTAAGCAGAAAAGGGCTGGGGGGAACCCTTATCCTACCCTTTGATGCACCACATAGGCAAGAGGATGGTCTGCTGCCAAATCCCCAGACTCTTGTCCCGTGACCTGGCTCATGTCCCATTTGTCTTCTAAAAAGCCAAACTTTACTTTGGATGCCCAATTTATTAAGCACAAGTACAAGGTCAAAGCCCGGCAGATTCCATTGGCAAAGTGACAGTATTTTAGATTCAGGATTTATTACTTGCAAAGAGCAAAAGGAAAAGTAGCCCAGAGTGCCAGCCAGCCTTGGCCCTTGGATTGTATGATAACAGAAATGATTAGATGACTGAAACGCAAATGATTGGACACCCTGTTGCTGAGGATCCAGTTTTGTAGCCTACAGCTGTGCATCAAGTGCAAGGCAGAAATCCTCATACTTCATCAGAACCTGAGAGGTGATAAGAAAATTATTTCATGATAGCTTCTTTGGTAGACAGGGAGGTAAGCAATAGATTTGCCGTAGCTCCTCACAAACTCCTGCCAAGACTCTCTCCTCAGTTGCAATTCAGAGTTGCCTGTGTGGAAGCTGTTTTACACCCAAGTCTGCATAGCCTTGTTCATAAGTTCCTTTCTGCCCATAAAGGACCAAAGGATAATGTTCCTATTCTCTGGAGCAGGGGTCCTCAAACTTTTTAAACAGGGACCAGTTCACTGTCCCTCAGGCCATTGGAAAGCCGGACTGTGGGCCCCTGGAAGAGTTGACTGCTGAGCAGGACAGTCAGCGGCAGCAAAAACACCCAGCAGGCTGGATAAATGTCCTAGGCAGGCTGCATGTGGCCCGCGGGCCGTAGTCTGAGGACACCTGCTCTGGAGGCATGTTAATCCCATTTGTTCTCCTTTGAAAGGAATGAGCATAATGGAAGAAAGAACAGGTGTGCGGGATTCTCTAGGACAATGGTTCTCAAATTGGGGAATGATTTTGTTTTCCAGGGGACATTTATGTCTAGAGACATTTTTAGTGTGACCACTGGGGGGTGCTACTGGCATCGAGTGGATAGAAGGTATAGATGCTGATAAACAGCCTGCAACATAACCAGTCTTGCCCCCTCAACACAAAATTATCTGGCCCAAAGTGCCAAAGTTGGAAAATCTTGCTCTAGGGAAAGGATGACTGAGAATGGTCTCATAAAGAGCTCCATATACCGCTGGATTATTGTTTGACTAGAAGCTCCAAAAGCTATCTGAGAAATCTGAGTGACTAGATAAAGAAGAGTTGAATGGGTATCTGAGTAGTCTAGATGATTCCTGGGACAGATTTATTTTTAAAATTTTATCACCACCACCCCCCCCCCAGTGGAACAGAACCTTGTATTAGTTCCTTGGCTTGTTTTTTTAATCTGTTTATCCTTTCTAGAAAGGTTTACTGACTTCCCTTTTGAATTCACTGGGCAGAACCCTCTGACCCCATGCAACAGAACAGTAACATCTCTGAGAGTAAACTTGCTTACATGTGATGGAACTGGGGGGAAAGGCCTAAATTCTCATTTTTCTACCTTGTGATGCTATTTTGTTTTATTCCTTATCAGGTGTTTGGCTTAGATATTTAGCTGATAGGGCAGTAAATCTTAAGCTATTCTTTTCCTTCACATTATTGTGAAACTACAGAACACCAGAGACAAAGGGATCGAAGAAAAAAGCTATACTAATTACATAAACATAAATAAGGGTTAAAATTAGAGCAGAGGGTGGTGCCCCTAGCTCAGTCGACAGGGCCCTGCCCACATACACCTAGGGTGGAGGGTTCCAATCCAGCTCAGGCCTGCTAAGCAACAATGACAACTGCAACCAAAAAATAGCCGGGCATTGTGGTGGGCACCTGTAGTCCCAGCTACTTGGGAAGCTGAGGCAAGAGAATCACTTGAGCCTAGGAGTTTGAGGTTGCTGTGAGCTATGATGCCGTGGCACTATTCCCAGGGCAACAGCTTGACCCTCTGTCTCAACAAAACCCCCCCAAAAACCCAGAATTCTCAACAGCAATGATTACTCAGAATTTCAATAATATAGTGAAATTGTTGAGTGAGAATAGCACCCTAGAATTTGTATCCAGCAAGATTATCTTTTGAATTCAATGAAAGTGAAACAAAAGATGCATCAGAAACTGACTCTATGCTCACCAATTTTCTCTTCCTTATCATCTGAGAACACCCTCTTGGTGTTATAATTACATAACTGGGTTCTGGCAAAAGTGATCATTGTCATTTTCAGAATTGATCATAAAACCTCCAGTGAGATCTTCAAGACTTTCTTGATTCAGCTTGCTGAAAGCACAAGTTACAGAAAAAGCTCCAAGGGAGAGAGAATAAATAGCAGAGGCACCAGACAGGAGGGCTGTGGTCTCTGATCCTTTGCTTGAAGGGTAGTTACAAAGTCTACTTTCACCCTACCAGCTCTGTATGTGTATACGCTAATTGGTCTTGAAAGCCTGCTGCTAATGTGACAAAAAGCAAAAATATATAGCATTGGCCTATGGGCTGGCAGGGAGAAAACTGGTATCTGTGGCTGGGAAAATGGTTGTCCATGTTTTACTAGGGCAAAACATTGGTAAAATTTTGTGTCCTCTGTGTATATACCTGATAAGCCAATAGCTTCAGAAGATGATTAGATGATGGAATATTAGTAATATTTGCTGATTTATATTGGCTGCCTTTGGAAACTGTGACAAAAAAGAAAGAAACTGAGGAAAAATAGTGATTTATAAGGTAAAAATGAAAACAGAGTCTTGAAATTTGGGGCCTTAATAGAGTTCAATACAAAAACTACTATTTCTGGACTCTAAATATAAAGAGAATGATTTAAAGGGCTTCAAGTACCAAAGAGCTGACAAACCTTTTTAGTGAGATAAAATGACTCAGAAGGAAGATCAGATTCAGGGCTGAAACATTTTCCTTCGTGCCTGAATAATCTCCAAGCAGTCCTTCATCCACCTAGCCTAGCTGCATAGTAGAGAAGCTCAGCATTAGGCTGCAGCAGAAGACTGGGTTCCTATTCCCAAACCAGCTCCCGCTCTCATAGAGCAGAGTCTCTAACAAAGGTAAGGTAGGCCAAGAATGCTGGAGCCCCAACCACCTTCCTCCCCAGGTCTTGTTTGTAGGGTGGACATTACATGTCAGGAGCAAGCTAAAAAGACTGCACGCTACATTCTCCTAGCTCCTATACATAGGGCAGAGGTTCTAAGCTGGGAGGAATAAATTGAAAAGACCTCAGGTTTCCATTTTCCTTCTATGATCCCACTGGTAGGGAGGAGTATCCCTGCTGAGAAGAGAAGCTAAAAAGCTTACCCAGCTCCCACTTGCAGGGCAGAGGTGTCACTCCAGGAAAGACAGGCTTTTCTTTTTGCCCTCAGCTCTAACAATAGGGTCGAGGTTCTTTTCAGGAGGAGAGGCCACATGGGAGGACTGGAAGCTCCCCAGCTGGGGTGCTGTTGGGTGGCTGACTTTATTTGATATACAACATAAAGGAATGCATGATGTAATAAGGCACTGTTGAAAATCGAGATCTTAGTGGCAAGCACTTAAGAGAATTCTAATAGTTCCGTGAAACAAGTAGTAACAAATGAAACAGCAGGCCATGCAGAAGTTTAACAGAAAGAGCAAATCAAAGAGCGAAAAGTGCCCTGCGAAGATTGCAATTGTCCCTGTCTGGAAGGAGTGCATATGTGTAGGTTTCACACATGCAGGATTAATCAGATTAGGCATTTCTTTCTTTCTTTTTTTTTTTTTTTTTGAGACAGAGCCTCAAGCTATTGCCCTGGGTAGAGTGTGCTGACATCACAGCTCACAGCAAACTCCAACTCCTGGGCTCAAGCAATTTTCTTGCCTCAGCCTCCCAAGTAGCTGGGATTATAGGCGTCCGCCACAACACCCGGCCATTTTTTGGTTGTACCTGTATTGTTGTTTGTCAGGCCCAGGCTGGATTCGAACCCGCCAGCTCCGGTATATGTAGCTAGCGCCTTAGTTGCTTGAGCTACAGGCGCCGAGCCAGATTAGGCATTTCAAAGGTACTAGTTACTGGCTGAAGTTGAGGTGGACTTGAAAGAATTCTCCAAACCACACATACATCCTTCAGTAGAGAATGGAAGCATTACTGGCTCAAGGAGCTTAACCACGCATGACCTATGACCAAACATTGGCTGAACAATGGGATATTTTGACCCAGAGATGACTTCTAGGAAGCCAGGCTCAGGGTTAAGGAGGGTTGTGATGGGGTGGAACTCAGCAATTACATAAGAAGCCATACACTGTGGGGGGAAAATAGATTTTACAAATTAGTTCAGGCAAGCCACTAAACCAAACTAACAAAACAGAGCAACATTAGAAAGCCCTAAGGGGGATGTATCTGAATCCAGAGTTCTACAATATATTATCTCAAAAACTATGTGAGATGCAAAATAACACTAATATAACCTTTGTATAGAAAAGTCAGAGCAACAGAAACTTCCTTTGAGAAAGTCCAGATGCTGGACTTATAAGGCAAAGACTCAAAGAAGTGATTATACATATGTTCAAAAAACTAAAAGGAACCATTTCTAAAGGATTAAATATATGATGACAGTGACTCATCAAACAGAGAGTTCAACAGATTAAAAATTACTTAAAGAATCAAATAAAAATTCTGGAGTTCAAAAGCAATACCTGAAATGAAGATTCACTGTAGGTGATCAATAGTAGATTTGAGTTGGCAGAAGAATCAGTAGACTTGGAGATAGATCATTAGAGATTACATAGTCTTGAGAACAGTAAGAAAAAAGAATGAAAAACTGAGAAGACTTATGTTTTCTAGTCTGTCATGTAAAGAGCATGAGAGCTCTCATTCCCATCCTCACAACAACAGAAAAAAAAATGTCTTAACAAACTGGAAATCAACACCTCTTCTGAAATCCTTCAGAGAACTGTGGTCATAGGACAATCCACTGCCCTGAAAACTGGAGATAGGTAGATATGAGAATCACAGCTGACTGGGACAGAAACTCACCACAGGACCCAGTAAATTTAGGAACATTTAAACTGGAACATGGTGTGCCCATGACCTAAACACTTCTTATAATTGATGAGTTGCTGGAGACTTAGTGTGGACTAGCATGGAAACCTAGAGGCTCAGTAGGGGATGAGTTTTGCCTCCAGGAGTTCCACCAGGTTTTGTGAGTGAAGATTAAAGTTCCCGTATCATCTGAAATAGGGAGCAAAAAAAATTATTATTTTTAAAAACACCAAAGCATTCTATTCTTTTTTTTTAAAGACAGAGTCTCACTCTGTTCCCCTGGCTAGAGTTCCGTGGCATCATAGCTCATAGCAACCTCAAACTATTGGGCTTAAGAGATCCTCTTGTCTCAGCCTTCTGAGTCACTGGGACTATAGGCATGTGCCACCATGCTCGGCTAGACTCGGTCTTTAAAAAAAAAAAAAAGACGCCTTTGGCACATTACCCTTCTGACATGAGAAAAAAGAAAAAGAAAAAGAAAAGAAGGCTCGGCGCCTATAGCTCAACCGGTTAAGGTGCCAGCCACGTACACCTAAGGTGGTGGGTTC
>NW_003852398.1:25136218-25146354 GCF_000181295.1 Otolemur garnettii | reverse complement strand
AAAACCCAAGACAACAGAAGAGATAAAAACAAACACACTAGAGGAAAATGTAACCTTTCCCATCTACAGGTACAGCAAATAAATTCAGCCTCACTCCTAGCCAGGTAAACATAAACCATCATACTAATGACCTTTGTACCTCATTTCCTTTTACCTAATGTCATCATGTCTGGATTTCAGCAAAAACTTAGAAGGCACACTTAGAAGACAAAAGAAAGAAAAAAAAGCACAAAACAATAGAACCTAAAACCACAGTTTGAAGATGGCAAAACAGGCTTCAGAATCAGACTCAGATATGGCAGAAATTTTGGAATTATTAGATTGTGAATTTAAAATAATTATGATTAATGTACCAAAGGCTACCCAAAAAAAGTAGACAACATGCAAGGATGTACAATATGAGCAGAGATGAAAACTCTACCAAAAAACTCAAAAGGAAATGTCAGAAAACAATGACCTAGTACTAGAAATGAAGAATGTGGCTCGGCACCTGTAACCCAAGCTTCTAGGGCGCCAGCCACATACATCAGAGCTGGAGGGTTCGAACCTGGCCCAGGCCCGCCAAACAACAATGACAACTGCAACAAAAAAAATAGCCAGGCGTTGTGGTGGGCACCTGTAGTCCCAGCTACTTGGGAGGCTGAGGCAAGAGAATCGCTTAAGCCCAAGAGTTTTTTGTTTGTTTTTTGAGACAGAGTCTCACTATGTTGCCTTTAGTTTTATGGTTGGGGGTTGCCACAACATGAGGAACTGTATTAAAGGGTCGCGGCATTAGGAAGGTTGAGACCTGGAGCAGATAGGATGCATATGTGAAGAGGGGAAGCATGTGGCACAGGGGGTGCATGACCTGGGATTAGAGATATTTTAAAAACAACTTGAAGCCCGGAGTCTCATCCTCTGTTCATTTCATAGAACAGGAAAATCCCTTGAGCAAGGCAAACCTTGGTGAAAAACCCAGACCTCCATCTCATTTTTTCCCAGGTAGCCCATTGTCGTTCTGGTGCTGGGAAATGATGCTGTGGTCTACTGGAGGGCAGGGCTCTACTGAGGAGTTACTGCGTTATATAACCAGGGCACCTAAAAGAGTCACTATCTTGCACTTCAAGGAGGATTCCTTATAAGACCACCTATACTCACAGCCCTCTGCACAAAGGCCACTGAGTTTAGTGGCCAATTAACTATTTCACTTTTTTTTTTTTTTTAAAGAAAACTTAACCCAGGTCCTTTTTCATGTTCTTTCTCTTTACTAGAACTTACCTGCCTTACGGAGCACAGGATGATATTACTAGTTGTCTTGCCTTTACAAGGTGGGTCACATAGACCCACAAGCAAGCTGTGTATACTTTCTTTAAGAGATGTCTCTTGTTGGCTCAGTGCCTGAAGCACAATGGTTACGGTGCCAGCCACATGCACCGAGGCCAGTGGGTTTGAACCAGGTCCGGGCCAGCTGAAACAATGACCACTGCAACAACAACAACAACAACAACAAAATAGCCAGGTGTTGTGGTGGGCACCTGTAGTCCCAGCTACTTGGGAGGCTGAGGCAAAAGAATCACTTAAGCCCAAGAGTTTGAGGTTGGTGTGAGCTGTGATACCACAGCACTCTACCAAGGGTGACATAATAAGACTCTGTCTCAAAAAAAAAAAAGAAAAAAAAGAGAGAGAGAGAGAAAGAGGGATGCCTCTTGTTGTGGGCCTACTAGCCCCCACCCTCCAGATCTGAAATCCCAGACACAGCCGACCCTGCAGATAAGGGTAAGGCTGGCCATAAGTGCCTTGGTTACTAAGTCACCAGTGGATTAGAATGTTAAAATCACACCACTGTGGAAACACAGAACCACAGAATTTTGTATCTGGATGGCACTAAAGAGCTCACACAATTCAACACCTTAATAGAAAAATCTACATTTACTGATTAGAAAATTTTAACCATGTATATACCAGCCTCAAAGAGACAAAGGGTGGGAATACTTTCTTTGATTGCCCCGTAAAAGCATAAAATAAGCCCGAAACCCTGCCGTACCAGAATCTGTGAGACAAAAGGAAAATTATTTGATCACAAATGTCAAAAGTAGGGTGGCGTCTGTGGCTCAAAGGAGTAGGGCGTCAGAGTGGTGGGTTCAAACCCACCCTGGACAAAAACTGGAAAAAAAAATGTCAGAAGTAATTACTAAATCAGGGTTTAGAGATGCTGAAAGTGGGGAATTGGAGGTGAATGAGGTAGGGGATGAGAAGGGTCACAAAAGATGCTTCCTTTATCCATTCTCTTGAAATTTCTTCATGACTAAGACATTTATTCTTCTGCATTTGGAGTTAATGACAAAGTATGAACTTTAACACAGAAGTGTGAATGCTGGTACTTCTGAAATCGAGTTTCTATAATGTTCATTCTAGTGACAGCTTGCTTGGACACCAAGTAACTTAAGTTGTTAAACACCAGGTGGCGCCTGTGGCTCAAATGAGTAGCGCGCTGGCCCCATGTGCTGGAGGTGGTGGGTTCAAACCAGCCCCAGACAAAAACTGAAAAAAAAAAAAAGTTGTTAAACACCAACTGTTGAGGGTAAAAACCCTATTTCAACTTCTTCTAACACTTTAATTATTTCTTGTTCTTTATAAGAAACACGAATGCTAAAGCAGAAATAATTCCACTTTAGATACTTTGGGAATCCCTTGCAAGGTGTAGGATTAATTTTGTGATTCTTTGACGAGCATGAACTTTTGGAGAAACTCTGAGGGCTGAAGCAGATTTTGATTAAGGGAAGGATGTGAAGAGAATTTTCACATTTCAGATACACTATATGTAAAATATAGTGGGGTTTTATTTTCATAATCAAGAGTTTGAGGGGGGACAACAGAAGTGTTGGACAGTAAGTGGAGTGGTAGGGGGTTCAGGAGACAGAGGGAGTCGTGTGGAGGTGGGGGTTTGATGATGGGAGACCAGAGAGTCTTGTATTATACTTTTGTCAGCGGGTGTCTTAGTCTCTTTTATGTTGCTATAATGGGATAGTCAAGATTAGATACTTCATAAAGGAAAGATGTTTATTTGGCTTACAATTCTAGAGGCTGGTAAATCCAAGAAGCAAGGTACTTGGGTCTGCTTAGCTTCTGGTGAGAGCCTTATTCTACATCACAACGCAGCAGAGAAGAGGAAGGAGAAGGGAGGGTATGCAAAAAAGGGACCAAACACAAAAGGCAACCGCTCTTATAATAATGCATTCTCATGAGAATGTTCCCATGAGAACTAAGTCTTTTGAGAAAGACACTAATCTATCTTAAGGACCTAATCACCTAAGGCACCAACTCCCAACACCATTAGGTTGGCAATTAAGTTTCAACATGACTTAGGGTGGCAACAAACCATCCACATCACAGCAGGGGGTAAAGTGAACAAAAAGATGAAGCGTCATAGGACTAATTCTCATGCTGTCTTGGTTGTGAGTGAGCCCTTGGTTGTAGGGCAGTTGTCCCTGAATGCTTCAGATAGTGTCATGACAGTGATGCAGTCAGCTGCTGCCTCGGGTTTTATGCTTTTTAAAGTTGCTGAGGGAGCAGAGGAGAGAGAGAGATTTGGATGCTAAAAGAAATTTAGATTAAATTGTGGCAGGTACAGTGATCACCAACAAATGGAAGAAACAACCAGAGATCAAGCCATGGGACCCATCCTCCTCTCCTGCAAATCTCATAGACTAGTGACAAGAGCCTTCTAAAGCAAGACAGATATCATTCTTGCTTTATTCATGTGTCATGGAATCCAACTCAATAGAAGTTTCCCGTACCCAATTAAGAGACCGTTATTTTATCTAATTTTTGAATTTGTTCGTGATTGGCAGGACTTGAATATTTAGTACACTTTGTGGTTATCATGGCATTTAGCAATGAGAAGAATCTGGGAATTTGAAGTAATCAAGCACCTGGACATCTGTAACTTTTTGAGACCAAACATGTTGGTTCTTTTTTTTTTTTTTTAAACATAAGGACCTACAACAAGATCAATTTTTATTTATTATTATTATTATTATTTATTTATTTTTTTTTTTGCAGTTTTTGGCCAGAGCTGGGTTTGAACCCGCCACCTCCAGCATATGGGGCCAGCTTCCTACCCCTTTGAGCCACAGGCGCTGCCCCAAACATGTTGGTTCTTAAGGCTCCTAGGCTTACATACTACATTTAAAAGTGGGGATCTGTCTGTCTGTCCTGTCTGGCCTACAGACCCTCTACTTTGAATTGCTTTGGGGAGAATTTAAACTGGTTTTCTTCTTTTTTTTTTTAACTAAGTTTATTTATTTTTTTATTTTTGTTGTTGTTGCAGTTTGGCCAGGGCTGGGTTTGAACTCACCACCCTTGGTATATGGGGCTGACACCTTACTCATTGAGCCACAGGCACCACCCTAAATTAGTTTTCTATAATAATTGCATCCAAACATCATCTTGGTTCCTTTTTTCTTTTTTTGATTGATTGTGTGTGTATTAAAATACACATAACATAATATTTATCATAATAACCATTTTTAAGTGTATAGTTCTGTGGCAATGAATGCTTTCATAATGTACAACCATTGCCACCATGAATCTCCAAAACTCTTTTCATCTAGTAAAACTGAATCTCTGTACCCACTAAACAATAATTCTCAAAGCCTCTGGCAACCACCATTCTACTATTTGCCTCTAGAACTTTGGCTAGTCTTTGTATTTGGTTTAATTGAGCTGACTCCCGTAAGAGTTGCCTTTTCATTGCATAACTTTAATTTCCTTACTAATAAGGGCAACTGCGATTTCCAGTTCAGTGTATGAGCTTTATGTTGATGTTAAAGATCATTTTCACTTGTGGGTTCATATAATGATTTTCACATCCTTTGTGTATTAACCAATTAATGGTTTGTTCTGGAAAACTGGATGCCCTCTTCTCACTTTTTTTCTCAGGAAACAATAGCTCATCTTAGGCAAGTTGTTGTGTTTTCATCAAGGTTCACCTTGTGCATATCCATCAATCCCAAAAAAAACTGATGAGTGAGTATAGTCAAAATTGAAGAGAGTTTAGTGAAGGGGACATTCACAAAGACATGAGCAGAATTACAAAAACACAAAAAGGATGATGAAGTTCCCTGGGAGTAGCAGGATGCCATTACCATCTTAGGCCTGGCAGGAAGATGAAGCATTTACCAGAACCCAGAGTGTTGAGAAAAGGAGCTCCATACAGGAATGGTGGCGTTTAGCAGAGAAACACAGCCACAGCCAATCCACAGCCTGGGAGGGAGAAAAAGAGAGAGAGACAAATAGAGAGAGGAAAAAACTCCAACCTCTCACTTTTAATTCTCATCAATCTCCAGCCCTTTTGTTGGCTTAGTACAACCAGAAGCAGAGGGCAAACGAGTGTGAATGGCGTAGCCCATAAAGGTTAGCCTCCCAGATGTAATGGAGGATGAAAGATAGAGAGTGGATTTGGGTGAGCTAATCGGGAATATTCCTCATTATCTATCTGGCCTTTTATTCCAATGAAATATGTCACCAGCACAGAAGACCAACAAAGTGTCATCAATCACCATATCATTTCTGGGTCATGTCAATTCAGCAAGTAGTAAGGGGAGTGAGGGAAGAGGAAATACATAACATAAGCCATAGTTCCTATATTCTTTGATTTTTTTATTATCATGGCTTCCCTCTTCTACTATCTATTCCATTTCTCTCTTAATTTCTTCAGATGTCTTCTTATTATGTTGCTGATGGAAAATGAAAAAAAAAAGAAAGAAAAAATTCTCTAAGTCAGTAACTACTAATCAGGGGCCGAGCTGATTTGCTCTAATAAAGACATTACTTCTGCAACTACAGCTGTGATTAGCATCATTAAGTGATTAAGGGTTCACTAATCCAGCTAGACATGGTGGTTCCTAGCAATCGGGGACGCTGAGGTGGGAGGGAGTTTGAGCATAGGAGTTTGAGACCAGCCTAAGCAAGAGTGAGACCCTGTCTCTAAAAAAAATAATAATAATAGTAATAAATTTGCAATAATCACAATCATTTGCCCAGACCTGTCTGGTGTTGGCTTGGCCAAAAAAGTGAGGTAAAGGGAAGAGTGGTAGGACAGTGTTCTTCAAACTTTAATGTGCATAGGACTCATTTGAGGGTCTTGTTAATATGCAGATTGTGATTCACAATGGGTAGCTATCAAGAGTCTGAATTTTTAACAAATGCCCAGGTAATGTCACCAGGTAAGATGAGTTTGGAAAACTGGCATTATTTAGTAAAGTTGAAGGCATGCATACCAGCTTTTTGCCTTTTGGATTTTTTATTTTCTCCACGGTAAATAAAGCAGACAGAGCTAGGGTCTGTCAATGTTGGGGGACTAGCAGAGGCCCCCATCATTCATCCAATTTCCAATCTCCAGTAGTACTACGTTTAGACCTTTGTTTTGACCCTCCAGCCGTCTGACCCCATTTATTAATAATTGTTTAAAGATTTCTCCTCCACTGGGATGAGTTCCTTGACTGTCCCCTTTGTCTTTCCACATTCTCTTGTAAATTTCTCTAATTTTCTTTTTCTTCTCTTTTCCTTTTTTTTTTTGAGACAGAGCCTCAAGCTGTCACCATAGAGTGCTGTGACATCATGGCTCACAGCAACCTCCAACTCATGGGCTCAAGTGATTCTCCTGCCTCCGCCTCCCAAGTAGCTGGAACTACAGGCACCTGCCACAATGCCCGGCTATTTTTTGGTTGTAACCATCATTGTTTGGCAGGCCCAGGCTGGATTTGAACCCGCCAGCTCTGGTATGTGTGGCTGGCACGTTAGCCACTTGAGCCACAGGCGCTGAGCCGAATCTTCTCTAATTTTCTTACTTACCTCTTGTTTCAGCATAATCTTTCTCTTGGGTGGTGATCCTCAGGCTAGCAACCATAGCTTGAACTGACTAAGCTTGGCTCAATGTCAGGATCTACCCTGACACTCTCCTTTACTTTCATTTTAACAATAACCAAGCGATTATATTGTTATTTTATACTTCCTTATATATCCCTATAACCCCTAATAATAGAACTTAGGGGTTCTATTATTTCTAAATTCCATTGGTAAATTTGCCTACAGAAACTAATTGCTTCAATTCTGTACCATGGGTGACCCACTGGCTATCTAGGAATCAACAGTTCATTAACCACCACCCTCTCATCCTTCCTCTTCCCAAACCATGCTTATGCCATGTTTCATTAAGTCAGAGTTATTCTAGCAAATCCCCCTTCTGAAACTAACTCACTTGTGGAGGTCCCCAAGACTACCCTCAGGTTCAATGCTTCATTGGAAAGGCCTAGAGAACTCAGAAAATCCTTTATTATCATGGTTATGGTTTAATAAGCTGAAAGAATAGAGATTAAAAATTAGCAAAGGGAAGAAGTGCATAAGGTTTCCAGGAGGGTTCCATGCGTCAGTTTTCAGTGTTCTCTCCAGATGCAGTTTTGTGGGCAGTGCTTACCTCCAGGAACAATGTGTGGCAACCAGTACTGCCAAGGGGGGTTATCTGAGCCTTAGTGCCCAGGATTTTTATTGGGGGTTAGTCAGGTAGATAAGAACAACCACTCAAGCAGTCTCTGATCTTAGTCTCTGTCCCCTCCAGAGAACAAGCTGATTCCACTTTTCTCAAGGATCCCACTATAGATCACATTGTTAGCTAGACTATCTGACATGACCCAAGGCCCAAAGGAAAACAAACTCATACAATGCAGGACATTTGGAGGGCTTAGGAGTTGCCTCCCAGGAACTGGTCATGGGCCAAATCTTTCTTTGGGAAAGGTTAATCTTTTGCTGAACAGTAGTTTTCTGTTTGTTTATTTGTTTGCTTTTTCGTTTTTATCACTTCCTTACTTTCTAGTACTATGAGGTGTCCCAGGATCATCTTGTATATTTTTTGCCCTGGCCCTAGAATCAGTCATTTCTCCAGGGATGCTGGGTTCCTTTCATTGGAGAATGATATTAGAAACCAGGATCTGAAAACACAGGTGTAAAATCTTCACGATCTTGGATAAGACAATGAATTCTCAAATTTGACACTAAAAGTACAAGTAACAAAATAAAAAAAATAAATGAATTGAACATTATGAAAACTAAAAAATTTGTGCTTCAAAGGACTCCCATCAAGACGGAGAAAAGATATAGGAGAAAATAATAGAAGCAAACTTTTCCATTTTTTTCTTCTTTTTTTTTTATAAGCAAACTTTTTCATGTCATATATCTGATAAGGTACTTTAATCTAGAATATATAGAGAACTCTGATTGAAAAGACAAATACCCTAATGTCTAATTCAAATTTTGCTTTAAGTAGTAATAAAAAACTTAAAATGTATAGTCTTTATACACACTAGACATCCATTAAGTGGCCTTTGGGTGTTACATCTTTGAGAAAGGCAAGGTAGACAGTGAACAAATGTGTATCTGGTTTGTTTACCACATCGTCTAAGAACATTCCCAAGCCCCTGGCCTAAGAGATTTCTCCTGTCCGGTGAGCTCCAACAGCACTCCCAGTCTCCAACTCTCACCACACTGGGAGCTCTTCCCTCTCATGCCCTCCCACAGTCTAGACTTGAGCCCCGGATGGTAGAAGCTGGGTTTTACTCTTCAATGTTTCCAGTTAGGCCTGAGATGATCCTAGGATTATGGCTAAACTGTGGGTCTGAAACGGCTGAATTTAGTACTCAGATCAGTTTGGCCAAGAGCAGTGAGTACGCTGCTCCTATTGGCCTTCCTCTCAAATGCTCCCGGAACTCCAGCCCAGGATCCTTTACTCTCTGTACACGACCCCTTGTCCCACACAGGGCTCTATGCACCGAGCAGACACGGGAGCAAACAAATGATGGCTGATGCTGCCTCTTCCCTAGATGGGTCTGTCATAGCCATTAACTAATGAGCTTCTTGTTTTGTTGATAGGTTCTCCCAGAATTGAAGGAGCAGCCAATTTTTTCTAACATCAATAATACATGTTGATTGTTA
Source organism: Otolemur garnettii (assembly GCF_000181295.1). Lineage (NCBI taxonomy): Eukaryota > Metazoa > Chordata > Mammalia > Primates > Galagidae > Otolemur > Otolemur garnettii. The sequence continues at coordinate 25,137,387 of NW_003852398.1, read as the reverse complement.
AAAACTCAGATGTACAGCTCGGCACCTGTGGCTCAAGTGGCTAAGGCGCCAGCCACATACACCTAAGGTGGTGGGTTTGAATCCAGCCCGGGCCCACCAAATAACATTGACAGCTGCAACCAAAAAATAGCCTGGTACTGTGGTGGGCGCCTGTGGTCCCAGCTACTTGGGAGGCAGAGGCAGGAGACTCGCTTGAGCCCAGGAGCTGGTAGTTGCTGTGAGCTGTGATGTCATGGCATTCTACCCAGGTGGACAGCTTGAGGCTCTGTCTCAAAAAAACAAAAAACAAACAAACAAACAAAAAACTCAGATGTACAACTATAAAGAGGAAAGTGAGAATGAATTTCACCACCCAACATAAATATTGTTAACATCTAGCATACTATCCTTTCACATTTGTGTACTTAGGAAAAAATGGGATGAAGTTTATATGTTTATAGCTAGTTTTTTACTCATTACTATTTCATAGATTATCTATTTCATTCTGTTAAAATGACTCAATAATATTCCCTCATGTGAATGTTCTATTTTGCTGGGCTTCTGTTTGGAGGCCTGATTTGCTTTCAATCTTTCAGTAATATAAACAATGCTGAGATATTCCTGTGTGTGATTTTAAGACATGATTTTAATTTTAACCACAAGGGGGAAGCAGGCAACCATGGGAAGACATGCTAAGTTGGGCTTTTTGTGTGTGTTGTTTGTTTGGGTTTCTTTTTTTCTAAGAAAACTGTTTAGAAAGTCCTTTCATGTACATAAGCTTTCCCCAACCTTATGGGTGAGAATTAGCATTAGTATTATCTCTACTTTATGGATGAGGAAACTGGGCATGGGTAGAGTACACATTGTTCATAGATTCTCATCAACCAGTGAGTGCCAGGCTGGTATGCAAAGGCAGCTCCTGATTCCACGCCGCTGGGGTTCTTCCCCCAACAGACTTCCAAATTGATGGCAGGACCACATTCTGCCTACATTTAACTCAATTCTAGGCTCCATGCTGGGGACACTATAAGGTGTGCAGAAATAAAGGAGAATCCCTGCCTGTCTGGGCTTATTATGAGGCGTGAGGCCAGACTTATACATAAACTCCTGACTGACTAAGTGCTCACACCCACTGTAATAGACAGGAGAGCCCAGGAAGGCAGGAAATCCCCACTGACAGTGAGGCTGGG
>NW_003852398.1:25135929-25136162 GCF_000181295.1 Otolemur garnettii | reverse complement strand
ATTAAAACTTCCTCATATACCTGAAGGCATCATACCTTTTTTTACAGGGAAGTAAACTGATGGTTAGAGAGGTTAGGAAATTGGCTCCTTGTGGCAGGACATATCCTTACTATGAATTCAGCAGGCCAGAGATGTGTTGATAGACCTTCAACAGGTCGAGCCAGAGGGAGGCTTCTAAGAGAAGAAACACAGAAACAAAACCTTGGAAGCCAGAAACACAGGCAAATTTGGAA
>NW_003852398.1:25124382-25134495 GCF_000181295.1 Otolemur garnettii | reverse complement strand
AGGGAGGGAGGGAGGGAGGGAGGGAGGGAGGGAGGGAAGGAAGGACATGGTACCTAAAAATCAGAAGAAATGACCTAGGGAGCTGGCCAGGTAGAATGTGTACTTAAGATTAGCAGAGGATGTTCAGATTCTAATAACCTGAAATTCCATACCCAAGTTTCTGTCTTAGAGAAATAAAATCACATGTGTGCAAGACACCATTTTGGAGATTGTTCATAGCAGCATTATCTTTAGCAGTAAAAGGCTGGGTGAGGAGAGGAGCAGCTGAATTAACCATTAAACATCCACATTGTGCAGTGGTTACAAATTAAGTAGACCAAAGGTACTAACAAGGACACATCTACAGATCTCCAAAATGTAGAGTGGGTGAAAAAGGCAAGTTGTAGCGCAGTGATAATGTACAATTTTACATCTAAAAAGAGAAGAAAAGCCAAACAAAAAATACTATCACATATGTATTTTCAATGGTGTATATCTGTATAGGCATACCGAAAATTCTGGAAGGACAAACTCACTGCTAATTGCACTAGAGGAGAGAAGCTGTGATAAAAATGGAGATCAGAGAGGGCTAAATGAGATTTTAGCCATAGTTGTCAGGTTTTAGTTGGACGACAACGCAATCATTTACTGCTTCTGCAAATAAATATTCTCAATCTATTAAAAAATAGATAGATTGAGTGGGAGGAAGAAAGAATGGAAGAGGCAGGGACATATTGGAGATTCTGGGTAGGGCAATATTACTGGGAACATTAGGAAAAGTTTCTGGACCGTGAGGTGAAGGGGAAACCACTGCACTCAGTAACCCTGCAGAGACAGCAGCCAGCAGGATGAGTCCTTCTCAACACCTTTTAATTATAGCCACAAGCTCCTGTGTCCTTGAAAGGTCACTATGTCTCACCACTTGCCTTGAGATGATGTTTGTTCTGTTCTTTTCTGGGTTGTAAATATCCTACAGATTTTCATCCAACTCTTGTGTTTGGACAGGCCCTCCCTTTCCCAGAAAATCCAGAGTGATGTTCTTGGTATTCTCATTCTGAACCTATAAAATTCTGCCTATGAAAGTCACCTCCTCCTAGTCCAGCTCCAGCCCCTCCCTGCCCCCTCTCTTGCCCTCCATTCAAAACACTTCCCATTCCAGGTCTCTTTTAAGAAGAGCTTAGAAGTGGGGGGCCTGTTAGGAATTTTTCAAAAGACACCCAACATCAATGTAGCTTACCCTGACCAAGCAGTGTAGAGGTGCCAGGCACTGTGCTAACTGCATAGAAAGTATCTCGGGTAATCCTTCCAACTACCCCAGCCGGTCAATATTATCACAACCCTCATTTCACAGCTAAGACTTGTGTAGGCGAATGAAGTAAGGATACACAAACTGGTAAGTGGTGACACAAGCATGTGTGTGTCTGACTGTTCGAGCTTGTATAAAGTAGACAGTAGACACACCTGATAACTTATCCCTCTGAGCCTGGGTCATCTATGGGGGCCTGGAGGGCAGTGAGGGCTGTACTAGGGGACAGTGTCTCAGGTGTGCAGTGGAGTTCAATTTACCATGCGCCTCTATAACCATTATTTCATTTGATTTCACCACAGTGCTCTAACCATGGGGGCCATTAGTGAAATAATAAGATGAGTCAGGCTTTATAATTCCCTTAAAGTGCCTCTGGGGTAGGGTGGGGGCTGGGGGTGGGGAGGTTTTTGACCCAGCTCTTCAAGGATCATGTAGCAGCTACTCCTCCCAGTCTGGAAGGTCTTGGCCAGGCAACCTCTGCTGTCCAAACCGGCCCATCCCAAGAGCTCCCTAAGCAACAGAGGTTCCAGGTCCTGGGGTTAATAAACAGGCTGTTTATTGCCAGGAGCAGTCACAGGACAGGAACTAGCAGGCTGGGAGGTCATGTTCCCTCTTAATGTTGAGGTTATGTTTCTCATAAACATGTCCCCAGTGAGCCTTCTGGGAGGCGAGGACAACTCCAGGCCCGTTGCCCTTGCTGGGGCAGAGCACCAGGGTCCCCTACTCACTTCTTCTTTCTCTCCACTCTGCTCCCCTCCGCCTTCCTTTCTCTGTGCACTGCTTCCCTTTCTTCTGTAGTGGAAAGAGGATGTGTTTTCACCATCGACACTCCTGATAACTTATCCCTCTGAGCCTCGGCTTCCTCCTTTGTAAAATGAGGTAATCATACAGCTACTGGGGAGACAGGCAGAGAAAGAAAGCAGGCCAGAAACCAAATTGCATGATTACAGCACCCCCCCTTCCCATACTCCCATAAGTCCTCAGGACTCTGACCAGAGTATAGCCATCCTGGGAGGACAGCTGGTGAGAGACAGCAGGTCATAGCCCAAATGGCCTGGTCACCGCAACCCCCTCCCCACCCTCCTGAAAGGTTTTAAGGCCGGTGTTCCTGGGAAGCATCAGAATCTCCTACCCTGGTCCTGGCTGGCACTGGAGCTAAGGCTTTCATGCAAGATTAATGCCTTTTGTGGAAGGCAGTAGTTCTAAAATCAGTCTGGGACACAGCTTCTTTTACTTTGCAGGAAAGACAACTTCCCTCACTTTTCACGACTCCCTCCCACATTCCAACTACACTAATAAAAGTCCCTTGAAACTGTGAGCTGAGCTGACTTCTGGTCAGACTCTATTCTGCTCCTTTGAAATAAAGCCTATCCTTAATCCCTGGACTGGCCTCCTCTCTTTCTTGTGGACCCTGGCTGGACTCTATCCCTAAACCTCTCATCCTGATGGCTGCCCTATTCTCTTTTTATTTCCCTGTTCTAGCCCTGCCCTACTTCCACCCTGGGCACTTCTGCCCCCTGACTGTGCTGCTGCCATCTGGGAGGATGGAAGAAAGAACCAGACTTAATTCTGAAGAAGGTCGACCACCGTGGGGTGTGGCTGGCCATGGCACTTCCCCGCCAGGCTGCACCCTAGACCTCTCTCCATTTAGTAAATAGTCCACAGGACCAGGAGGTTTACAGAAGATGTAGAAGGGGAGAGGCCAAGATGCCCGAACCTTTGGTTTGTTTTGCCCCCAGTCTGGCTCTTCCAAAGGCTAATGGTCACAGATCACTGTGTAACTGCCGTAGGACTCTGGGCAGGTCCCCTTTCCTCTCTGCGCTCCAGTGAAGTATGGGATAGAAGTAAAGGAACAGAAGCAGAGCAGCAGTGCAGGTCCTGGAACCAGACTGTCGAGATGGAACCCCCAGCCCCACTGTTTAGTAGCCTGATGATGTAAGCTCTCTGTACCTCAATTTCCTCAACTGTAAAATGGAATTTATGGTATAAAGGAGGATTAAATACATGCGTCTGTTTAAAGCACTTAGAATAGAGTCTAGCCCATCATCACTACTAAATCAATCTTCACTAGCATGTGTAAATAGAGAGGTGGAACAGGGTATGTGTGCTTGGGGATATTCTCCGAGGGTTCCGTAAAGTCCTGAAACCTCCTGTTCCTCCTCTCTACTGACTTCGATGAAAGAATAGGACAAAATCTTGAACACAAAGTATTTGACTATCCCAGGGAAAACAAGGAAACTTGTTGAAGAATTTCAAAGCCAGGCTCGATGCCTGGTTGGGGAGCCAGCCACATGCACTGGGGCCAGTGGGTTCAAACCCAGCCCGGACCTGCTAAATAACAGTGACAACTACAACAACAAAATAACCAGGCATTGTGGCGGGTGCCTGTAGTCCCAGCTATTTGGGAGGCTGAGGCAAGAGAATCACTTAAGCCCAAGAGATTGAGGTTGCTGTGAGCTGTGACGCCACATCACTCTACTGAGGGTAACAAAGTGAGACTCTGTCTCAAAAAAAAAAAGAATATCAAAGCCAGACAGAGCCCTTAGAAATCATCTGGTCCAACTTCTCATGGTGCAGAAAGAGCAGGTAGGACCAGAGAGACTACAGGTCTTATCTGAGATCAGAGGACTTTGATGAGTTGTGAAATTCCAGGTGTGATGTGCAGGGCAGGGAAGGATTTTAAGGTGACAACAGGATGGACTTCGAGAGAGGGAAGGATGCTGAGGGTCCGAGTGCCCAGCTCTGTGTCCTCTGGGATTCTTATTTCAGGCGCCCACCCCATGGCTAAGATACCGGGGTCACCACTGGCATCTTTGATACTCACAACCATCTAATGAGGAGGGACTACATCCCAAGCACATTACCGAATGCTTTTGCACACATTCTCTCAGTCCATACAAAGTCCCCTTTGCACAGATGAAGAAAGATGCCTTGCCCAAAGGGAAACAACTAGGCAGAGGCAGAGCTGAGGTTTGAATCAGATTCCTCTGGCACCAAATCCGGCGTTTCATGCAACACTCTTTTAATATTTCCCAGTGCCTGCCCTGAGGCCCACAGCCCCCAAAATAGGATCTTAAATCTGTCTGTCCGGGCAGGCCAAGCAAACACCAGTGGAGCAGTGGGGGCTCCTGCTCATCTTTCCCGCTCTTCCCACCCTGCCCCACAGCCACACGGAGAGACCAGACCTTGTATGGGAGAGCAGGCCCTTTCCTCCAGGACCCCTGCCTCTGTACCCTCTGTCTCCACCGTCTGGGGGAGAAGCAGTGATTGTGGAAGAGTCAGGGTAGGAGGGCTCGGAGCCTGAGGTGACGCTCTTATCGGACATGCTGACCCGCCCAGACGGCAGCCAGGGCCTTGACTCAGGTGGGAGGAATGTGAACAAATGGGCAGTGATAAGAGGAGCAAGAGTAAGGTAAAAAAGAACCCCCCCCAAAAAACCTGAAGTGCATAGTTGATAGGAATGTGTCCATTTAATGTAATGTAGGAAGCACAGGATTGATTTAACACTGTCTTCCTCTCCATAAGGGCAGCAGTTATATTTTCTTCGCTACCAAACACTTAGTGTCCAGTGAGGCCAGAGTAGAGTCAATGCTCAATAAATATATGAAAAAATGAGTGGATAGAAGGAAAAGCACTGAAACCTGAGTCAGAAAACCTGCATTACGGGCTTTTGCTCCACAGCTCACTGTGACCCTTGGACAAGTCACTTTGGTTTCATAAGCCTCAGTTTGTACATCTATAAAATGGATATCATGGTAATACCTACCTCACAGAGCTTTGAAATCATAAATTTCAGGGGGGAGAAATGGTCGTTTGAACACTGATTGTCAAGGTGACAATTGTACTCCCCCAGAGCAAGCCTGGGTTTAGCAGTCTATTCAAGGGGGCTAACTTAAACCAGGAGCAGAACAAGGCTGGAGCTGTGCTTCTAGGAAAGGGGATTAACTGTAAAAGAAATTGTAAAGCTGCTTGGAGAAATATAGCATAAAGAATGGCATGACAGGCTCGGCAACTGTAGCTCAGCGGCCAGGGCGCCAGCCACATACACCAGAGCTGGAGGGCTCGAACCCGGCCCGGGCCTGCCAAACAATAGTGACAACTACAACAAAAAAATAGCCAGGCGTTGTGGCAGGCACCTGGAGTCCCAGCTACTTGGGAGGCTGAGGCAAGAGAGTCGCTTAAGCCCAAGAGTTTGAGGTTGCTGTGAGCTGTGACACTACAGCACTCTACTGGGGGTGACATAATGAGATTCTATCTCAAAAAATAAAAAAAGTGGTATGACAAACCAGGCAAGAATAACAGGTATCAATTAGCATTAGCTAGAGCACACATCTGGGCTTAAGTTGGAAGATGTTAGATCATCTGGTCCACTCTCCTTTACACCTTCTACAGGTAAGAAGAATGAGGGAGTTAGGGACTGAGTGACAAGGCCAAGCATCAAAAGGGTGGGTGTGTGAGGGGGGATTCTAAGAGAAAGGGATTGGACTGAGGAAAGAAGTCTTCCTCATGGATATTGCTTACAAAGGGCTTCTTTGTAAGGAGTCATCTTTTTAAAGAAGAGAAGGAACATGAGGAGGACAAGGTGAAAATAATTCCTATACCTGTACTGATTATGTTTCAAAGCTGTGCTATGAGGCATAGCTTGTCATGTGTGTGGCGTTAGGTGGAGAGTTACTGATGGAGCATCAGAAAGGCCATTTTTGTCACCTAACTCTGCCGTCCACACACTCTGTGACCTCAGGCCAATCCTCTCTTGATGTGAGGTGTGAAGGCAATAACACCTACCCCACAGATCTGATCTTCCAAATCAGGAAATGGATGAACTCTGTAAAACGATCTACAAGGGTGGCACCTGTGGCTCAATGGGTAGAGTGCCGGCCCCATATACCAAGGGTGGCGGGTTCAAACCAGCCCTAGCCAAATTGCAACAACAACAACAAAAAAAAAATAGCCAGGCATCATGGCAGGCACCTGTAGTCCCAGCTACTTGGTAGGCTGAGGCAAGAGAATCCCCTAAGCCCAGGAGTTGGAGGTTGCTGTGAGCTGTGTGACACCATGGCACTCTACTAAGGGCGATAAAGTGAGACTCTGTCTCTACAAAAATAAAATAAAATAATCTACAAGTGGGCAAAATGGCAAGATGGTCATGAGTGAGGTCACAAGTGTGTGATTTAGACAATTCTCTTAACCTCTCTGCACTTCTGTTTCCTTATCCACAAAACAGATGTGGTAGGAATCAAATATAATGTCTTTATAGCATTTGGCATAGTCCCTGGTACATACTAAGCATGAAACATACTATTACTAGTTGAGTGTGACAGCTTGTCTCATTTAATCCTCATAATAATTCTATGATGTAGGATTATTATCATTTTTACCTTGCACACGAGGAAACCAAGACCTACAGAGAATGGCTTCCCCAAGACTCATAGCTAATTAATAGTTAGCAAAACTAGAACTAAAACCCAAATGCCATGACTATTGCACCAGGCATGCAAAGATCAGAATTACAGAGCAGAATGGCAGCAATGGGAATGTCTGTCAGTGGAGACCAGGGAAAGAAGTGGTCACAAAGCCAGAGTTCTGGAAGCTACAGAAGGATTTCCTACTTTACACTGTACAGTCGCCCTGGAGCTCAGTCAGAATGAACCTTGTTTCATCTGTGACTTAAGAAGCAGAGAAAAATAAGCCTTGAAAAGAGAAAAAGTATGTTTGGGTTATTCATTCTCTAGGCTAACCTCCTCCCCGCTCTGTGCCTCAGTTTCCCCAGCTGCATATTGAAAAATTAAACTGGATCAATGCATCTCAAACTTGAATGAGGCTCTGAATCACCTAAGACTCTCCTAAAAGTGCAGATTCTGATTCTCAGTAGGTCTGGGGAGGAGCCCAAGATTCTGCAATTTCTGATAAGTGCCCAGGTTGTGCTAATGCCACAGATTGAAGGATCACACTTTGAGTAGCAAGGGAGTAGATCAGCTCTTGAGACACTTCCAGGTTGCTTGTCTCTATGAGGGTGATACGCCAAGCCTGAGAAGTAGAAAAAGAACTGATTCTGCCCCAGATGCCCTGAAGTATTTGGGGGTTCAGTGTGAGGGCCAGGTATTTCTCAGGGACCACATACCCCTTGATGATCAAAACTCAGTCAGGTATTCAGTCTCAGGGTCAGCCCACTAGATTCTTCTTAACCCATTTCTCACCCTCACCTGCATTTCACTTCCTAAAGAGAAGAGGCAAAACGTTCTGAGCCGCAACCCTCCCCTAAGAAAGGTGGGGAGAGGGAGGCTTGTCCCTAATTAACGACAAAGGAGGCGGCTTAGGGGACACTCCCAAATCTTTTTCTCTCCTTCTGTTTTCTCATTCATTTATTCATTCATTAGTCATATTCAGCAGCTATTTATTGAGTACTCCCTGGGTGCCTGGTACTCTACTAGGTGCTGTGGTTATAGCAGAGAATAAGACAAATATGGTCTCTGGCCTCATGTTGCTTACATTCTAATTGGGAAGAGAGTGGGATAGGCTATAAATGGGTAGATAAATAAATGACTGAAATTCATTGAAAGCATGAAAACCAATAAAAGAGTAACAAAACAAAGGTGACGGGGTGGCAGAGGCTTTCTCTTTTCACTATCTCTAGGATAAAGTCCAAGGGCATCTAAGTTGTCTTGGTCCATTTATGTTGCTATAAAGAAATACCTGAGACTAGATAATTTACAAAGAAAACTAGATAATTTACAAAGGTTAAGGGCACCATGGCTCACACCTGTAATCCTAGCACTCTGGGAGGCAAAGGCAAAAAGGATCCCTTGAGCTCAGGAGTTCAAGACCATCCTAAAAAAGAGAGAGGCCCACCCATATCTACTAAAAATAGAAAAATTGTATTCAAATTTTTGAAAAATTGTAGCTGGTACTTGTAGTCCCTGCTTTCTCAAGAGGCTGAGGCAGGAGGATCATCTGAGCCCAGGAGTTTGGGGTTGCTGTGAGCTAGGCATGTAGGCATGCTACAGCACTCGGTCTCAACAAAAGAAGAAGGAGGAGGAGGATGGAGAGAAATAAAAAGAAAAAGGGTTTATGTGGCCCACCATCCTGCTGGTTGAAAGATTAGGCATCTGGTAAAAGCCTTAGGCTGCTTCCATTCAGGGTGGAAGGTGAAGGGAAGAAGGTATATGCGGAGATCACATAGTGAGAGAGGAAGCAAGAGAGGAAGGAGGGAGGTGCCAGGCTCTTTCTATTATGACAACCAGCTCTCTCGGGAACTACGACAGTGAGAACTCACTCCCCCACCACCACTGCTATCCTGCACCACCCCACCACCAAACCTCCAATTCTGGTCCAGTAGGGATTAATCTGTTCATGAGGGGATCTGCCCCTATCACCCAGACACCTCCCGTTAGGCCCCAACTGCAACATTGGGGATCAAATCTCAAAATGAGATTTGAGGGAATAAACATCCAAACGACAGACAAAGCCCATCTCCATCTGCCTTTATTTGTTTCTCCAGCTGTAACTCTTCTCCCTTTTCACCCAGCACTTTCTGTTCCAGGCTTGCAAAACATGAAGTAGCAAAGCTGGAAGGGGCCGACCAGCCTTTGACCCAGTGGTTCCTTCGGCCCCAATTGCTCTTGTTCCCAACCTGTTCATCTCCCTCACCTAACTAACTCCAGCTCCTTCCCAGCTTACTTGTCACTTCCACCTGCTGCCACTGGTCCAGGATAGGCGACCCTCTGTGCCACCTCCCCTCTGAGAGCATACATCATGCTATGCAGACAGTTTGCTCTTGTCCCCCCTGACCCACCAGCCCGTAAGCACCTCAAAGACAGGAGTCCCGTCTTGTTCACTCTGAATCACTGAGTCCTCAGCAGTTGACACCAGGCACAACACATAATAGCTATGTCATGAATACCTGTTGGATTAATTAACATTGAGTCTAGTACATCCAAAAGCTTGGAGATATGAGGAAAAGGCACTGACAAAACATAGCTTTGGAGACAGTGAATTGGAAGGGAAAAAAATGCTGCAGTCCTTTCTGGGGTTCAACTTTCAGTGAGTTTCAGCCCCCACACTATCAGAGCCTCCTAAAAGCCTTATGGGCAGGGCAGGCTGGGCAGAAATAATTAACTGCCATTTAATAGCTGGGGAAGGTCAGATCTCAGGTGAAGCTGCTTCAGCTGAAGTTACCCAGGCAGGTGGGGGTAAAGTGTGGGTCCCAAATAAAGTTAGGGACCTCACACACCACATCTAACCCCTCCCTGTCGCAGGGGGTGGAAGTAGGGGCTGGCAATATGCAGAATCTGAACTCAGTGTCCTAGCTCATTTAAAACCAAAAGTAACCATGTGAAGGTACAGCAGCCACAAAAGAGAAGGAGACGTGGTTTACTCAGAACACCCTCACTGTCTAACTCAACTGCTATCAGGCAGCCTCTCCAGGGTACCACCCCACGTACCCTCAGCAACTCCTCTCCTGGGGTCAGCTCATGAGAAACTGTATAGTTATAGATTGACCAGGATGGATAAAACCCTGGAACTCTAGTTTCTTCATTTCACACTTGTAGGTAATCCAAGGCTTAAAGAGAAGGGACTTGTCTGTGGTACATACTGAGATAGGGTCAGGACTCTGGAACATCTATCCAGAATTTCTCCAGTATACCTCACATGTCCCCTTGACATGAACTTTCTGAGCTGGAGAAGGGGTAAGAATGATATGAACCTGATCTGGATGTTTGTTAGCTATAGTCAGATTGGGAGGAGAGAGGCAGGAGGTGCGCTAAGCTGATTGGGAGGAGAGAGGCAGGAGGTGCGCTAAGCTGATTGGGAGGAGAGAGGCAGGAGGT
>NW_003852398.1:25092076-25124343 GCF_000181295.1 Otolemur garnettii | reverse complement strand
AGAGAGGCAGGAGGTGCGCTAAGCTGATTGGGAGGAGAGAGGCAGGAGGTGCGCTAAGCTGATTGGGAGGAGAGAGGCAGGAGGTGCGCTAAGCTTTCTACTCTCAAGTTTTAGTTCTCTCTAGTCCTCATTAGTTTGTGCATTGGTAGGTAACCCACAGGAAGTAGGATGTGGGTTGTTTGCAGCTTAGTGACTGTTATGAAGATTGTTATTGCTACGGCAACACTCAGTCTCCCAGCTCAACCTACAAAGGATGGAGAATAAGTAGAACGAGGTTAGCAGAGATATGGGTAAAGCTAAGAGATGGGAAAAGAGCATACTTTATAGTTTCCAGCAACATATAAGGACATCTAAGGGGTAATCCTATCCCTCTGGGAGGACAAGGCCAGTGGATCTCTCAAGCTCAGGAGTTCAAGACCAGCCTGAGCAAGAGCAAGAGCAAGACTCTGTATCTACTAAAAATAGAAAAAAACTAGCTGGATGTGTGGTGGCGGGTGCCTGTTGTCCCAGCTATTTGGGAGGCTTGAAGCAGGAGAATTGTTGAACCCAGAAGTTAGAGGTTGCTATGAGCTATGACACCACGGCACTCTACCCAGGGTGACAGAGTAAGACTGTCTCAAATAAAAAAAAAAAAAAAAGAAAGAAAGAAAAGGAAAGGAAAAGACGTCCAAGGGAAGGGAAGGGACACTTTTGGCTGAAAGCTTGGAACTGTATCTAGCCTGGGTGTGATTTTCACAGACACCTGTATTTGCTGTGGGACCCTGGATTCTTTCTTTTTCTTTTTTTTTTATTGAATGGTAACTATGTACATTAATGCACTTCTGGGGTACAGTGTGGGGTTTTCACATGCAATCTGAACTACTTCCATCAAACTGGTCAACACAGCCTTCATGTCATTTTCTCAGTTATTGTTTTAAAACGTTCACATTCTACTCTTAGAAAGATTCACTTGTACCCCTATAAGATAAACCTCAGAAGTGATCCCTCCAAACCCCCTCCCTCCACCCATTTCTCCCTCCCTTCTCCCTCCCCCCTCCCCATATTCTTAGGCTATTTGGTTATAGCTTTCATATAAAAGGTATAAATTAGTTTCATAATAGGGGTGTGTACATTGGATACTTTTTCTTCCATTCTTGTGATACTTTGCTCAGAAGAACATTCTCCAGCTCCATCCATGTGAACATGAAGGATGTAAAGTCTCCATCCTTCTTAATGGCTGCATAGTATTCCATGGTGTACATATACCACAGTTTGTTGATCCATTCGTGGATCGATGGGCACTTGGGCTTCTTCCATGACCTGGCAATTATGAATTGGGCTGCAATAAACATTCTGATACAAATGTCTTTGTTGTAATGCGATTTTTGGTCATCTGGGAATATACCCAACAAAGGAATTGCAGGGTCAAATGGCAAGTCTATTTGGGACCCTGGATTCTTAGCCCCTAGAAGCCTTAGATCTCAGGTGAGAGGGCTGAATGAGATAGATAGTGTCTAGGGCAGTGGTTCTCAGCCTTCCTAATGCCAAAGCCCTTTAGTACAGTTCCTGTGGGTTGCTACCCACAGGTTGAGAACCGCTGCTCTAGGGACTCTTCCCCTTTTTATAACTCTCCCTCTGACTAAGTGGGCTTTGGAGCGAGTGAGAGTCATTAACTCCTGCTAAGGTCTGCATGTTTGCGTCACCTCCTCCTCCCCCCACACACCAATATTCATATTCTGAAATCCTAATGCCCCTCCCACCAAGTGATGATTTTATGAGGCAGGGCCTTTGGGAGGTGATTATGTCACAAGGGTAGAGACCTCATGAATGGAATAAGTGCTTTTATAAAAGAGGCCCCAAAGGGAACCCTGACCCCCTTCACTATATGAAGTTAAAATGAGAAGACAGCCACATATGAGGAAGCAGGTCCTCGCCAGGCCCCAAATCTACTGACACCTTGATCTTGGATTTCCCAGACACCAGAGCTGTGAGAAATACATTTCTGTTGTTCATTACACACCACCCAGCTTCTATTTTGTTACGGCAGCCAAAACAGATAAAGACAACTCCATTTCAGATAAACCCAACAACCTTATCTTTGCCAGGACAGGTCCTGTTGGGGTTTAATTGAGAGACCTGTACATGAGAGTGTAGCATGCCTAAGACTGTGATCCTTAGTGAGACCTGCTACATTTGGTCTGTGGCTGGCATTTGGGAATTTCTGTTTCAGAAGGATTTCCAGAATTCCCTGAACTAGTAAGAGTGGCTCACGGTGCCTAAACTGTATGAACAATGCAGTTTCTGTTGAATACCTGCTTTCATTCTGGGAGTTTGGAATGTGCCAGGCTAACGATCCCTATGAGTAGATCTCAGTAAAAACCTGGGGTATTGAGTCAAATGAACATCCCGGTAAACAACATTGTACACCTGCTGTTACAGTTCATTGCTGGTGGAACTAGGCACATCCTGTGTGACTCAAAGGGGAGAGGATTCTTGGAAGCTAGTGCCTATTTTCTTCCAGACTTTGTCCCATGTACCTTTTCCCTTTGCTGATTTTGTAACCTTTTGCTGCAACAAATCACAGTCCCAGTATACACATAATTATATGCCGAGTTCTGTGAATCCTCTTAGCAAGTCACTAAATCTGGAGATGGACGTGGGGACCCCCATAGGAGGTGAGCCTAGATTTCAGAGACTCAACTGTAATCTTATACCAATCCATTATGAGTACATAGCTTAAGCCAGTGCTGACCAGTAGAAATATAGTGTGAGTTACATATGTAATTTTATTTTTTTATTAAGTCAAATACACATAGATCATGAATACATTCATGCATATGTGGGGTACAATGTGCTGATTTTTTTTTATACAATCTAACGTGGTTACATTAAACCAATCAACATAGCTTTCACCTCATTTACTTGATTATTGTACCAAAACATCTATGTTCTACATTTCACAGATTCGACTTGTACCCTTGTCATATGTATGTTTTAACTCATTATATTTAAAATATTATCATGTCAACATATAATGATATAACATTTATAGAGATGTTATATCCTTTTTTCATACCAAGTCTTCAAAAAATAGTGTATATTTTATACTCACAGCATTTATCAATTTTTTTTTTTGAGACAGAGCCTCAAGCTGTCCCCATGGGTAGAGTGCCATGGCATCACAGCTCACAGCAACCTCCAACTCCTGGGCTCAAGTGAGTCTCCTGCCTCCACCTCCCAAGTACCTGGGACCACAGGTGCCCACCACAACGCCTGGCTACTTTTTGGTTGCAGCCATCATCGTTGGGCGGACTCAGGCTGGATTCAAACCTGCCACCTTAGATGTATGTGGCTGGCTCTTTAGCCACTTGAGGCACACAGGTGCCGAACCAGCATTTATCAATTTTGTCTTTTTTTTTTTTGTAGAGACAGAGTGTCTTACTTTACTGCCCTTGGTAGAGTTCTGTGGGCATCACAGCTCACAGCAACCTCCAACTCCTGGGCTTAAGCGATTCTCTTGCCTCAGCCTCCTGAGTAGCTGGGGCTACAGGCGCCCACCACAATGCCCGACTATTTTTTGGTTACAGTTCAGCAGGGGCCGGGTTTGAAACTGCTACCCTTGGTATATGAGGCCAGCGCCCTACTCACTGAGCCACAGGTGCCGTCCCACTTATCAGTTTTGACTAGCCACATTCTCAGCACTCAATAGCCACATGTGGCTAGTGGCTGCCACATTGGATAGCACAGGCTTAGACATTAATATCAGGGGCTCTGGAGACAGTATATGTGGGTTAGAATCCTGTGTCTGCCACTTACCAACTATAGAACTTTAAGCAACGTTAATTAACCTATGTATTTTTTTCTTTGTTTGTAAATGGGGCAATCATGTAAGCTACCTCAGGAGGCTGCAGAGGTTTTTCAAAAAGTTAATAAATCTAAGGCAGTGCCTAGTATGTAGAATATGTTACTCAAATGCCAGCTGCTATTCTTATTATCCTAAAACTTGACCCTTAGAGATCAACTTGTCTGACTCCTCAATCATAGTCAAGAAAACTGAAGCCAAGAGTTTGGGAGCCACTAATTTCAGAAACAAAGACTCCAGCCACCACCTCTCCTCTTAATGAACTCCCAGTGTCCCGACTGGCCCTGAGATTGAATCTAATAGTCCTATAAGAAGCCAGTGCCCCAGGGTCCCACCTGAATTCTGCAATCTCTTCTGGATTGCAAAACAAGGTTACTGTTTGGAGTTGGCACTGAAGTGTTGGGGGCTGGGTCTCACTTCTGCCTCTACCCGGATCCATCAGTTGGGGTGGCTGACCCCAACTTTGAGTCCAGAACCTGAAGTGCTTACTCAGCAAGGATAGGGCTGGTTTTTACTGTTTAGGCTTTTTAACAGCCCTTCTTATTTATTAACTTGTGTTCTAGCTTCCTTGAGGACACTGTACATCAGCATCTTTTTTTAAAACCTCTTTTCTAGCCATTTTCAGTTTCTGTCCACTCACCAAGCATAGTAGGTAGTGACATTCACGTATATGTCTCAAAAAAAAGGACATTCACTTGTCTGGAATGCAAAAGAGTATATTCTCAGACTGGAAATAAAAGTAGCTTACCATTCCCCTACAGTGTGCTTCCATCCCTCCCTTCCAAAGCCCAGTGCAAATCATCTATTCTTCTCTGACAAGTTGACTCACCATAACTCACATGTCTTATGATATAAAAATTATAGAGATGTTATATCCTTTTTTCATATCAAGTCTTCAAAAAATAGTGTAGGTACTTCTATGAAACCAACTTATATTTACTCACACTTTCTTATGAAGGAGAGAACACAACTATAGCCCAGGATGAAGGAGAGAAATGGAGTGGGAAGGGAGGGGAGGGAGGAGGTTTGATAGAGGGAGGGTAAATGGCAGGACCATACGTATGGAGCATATTGCAAGGGTACAAGTCAAATCTGTCAAGTGCAGAACATAAATGTCTTAACACAATATTAAGTAAATGAGGCAAAAGCTATGTTGATTGGTTTGATGTAACCACGTCAGAGTGTATAAAAAAAATCAACACATTGTACCCCACATATGCATAAATGTATTCATGATCGTGACTTAATAAAAAAAAGTGTATGTTCTATACTCACAGCACTTATCAGTTTTGACTAGCTGCATTCTAAGCACTCAACTAGCAGATTAACTCTTACTAACAGATTAAATCAGACCAGTCTTGTGGGCTCAAAATTGTTGGCACATGTTGACTTGAAGTTCTTCTTACTTTATATGTCAAACAGTGTTTTATTGGACATTCACTTATTTAATAGATATTTGTCAAGCATCTACTTTGTATTAAGCCCCATGCGAGGAGCTGGTGCCTTTTTGCATCTTATAATTTAGTGCAGAAAACAAAGAAGAAATTATGATAAAGTACAGCAAAGAGTTGATCTAGAAAGTGCCAAATACTTGCCAGGTGCAATGGCTCACGCCTGTAATCCTAGCCCTCTGGAAGGCCAAGGCAGGTTGCTTGAGCTGCTAAGTTTGAGACCAGCCTGAGCAAGAGTGAGAGCTTATCCCTACTAAAAATGGAAGAAATTAACTAGGCGTTGTGGTGCCACCTGTAGATCCAGCTACTTGGGAGGCTGAGGCAGGAGGATCCCTTGGGCCCAAAGAGTTCAAGGTCGCTGTGAGCTAAGCTGACTCCCCAAACCTCTAGTCTGGGGCAACAGAGTGAGACTTTGTCTCCAAAAAAAAAAAAAAGAACTGTAGTAAAGCAAGGGGACCTATACAAAACTCTTTCTTTAAGAAGTAACATTAATAGAGATATGAAAAATGAGTAGGAGAGAACCAGTTGAAGAGAAAAGGTCAAGTGCTCCAAACAGAGGGAGCAGCATAGATAAGACTGTTGGAAGAACTGAAAAATACAGCTGAGGTGGAGGGAATAATAAGAATGTGGCAAAAGATAACGAAACAGATGGATTTTGAGGGCACTGTCTGAAGCACTAAAGAATCTGGACTTTAACCTGAGGGCAGTTGGAAGCGGCCTGGTGGAGAACAACATTTTTCAAAACATAGAGTCCCTGGGAACAAATCAACCAAATGCGCTTAGAAGGCTGCTGATAAAAAGACAGGAAGTATTGTTTTCATTCTCATCTTCATGCTTTTTGTGCCAAGGGTGAGATCTCTGAAAGTGGACTTCAGCATGAAGGCCCTCCTGAATGCTGGGGAGTGCTCCCCCAGCCTTTCCATCCTGCTGTCCATGTTATCAGTCCTCCAAAGTTTTATATGGATCAGAATTTCCTTGGATCCTTGTGATTAAAGAGCCACAGACACCACCATGAAGAGACCTTGTTTAACAGAAGGACCAACTGAGAACCAGAGAAGGAAATCACTTGTCTGTGACCCTATAGCAATCCAGGGTAGCTCTCCAGGCCTCTGGCTCCTTCTTGTCACCCCTAAAGAAACTGAACATCAGTGTTGGGACTACAGTGAGACAAATGAGATGCAAAGGGCACAAAATTTAAGGAGGTGTTTACTGTCAGGGGCCAGCCCTGTACTTGCATGACCCTGGGCACCTCCCTTCCCTCACCCCAGTTGTCTCTGCTGCACACACCTTTGAGGGCAGGGATTGTAGCTTCTCGAAGACTCTCTGACATTTCTCATGATGTTAACATGTTGGTAAGATATATTTTGAGGGTCACTAGATGTCTACTGATGCTAATGAACAATGGATTTCTGACAAACTAATACGAATATAGATGTTTATATATTTGGGTAGATATGAACCCTCCCCAAAATAGAACAACATGGATAGGGCCCAAGACTGGAGTCTAGACACCTGGATTCTGGCTCCCTCTCTGCCATCAACTTGCTATGGGGCCTTGAGTACATTTTTCCTTATCTCTAAGTGTCAATGAAATAAGGTGGTTGAATAAATAACATTTATTGTATACATACTCTGTATCAGCCACACTGATCATATGCTTCTGTGCTTTAAATCATTTAAAAGACTTTCTGGCCTCCAAGGTCCCTTTCACTTCCACGGGCTTTGGTCTAAGGTAGAGTAGGTTTTGTGGAAAATTCAGAACTTGAGGCAGACCTTCCAGATTCCCATGGGATATTAATATTTTTAATCATAATAAAGGGATAGTATCTGGTATCTGGAGGCATTTCTTGATCAGAAGGTACCTAATCCTGAGACTCCTACCAGCCATGCCAACTGCCTCTGAATCACCTTTGGAACATATCTGAAGGCAGATTCTCAGCCTCAGCCTCTAGAGATTCTAATGAGTGATTCCAAAGTGGGGCCCTAAGAGTCTGTATTAAAAGCTTCCGAGGCTGGACGCAGTGGCTCAAGCCTATAAACCCAGCACTTGGGAGGCTAAGGCAGGTAGATCACCTGAGCTCACAAGTTCAAGACCAGCCTGATCCAGAGCGAGATCCCATCTCTAAAAAATAGCCAGGTGTTATAGTGGGTGCCTGTAGTCCCAGCTACTTGGGAGGCTGAGGCAAGAGAATCACTTGAGCCTAAGAGTTTGAAGGTTGCTGTGAGCTAAGACGCCACAGCACTCTACCAAGGGTGACCAAGTGAGATTCTGTCTCCAAAAAAAAAAAAAAAATGGGGGGCAAAACACAATTATAAGAGGGACTTTACCTAACAAATGCAATCCGTGTAACCTGATTTCTTGGACTCTCCATGAATCGCCAACAATAAAAAAATTTTTTAAAAAAGATTAAAAAAAAAAAAAAGTTTCCACTTGACTCTGGTAGTCGGGCTGATTTGGACAGCACTGACTCTAACACATTTCCTTATCTGTGGACAGGATCATACATAGCACAGACTTCCAGTCGCCTGGCCTGATCCTAAGTAACTCCAAGAAAAGAAACAAGCTCAATGATTGATTAATTCAGCAAATATTAAACATCTGTTTTGTGCTTGGTTCTCTAGCAGGTGGTGATTATGGGGCCTACTCTCAAGAGACTCCTGGTCTACGTCTATCACTTTAGAAGCAAGTCATCTAGCCACAGCAGAAGGGTGTTAGAGATCATTAACCAGTTCATCCTTACACAGTTGAAGAAACTGAGGCCCAGAGAGGGAAAACATGTTCAAACCTACATAGCCAGCAAATGTATTTTCTACTCCCAAACCACCTGGGGCTGGTGGAGAAGAATCCTTACAAGGCTAGTCGGATTACCCCACTCAATTACCATTAGATCATTCCCTTTTTGTCCGATCACATTTCTATGTGACCACCCACTCTTCATCAAATCTAACCATAAAAAATGCACTATTTCCCTTGAGTCTTTGAGACTTCATTTCAGAAGGCTCCATCAAGCAAAACTTTGATTAAATAAACCTGCACACTTTTCTCTTGTTAATCTACTTTTTGTTTTGAGTGTGTCAGTCGTGGGGAGGAAAGGGATCACACCCGTGCCAGCCCTGCAGTCCCAATGCTCTACCCAGAGGGTCTGCCATTCAAAAGCTTGAGACATCCACATTGTATTTCTTAAGCACTAAACCTACATATAGTAAATGTTCCTAGAATTTTAGCTGCAGGTTTCCCTGAAACTTTAAATCCTCAGCATCGAAAGGACAATCACGAGGCGTTTTTAAAGCCTACGAATAAGAAATGCTTCCCAGAATTGAGCTTTCCATCAGTTCTCGGATGCTGTTTAGCGACCTTGCCCTGGCTGTAATGGAGAATGCTGGGCCTGCCTTCTCCCGCAGTTTGGAGCCCAAAGAGAAAGTGGCCACCCCCCACCCCCCGCCCTCATGTTCACCGAGACCTGACTCCCACCTTTGCCCAGACTTGCTTATGTCACCACTGCCCCGGGCTGGGGAGGGGGAGAGCGGAGGGCAAGTCGCGCCCGCCCCTGAAGTCCCAGCCGCCCTGTCATTGGCTACAAGGACTCCGGCCTAGCGGCCGATTGGTCGTGTCTGAGGGCTTGAAATGTGTCTGGGAGCGTCGGACACCTCAGACGGACTGTGGCCCGGGATCAGACGTGTCGGAGGCGATCCCGAGGCGCGCCCGCAGCTCGCCATGGCCCGGCTCCTCCGGGCGTCCTGCCTGCTGTCCCTGCTCCTGGCGGGCTTCGTCCCGCCGGGCCGGGGGCAAGAGAAGTCAAAGGTGAGTGAGCCACGGGGCGGGGACCGAGTGAGCTAGCCGCTAGGTATCTACCTCTCGGCGGCGAGACACCCCTCTTCCCAGGCTCCCCTCCGGACTGGTCGATACCCGGGCGCAGGACGCCCTAAACTCCATTTGCCGCTCCCTCCGCGGCCGGAACCCCCACGCCCTCCCTCGACTGCCCGCGTCTTCGCAGTCCATCCACTAGAGAGCCGAGCCCTGGGTGCTCCAGGTGGGCAGATGGTCAGGACAGGAAGATCTCGCTCCGGAGTTCGCACTTTCTTCCACTGCTACCTCGCAGTTCGCCCTGCTGCATCCACGTCACCTGCGTTGCTCCCTCTAGTAAGGGCCCGGTGGGGGGTGGACAGAAAAAGACCTAGAGACTTGGCATCTGAGCGGGCTGTGCAGGTGCCAGGGAGACTGACAGGCAAGGAGAAAGGGAAGAAGGGAGCTGGTGGTCTCATCTTGAGGAATATGTTGTGTTGGCCTCTTTTAGACCAAGAATAATAAATGCATGTTGAAATGCCCACTTGGGCTCGGCGCCTGTGGCTCAAGCGGCTAAGGCGCCAGCCACATACACCTAAGGTGGCGGGTTCGAATCCCCAGCCTGGGCCCGCCAAACAACAATGATGGCTGCAACCAAAAAATGGCCAGGCGCTGTGGTGGGCGCCTGTGGTCCCAGCTACTTGGGAGGCTGAGGCAGGAGACTCGCTTGAGCCCAGGAGTTGGAGGTTGCTGTGAGCGTGACGCCATGGCACTCTACCCAGGGGGATAGCTTGAGGCTCCGTCTCAAAAAAAAAAGAAGTGCCCACTTGGATTCCAGAATGCTCAGAGATCTGTGACAGAAAGACTTCTGGACAGGCAGTGTAGAACACTCAGGACCCTAAGTGCCTGCTCCCTACTGGGCCTCGGTTTCTCCCTCTGCAGGATGGGGGGTTAGGGAGGGAAAGCAGAGGGCACAATGAAGCCGATGGCTTCAGCGGGTTCTTGGAGAAACTGAAAAACCCATAAGCTGCTTCCTGAATGGCTTCCTGCTATGAGAAAGCCTCACTACCCAGGGCTAACTGTCCACATTGGCCAGAGTAAACCTGGTAGCTGGAGCTGAGGGCTGCAGACTCAGAAGAAGTAGAATTCTCTTGCTCCCCAGTCTGTCCCCAGCAGATGTGTGACCCTTAGCTGGAGTAGGGATGCTCAGGCACGAGTGGGATGACCTGGCATGCTTGTCTCCTTGGACAGTATGTGCTGAGTGGGCTCTATAGATCTCTCTTCTTCCCCCTGGGGCGTGGGGAGAGGCAGAAGCCAGGCATAGGGATAGACTAAGGGATAGATTTCTGTCTCTAACCTCCCAACACATGCACACATATCTGCAAGCTTTGAGCTTCTGTGTTTCCAAAATCCTGAGTCTTTAACATCGTATGAGTCCACGATTCTGTTTCCAAAATTCTATGTACTTCTCAGGAAGCCCATTACAAGCACAGATGGAGGGGCGAGGCTCCTTCTTTCTGTTTTTAATGCCCTTTCTGTCCTGAGCCTAAATGCCATTCGTCAGCCCCTCCTTGGAGTCAGTTTAGAGACTAGATGGATATGAAGCCACTTTGTTCAAGCCTCCTTTTTATCCATCCCTGTTCATAATCCCAAACTCAGAAGGCATTTACCAGGGCAGGGATGAGACTGAGTTTCAAGATTGGGGTTTGGGGTAGTTGGGGGTGGGGGCTGGACCATAGGCAGTCAGCTCTATAGAGTCAGTCCCACCTCTCAGTTTGGGGAAAGCCAGAGAAGGCACAGTTGAACCCTACCTCAAGAAGGCTAGATGTAAGAATGCGCACCCTATAAATAACTCGGCAGCACTTTGGGGAGGGAGAAATGGTTTCAGAAATAACAGGATGAGTAAGGTCTAGGAAAGTTTTAAGGTGAGGTGTATCATATCAGATACAACCAGCCAGAACTTGCTGGCTAGTGACAGCCTGAGCATGCTCATCTGTCCCAGGTTCTTAGAGATGTCATAGCTCTGGGTTGAGGACTCAACCACTTACTTCACCTCCAACTCCAGGGCAAAAGGATAGGGGAAAGTACGTGGAGAGCAGACTTTGTTAGGTAACTTGGTCCCAGAGAGATGCTTGCCTCCTCCCAGCTCAAAGGGAGGGGCTGTAGAACAAAGGGAATCCTCCCCTTCTCAAAGCTTAAGGCTGCCCAGGCTCCCTGTCCTTCATATACAAAAGGACTTTGCAGAAGCTGGAAAGAGTAATAACTGCTGACGTGCATGGGATCCTAGTAACCGCTGGTTTCTAGGTGACAGAGAGAATCATGGAACCACAGGCTAATAGAGTTGAAGGGCCCTTAAGACAGCCCTGAACCTGTCTCCATCTTACAGTGGAGGAGCCAGAACCTCTGAGAAGGGAAAGAAGTCACACATCATCAAAGGCACAGCAGGGCCCAGAACTCAGGTGTCCTGCCTCCCAGCCCAGTTCTTTTAGGATATTGAAATGATGGGAATGATAAGATGGGAGGAGAGAAAGACACAAGATCAGCTACTCAAACCACCCAAGGGACTAGCTGAGTCCTAGCATCCATCTCTCATGCTATCAGAACTATCCTCTCTTGTCTAGCTAGGAGAGGACTGAGGCACTTTGCTGCCTCTCCCCTCCATCTCCTCTGGCCCTTCTGTTTCAGATGCAGGATTCTGGAATCCAATGGGCCTAGAGGAAGGAAGGGGCCTCATATAAGGACTGAGTTGCAGTGCTCAGTGGTGAGCATGGCCCTGGCTTCCCCAACCATGTTCCACCCCTCTAACACCTGTGAGTCCAAACCCACAGCACTGGTCTCACTGGCCCCAGTAGAAAGTGTAGGGGCTTTGTCACTCATCCTCCTCCTAGAAACACCTTGCCCAGAATATCATTTTCTTCTACTGGCTAGAGACATCAAAGACCTTTTTACAATAATGCAGGAACCTCAGGACCCTTGCCCTAGCTGCAGGCAGAGCAATCACTATCCCTTGACATGGCATTTCTTTCCAAGAGACTTCCAAGCCCATTTGATCTGCCAATAGATTCTCATAACCACTTTGGGGAGCAGCGAGCTTATCTCCTTGGACTATATGTGCCAAGACAGTGAAAGCGACTTGGTCAGGGCCACACAGCCAGCAAAGAATAGAACCCAATGAGAGAGAGTGCCCCTTCCCCACCCCCACCCTGAACCTTTTCCCAAAAGCTGATCCTCCTGTTGTTTACAAGCTCTAATTACTTGGACAATCTCTACTCTTTTTCTCCTCCCATGTCCTGGGGTATAGCGAAGGAAATGAAGAGGCTGTGGAGATACCAGACCTTTGTGGCCAGCTGGGGTGTGTTAGTTTTGTCCTGGTTTGTTTGCATTTTAAGGCGGAACCGACCACAGCTAGTGACAAGGAGGACCAGGGCAGGAGGAATGTTGAGCTTAGATCTTGAGCCTGTCTCCAGTACCCACCAAAAGTCATGGGGTGTGGGATATTAGACTCATGTAAAGCAGAGAATTTGTATCAGAGCCAAGAAGAGAGCTTGCAGCTGCCAGAGAATGACTGGTGTGGCAGTCCTGCTTCTTGACAGAGGCAGGGCTTTTGCATTCTACTGTGGCCACGCCCTGCCAGCCTGGATCACTTCCTCCACCTAGTCAGACCCAGGTGCCTTGCAAGTTTTCCAAAACTGATGTGAAGAGAGAGAGTGAATGTGCTTCTCTAACTCCTACCACCTGTCCCTGCCCTTTCCTGGTCTATAATATTAATTTGCACTCCATGTGCTCATTGTCTTTCCACTTCTGATGGCCTGTCACGGAAGAAAGGACCTTAGAGATCACCTTACACTGTGGCTTTTAGCTTTTTTCTTTCCCATCATGACTGGCCTAGCTGCTGAATTGTGTCAGTGAGACAATGGCACCCTTTCAAGAGTAGACCCAGAGTTCTGTAGTCTGTGTCAGGGATGAGGTAGGACAGAGTGGAATCTTAGCATAGCTTGCTGGCTAACAGTGACCCATGGCTTCCTCTTCTCTGACCATCATGCTGTCAAGCCATCATGGCTTAAATAGTCAGTCAGAGGCCAGGCATAGTGGTTCATGCCTGTAATCCTAGCACTGTGGGAAGCCAAGGCCTCACAAGTTTGAAACCAGCCTGAGCCAGAGCAAGACCTCGTCTCTAAAAATATCTGGGCGTTGTGGCAGGTGCCTGTAGCCCAGCTACTTGGGAAGCTGAGGCAAGAGAATCACTTAAGCCCAAGAATTTGAGGTTGCTATGAGCTGTGATGCCACATCACTCTACTGAGGGTGACAAAGTGAGACTCACCTTAAAAAAAAAAAAGTAGTGGCTTGGTGTCTGTGACTCAAGTGCCTAAGGCGCCAGCCACATACACCTAAGGTGGCAGGTTCAAATCTAGCCCGGGCCTGCCAAACAATGACGCTGCAACCAAAAAATAGCCGGGCCTTGTGACGGGCGCCTGTGGTCCCAGCTACTTGGGAGGCTGAGGTAGGAAACTTGCTTGAGCCCAGGAGTTGGAGGTTGCTGTGAGCTGTGATGCCACAGCACTCTACCCAGTGGGACAGCTTGAGGCTCTGTCTCAAAAAAAAAAAAAAATAGCCAGTCTAGTTCAAGATTCTCCTTTTTAAACGGACCTGAAGAAAAGAAAAGCCCAGTCTAAGACCACACAGGAAGTTAGTGGCAGAGCTGGACGCGGAAGGTTGACCGTGACCAGCAATTGGGCAGAGAAGAAGGTATAATGGTGGGCATCACAACCGGGCACTTACACTGGACAGGTGAGACACACAGGCACTGTTGCTGTACCCTTACCCTCTCGTTAGCCCTCACAATTGGCCTTTACCCACTCCCGGCTCCCAGCCCCACTTCCCTATTTGATAACAACAGCCTCATATATCCAGTCCTCCAGATTTGGAACCTCTCAATCACCACTCTCCTTATAGGCATACACCTTCTCCTTTCTGTTCAGTCTTTCCTTCACAATAGCCTCGTTGGGCACTCATTATCATTTGTCTAGATTATTGCAACAGCCACCCAGTCTCCATCAGTCCATCCAGTAAGACAACCCCCTGCGTCAGAGTAGTGTCACCCAGAAACCTGGTAAATGTTCTTGAGTTGACATGTGATATAGAAGTAATTGTCACAATAAATCATTCTCCAGGGTTCCATACCACTCACTTATTAAGTACTTAAGCGCTTATTAAATGCTTTCATAATCATTATCTTATATAAGCAATTAGCAGACCTCAGTTCTAGTCCAGTTCCAATTCTCAGGGTTGCTCTTCGGCAGGTCACGCTCCCTCTTGGAGTCTTTTGTTATTTTGCAAAGAGAGATGTCCAGATTTCCTTTCAGTTCTAACCACTCCCTGCTGCTGCTCCTTCTCTATTCCAGACGGACTGCCATGGTGGCATGAGTGGCACCGTCTACGAGTATGGAGCCCTCACAATTGATGGGGAGGAGTACATCCCTTTCAAGCAGTACACTGGCAAATACATCCTCTTTGTCAATGTGGCCAGCTACTGAGGCCTGACAGGCCAGTATGTCGGTAAGAGCCCACCCTTCCTCCCTGCTGTAGCTGGGGCTGATGCACCTTTCAATCGCAGCAGTGTTTCTGGTGTGTGCGGAAAGACAGCAGGAATCACGAAAGTCCAAGACCCATATCCCAGCTCCACTGTGTTCCATGGTTCTGTCGAGGTGATTCAGTAAGCCCGAAATCCAGTTGCCTTTGGACTATTCTAGGAGATTCTCAGTTCTAATGCTTCATCCCTGGCACCTCAGCTACCCTAAAAGCAGAGGGATTAAGGAGATTGGGTTTCTGCCTGGAGCTCCCTTGACTACAGTAAGAAATTATAGCTGGAGGGCAGTGCCTGTGGCTCAGTGAGTAGAACACCAGCCCCATGTACCAAGGGTGGTGGGTTCAAACCCAGCCTTGGCCAAACTGCAAAACAAAAAATGGCCGGGTGTTGTGGCGGGCGCCTGTAGTCCCAGCTACTCGGGAGGCTGAGGCAAGAGAATTGCCTAAGCCCAAGAGCTGGAGGTTGCTGTGAGCTGTGACGCCATAGCACTCTACCGAGGGTGACAAAGTAAAACTCTATCTCAAAAAAAAAAAGAAAGAAAGAAATGGCAGCTAGAGCACAATGTTGCTGGGAATGTCTCATTTTCCCTCAGCCCCATCTGCCTTTGGGTGTTTCTCCTGGCCCTTCCCTGGATAGTAGATAGCTGGCCTGAGGCCCCAGAGTGTATATGTGGGGGTAGGGCAGGGAGTGAGGAATAGGCTACATTTCTGAGGTCCGTTCTAAAGCAAACTTTGAAGACCATCCAATTCATCTCAGATAGGAAACCAAGGCTGGGGTAAACATACAGCTTAACCAGGATCACAGACTGTTTTGTGGTAGAACCAGGAATTTGGCCAAGGTTTCATGACCCACTAATATTCTCACTCTTTTTTTCTTAGCTGGGGCAGAATAAAGAGCCTGAGGGACCAGGCAGGCCAAAGGCACATGACAGGAGAAATGCTTTGGGGAGGAGCACAGTCTGTTGGCAGGGGCTAGGGGAGGCAAGGGCAATCTGATCTGGAATGTTCTGCCTACCTGATGATCGCAGACAAATTTCTGGAAGTGGAATGACACTGCCACTGCATGGCCCAGTGGCAGTGATCACTCTGTACAGAATGCTTATCTAGCCGTTGGAACAGAGCACAGTGCATTGTGCAAGACGTGGACCAGGTGCTGGCATTGCATAAGAGGCTAGGGGCACAGAGGAAACTGGGGCACTGGGCCAGGGCCTCCCTCGGGCTCCTAAATGCCTCAAAAATATGAGAGGGTTATAAGGGGCTCACCTCATCCCAAGGAAGTCCACTGCTTTCTGCCTAGGGATGGATGGTTCTTGTTCTAAGAAGCTCAATCCTGAGCACTCTGAATGAGCACTCAGCCAACTGGCTCAGACAGTGGCCTTGGCAGTGGGCAGGTGATTGGTGATATGAGGAAGGGTATTTGTTACTTTTCCACAAAACCTCCAATCCATCCAGATTAGAGTCAGGAGAAAGGGGCTTGAGTCTCAGCATTGCCAGAAATCCACTGGTGACCTTGGGCAAGTCCCTTCTCTTCTCAGGAGGCCTCAGTGGTGTCAGCTGCATGGTGGGTGGGCAGGGGGATAGTGTGGCTGAGGCAGGGCTCCTCACCAGGCCACCCTCTCTCTCTCCCTGGCCCAGAATTGAATGCACTACAGGAAGAACTTGCCCCATTTGGTCTGGTCATTCTGGGTTTCCCCTCCAACCAATTTGGAAAACAAGAACCAGGAGAGAACTCAGAGATCCTTGCCACCCTCAAGTGAGTGCTCACTCAGCATCCTGGGAAAGCTCCTCTAGTAGGGCCCCATGTCTTGCTTTGGCCCCAATTCATGGTGAATGTTTATCCGCCAAGAACCACTCTTTTCTGTTAGGAACCCCATTCTGTAATGAGGGGAAGGAGAGGGAGGACTGGTTATGACATACATGAGGAAGGAATTTGTTGTGGGAGGAAGGAATACTGTTGGCGGGAGGGAGCAAGGGAAGAGGTTGGGGAAGATGTTGGGAAGGGACCAAGCTAGAAGAAAATAAGACTAAAGACCCACATCATGCCTATGCCCCTTCCACATTCACTGCCTCCCCCCGCCCACTGTGGAAGAAATTGCCTCCCAGCACTCCCTTCCCTGTTCTGTCCCTTCCTTTCATTTCTGAGCCCTGTGCCCATTTCTTGGGACCCACCTAAGAACATTCCACAATAGGCATGTCCGGCCCGGAGGGGGCTTTGTCCCCAATTTCCAGCTCTTTGAGAAAGGAGATGTGAATGGGGAGAAAGAGCAGAAGTTCTACACTTTCCTGAAGGTGAGTGAGCAGCCACCTTTGTGGCCAGGGCTGCAGCCGCTCCTGGCTCCAGCCCACAGACAGAAGCCATGCCACCCACCTGTTCCTGGGCTTTGTGGGAGTTTCTTGGCATCTATTGTTCCAACCAGAGGGCTCTGCAGACCCTACAATCCCATCAGCCATGTTATGGTAAAGCCCAGATGGGGGGACCCAGAAGGGACATGCTGAGGACCCTGCAATCTTCTAGAACCATAACTCAGACTGGCATTCTGTCTTCTTTTCTTAGTAACAGGCTGTTCTCCCAACCCAGGAAAGCCTGGGGAGGCACCAAGCAAGACTGACACTACTTTCTCTTCCCTGCTCCAGAATTCCTGTCCTCCCACCTCGGAGCTCCTAGGCTCACCTGGACGTCTCTTCTGGGAACCCATGAAAGTCCACGACATCCGCTGGAACTTTGAGAAGTTCCTGGTGGGGCCAGATGGTATACCTGTCATGCGCTGGCACCACCGGACCACAGTCAGCAATGTCAAGATGGACATCCTGTCCTACATGAGGCGGCATGCAGCCCAGGGAGGCACGGGGAAGTAACTGATGCCCGCCCCACCCCACCCCATGTCCACCATGCAGGGGCTGGGGAGGGACTCTGTTCAGGAAGGAATCTTGTCTCCAACCACACTATATACTTACCATTAGACCCTTCTCCAATCACATTAGGCCCCAGCCTGACACAGATGTATGCCTGCATAGCTGGGCATGTGCGTGTTTGCCCGTGTGCCTATGAGTGCGTGGCTGTGTGTGTGCATATGGTGGGTGTCCAGCCACATGTGTCTACCTGTGCAACTATCTGGGGGGGCCCATAGTGTGTGGTACTGAAGAATACTACCCCTTTCCTTCCAGTTCTTTGTTCCAATAACAATTCACTTAAATCTAAGCCCAAAATAAAACCCAAACCCACCTCTAGGTCCAATGGTCCTTCCTGGACCTGGACCTCAGACTTGGGGCCAGCATCTCCCATTGCCTCTAGATACTACCACCGAAGTGCTCAGAGGTTTCTGGGTCTGCCACACTGCCCAACCCCTCTCCTCCTTCCTGAAGGGCCCTCTCAAGGCTCCTCCCCTACCCCACAGTTCTCCCTGAGATCAGCCAAGGCAGATGTGAGAGTGAGGGCCACGTATCCAAGTCAGGGGTGGTGTCTGCATGAGGGAGGGGCCCGAAGCCCTCATGGGCGGACCCCCCCTGAGCCTGTCTGTGGGGCCGGCCCTTAGTGCATTCAGGCTAAGGCCCCTGGGCAGGGATGCCACCCCTGCTCCTTCGGAGGACGTGCCCTTTCCCCCCACTCTGGTCATTGGCATTGGACTCACACCCCTGTCTGCCCAGTAAAGGCCTTTCTGCAGCAGCTGAGCTTCCTGTGGTGCTTCCTCAAGAGTGGCCACCCCAGCCTGGGCGGGAGATGGGGAGGACAGGGTGGGCAGGGTAAAGATGGGAAGGCAATGGCTTAGCGCCTAGACCTCGGTAGAAGCTACAGAACAGGTACCCAAAATGTTCCCTCATTTCTCTTCTTGCCCTCCCATCTTTTTTTTTTCTTAGTAACAGGCTGTGGTTAGTAACCACTGAGAGTGGTTAGGGTGCCAGCCACATACACTAGGGCTGGCGGGTTTGAACCTGGCCTAGTTCTGCTAAACAATTGACAACTACAAGAAAAAAATAGCCGAGTGTTGTGGAGGGCATCTGTACTCCCAGCCACTTGGGAGACTGAGGGAAGTTTGAGGTTGCTGTGAGCTGTGATACCACCGCACTCTACCAAGGGCAACATAGTGAGACTCTGTCTCAAAAAAAAAGAGGGGAGGAGGGCAAAGAGAGAAATGAGGGGACATTTTGGGTCCCTGTTCTGTGGCTTCTACCTAGGTCTAGTCTGCTGCTCTTGGCATTTTGAGTTTATGAAATGAGTTCACATCTACTCTCACTTCTTCCCACAATTCTTCAAGACTGTGAGAGTTAAAACGAGCTGTTCCATTTAACACATGAGGAAAAGAGGCTCAGAGTTGGACCAGGACTTGCCTCAGGTCTCCCAATGAGTGAGGGGCAGGACTGGAAATTAAACCCAGGTCTCCTGACCTCTGGGCCAGGCTCTCTCAGCTGCCCTAGATGTGTCAGCCTCTGAACAGGCCCCAGGGCTGTCAGCCAAAGGTAATAGTGACATGCGCTCAGGGAGATGGGGGGAAGGGGCACAGGAGGAGGGGGTACCCTGGCTGAAAAGGGAACATTAGTCAGGGCATAAATGAACACAAGTCACAGCATGTTGATTTTCAACTTGAATTTATATCCAAAGTTCGTGCAAACAGCTGCCCAGGAATGGACAACCACCTCAATCTGGGTCTCTGGCACTACAGCCCTCTAACTGCAGGGCTGAGGGCTTAGACTTCAGGGCCTGGCAGCTTCTGGCCAGCTTCTACTAGTCCCTCAGTGGACATGGCTGGCATGGCCTTCATTCCAGCTGCAATGGCTCTGGCAAGGCTACTATTGTGAGTGCAGGTGAAGAGAGCACCAGAGCCAGAACATCCTGTTGTTCTCTTCCATTCTAGAGAAAACCTGCTCTTCCCACAACTCCTCACACAGGGGTAAGGATGGGCATTCGGCAGGTCCTGCTACAGAACTTGAAGCAGAAATTAAACACACACAAGAACCGGGTATGCCCTTCGGAGGGGCTAGAACACTTCTGGGAAGTTCTTAAGGAAGAGGTCTCAAGTACAACCTACTCAAATGATGTCTCCTGGAGGTTTCAGCAAAGGATGGCAGGTCTAAGCCGAATGAGGCCCTCTCCACGCAGCAGCAGGGTAGCGAGTTCCTGGAAACTCCCAGAGGAGGAGCCCAAATGGAAGCCTTCCAGGCAGAGCCTCCCTAGTCCTGTAAACAGTTCAGTCAGGCTGGGGGTGCAAGCTGGCTGCCCATCTCAGCCCCCTGTCCGGATGAGGCTCTGGCCACACAGAGCATGTGGCCTTTAGTTTTTGGGTCCTCTGAGGTCAGTTGGCTCTGCAAGACGAAAGTGGAACCAAATGATGTGATCTGGTCTCACTGAGGCCCCTCTCGGTCATTTTTTGTAGACTCTAAATAAACAACAATTTTAAGGACTTCAAGATTATGTGGTACAGTAAGTTCAAAGTCTTTTATGGAAACCAATACAGTAGTAGTGAAAATAACGTGCAGGGTTACTGAGTGCTTCTGTGTGCCAGGCTGAGTGCCTCAGGTGCTCATGTGATCCTCACTCAGCCCTATGAAATAGGCAGATTATCATCCCTTTGTGGAGAAGGGAACTGGGACCCAAGTCTCAATCTAGGAAGCAGTAAAGCCAGGATTCAAACCCAGTCAGTCTAGCTCTAGACCCAGAACAGTGGTTCTCAACCTTCCTAATGCCGCGACCCTTTAATACAGTTCCTCATGTTGTGGTGACCCCCAACGATAAAATTATTTTCCTTGCTACTTCATAACTGTAATTTTGCTGCTGTTATGAATCATAATGTAAATATCTGATATGCAGGATGTATTTTCATTGTTACAAAGGGGTCACGACTCAAAGCTTCTAGTGTCCTAGAAGCAGAGCTGTTCTGGGGGAGGGGGCAGCCTTGCCCACTAGGCCCCCTCGGTCACTCATCCAAGTGGTCTCCAAGGAGCCTCAGAGAACCTCTAGTAGGTATCTGCAGGGAATCATTACAAAATGACTGGCCAGTCCAGTCTTCTAATCACTAAACCCTCCAAATCACACCCCCTCCAAGTCTGTCCTGTGCCCTGTGCTTACAAATACCTTCGTGAGGACATACCACCTCCTGAGAGAGCTGGCTCCATTTCTGCAGAACTGTGGCCCTTAGGAAGTCCCTCTTCATGCTAAGATGGACTTGGCCTTCCTATCATTCCTACCCAGCCATTGAGATTCTGTCCCCAGAAGTCTGCCTTCTGCCCGTGAGCCCTGCAGAACAAGGGCAACTGCTAAGGGTCCAGAGTTGCCTTCTGCCTAGTAGATGCAGGTCCAGGCCTTTCAACTGTTTATGGAAGACACAAGGCCACTGCAAGCTTTTCAAACCCAAATCTGGTCATCCCACTTTGCTTTAAAAATGTCTAATAGGCTGTGCACCGCAGCTCACGTCTGTAATCCCAGCACTGTGGATGGAGGGCCAAGGCGGGTGGATTGCTTGAGCTCAGTTCAAGCCTGAGCAAGTGTGAGACCTCCATCTCTAAAAAGAAGCTGGGCATTATGGCAGGTGCCTGTAGTCCCAGCTACTCGGGAGGCTGAGGCAAGAAGATCACTTGAGCCCAAGAGTTTGAGGTTGCTGTGAGATATGACTCAAGAAGAGCTATGTCACTCTACAGAGGGTGACAAAGTGAGACTCTGTTTCCAATAAATAAATAAGCAAATAAAATAAAATATCCCATGGCTCCATGTCATTCCAAGGATCAGACCAGCCCTCCCTCCATGCTCTGCAGGCCCTGAGAGGTCTGGACCTGCCTGGCCCCTACCCTCACATTGCCACCTTCTGTCTCCCAAGCTTGTCTTGGTTCCAGCCACACTTGCCTTCCTTGAGGTCCCCAAATAGCCCACCTTCCTTCACTTTCTCCCACCAAGGCTTTTGCATTTGTCATTTTCTCTGAAAGAACATCCTCCACCCTACCTCTTCACCTAGTTAATGCCACTTGTTCTGAGGTCTCAATTAAAACAGTACCACCTATGCCCCGTCTAGGTCAGCTTCCTCTGGTATCTGCTCTTCAGGGCACTCAAGTGCAGCCTGTCTGTGTGAGTTTTGTTCACTTGCTCCTGCCTTCCTCACTAGGCAATATGCTCTCTAAGAGTAGGGAGCATATCTGCTTCTGCTCTCTTTACATCCCTAGCACCATGCTTGGCACGTGGACGATGCACTGGAATGAATGAACGAGTGAGTGAGTTCAGTCCCCTCACCCTGCAGTCGCCATCACTCTCCTTTCAACGCTATTTCAGAAAGCCAGGCCTCTCCCTCACCAAGACCAGAAACTAACATCAGCTCTAAACTCTGGCAATCCTGGCAGATAAGAAGTTATCTCCCCTAGAGAGAGACAGGACCCAGTACCAGGGGCTCACACTTACCTGGTTCTACAGGCCTGGCTGGGGACGGGTCCATCACTTGGGAGCTCTGATTTCGAATTCCTCCA
Source organism: Otolemur garnettii (assembly GCF_000181295.1). Classification (NCBI taxonomy): domain Eukaryota; kingdom Metazoa; phylum Chordata; class Mammalia; order Primates; family Galagidae; genus Otolemur; species Otolemur garnettii. The sequence goes on along the minus strand of NW_003852398.1, from coordinate 25,102,238 downwards.
TAGGGTGGGCGCCAGGTGTATTCCGGCTGTGACAAAACTTGTACTTAATAATCAATAACCACACTCAAAAATTATAACAGCAGCTACCGTGCCAGGTCAGTACTAAATATATATTAATCAAGTGTAATTTAATCTTTGTAACAACCCATATTGCTATTCCCATTTAATAGGTGAAGAAACACACTTGGGAGGTTAAGCAACTTCGTGAAGGTCATTTAACTAGGAAAGTGGCTAAGCTTGGAGTTGAATCCAGGTCTTTGGAACTCCAGGGTCAATCTCTGAAGCATCACACTATGCTCCAATGGTTAAAGAAGATGTGTACATAGAATGGTCACACGGGGAGAAGCTGGACAAGATGCTGGCCAGGAGGCTGTGGAATCATCCAGGGGAGGACTGGGGATGCCTGGACAGAGAGCCTAGAGAAACTGGGACAGGGGACAGCAGCTCTTTGGAGAAAGACTGATAAGAGAGAAGAGAAAGCAAAAAACAGAAAACAACTAGAAAACAGAAGAGAAAAATAAAGGAATAGGAGAGAAATATGGTGAGGCTCTGGACCCTGGTTATATGGAAAGGTCATAAGACAAAGTCAAACCCAAATTCTGGCATGTCTGGCCTGGGGCTTGGAGGGAGTCCCGCTTCCTACCCTGCACTTTCACACAGCTTCTTCTGTCCTATACCAGTGACCAGTGACCCTGAATAGCTGTGGGCTGCAGGATCCTTGCCCGTGGGTAGCAGGCCAGAGCCAGGTCTTGACACCTGCCTGCCACCACAGTGCTGCTCAGCAAGAGCTAGAGATGTAGTTTCCAACCCTCTCACTTAACCTTCCTCTCTGGAAAGTGTGTGAGGCAGCCTCTGTGCATGGCTTGGAGTGAAGGAGGGACATCACTCACCAGATGGAAGAGGCGTGAGTTGGGAAGTGGGGCTGGGTGCTCCATGGCCATGGGGGGTGGGGGGTAGCGGATCTGGGACCAGTCCTCAAAGCCGTGGTGAGGCACCATGGCTGGCATGGGCGGATAGGCATAGGGGTAGGCCCCGCAGAGGTGCTCCGGGTGGGGCTCCACATGGTAGCGCTCTCCTGAGGCCTGCAAAAAAGGATCACATCCGGCTCTGGCCTGCAACAAGCTGTACAGGTCACCTAGTGACACCTATCTCCTCTCTCTCACTCTGTACTTGGAATACTAGCTCTCTGAAGGCTGCCACATGGTGGGTACAAAATATCAACAATGATGACAGCTAACGTGTCCTGAGGATTGACTGCGTCAATTACTGCTCTAAGCCTTTACCTGTATTACCTCTGTGGGTAGCTGCAGAGAGCGTCACACATCTGAGCTCACACTGTCTCTGCCACCAGACTGTAGCTCCCGGAGGAAGGTGCTACCTCCTCCCTCAAGCCTCCTCACCTTTGCTTTCCTCTTCTGCTGTTTGAGGGCTTCTCTGGCCTTCTCCTCGTCTTTGAAAGCTTTCAGCTGAGAGAAGGAGGGAGAGATGACTGTCGGCACAGATGGTTCCCAGCCAGGCCCAGATTCAGGGCCTGTCCAGCCCAGAGGGGTGACTGGCCAATGCGTAGGGACCCCCTGGGCTGCCAGGCCTCAGTCAGCCCTGGAGCAAGGCCCTGACGAGCAGAGCACAGCTCAGGCTGTTGGTTGTGGGTGAACCCTGCTTGTCTGAGCACAGGTCAGAAGGGTCTATGTGAGCCTCACTGCTTCTGTGTTAGCCACATCTTCTGTTCCATTTTGAGAGAGTGGGTGGCTCAGGGCCAATCTGAAGTTTGTTCCTCTAGGGCATCAGAGCAGACTGGAAAGTCAGAGCTGGAAGTATCTCAGAGTTAAGCCCCATCGTATAAAGAAAAAGTTAAAAGAGAGGAAGGGACTTGCTGAAGTCAGAGAAACTTGGTAGCAGAGCCAGGAGAACCAATGAGTATCCTGACACCCGTCTCATAGGCCCTCTAATCCATGCCCCTCGCCCCGTGAGGACAGGCCAATCACCACCCCTCCTCGGTCCGCATGCTCTCACCTGAGCATTTGACAGGGTGACCTGGGCCTGTAGCCTCTCCACCTGCTTCTTCAGTTCTTCCTTCTCTTCGTTCATGCGCTCCCGATCGCTGCGCTCTCTCTGGAAGTCCTCTTCGAATATCTTCACCTGGAGGGGAGAAGGGGTGAAGGTTTGAGTGGAGGTTCCTACCTACGAAGCCACCAGGCCCCCAGGCCCCCAGGCCCCCAGGCCTCCTGCTGGGGGTCACGATGGAAGAGCACACTTCAACCCATGTTGGGGGGTCACTATGGGGAGTGGAATGCGTGTACCTCCAGGCCCCACCCCAATTTCAAACAGCAGTTCTGTGCCCCTCAGTCTTACAGTCCAGGCTCAGAGGCAAGGCTGCTGCTGCTGCTTTTTTTTTTTTTTTTTTTTGAGACAGAGGAGTCTTACTTTGTTGCCCTCAGTAGAGTGCTGTGGCATCATAGCTCATAGCAACCTCTAGCTCTTGGGTTTAAGTGATTCTCCTGCCTCAGCTTCCCAAGTAGCTGAGACTATTGGCACCCACCACAAGAGCTGTTTTTTGTTGCAGTTTGGCCAGGGCCAGGTTTGAACCCACCACCCTCGCCCCACTCACTGAACCGCAGGTGCCGCCCAAGGCAGGGCTTCTTTTAAACAAAAGATCCATGGCTTTAAAAAAGGCTGAAGCTATCCACCAGTACAATCCTTTCATTCTGTGGCAGTCCCCACAAAGAAGCAGACTGTGGTGGAAGACTGGAGTTTGGGTCTGCCGGCTGGGAGAGCAGAGGATGTACAAACTGTCCCAGGGCTTTGGGGTGCCCTGACAGACAGCAGGATTGGTGGGACCCTGCCTCTGCCTCTTAGCCTGTAGTTTTGCATCCTTACTCTGGATCAGTCAAGACACTGACTGGGATCAAGATGATTCAGGAGGATCAAAAGCATAGCACTAAATAGCACAGAACACATGGGAGAGCCATAACCTCAACTTCCTTTCAATCCTTCGGTGTCCCTCAAGGAAAAAAATCTCGGTTTTATGCTAGTAGGTCTTTTAATCACAGCTAGTAGGTCTTTCCAGTAGTTGCCCATCACCTTTAAGTGAAGGGGAAAAGAACTAGTGGAAAAGAACTTAAAAGTTCAGAGTTTTCGTTAGTCAACAGTATCTGGCTAGAGCTTAGTAACGTTGTATTCTTCCTATATACAGTATTCACTGGTTACAGTTACTTTCTATTTGCGTCAATAATAAATAGGTTTTGACACTTATAGGAGTGATATAAAGTTCCTTTTTAAATATATTCATTTAGAATTTATTTTTTAAATGATAGGTTAATAAATAGCACAGGTGGGGCATAGAGATGGCTAAATCAGAGGTGGTACAGGACGGACTTAAGGTAGGGATACACTGCTGGAAGGATAAACCTACAACCAGGCAGAGGTCCTGGGCAATGACCATAAACTGCACTATTAATTATAGGTTCCGTGTGATTCGAAGCCCATCCTGGGCGCTAGGAATGTTCCAGCACCCCCTGAGTACCTCCTGCCCAACTTCCTCCCCTGTGCCTCACCTGCTGTTTCAGCAATTCATTCTGTGTGACCAGCTCCTGCTTCCTTAGGAGGCCCCCTGCTCCTTCTGGGCTCCCAAATGCTGTTGGTGGAGATGAAGGAGGGGCCTGGATGCTCAGTGCCTCCTCCAGGGCCTGAGATTAGGGAGAAAGGAGATACAGTCATCAGTAGGAGCTCCCGGAAGTCAGGTCCCTACAGGGGTGCCATTCTCAGGGATCTCCTTCCTGACAGTAATGGCAATGACAGTAACCAGCACCACCAGTACTAAATAAATGCTACCCTTTAGATGCACTCCACATCATGTCAGTGAGATTTAGGACTTCCAAACAGTCCTATGAAGAAAATACCACAACTATCATCCCCATTTCACAGATGTGAAAACCAAGGCTTGGAGAGCTGACGTGACTTGTCCAAGGTCACACAGCTAGTAAGTGGCAAAGCAGAGATTCAAACCCAACATGTACTCTTACCCAGCAAGCTAAACTGGGGTCCTCATGTAGAAGTGGGAATACCCACTATCTTGCAGAGTTACTGCTCAAATCTTAGATGCAACCTCCAACAGAATATTAATGGATATTTAGGGGAGCTTCAGTCTCCTAAAACTGCCCTGTTGAGATTCTTTAGCTTCTGTTGGATTCTTCAGCTTCAGTCTCCTTTCATTCCCACCCAAACTAACCCTTCCATCCTCAATTCTTCTGGTGTTAAACTGGATTTTAATTTCTATGTAGTTAATATCTTACCTCTCTAACACTGAAAATGGGATGAAACATCACCCAACAATGTTATAAAAATAAAAAAAGAAAAGCACTCTCAATCTACCATGTTCACAAAATACTTCCCTTTACGTAAACCATCTTCTTAAAAGGTTTCCATTAACAGTCTGTCTGCTTCAGCTCTGTTAACATGGCACTTTAGAACGCTGGACACCTCTCAAGCTGGCCAGCTGACCTGGACTTACCACCACCTGGACTTCAGTCCCTGGGCAACAGGGACTCTGCCCACATGCTACACATCACCCTCCATGTGGGAAATAGAGAAGATTGCCCCACCCTGGACTCAGGTCTCCACTTAGTCTTCTCTGCTCCCACAGACACACTAGGAAGCTGCTGGACCAAGAGGGAGTTATGGCTCCACTTTACCCTCCACTCTACCCCATTTTTTAGATGAGAAGACTGAGGTCCAGGGACAGGAAGAGACGTGTCTGAACTCACAAAGAAAGCTGGCCACCTGCCTCACGTTACACATCCACATGGGTGTCTCTGTCCCCAAGAAAACCTATAGGTTTGTCTTTACAATCAGCAGTATAGACAATAAATACTCTGCCTGGATTTAAATTCCCGAGTCCTGAGTACCCTAGCTCAGGACAGATCTTTTTTTTTTTTTTGTAGAGACAGTCTCACTTTATCACCCTCGGTAGAGTGCCATGGTGTCACACAGCTCACAGCAACCTCCAACTCCTGGGCTTAAGTGATTCTCTTGCCTCAGCTTCCTGAGTAGCTGGGACTACAGGCGCCCGCCACAATGCCCGGCTATTTTTTTTGTTGCAGTTTGGCTGGGGCTGGGTTTGAACCCACCACCCTCAGTATATGGGGTCGGTGGCCTTTTTTCCTCTGGGAAAAGGTCCTAAGAGCCCCAGACTCAGCATAGTCAATGCTTATAAAACACTAAAAACAAATAGAAAGGGCTGTTCCAGCTGGCCTTGGGCCCAGTGACTGCCACCCCCATGCCAGAGCCTGCCATGACCAGTGTAGGGAGGCAGAGGGTAAGGAAACACAATCGCACAGAAGGAAAAGCTGAGCCGCAAATGTAACTCCTCCAGACCTTCCCACAGAGTGTCCCTCCAAAGCTCCCTCCTATCAGCTCACTCCGTTTAACCCCATGCTGCCAGGCTGGTAGGGATAGAGCAATTCCAGCAAGGGCTCAGATGGTGAAACTGAGGTCCAGAGAGGCTAAGCTGGCTAAGCCAGGCCTAGATCCAGCCCAGACCTGCCTGTCCTGCTGACACCTGCCTAGGCTCAGACCAGAGGGTTTCTGCTTTCTCCAGCACACCCTGGGTCCTACTTCACAAGGTGGGAGAGCACAGCCTGTGCTCATTCGCTAATCCACTTAACAAGTATTTCCTGAACATGTGCTTTGTGCCGGAGCCATGAGAGGCCACCAGTACACATCCCGGTGAGGATCGGCACCTCCCACCACTGTATGCAAGGATAGAGAATGAAGTAAGTGATCACAAGGAAATGTGAGCAGGGACATGAAAGAAGTCACTGGTACTTTAAGAGCATAGACCATGGTAACCCAAAGGAGATTTGGGGAAGGCTTCGCTGGGGATGTGGTGGTAAAGCTGACCCTGATGAGCAGTAGTGTGGCCAGCTGAGGGGTAAGGATGGCCTGCGGGGCCAAGTGCACAGGCTCATCTGGGGCTGGGTCACTCAGGGTGTGTGTGGGATAAGCAGAGGAGGCAGAACTGTGGGAACTGTGAGGCTAGCCTGCTGACTGAAGAGTCACCCTTCCTGAGCTGAAGGGTTGGGGACCTCAGCAACACAGTGAGTATTGCAGCTGGACTCAGGAAACCCTGTCCACCTAGGGACCAGCGCCCCGGTGCCCACCTTGTTGAGCCGCTGGATCTCCTTTTCCTGGTACTCGCGCTGCCGGGTGAGTGGGCTCAGCTGATCCTGCAAGTACTTAACCTTCTGGCGCAGCTCCTTGGCCTCTGCTGTCAGTTGCTCCTTGTCGGTCTGCAGAGAACAGGGGGGTGGTGAGCAGAAGCCTCTCCAGGAGGCAGAGATACTCTGCCCTGCCTGCCCCAGCCCTCACCTGGGCACAATTCCTCTCATCCTCAGCCACCATGCCACAGGGCTCCAGTGCAAGGCACCTGGGGTCAGTGCAGCTATGCCAATAGGGTCCTGCCCTTGACTGTTATGTATCAATTAAACATGATAACCACCAAAAAAGAGGGTGCTTGGTTGAGTGATAAGCCCTGGATTCTGATGCCAGCTTCTCCACCAGCCAACTGATAGCCAGGAACTACCACAACCCTTTCCCGTCTAAGCCAACCCCTCTGCCATGGGGATGCAGTTCCTAACATGAGGCACAGGGGAACCTCAGGAGGGTTGTGAGCCCCAAAACTAAATGCAAAACTTTGTGTGCAGATTTCTAGAGAGAAAAGTCATATAGTTTCCACTAGATTCACATGGGGGTCTTCCATGACTGACAGAAAGAGATAAACTACTGATAATCCCTAAAGGACTTTTCAGCTTTCACAGCCCCTGAGCCTAGCGGGGAGATGACACCCAAATATATAAATGTAGCATAAGGCAGAAAGGATTCCTCTAGAAAGAAACAAATAAAGTACTGTAGAGTTAAAAGGAAGATCACTGCAGCTGAGAAGAAACCAGGGAAGGCTTCAAGGTAGAGGCACCACTCCCATACCCATTATGGAACCATCAGGGCTTCATCACAGATGGCCACATTCTTCTGAAATGGCCTTTAGAGAGCACTAAGTCCTAGCCCCTTTATAAGATGGGAAACAAATGTCCAGAGAGGGGAGGTGACTTGCCTAAGCTGGGGCAAGGACCCAGGCTTCCTAAGTCCACGGCTCTCTCCCCTTCCACATGAAAGGTATGTTTAAACTAAGGGATGGCACACGGTACAACAGAAAGACCAGGCACACCCCAGATGAAATGCATATTTCTACGTGTATGGAGGGGGTGTGTGTCTGGAAACGGATACACCAAAATGGCAACAGTGGTTATCTCTGGTGAGGGCCTGAATTCAGGTGTGGGCAGTGGTCCAGGGAAACATTTACTTGAACTGTATTGTGTAAACATTTTACAACTATGTATTCACATCATGTGATTAGGAGATAAGCCACGGGGGTTAGTTTTCATCCAGCCCTGTGTGCCCTTTAGTCAATACTCTATAAACTCCCCCGTGAGCTGTTTCCAGCCAGAGATTGCTGAGGACAGCCTTGGTCAGAACCTGTGGGAGCCATTCTGGCCTCCTGGCTCCAGAGGCCCCCAGATGAAGCATGGCCTTTGTGGCCCTTATCTACAGGGCCACACATGGTCTTGAAATGCCCTGCCTTCCCTCTGGCTGATAGGGAAGCGCCATCACATTCCAGGGATTCCTCTCACCTTTCGATGTAAGTGAGGGGAAGGGACCAAAGAGTCAGGATGTGTGGCTGAGTCACCAGATGTGACTGTGCACTCAAGAGAAAAGATAGCAAGCGTCCTAACCACAGACACAGACTGACAGCTCAGATAAAGCCCCTGGTGGCCCATGCTGATGGGAAGGACTCTGAGAGGAAATCTGTGTTGAAAATGTCCATTTTTAAGCTAGACAAAAGAAGCCCTGCCTGGTTCCCCTGAAGGGGAAGATGACATGATGTAAATATAATCTCCTGAGAGCATGGGAGTCCAACAGCCTCTCCTTGCTGCTCTAGGATCCTGAAGGACAAGGACACACTCTAGGATCTCAGTCACACACACAGGACAGAGCAGATGCTGCTTCTTCAGAAGCCTCGTCCCTGGTCCCCTTATCCCTACTCTCTGACCCCTATAACTTCCTCTTGGTGGGACTTCACATGACCTTCCTTACTTGCTTCAGTACTTGTTGTTTACTGTCTCCTCCCTGCCAGGGCAGGGCTGGACTGTTCATGCTAAATCTCTGTGCCCAGCACAGTTCCCAGGGTATGCGCTGCTGAAAACTGCCCAGCAGCAAAAATAAATGAAGCTCTCACGCTTTAGCCCTTCACGGCCTCTCCACCATTGCTCTGGACACTCAGCAGGGCCCTACTCCCAAGTGGGATCAAGCCTGCTTATCTCTCATACAGCTCTCCTTTCCTATAAACTTCCCCAGACTCTAAGATTTTAATTGAACAAAAAATTCATTTGAATGAAAACAAGAAAATTTGCAAAGTGGCAGCTAATCTAACCTCCTTAATTTTCAGATGGGAAACTGAAGCATGGGCACACACACCCGAGCCTTTGGTCACATAGTTCTTTGGCTCTAGAACTAGAACCTTGGCTCTCTGACTCCTGCCCCCAGCTTGTTTGCTCCACTGAGCTTTTTACTAGCTAACGGGGAGGGGAGCTGACTTTGCAGAGTCCAGCAGTCACACTCGCCTCTTCCATTTCAATCTTGGACTTGGCCAGCAGGAGCTTTCGGTCAAAGTCACGCTGTTTCTGTTCCCGTTCAGCCTCCAGCTCAGTCACCTGCTTCTGTAGGTCCGCCAGCTTCTGGCGCAGCTCAGTGATCTGGGTTCAGCCACAGAGAGGGAAAGTGTGTGAGGGTGGGGTGCGGGGTGCGCCTGGGATGCAGGCAGGGCTGGGCACAGCCACCCTCCAAGGCTCAAAGCTCTGAGGAGGCAGCGAGATGAAGAGCCAGCATGCTCTGCGAGCACGGCCAGACACCCTGTGTTACCTTCTGCTCATACTGCTGCTTCATGGACCGGAAATGCTGGTCCCACTGCTTGTTCACTTCCAGCAGCTGTGGGGATAGGTGGGGTTAGTGGGAGACAAACAGGGAAGGGACAAAGAGCGCCAGCTCCCACCCCACCCACACCAGCATCTCAAAGTGCTCGTGGTGTGTGTGAATAGCAGCTATAGACACTGTCTCCATCCCTCCCCTCTTCAACACTCAATGCTGCTCAAAGGCATTCACCTCTTTTGATTGCTGCATTTTACCCTTGCCAGGAGAACAAGATTAACACCAAGACAAGGAAACAATAAATTCTTTTGGTGTGCAATTATGGAACACACACTTCTATAGAGGGAACTTTGGGGCTATGTATTAAAATTTCATGGGTTTTTTTTGCTTGTATGAAAGGTCTTTATTGGTGGGAGGAGGGAAGCTGCAGAGCAGCACCGAGGAGGAGAGAAAAGAGGGGAGAGAGATAAGGAGAGAGTGGGGCAGAGAAGAGAGAGAGAGAAGAGCCGGGGGAAGACGGGGGAGATAGAGAGAGAAGGAAGGCAGGAGGCAAGAGAGAAAGCAAAATTTCATGTTTTCATCATCTTTAACCCAATAATTCCACTGAAAAGTTTAATCAATGAAACATTTATGCAAGTATACAAAAATATATATACAAGACTGATTGATCATCTCAGCAAAGTCTGTATTGCAAAAAAAGCCAGAGGCAAAACTAACACAGGGAATAGGATAAGAAAATTATATTATAAACATATAATATGTAGTTGTTAAGAAAATAAGGCAGGCTGGTGCCCATAGTTCAATGGGTAGGGTGCCAGCCACATACACTGGGGATGGTGGGTTCAAACCCAGCCTGGGCCTGCTAAACAACAATGACAACTACAATATAAAAATAGCCAGGCTTTGTGGCAGGCGCCTATAGTCCCAGCTACTTAGGAGGCTGAGGCAAGAGAATCGCTTGAGTCTGAAGTTGCTATGAGCTGTGACTCCATGGCATTCTACCGAGCACAACATAGTGAGATTCTGTTTCAAAAAAGAAAAAGAAAAGAAGGCAACAGGCCAGGTGTGGTGGCTTGCCCCTAAGATCCCAGCACTTTGGGAAGCTTGGGTGAGGATTTTTCTTTTTTTGAGACAGCGTCTCACTATGTCACCCTTGGCAGAGTGCCATGGTATTACAGCTCAC
>NW_003852398.1:25090559-25091741 GCF_000181295.1 Otolemur garnettii | reverse complement strand
AGCCTGAGCAACATGAAAAAAGAAAAGAAGGCATCTACCATATTTACTCAGTCCTAAGATTATGCTAATTATTTGCCATACTCTGATATAGTAATTTCACAGGGAAGAAAAACAACCATACATCATTAAATAAATAAAGCAATAGTATGCAAGTATCCAGTGTTGGGGCTCAGATAACAATAGCCCAAAGTGAAGGCCTCTGAAGCAAATTTTCTGTCTGACCCTTTCCTATTCCCCATCTCTCACCCTTCATCCTTCTCCAAAGCTAACACAGAAACTAGAATTACTCTTCCCCAAGGAGGGTCATAGAAACCAGAACCCCTCTCTTCCAAAGTCAGCCATAAAACCTAAAAATATTAATCTCATCTTCCTTCATCTTTCCTTCTAGGAGCTGGCCATAAAGAAATCCTCTGACCTATCCTTGTGTAACAGGAGGTCATAAGACCCACATTCTAAAAGGGTTTTTGCCCTATATGCAAGCGGAAACATAAGAAGAAACTAAGAAGAACCCACACAGACAAGGCTCACTGAGTTTCCTCACTCAGTCTATTACCATTAGATCATTTTCTTTTTGTTCAATCACATTTCTATATGGCTGTCCACTCCTTATCTAAGCATAAAATTATGGGCAGGTTTCCCTGTATCTTTAGGCCTTCATTCTGAGGGCTCCATGTCATGTAAACTCTGATTAGATAAATCTATTATTCTTTTCTCTTGTTAACCTGTCTTCTGTGATGAGTGTGTCGGCTGTGACCCTTTTGATGGCGATAATGGTCTACGCCAATTTCAAAAACACTGTACATGATAAAAATTACTAAGAAATGAAGGAATGTGGCACATGTTAAAGATATAAATAGACAAATAACTGTCAAAGACAGTTAACTTTTTAAAAAAAAGTTAAGAAGAAAAAATGACCTGTAAAGCAGTATATACATATATAATTTTTCTGCACTGAAAAAACTGAGAAATGGCTCAGGGCCCATAGCTTAGCAGTTAGCGTGCCAGCCACATACATTGAGGCTGGCGGGTTCGAACCCGGCCCGGGTCTGATAAACAACAATTACAACTGCAACAACAACAAAAATAGCCAGGTGTTGTTGTGGCGGGTGCCTGTAAGTCCTAGCTGTTGGGAGGCTGAAGCAAGAGAATTGCTTAAGCCCAAGAGTTGGATGTTGCTGTGAG
>NW_003852398.1:25083911-25090385 GCF_000181295.1 Otolemur garnettii | reverse complement strand
AAAAAAAACCCTTTATGACAATACAAAAAGAAAACTAATTAATATGAAGCACACATATAGACTTTCAAATGTGCTGGAGGACCAGGGAGGAAGGAAGGATGGGAGGGCCTGGAGAAGGACTCCAGCCATGAAGACAGGGGGCTAGCAGAGCAGAGAATAAATGGCTGCCAAAAAGGGACTAGGCTTCGACCTCAGGTCGCAAGGACTAGACTAGACTGGGGGTAGAGGTCAGGGAGCAACACATGTGAGATACGAGGGAACAGCCTAAACATCAGGAGCCTCAGGCCGGCTGGGAGCAGTGTTACAAGAGCCTCAGGTCCTCACCTTCTGTGACAGCCCACCCTGAACAGCTGCCTGGAGACACAAGAAGCCTCTACTCCCCACCCCTAATGCTGCAACTTGCCTAACTTTTCAAAACTTCTTGCCACCATGCAGGGTTTACCATGACAGCCTCCCTAAACTACGCCTTTAAGAATTTTAGGCCAAGCCCCAAATGTCACCCTCTCAGAATGTGTCCTGTAGATAGGGGGACTGATCAAGAGAAGACAGCCCAGGGCAAGGCAGCAGACCTCATCCATGGGCAGAGGTTCAGGGGCCACCATGGCAACTCCCCACAGTGACCTAGAACCCACCAGAGACACAAGGCCAGGGAAGGCCTTTGTCCTGCTCTCCCTGACCACGGCCCCCTCCAGCCACCTACCTCAGTGCGCTGCTGCTCTAGCATCTTCACCTTCTTCTCGGCTGCACCCAAGGCTCCCACCTCCGGGCCCTTACCCGCTGTCATACTGGCCTGGGGGGAAACACAGAGAGGCCTTCAGCAAAGCTTCAAGTACAAATTCTCTTACTTACTCCCTGCTTCTCTAAGGCCCCTCACCTCCTATGGCCCCAACCCTCTGTCTCCTACTTCCCTAGTCCCCTCATCCACCAGGACGCCTCTAACCATCCCAGCCAGGACTACATTTTTCTTCCAGAAGTCCATCAAGATGATCATTGTCCTCCCCTGACTCATGTTGGCTGTCACACCCTCTCACCTTTCCTTCTCCCCTTGCCATAGCCATGTTCCCTGCTTAGTCATGGTTTCCAAGGCACCACCAGCAACTGTCCCCTCCCAACTATACACAAATCAGCCAAAAACCCCCTGGCCTAGAAGGCAAGAGTTATACATATTTTGAAGTTCTGGGTTTTTTTTGTTGTTGTTGTTTGTTTTTTTGAAACAGTCTCACTCTGTCACCCTGGTTCTAAAGGCATGGCATCATCAACCTCAAACTTTTGGGCTCAAGTGATCCTTCTGCCTCAGTTTCCCTATTTTTAGTAGAGAGGGTGCCTTGCTGTTGCTCAGGCTGATCACAAACTCCAGACCTCAAGAAATCTGCCCACTTTGGCCTCCCCGAGTGCTAGGATTACAGGAATGAGCCACTGTGCCCTGCCTAAAGTTTTATAAAACTTTTATAGAAGTTAAAGTTCTATAAAATGCTTAAGAAACATTTTTAGAAAGATGCAGAAATAAACAAAGATGTATGTGTATGCATGAGTAGTCTCAAAGTCCTGGCCTCAAGTAATCTTCCTACTTTAGCCTCCCAAAGTGCTGGGATAAAGGCATGAGCCACCATGCCTGGCCAATATGATTAGTACACATATCCATGTATATATTTCCTAGCTTTGTCCTCTGGAAGGGCTTAAAGCAGTGACACCTCAGTAACAACAAGCATACCTAGTGCCTAGAGCTTGGTTTTTAAATACCACTTTCTAATAAAAAGAAACAGCGTTCTGGCTTGGCACCCGTAGCTCAGTAGTTAGGGTGTCAGCTACATGTACTGGGGCTGGTAGGTTCCAACCCAGCCTGGGCCTGCTAAACAACAATGACAACAATAACAAAAAAAAATAGCCAGGCACTGTGGCAGGCACCTGTAGGACCAACTACTTTGGGAGGCTGAGGCAAGAAAATGGCTTAGGCCCAAGAGTTTGAGGCTGCTGTGAGCTATGATGCCATGGTATTCTACCAAAGGCGACATAGTGAGACTATGCCTCAAAAAAAAAAAAAGAGGCTCGGCACCTGTAGCTCAAACAGTTGGGACGCCAGCCACATGCACTGAAGCTGACAGGTTTGAATCCAGCCCGAGCCAAACAACAATAAGAACTACAACCAAAAAATAGCCGGGCATTGTGGCAGGCACCTGTGGTCCCGGCTGCTTGGGAGGCTGAGGCAGGAGAATCACTTAAGCCCAAGAGTCTGAGATTGCTGTGAGTTGTAAGACCATGACATTCCACTGAGGGTAACAGCTTGAAACTCTGTCTCAAAATAAAAAAAAAAAAAGAAAAGAAAAAGAAACAGGGTTCCTTAGAGATGTGGTTAATTCCAGGGCTGAGACAGAGAAAACATTTCACTGTTTTTTTATTTTTTTGAGACAGTCTCACTTTGTTGCCTTTGGTAGAATGCCATGGTGTCATAGGTCCCCCAGTAGCTGGGACCACAAATGCCTACCACAAGGCCCAGTTAGTTTTTCTATTTTTAGCAGAGATAGGGTCTTGCTCTTGCTCAGGCTGGTCTTAAACTACTGAGCTCAAGTGATCCACCCACCTTGGCTTCCCACAGTGGGAAATATTTGTTGAGCAAGTTTGGAGCATCTTGAAGTGCCAGAAAGCAAGGAAGTGCTCAAAAAATGATAATAATAATAATAATAATAACAGGGGCGTGTCAATAGGGCATAGGAGAGAACTTGGAAAAGTTTCTATGGCCAAAGCTGGAACAATTTAAACAACAAAAGCATGAAATAAACATTCTTGAGTTCCCATTAATAGAAATAGGTGAATAAATAAATAAATGGGGGAGGAGGGACAGCTCTTCCTTACAAAGGAATCCCAATTAATAAATGTAGAAAAGAAAGAATGGAAATAGGAAATCACTATTAGAATAGTACAATAATCATCACTGCAGATGAGATCATCAACAGGGACCAAATTAGTGAGTTTAAAAAGAAATGGGGGCTCGGCGCCCATAGCACAGTGGTTAGGGTGCCAGCCACATATACCGAGGCTGGTGAGCTTGAACCAGGCCTGGATCAGCTAAAAAACAACAATGACAACTGCAACAGAAAAACAGCTGGGCGTTGTGGTGGGTGCCTGTAGTCCCAGCTACTTGGGAGGCTGAGGCAAGAAAAATTGCTTAAGTCCAAGAGTGAGGTTGCTATGAGCTATGACGCCACCGCACTCTACCAAGGGCGACAAAGTGAGACTCTGTCTCAAAAAACAATAATAAAATAAACACTATTGTGACAGGCACCTCCCCTACTCGGGAGGCTGAGGCAAGAGAATCACCTAAGCCCAGGAGTTGGAGGTTGCTGTGAGCTGTGTGACGCCACGGCACTCTACCAAGGGTGATAAAGTGAGACTCTGTCTCTACCAAAAAAAAAAAATACATATATGTATGTATACACATATATATATATGCTAAACAATGACAACAATAATAAAACAAATAGCCAGGCACTGTGGCAGGCACCTGTAGGACTAACTACTTGGGAGGCTGAGGCAAGAAAATGGCTTAAGCCCAAGAGTTTGAGGCTGCTGTGAGCTATGATGCCATGGCACTCTACCAAAGGTGACACAGTGAGACTCTGCCTCAAAAAAAAAAAAAAAAAAAAAAAAAAACCTGGCTCAGCACCTGTAGCTCAAGTGGGTCTCCAGCCACATGCACTGGAGCTGGTGGGTTTGAATCCTGCCTGGGCCTACCAAACAACGATGACAACTACAACCAAAAGCAATAAGATATTTATATATATCCTATTTATATATATAAAGCAATAGGATATTTGCATAGTCTCAAAGTTTCTCCTCAAAAATGAATTAGTCCCTTCATTATGGAGAAACCTGACAGACACCACGTTAAGGACTTGGTGAAAGTTAACAGTAACAAGACAGCCTGACATCACGTACCCCTGATACTACGTACTGCAGACACTGATGTACATAAGTGAGGCTCCGGCCCAAACCTATAACCTCACTCTGAGAGTGAGAAAACATCAAATAAAACCCAAATTGAGAAACATTCGACTAAGTAACTGGTTAGTATAACTCTAGAGTGTCATTAAAGATAAGGAACAACTGCAACTATCAGAGAGCCGAGGAAACTAAGGAGACAACTTAATGCTCTGTGGGATGCTGGATTCAAACTTGGGGCCGATAAAAGACGTGACTGAAAAACTGGTAAAATGTGAATGAAGTTGATAGTTCAGTTAATAGTACCGATGTTAATTCCTAGTTTTGATGACTGAAACAGTTATGTAAGATGTCACCATTAGGGGAAGCTAGGAAAGGGGGACACAGGAACTCTTTGGACTACTTTTACAACTTTTCTGTAAGTATAAACAGTTATGTCAAAATAAAAAGTTTCTATTTTTTTAAAAACAGAAAATGCTGCTGGGTGGTGCCTGTGGCTCAAGGAGTAGGGCACTGGGCCCCATATACCAGAGGTGACAGGTTCAAACTCGGCCCCAAAAACTGCAAAAAAAAAAACAAACCAGAAAATGCCGGGGTGAAACAGCTAAAGACTCCAGAGGCTAAGAGTCCAGAAATCAAGCGTTGACTCTATCTCCAAGCCTATCCTTGATGTAGACCAACGTCCTCACCCTCTCTTCTACAGTCAGAAGATCCAATAGGAGAGGGTTTCTGCAGGGCCCATCCATCTACTACCTGGAATCAGATTCCATTCTCAGCCTCACCAGCTTCTCCACACTTGGGGCTGGGGGTGGAGCCTGGGGCAGAATTTCTGAGGCCCAAGCGCCCCCTGCAGACACAAGCCGGTAAGCACATCATTATAGACCAAGGAGCAAGGTAAAGCCAGGGGGCGGAGCTGGGGGAGGGCCCTAAGGTAAGGAGGCCTCCTTTGACAAAGGGGAGAGATGGGCCTGTGCCCTTGTAATC
Organism: Otolemur garnettii; assembly: GCF_000181295.1. Classification (NCBI taxonomy): domain Eukaryota; kingdom Metazoa; phylum Chordata; class Mammalia; order Primates; family Galagidae; genus Otolemur; species Otolemur garnettii. Next base: position 25,085,465 of record NW_003852398.1, on the reverse strand, counting down.
TGCTCCACCTGGAAGGGAGCTGAGCTTAGCAAAGGTCAGCAAGTTGCTGAAGAGGGAGGAAGGAGGGGATGGTGAGCTCCTAGGTAAGATACCCTGGCCCTCTAGATAAAACAGTAAGTAAGCTGTGGAGTCAATAGAGCTGGCCCCAACCACCAAGTCTATTGTTAAAAGCTACAGCTAACGATCACTATTTACTATGCTAACCCTGCTTTACACACATAGCATCACCAAATCCTCACAACAACCCCTTGAGGTAGATATCACTAACTCCATTTTACAAAGGAGGAAACTGAGGCCCACGGGGCTTTTGTAACTTGTCCAAGGTCACAGGCTGGTATGAGGTGGAGCCAGTATTATTCCCTCATGTGATGCCAAGGCACGTGCCTCACTCCTCCCTATAACACACACCACTTGTGGGATAGGTAACCCAGGGGTGCCAGGGAAAGTTGCTCCCACTCTCAGATAGGCAGTGAGAGCATCTGGTTTTCCAAGGTAGTAAAGGGAGATGAGCTGATATTAAAAGGCTTTGTAAAAGTAAAGAGGCTTGCCCATAGACTCCCACACCTGAGACGGCAGAGTCCATAAGTCACTTCCACAAAGGACACACAAGGTATAGGGATCCAATCTGAGGGGCAAATGGAAAAAGAGAGGATGTCCATGGGCTGGGGTGCAGAAGACCAGGGAAGAGCAGACTTTAGCCATTTACCAGCATATTTCTCTGGCCATGCCCCACATCTGCCTGACATCGGGTAACACAGGAATCTTGATTACACGATGTCACAAGATCTCTCTAAACCTACTGTCACAGCTGCAAAGTAGGATAATACTCCCAGCCCTGCCTACCTCGCATGTAGAGAAGAGGCCCAAGTAAAATAATGGATCTGCCAGTCCTGGGTAAGCGCTACATTGCCACACAGTAATAAGAAATTAAGTTATTAGGATAATTACACAGGTGTAGGGTTTGTTAAAGGCATCGAGCTCTAATGCATAGCAATTAAAACCCCATTAAAGGGGGAAAAAGACCATGTTGGCCAAGAGTTGGGACTGAGCTCTGCAACAAGGGAAATGGCACCGACTGGGCAAGGGGCACAGAGCCAGCTCCTGCCTGGGCACCAGATGTGAGCCAGTGCTGGGAATGGAGGGAGGATGGGGAAAGTGGGCCACCCTGCAGTGTCACCAGAACATGCTGATACTGGTCAACACCCTCCTCTCTCCATTTTAGAGGCTACAGGGGTGCAATCATAAGAACTTAGCAGAATCCCCAGAGAAGCTTGCTCAACCAAACACCCTAATTCTGCCAGGACTATTGGAGATGTTAAGCTGATTTTGGGGAACCACCCTTAAGAGAGACCTTAACAGGGCTGGGTGTGGCGAGGTGGCTCACACCTGAGAGCACCTAATCCTAGCACTCTGGAAGGCCAAGGCTGGTGGATTGCCCTGAGCTCACAGGTTCAAGACCAGCCTGAGCAAGAGTAAGACCTGTCTCTAAAAATAGCTGGGCATTGTGGTGGACACCTGTAGCCCCAGCTACTTGGGAGGCTGAGGTAAGAGAAT
>NW_003852398.1:25069526-25083746 GCF_000181295.1 Otolemur garnettii | reverse complement strand
TGCCCAGACTAAGCAAAGGTCTCAGTGCCACCTTTTATTAGCAATGGCTGAAGGAACTAGAACTATTCAGACAGAGGAAAGAAGGCTCCTATAGTGCCATAGTGACTGCTGACAGCCTCCAAGCACGAATGTCAGGCCAAGCTAAGGAAAAGAGCCACCTACCAACTAGAACCAGTGTCACTGGGTGCCAGAGGGAGTAAGGTCACCGGCACTGAAGGGTGATGGGATAAGCAGGGGCTGGGTACTGGCAATCAAGGATGCTCTGGAAGGAATTTCTGACCATGTACCTGCTGCTGTCCGGCCACCTCCTTCTTGCCTGCACCTTCCATCTTCGGTGAGAGTGGCCACCCGGAGGCACCTTCTTTGTTGCCACTGCTCATCAGCAACTTCTTGAGCTCCATATTTTCCTCCCTGGGTTGGAAGCAAAAAGAGAAGTCATATGCTGGCCCTGAGTTAAGGAGCCTGTGGGGCCTTACACACCATCACATGAGCTACATCTGAGTCCTGGGAGCACAGCAAGATCCTGAAACCTGCCCTCAGTGAAAACCAAAAAAGGCATCATTAAGCCACCTTGCTGGCAATCTGTGGGCTTCCCTAAAATCTCTGATCCTCAATGGCAGGGTTTCCCCAGATGCAGGATCTCTATATACACAAGATCCCCAAGATGTACTCAAACACTGCATTCAATAGCCCTGGATCACATTCTGGTGAGAAAGTTACACCCTCCCAAGTATCATCAAATTTCCCAGGGAGAGAAGGAGACAGTCTGAGTTTGGTACTAACAGGTCCTAAGCACCTCTCCCTGAGTCCTGAGTCCCCTCGATAACACAGCAGGGGCAAGCTGCAGGCTCAGAGCCTTCCGGGAACAATGGCACTTCATCAGAGCTTCTGTTTTCATTGTATTTATTTTTGAGTTACCTTCTATCTGTTATAGGTAATGCTTTTTTCCATTCACTTCAGTTTTCTTTATAATTTTAAGTAAAAATATGAATCAAGTTAAGCAAATAAGGTAGGTGATATGCATATCATAAAAACGATGATGTCCATTCATTGTTGGACTGAAATACAGAAAGCATTTATTTAGGTTTTATTTGCAAGCTGGGTTTCCACTTAATAATAGAAAAACCAAGAAGTAGATGACTTTCCCACGACTATACTACAAAGCCTTTTAAGGACTTGTACTCTTGCCTTCCAATCTATGAGTCTTTCTTCCAGGTTGGGTTTTTGGATGCATGAATGGAGTATTGATGGCTATAAACCCCAACTACATCCTTAGCCATTGAAAGGTAAATAAATATACACTGACTCTAAAGTTCAAGAGGGCTTATGAGTTCAACATTACCGTGGCCATACTTGTGAATTTTATATTCTCTTTCTGTTGATTCTAATAAGCAACAAGAGGGAAAACCCCAGAGTGGCAAGCACCATCTATAACACAGACCTCTCCTGCATGTACTGGAGCCCAATTGTACCCAGCAGATGGTGCATCACCCAAATTATCCTGGATCATAGTGCAGGCAGGAGGTCACTGTCACTGATTGGTGATGGGATGAGCAGGGGTGACTCAAGTGGATGGATGGCAAGAAGAGCCACCTTCTCACTGTAGGACCACAGCAAGTCCCTGCCTCTCTCTGGGCCTCAGTTTCTCTTCCACACAATGAGGGGTTTGGCATACATAATTGCAAAAGGCCCTTCAAGCTTGGACGGCCAAGATCAATGTTTCCCAAAGGATAATCCTCGGCCCACCTATATTATAATCCCAGAGATCCTTGGTGAAATGCAAACCTCAGACTCAACTCAGAATCTCACAGAGGAAGGGAGGGCAGGAGTCCCTGATCCTTGACCCTGGTTAAGCCTGGACCTACTAGTCCAGAGGAGGGGCCACCATGTTCTCAGAAGGACAGAGTGATCGGGATGGTGGCCAGCAGGGGGCAGCAAAGTCTCATGCCCGCTCTCGACATACCCAATTCCCAAACTGTTCCCAAGGAAGAAGTGCATGCAATCTGTCCCAACCTTCTTCTGAAGCTCTCAAGGCACTCCATACGTAGACACCTCCCAAGATATTAAAAGGGTCAGGAAGAAAATACCAAAGGCACCAAGGAAAAGGATCAAAAGACCTGACAGCCAAACACAGCTCAGAGCCCCAGGCCTCAGAACCCAGGTTTTCTAACCCCAAATCAGACCTGTGCACCACGCCTGCTCTGAGGGGCCCAGACTCACCGCAGCCTCTCAGCAGCCTGATCCCGCTGTTCCAGGCCCTTGTCCAGCTTGGCCTTCAGAGCCTCATTCTCTTTCCGAAGCTGCTCACATAGGGTCTGCAGGGAAGGTGGGTGTGGGGAGGGGAGGCAGGAGGGTAAGAGTGAGGGGGCATCCCCAAGTGTAGGTTGAGCTTGGAGAACAGGGAGGGGCTGCAGCCACTAAGAGCCAAGCCACTAGGTCCATCCAGATTCCTCTACATTTCCTGTCCCTTGGGAATCAGCCACAGGGCCACTAGTGCTCCAAGTTAGGCAGCCCCACCCCTTCTCCTCTTTCATCATGTTCTCACAGCCTCGAGACCTCTTCCCCACCAGCCTTGCCCTGGCTGACTTCTACTCCTTCAAGTCTTAGTTTAAATGTCACCTCCTCAGAGAAGTCCTCTGTGACTTCCCCATGCAGCTAAACTACGTCACCACTCACAGCTCACGCTCTCACCCTTCTCCATATTGGGACAAATCAAGCTGAAGAACCATGTGTGTGGTTGTTTTAATATTCAGCTCCCACTAGTACCTGAGCTCCCAGAGGGCTGAGACCACTCCCCATACTTTCTCTAGCCCTGCTGAAGGAATACATGACTAAACAGCGGAATGGACCAATGAACAAACGAACAAGTGAGACCTGGGGCGGGCCAGGGGCCTGTGAGTTTTGCCAATCTGCAGGGTGTGAAAGGCCTCCAGTGTTGTCAAATGTGAAGTTAGCAGACAGTCAAGGCCACCACGCTTGCATGGTACAGCTCAGGTTTCACCTCTGAGGCTCGGTTCCCTCCTCTATAAAATGGGGACACTGTTTCTCCTCTGCTTCCTTTGTGGGGTTGCTGCAATGGCCAAATGAGCCCAGGAGAGTTGAAGTGCCTCGTGAGTAGTCAGCCAGTTGATACTGAATGAGGACCTGTGTGTTAGAGGCACTGCACCAGGGGGACATGGAAGAGGGGTCACAACTCCGTGTCGGGGTGGGCAGGGAAGGGAGGTGCCAACTAGCAGCACTGATGTCCAGCATCAGTACAATGTCATGCAATCTTTCAACAAATAAATACCCACGGTGCATCTAACCTGTGCCAGGTACGTGGCGAGGTGTTTGTCCATACATTGCCTGCTTGGTGCCCCACAACTCCTCCAGAGTAAGTAATTCATCTCTACTTTAGAGGTCAGGAAACTGAGGTAAAGTGATACACAGGAAGTGACACTCACCTCTGGAATTAAACTCCATAAATCGGTGTCCCTCTCCCAGTAAGGAAAGAGGACAGAAGAGAGGGGTAGGGGACAGAGCATACACCAAACATCCATCTGCTCCCTTCTGTCTTCAGGCCCCTACTAGAAGGGGGTGATCATGTGACTGGTTTTGGCCAATGGAAGAGGAGCAGAGGGGACATTCCCCCAGGCACAATTGTTGGGTCTCCAGTTCTCTGCAGCAGGGGCTGATGTGCAGCCTCAGACTCCCAAGGGTACTAGATGGTAGGGCCCCTGTCCCTCTGGGACTCTAGATTTCAGGGTCCTTTATTTCCTTTCTGATTAATGCAGGTGTCTAGGATTAGCTCTAAATTGGAGAGGGATCTAAGGCTGAAGAGGAAACAAAATTATCCTTGCCAGTCTCTCCACCCCCCAATGCCTCACAGAGGGCCTAGGGCAATATGTGACCTTGGAAATGTTTGTTGAGTGAACCAAGATACAAATCAGTAAATGAATGAGGAGGAACCAGATTAATCTACCTCCACCCACATGAGATGCTCTTGCCTGTGGTGAGGCCTGCAGGGAATAGAACGTCCTCCTGGTCCCTACGGGAAGGCCAGGGAAGGCCTCACTTACTTATCCTACCCTTCCAGACTAGAGGGCTGTTTCCTTGAAAAACATCCTGATATACTGGGCAGCGCCAGTGGCTCACTGAGTAAGGTGCCCCATATACTGAGGGTGGCGGGTTCGAACCCGACCCTGGCCAAAATGTTACCAAAAAATACCTGGGCATTGTGGCGGGCGCCTGTAGTCCCAGCTACTAGGGAGGCTGAGGTAAAAGAATCACTTAAGCCCAAGAGCTGGAGGCTGCTGTAAGCTGTGACACCACATCACTCTACCAAGGGTGACAAAGTGAGACTCTGTCTCAAAATAAAGAAAATGCCCTGATATAAACTGTCCAACAGACAGGATCATCAGAGGTCACAAAGAACAGCATTGGTCGGGGCGGCACCTATGGCTCAAAGAACAGCACTGTCCTTCAAAGAGTCTAAGAAAGCTCATCTGTGAGTTCATTTGTTCATTCATTCATTCACCAAATGTGTACACAGTGTCAGACACTGGGATGCAATGGTGCCTCTTGTGTAGCTTACATTCTAGCAGGGAGCACACAAAAAAGACAAATACAATAAAATTATTATAAACTATGATAAGACATCAGAAGGAAACAAGCAGAGCCCTGATATAAAAATTAAAAGGCTTGTGGGAGGCCCAGGATGTATCTCCATTTCAAAGCAGAAAAGCGGATGCCAAGGTGTTCTTACCCTAGTCATGGCGTCAGGCACACTTTGCTAGGGCTCAGTTTGGACACCTTGGAGCCTTGCCAGCATCTGACAGGGGTCTCCTCTCTCAGTCTGGCCCTCTAGGCCCCCATAGCAAGCTCCATCTTTCATCCAGCCCCACCTCCCAAAGCACCCTCCCTTTGAGGTGGGATGGGCATCCTGTGAGCTCCTGCCTACACTTGCCAACATGAACCCTTCCCAAGGTCAAGCAAGATAGACTCCCCTCCTCCCATCAGCTGGGCACTTGATTGTCTGCTGACACAGATGATACCATAGATCAGAGACTGGCACAGGAGGAGGGTCCAGTACTCCTTACACCAGAGAATAAGGAGACTTCAAGTCATATCTCCATTGTTAAGGTGACAGGTCGTTTGGAAGCCTCAGTTTCAACCTTTTTGGAAAGGTTGCCAATTATAATTGAAAACTTCCCTACTTCTAAAACCCTCAAAGTTAAGACCCCCTGGTCAGTGTGCATGATTATCATTATAAAATCTTTTTTTTTTTGAGACAGAGTCTCATTTTGTTGCCCTTTACTGTGGCATCAGAGCTCACAACAACCTCAAATTCTAGGGCTCCAGAGATTCTCTTATCTTAGTCTCCCAAGTAGCTGGGACTATAGGCGCCCGCTACAATACCCAGCTATTTATAGAGACAGGGTCTTGCTCTTGCTCAGGTTGGTCCCGAACCAGCTCAGGACATGCACCTGCCATAGCTTCTCAGAGTGCTAGAATTCTACGGATGAGCCACTGCACCTGGCCCCCATGATAAAACCTTAATAGTGACTCTTTCCTGGCACTGACTATGCTCTGGACAGTACTAGATAATACAGCAATCCCATGAGGGAAGTGTTCCCAGCTCATGTCACTGAAAAGGACAGCAGTGGACAAAGAGGATAAGTGTGACTTGTCCAACCAAAGTCATACAACAAAAAAAGCGTCACTACTAAAACTAAGGGCTCTATAATGCCAAGGTCTTGGCCTGACCTAGCAAGGAAATCTGACCATCCCTATAGCCTAGGGAGGCTTTTAAATAGAATTCAATGGGGGAGGGGCAGGTTGGGATGGTGGTTAAGAGTATGGGCTTTGGAATACCACAGATCAAAGTTCTAATCCTAGCTTCACCATTTACCAGCTAAGTGACCTTGGCAAAAGACAATATCACCTGTGAAGTGGGGGTAAGGAGGGTTCCTACCTTGGGGGCAGAGGGTCTAAAATATAAAGAGCTGAGCTGATCTTTGGGGCAGTGCCTATAGCTTAGTGGGCAAGGTACCAGCCCCATATACTAGAGTGGCAGGTTCAAACCTGGCCCCAGACAAACTGCAACAACAAAAAATAGCCTGAAGTTGTGGCAAGCGCCTGTAGTCCCATCTATTCAGGAGGCTGAGGCAACAGAATCACCTAAGCCCAGGAGTTGGAGGCTGCTGTGAGCTGTGACATCACTGCACTCTACCGAGGGCAACGGGATAAGACTCTGTCTCAAGGGAAAAAAAGAGCTGGCCTTTGTTCTCTCCCTTCCTCCCCCCATAAGAACAGCAAAGGCAGGAGTGAAACCAACCTGCCCACTGTGCCTGAGGGTATCCCAAACCCAAATTAGCATTTCTCACCCCATAGTTCCTCATTTCCTTCCTCTTTGCTGCTTCCCACAACTTCCTTATCCTGTTCACTGCCCTGAACAAGGAGCTCAAAGTCGGTCTGCAACATAGCCCCTGGAGATCTCTGTGGAAGCCCTGGGTCCCCAGGAGCTAGAGTACAGGAGGAAGTGAAGGGGAAGCACCCCTACGTGTCCCAGGCTGCCCCTCACTCCACCTCACCTGCAGGATGGAGGTGCGCTGCTCATTCTTGTGCACCTTGGAGGCCAGCCGGTTAAACTCGAGGGCCATGCGGCCCAGGTGGGTGAAGAGCTGGCTGTGGTCCGGCTCCTCCGCACACACACTCAGCGTGGTCTCCAGGCGCTGCAGGTGCAGCATCAGGTTGCTGTCCTCGTGGGGCAGGGGGCCCAGCTCCTGGGGAAGACAGAGCACATGGACCACCCTTCATCAATGCCTGAGCAGGCACCACCAGCCCATTTTCCCTCTGCTTCCCCATTCCTCATGACTCAGTTTCCCCCTGTGACCCCAGCTCAGCCCAGGGAAATTCTCCAGTTACACAGGTTCCCTGTCTGGGGCTGACTCACAGGGCAGGACCCAGGACTCCCACACCACTGCCTGGCTACCAGCGGCAGAGTCACCTTCCTCCCACACTGTGGGTAAATCACTTGTCCACTGGGCCTCAGTATCCTCATCTACTAAGTGTTAACATATCCCTTCCCTCCCTCCTCCCTCACAGGGTTTGTATGAGGATGAATCACCTCGTGAGAGCAGTAAACCCAGAGAAGGGTATCACTATACAGCCAGCCCTCTGTATCTGTGGGTTCCACGACTCTAGATTCAACCAACCATGGATGGAATACATTTGGGAAAAAAACAGGGCTGAACATGTACAGACCTACTTTTCTTGTTATTATTCCTTAAACAATATACTGCAACAAATATTTCCATAGTATTTACATTGTACTAGGTGTCATAAGTAACCTAGAAATGATTTAAAGTAAGTGGGAAGTAAGTAAGTATGTTATATGCAAACATCACACCATTTTATTAATTTATCAGGGTCTTGAGCAGCCATGGATTTTGGTAGCTATGGGAGGTCCTAGAATTAACATCCCATGGATACTGAGAGGATAGATAGATAGATAGATAGATATAAATAGATTATGTATATATATACTGCTTCTTCAGCTCAGGAAGTCTTAAGCAGGGAGTCATAACTTAAGTCTATATATGTCTATCAGAGGACCCAAGACCCCCAAATAAGTTAAGAATCACAGCTCTAGATATTTCAAAGAATACCAAACTAGTACACTCCTGCCAAAGACACTGCCTTAGTGAAGCTAAGACTGTGCCCAATGATCCACACTGCTACCTTCCTACAGACATCAAGCCCAGCTCCTCTGCCAGGTGCCCAGGGCCCTACGGCAGCAGGTCCCAACTACAGCAGTGTCCAGCCAGGCTCCCCACTTTCTGCGCGTGAACCCACACATACCAGGTCCTATGCTTCTGCGGGCTGTACCTTCACAGTGTCCTCTCTGCCAGCAAGCCCTGTTCATCTTCCCACCCTGCCCAGGGCTCGGCTCTCCAGTAGGTCTCCACAGATATTTATGGGAATCACAGGGCATCAGAGCTAAAGGCAGCCTCAGGTTTAAGGCTGGGAAATTATGGTATAGGGAGAAGGAACTTGCCCAAAGTCACCCAGAGAGTGAGTGGCAGCACTAGGACTGAGGTTTCCTGAGTTGCAATCCAGTGTATGCTGTGCCACATTGACTTCCCACTTCTGTGAACTCTGGGGCAGAGATGATGACTAGAACCACAACCTGGCACTCCATGGATGCCTATTTAGTGCTGTTGGCACTGTACTCTGATAAGAGATAATGCTGCCTCTCCAACTCTGTGTTCACTCTTCCACTGCCTCTCTCCACTAAGGATTGCTGTGTGTGAGGCTCCTGAAGTGCTTCAAAGGCCTCTGATTTCTCCAGCTAGACTATAAGCTTCCAGAGGGAGGGAGGCTGTCTTGTGTTGCTTTAGCATAGGTGAGGCACATTGTAGCTTAAAGGAGGAACTTATTAAATGAGCTAAAGTTACTGATCTAGGATCATAAAGTGAAACACTTTCTGAGCAGGGAATGTTGCCTCCTTGATCAACATCTCAGAGCCCTTAAGGATGGAACAGGACAAGGGAATAGAGGTCCCAGGAGACAAAACATAAACTTCAGAGCTGCCACGTGCAGTGATGAGCCTTGCATGGCTGAAGACATTCCAGTATAAGCTGATACAGTACAAGGTCCAGATCGGTGGACCTTGTACTGGGGACCAACAGATACACAGGCAATCAGGGAACACAAGAGCAACACTTGCCACCAAATCCTTGTGAAATGAGGCAGCAGCAACCAAAGTATAATTAGTGAAGGGTTAGACCACGTATTGCAATTGCATGCACAACAGCAATAAAAAACACCTTCAAAGTGAGGAGGGAAGAGGGAGAAAGTAAGGAATTTAAGACCTTTGAAGAATCTTCTAGACCTTTCACAATTGTTCTCCAATACATCTGCCATTTTAAAAAGAACAGAAGGAAGACAAAGTTAGGGTAATGAAAGGGAGTATTACAAAGTATGGACTGAGGATGCTGCAGAGGCATCCCTGCCTTGCGAGGCCCTAGGCCTTTCCCACCCCACGACTCCCCTGGGCCAGGAGCCCACAGGACCCAGAGGGCTGAGTCATAGTGCACAGAGGTACCTGCCCCACAGAGGCCAACAGGGCTGGCACTGAACTCAGGTTTTCTCAATGGTTGAGTGCCTGTGCGCCCCAAGTCGGGGAAGTCACTAGCCCAGGGATTTGCATATGTGAGCGAGAAGCACCCCCTCCTCCAGTCCCTCATGTGTCCCCAAGTGACTCCAGAGTACCCAAGGGATATGAATGGGTCCTGTGCAGATGGAGGCAGATGGCTGAGACCCAGAGGAAGCAGTTAGGACATGCCCAGAGGCCTGCCTGTCCACTCACCATTGTGTTGGTGCGGCCGCCACTCTCTGGTGGAGAATTCTGTTCCTCAGTGGGGACCACTTCAAATTCAGAGGAGGTGCCCTGTACAGAAAGGGAGTTAGGCACTGTCCAAGGGAAAAATACCTTGGTCCTCCCTGGGGGACCCTACAGCTGACAGCAATAAGAGGGCAGAGAATGGAAGGACAAAACCCTTCTCACTTCCAGTTCATCTGGGCAGCCCACCTGGTACAGAGGGAGCTGGCCCAGGCTGAGCTCATAGGGACAGTTACACATCATTTCACACGAGAGCACAAGCCAGGGCTTCCAACAAGTCTGCCATGACCCTTGGTGTGATGTGAAGTTACATCCCCTCAGGGGCCAATTTCCTCACCTGTAAAATAGGGATGTTGGACTAGCTGACCTTTAGAATTGCATTTTCTTAAGGTCCTATACATCTAAAATGTTCCCATGAACTCCATTAGTTCTCAAAACAACTCATGGAGTGGTTCAGAAGGTTCTACCCTCTTTGGACAGATAAGGAAACTGAGGTTCTACAGTTAATTAATACAAAAGCAAGGACTAAAGTCAAGACTACAGATCCAGCATTCCTGCTATAGCACCAGAGCTGTCTCCTAGGCCCAGATATCTCCCCAGATTACACAGATAGTCATCATCATGGCCACTGGCAAGCACAGTCTGATGCTGGCCTTGCCAACACAGTCTCAGAGATCCCAGAGGAGTGAAGTGATGATAGACAGATACCCTGTAGCTGCAAGAAGTTGTGCATGTCCACATGTGCATGTAAGTGGAAGGTGTAACCTCCTACCTGTGTGCCCCAGAAGGAAGCCTGGTAGGGACCAAGACCTTGTACAAAGGGTAAATCACTGTCTTGTGTGGCCTTGAGCCTTTTCTGACCCCTCCTATTCTCCCTGGATGAGTCTCAAAAAGGGCTAACAAATTTGAAGACCCTTTAGGGCTTTACCCAAAGCCAACAGCTAAGGAATCCCAGATTTTTCCACACTTCTCAGCCATTCCCAGTAGAATTCATCAACTATTCAACCGATCAATAGGCTAGGGTCCATCTGGAACAGCAGCTGGCTCTAGGATTCTCATTAAAACTGCTCTCAAAGACTATTTTAGCCTTCCCTCGTCCTAGAAAGGGGCAGGAAGATGGGAAGAGCCCTATGCTCAGCTCCCAGTTGAGCCTCAGGGCTACCAATAACCAACTCTAGGCCTTAGCCCTGCCTTAGAAAGTCCCCTTCCTCCCCCACCCTCGTCTACATTTCCCCAATTACATGTGTGACCTCAAAAAGGCCCTTCTCCCACAGACTTGATCTTTAGGATGAAGATACTACACCATACAATCCCTTGGGGCTCTTCCAGCCCTAGAATACCAAGCAAAACTTCTCCAGCCAATCGGCAGAAGAGTTTCTGAGCCCTCTTTGAGAATATCAGTTCCATGTCAGATGTGTCTGTTTTCCTGGCACTGTGCAGTCACTGCAGGCCAACATTATGTAACTTAGTAAATGAGAAGAATTCTCTGTCTAAATCAGAGTCTTCCTGGTAAGTTTAAACTATAACCTTCGTTTCAAAATGAGGACCCAGAAGCCCCAAGACAGCTTGAGATTGATTTGCCCAATATCACTCAGCAAGTCAGAACATGGTTTCTTGACCCCAACTCTCTAAATACAACTTACACTGGATGGAGGCTTCTGGGCTGGTGCTGGCTTGTCACTGGGGCATGTAGGGGCAGTGGGAGTTGCTGGGACATTTGGGTCCGTTCCTGAAGATAGAAGAGAGCATGCATGGAGAGATTGGGAATGGGAAAAGTCCAGGTACTTCCCCGTCAGGGAAAGGCCTTGACTAAAGAATGCTCCAACTGAGTTGTCACCTGTGTCTGGAAGGATGGAAGACAGTCCCACCAGGGCCAAGAGGTCTGAGAAAACAACCTGCCCTGGACTGATAGGGATAGAGCCTATCCACAGAGACCATCTTCCTTGGGTTCGCTAGGAAAATTACAAGGTGGCCACTGCTCCTTGCTACTCTAGACATACCTCAGTGACGATAAGGACAATGATGTACCATTAACAAAGTGTTTTTATAGCTATTATTCCAGCCATTCTTGTAACAGTCCCTACTCCCATTTTAAAGGTATGGAAAATAAAGCTTGGGAAAGTTGTCATCTTGGCCACAGTCACATAACCAGCAATTCCACAACCAAGACAGACTTGGCTCTCCCTTCACAACCTCCTGGGGGGGGTCTTCATACAGGGAGCCACTTGAAGGTCCCTTAGTGTCTCACTCTGGGGGTAGGTCTGGCAGCAATTAGGGATGCAGAAAACATTGCTGATTGGGCAAGTGGAGGCTGGAATTTCCACTGACTGCAGCACAGTGGACTCTGAGAGCATCACTTTCTTCTATTTGTCTATTCAGCAAACCTAACCACCAGCCCAATGGAAGGCTGTCACAGTGGCCTGGGCCAAGAACATAAGGCAGAGCTGTAGAAAGCAGCATCTGAGTCCCAAGGGGACAGAGTCAGGGGAAATTTTACCTCCCAAGGTTCAGACCTTGCCCTGGACTTGGAGACATGCCAGGGAAGATGTGTGATGACCATACATAGGACTCTGCCCCCGAGGCACCCTCACCCTCTCCTCTAACAGGTAGTACATAGATAACAGGTAGTAAGTTTATATCTGAAATACACTGCAGCAGCCTACCAGACAGGTCTAGCCCCTTCTCTGGGCCTCAGCTTCCCAAACTATAACATGGAAGTGGGAGTGAGGTGCACAGACCAGAAAGCTTTCAACTCATATGCCAACTCCGAGTGACGGGAAGTAGCTGCCTGGAGTGCTAGGCCTGGCACACAGTAGCTACTCACTAAATATTTGTTGAATAAATTGCTGATAAAGATTCTGAGGCCACAAGATTGCAGTGCAGTTGACCGTGATCCATTGCTAACGTGTGCCAGGACCTCAGGAGTGCTATGTCACTGGCCATTTTTAACATTATTTTGAAGTCCCTTCCAAATCTGACTTTCTGAGAGATGCTGCAGCTACAAAATAAATGGGGGGGGGGATCAGTGGCTGGAGGATAAGTGAAAGGGTGTGGGTTTCAGAATAAGAAGGGAGTTCACTGTTAAGGGTTAGGCAGTTTGGGGGTGGGAAAAGGCAGAGGTACCCAGATTGCTCTCGTACCTGTGAGTTCAGCCAGCTGGTCGAAGGAGCCCAAGGAGGGAGAAGGTGGTGGGAGCGGCTCATTGTCCTTTACTAGCTCCTCTGCCTTCTGCCGGAGTCTGGATGCTTCCATCTGGGACTCTTCCAAAAGCTCCCCTGGAGGCAATGGGAAGAAGGAGCAAAACCATTTACTAAGCTCAGTGCACTGGTTCTCCAGACCCTGAAAACTGCTTCTGCCCAGCTGTCAAGACTCCAGGCCCTAGACTTCACTCCTACTGTCAGTCTGTGGACAAAATGGGACAAACTCTTCTGCCCCACACCAGAAACAGGCTAGAGGAAGCAAGAAGGCCCAGCAAACAGGAGAAATAGGAGTGGAAGGGAATCTAGGAAAATTTGCTATCCCTTTTACATCTGCCTTCACACCCAATCTGTGGACTCCACAGAAACCTAGGGGCTCTCTAGCCTAACACAATAACACCCAGGAGCTACCTGCAGCTTAAGCCCCAGAGTCACGTACTGTCTGCAGGGCAGACTCTTCATGATACCAACCAGCCCCATAGGCTTTAATTGTCCTCCTCCTACAAGTGGAGAAGGGGAACGTTCACTCCTCCCTCACCTGTCTGCCATCCCAAGCAGGGCTCTGTCAAGCAAAGAGAAAGCATTTTAAAAATCAGGGAGCTATGCTTACCCCCAAACCCTGAGACCAGAGAAGGTGGCAGCAAGGCGAAGAGTTTGAGACTTCTGTAGGAAACAGAGATCCCTTGGGATGGAGAACTAAATGAAGACCTGACATAGAGGAGGAGATGGCATCCATGCTGGGTGCTAATGCAGAGGACAGTTTGGTCATGTGGAGGTGGGTGGGGTTGTTCTTGGCAAAAGGGATAGCGTGAGCAAAAGCCAGAGGGGACACTAGGACCTACTACCTCCTTGCTCTAAGCCAAGCTCTGTTCTCTGTTCCAACACCTGGGGACCATGCCTTGAGAAGATGAGGCCATTCTGGTTCCATGTCCACAAACTGGGCCTTCTAGCTCCCTCTCCTACATCTCACATCTCTCTCTTGGCCCCTCAAAGTACCCTGAGTCTTGTCATCCTGATTTTGAAGTTCTGGTGAATCAGGGCAAGAGATATTGTCACCATGCTACAGAACTTCATAAAGACACAGCTGTGGGACAGGAGCCAATGCTGGGCCAGGCAGGACAGAGGGGTAACTTGGGGTGAGGCATGCCAGCTGCATTCTCTACTGCTGGGTAGAGGGGCTGGTATCACAGGCTGCAGGGAGAGGAGCTCGCAGGGAGGGTGCAGGGTCTGCTTTACCTAACATCTTTATCCCTTGCATTTTTTCCTTCAGCCGGGAATTCTCCTCCACTAGGCGCTCAAAAGCTGCGGATGCCTCTCCTGGAGGCACGCCACCCCCAGGGTCGTAGATCCGGTATGGTCCTCTCCCTTCCATGAGGATAGCTCAGCCCTATAGTGCATAATGCAAGGGTACTTGTTGGATTTATTAAGTATAGAGTATAAATGTCTTAACACAATAATTAAGTAAACAAAATGAGGTTTATATTAACCAGTGTGACATAAACACTCCTAATTCTATATGAAATCAGTACATTGTACCCCATACATGCATTAAGGTATACATGATCTATGCACTTATGAT
Source organism: Otolemur garnettii (assembly GCF_000181295.1). Taxonomy (NCBI): domain Eukaryota; kingdom Metazoa; phylum Chordata; class Mammalia; order Primates; family Galagidae; genus Otolemur; species Otolemur garnettii. Next base: position 25,069,585 of record NW_003852398.1, on the reverse strand, counting down.
CTAATTAAAAAAAATAAAACCTCGGCTTGGCGCCTGTGGCTCAAGTGGCTAAGGCGCCA
>NW_003852398.1:25060266-25068120 GCF_000181295.1 Otolemur garnettii | reverse complement strand
TCAAAAAAAAAAAAAAAGAAAAAAGAAGAAGAAAAACTACCCTGACTAATAATTAATATACTGTCCCTTCCTTGGTTAGTTTCACATCATGTATGGTCTGTCCCTTACAGTTCTAACGAAAAGATGTATTCTCCATCAAACCACTATTTATGCAGCAAGTTTTTTGTTTTAATCTGCTCAAATTCATCTGCTTTATTTCATTTGAAACCACTGTGGAAAGTGATTTCTGAATCCTAATTCTGTGTCTTAAAGAAACTCTCCATCCATCCATCCATTCATCCAATAATTACTTACTGAACCTCTACTCTGTGCTGGGTACTAGTGCGGGCGCTGAGGAAGTATCAGCAAACAAAACAAAAGTCCTTCATGGTGATTACATTCTAGAGGTGGAAGCAGATGGAGGTGGTGGGGAACATACTATCTCGGGTGATCAAAAAGTCTTAGGACAAAAATTAAGCATGGAAGGATAGAGCAAGGACTGTAATTTTAAATGGAACTGGCAGGAAAGGCCTATAAAGCAGCAGCTATTTTTGGCAAAGGCCTGAAGGAAGTGAAGGAACCAGCCAACAAGATAACATAGGGAAAGAATATTCTAGGCAGAGAGAGCAGCAAGAACAAAGGCCTTGAGGCTGGAAAGCTAAGCCAGCCCCTAGCCCCATAAGCAACTCATCAATGAGCCAGAGCTCCAAAAGCCTCCACCAGGGACCTCAGAGAGACTTGGGGACCTAGAAACCTCCCCCTCAAGATCACCACCAGCAAGGCAAAAGCTGTTCTAGTCAGGAATACTCAAAGGCCGTTTCAAATCCACGAAGTGCTCAATGAAAGGAAAAAAGTGAACAAGGATTAATAGCACCACCACCATTCATTCATCATCTGTTTGCCAGGCACTGCCTTAAATGCTTAAAAGCTATACAACAGGGCAGCACCTGTGGCTCAGTGAGTAGAGCGCCAGCCCCATATACCGAGGGTGGCGGGTTAGAACCTGGCCCCGGCCAAACTGCAACAAAAAATAGCTGGGCATTGTGGCAGGCGCCTGTAGTCCCAGTTACTCGGGAGGCTGAGGCAAGAGAATCGCCTAAGCCCAAGAGCTGGAAGTTGCTGTGAGCAGTGACACTACGGCACGCTACTGAGGGCAACAAAATGAGACTCTGTCTCTTTAAAAAAAAAAAAAACTACAAAACTACACAACAACCCTAAGATACATATGACTACCATCATCATTTTATAAGGGAGAAACTGAGGTTCAGTGAGGTTACATAACTCAGCCCTGATTATATCTCTAGCAGGTGAGAGCCAAGATGCAAAGTCAGCTCCTCCTACTGCCTAAAAAGGCTGAAACTAACCCCCTGCTATATACACACAGCCAGGACAGGGAGGCACAGATGCACAGGTGCAGAGAGGGAATCCAAGTCTGTTAGCAGGGCAGCACCAGGCTTTTAGGTAAGCCCTGGGCTGTTTCCCAGAAGGTTAGTGGAATGGCATGAGCCAAAATGGAAAACTAAATTCTGTGAAGCAAGACCTCCTCCCCCAAAGAGTGAAAAGCAGAATCAATGGGCACTGCAGGTGGCCCTCTGCCCCACAGGCAAAGGACAGCTGCCCACATGCCCACATTACAAAAGTCATCCCTGGGTTGGGGAGTGATTTGTTTTTAACCAGAAAGGTGAATGTTCCACAGCAAACAATCAAGCTCAGAAGTAGCCAAAGCCCTTAGCACAATGACTGTCATATAATAAGGTACACAAAACCACTGGAGATACGGGGCCCTTACCCTCTCTCACCCTTCTCCTCACAGGCCTTACCACCCAGCATGGGATGTATTTAGTTAGTGTGAGCATTGCCCATTTGACTGGGAACTTGCTCAGGCAGGAGCCTGCTGCATGCCCCTCATATTCCTATAGGGAGTGCGGGAGGGTAGGCCACCATGAGAATTGCATGGGGTTCACTATCGAGGAAACAGAGGGCTGGGAGGAGCTTTCACCACTCTCCATGACAAGGGCAATAGTGCCCTGGCTTCCTGCCCATCACTTTGTATGAACCCTAGAAGGAATTCATAACAGACACTAGGTGATGGTTTGGGTAATCTTTTATTCCATCTGGATTGCCCCATAGATGGAAAGTTCCATGAGAGTAGGCAGCAAGTCCATCTCGTGTGCCTTGGCATTCTCACAGGGGTCCAGAGTACAGCCTCAATAAACCTCTAATTCGTAGAAGGACCTGAAGTGCCCTTGACCCTGACTCTGCCTCCCACTGACTAGAAACATGACCATAAGCTTCTGGAATCAAGGCAGGCACAGCCATTCTACCTCAAGATGTATGATGCCAAGATGTATAGCCAAGCAACAGATCAGGCCACAAGATAAGGGAACTGAAACCCACTTCCATGCCCTCCATGTCCTCCAGACCATGCCACGCCCAGTCTGTCTTTTGGCTCTGCGGAGCCAGCAGGGAAGGGGGCTCATGAGAAGAAGAAAAGTGAGGAGAGAGGGCTGTCCTCCCCATGCTATCCTCAGTGGACAGGGCTTGTTGGCAGAGAACAAGCTGTCAGGCAGTAAGTGGGCAGAAGAAACTTGGAAGAAACAGCCTATTGTCTGGGGGCCATGGCTCACGCCTGTAATCCCAGCACTCTGGGAGGCTGAGGCAGGTAGATCACCTGAGCAAGAGACCATGACTCTTCCAAAAATAGACAAACTATCTGGCATTGCTGTGGACAGCTGTAGACTCAGCTACTCAGAAGGTTGAGGCAAGAGGATTGCTTGTGCCAAATAGTTTGAGGTTGCTGTGAGCTGTGATGCTGCGGACACTCTACCTGGGGTGACAGAGTGAGACACTATTTCAAAAAAACAAAAGGAAGAAATAGCCTATTGTGAGAAAACGCTCTCTGGATATCAGCAGGGTTGCCCGAGGCAGGGCCTGGACTTCTGGAGGAAAGAAAGAGAAAGAAATAGGGAATTTCCAGGTCCTGTTGACCTCATGCCCAGATGGTCAGTGGCAGCCCCAAGATGACTGCTGGGCGATGGGAACGCTCCTTCTGGTCAGTGAGGTTTTCATAACCTCTCCTAGAGAGAGGAATGATCTAAGGAAGACAGAGCTGGAAGGGAATCTCCAAAGGCCATGAGGCCAATCCCACACTCAGGTGGGAGAGATACATCCAGAGGGAGTGAGTGAGGGGCTGAATCAGACACAAGAACAGCCTGTGTGTCCCCTCCATCACACACCATGAGAGTGTGTATGGAAAGGGGACCCAACCCCTCACATGGAGCAGTATCTGGAATTCAGAGCCTCAGAGTCCTTGGGCATAAACTCATCTGATTCTCTCACAGACCACAAGCAGGGCAGGCAGTCAGGGCCCTGAGCAAGAAACAACCAGCTCACAAAAAAGTTAGGATGGGTCTGGGGACCAGAAGATTCCTGATCTCTCTCCAGTCCGCCCATGGCCCACCTTCCATTTTTGTTCCTGCCCTTTGATCTCACTGCAGAGTAGAGGCCTTCCCTCATCTCCTCTCCATGTCCATCTGGATACCTCCTACCCAAAGAGACTCTTGGAATGCCTATCAGAACCAGAGAGGCCCAGTTTGGGGGCAGAAAGGGGCCCAGACAAGCAGCAGGTCAGGTAGCAACCGCAGAGCGTGAAGATGAAGTGATGCTGTTGAAACTGAAGGAGACACCCACAACCAGGCAAGCAGCTAGCAGGGTGGGAGGGGCAGGGGCATGGGCCCAAATCCCAGCCTCACTGCAGAAAGAGAGAGTTGGAAAAGGCTAGATTCAGAATTAAATTTGCTTTCCAGATTCTACACTGAAATGCTTCAGCCTGTCTGAGACTGTTTTGCCATCAGCCATTTTCTGGTGGCTAGGGGTGGCGGGCAGGAAGGCCAATGCCATCAGATAGCTGCAACACTGCAAAAGAAGACTGCAGAGCACCTAATTAAAGCCGGGGGAGAGGGTGACAATTTGTTAAGCACTACCACATGCCAACCATGAGGCTGCACCATTATGCACATTACCTTATTTTCTTCTCACTATACAAAGACAAAAATTAAGCACTACCACATGCCAACCATGAGGCTGCACCATTATGCACATTACCTTATTTTCTTCTCACTATACAAAGACAAAAATTATTATCTCTCCTTTCTAGTGAGGAAACCAATCCCCTCTGCTTGACAGCATTATCTCCACTTTTCAGATAAGGAAGCAAACTCAGGGAGGTTTGAGTCACTTGCCTAAGGATACAGGCTGGTTAGTGGTAAAACAAGTAATCCAGCCTTGATCTTACAGACTCCAACACTGGTGCCCTTTCAGCTTCCCTGTTCTGCCGGGAGAGGCAGGAGGTTGAAGCTCAGGGAAAGAAAACCAGACCTGCTGTCCAGCTCTCCAGAATATGCCTCAAGTTCCCAGTCTCTGCCTTTTCTTGTCTCTAACTTTATATGCCACTAGAACCCAGTCTGCCCCTGACCATCTAAGCCAGGACTTATTAAGAATCTGAAAGGAAGCTCAGAGGAAATTCAGTCCCATGCTTATCCAGTCTGCAGAAGGGCCAGGGGACTCTGGCTGGCCATCTTTAGCAACCCAGACCCCCCACAAGATGACTCCTGGGGCACCTAGCACTGGTTGTAGTTAGGCTACCCTAAGTTCTCCCCCCACTGGCCCTTGCTCTACTCCTGGGGTCCCCTGGAATAAAGAAAAAGATGCTTCTCTTCTCCGTGTCAGCCTTATAGAGATCTGGAACCTGTAGCATTCTTCTGAAGCTGATGAGCACTTGTTCCCCACAGGGGCTGGCTTCTACACCCCTCCACAACCACTCCCCACCAAGCCACTATCCCTACCCTATCTGCAGCTGGTCTAGAACTAGACACAATACTCCAGGTATGGTCTGTCTGACCAAACACAAAGAGACTTCATCTCTACTGTTTTAGGTACTATATTTCTATTGATAGAGCCTTGGTACACATTTGCTTTCCTTACAGCTGGGTCACCCACACTAAAGAGTATACTTTCTCTCACTAGCTGAGCCATTCCTTTTTTTTTTTTCTTTGAGACAGAGCCTCAAGCTGTCCCCCTGAGTAGAGTGCTATGACATCACAGCTCACAGCAACCTCCAACTCCTGGGCTCAAGCGAGTCTCCTGCCTCAGCCTCCCAAGTAGCTGGGACTACAGGTGCCTGCCACAACCCCTGGCCAGTTTTTGGTTGCAGCCATCATTGTTGTTTGGCGGGCCCGGGCTGGGGATTCGAACCCGCCACCTTGGTGTATGTGGCTGGCGCCTTAGCCACTCGAGCCACAGGCACCGAGCCAGCTGAGCCATTCTTAACAATCATTTAAACTTTCTGAATCTCAGTAGAGTATACAGAAAACAGCATAGGCCTGAAGCTAGCTAAAACCAAGTTCAACTCACAGTTCTCATACCAGCTGGGGGATCTTGGAGTCTCAGCGTCCTCAACTATATAATACACAGCTCTTGGATTTCTGATATGGTTCTGATAATGCCTGTCTCATAGAAGACACATGGCATATACTACTGACTCTAAATATGTGTCTTCAAAGGGGTCAGAATCACATTCAGATTTTTGAAGGGTTCTATGGAAAGCTAAATTTCTGAAAATTCTACCAAATTACTATTCTGAAGTCATGTAAGTGTGAAAAACACTCTCTTTGAGAGCCACAATAGAAACCAGCCTGTTAAAGGTTCTGAGAAGTTGTAGCAAAGCAACTAGTAATCTTCCAAATTTCCCAAATATACTTGGGACCCTGCTGAACATCTCCCCATACTTCATTATTTTTGCAGGGTAACCACCCACGGGATAAATTGCTAATTTTAGACCAAATTGAACAACATTTTATACTACCTCTACTACAGTAACAACTAAGAATAGTAACAGTCTCACTTTACCCAAATATTCTAGAGAAGTATGAGGTGACAAGTTTTGCAAATCAAAATTCTAGGTTTTCTTGATTGCTATCAGCTTGCATAATATTATCATAAATAAATGTCCAACATCAAATAATATCTATCGAAGGCAGAGATAAGAAATTAATAGTTCATAGTTATTAATAAGGGTAATAATTTTTATTTAATTAAGGAAATTTTCCTTGATTAAAACTATTCATGCCTATAAGTAAATAAATAGGTTGATGAATAGGTTACAATGAAAAAAAAGGTTCAGTGCCCATAGCTCAGTGGTTAGGGCACCGGCTAAATACACCAAGGCTGGTGGGTTCAAACCTGGCTTGGGCCTCCAAAACAACAATGACAACTGCAACAAAAAAATAGCCGGGCATTGTGGCGGGTTCCTGTAGTCCCAGCTACTCAGGAGGCTAAGGCAAGAGAATCGCCTAAGCCCAAGAGCTGGAGGTTGCTATGAGCTGTGACACCACTGCACTCTACTGAGGGTGACAAAGTAAGGCTCTGTCTCTAAAAAAAAAAAAAAAAAAAAATAAGCAAACAAACAACCAAACAAATAAAAACAAGGAGAAAAGTCCAGAATTCAGTGTTTGGAGTCTTGACAACTGCAGAGGAGAGTTTCAATTTGGAACCCATCAGAAAGGATCTAGCTTCAGAAAGGTCAGAGCTGGGCCTTGGGGTGACCACAGCAGAATAGAAACACCAAACTGTGGATAATCACCCTTAACTGGGAACAAGTGAGGAGCTTCCCTGCCCACTGCCTGTGGTCCTCACACCTTAGTGCGTCTTCTTTGCAGGTGAGGAAGCTGAGACTCCAGCTATACTCCAAAAGTGTGTAGAGCTTGACTCCAGACCACACAGTTCTGAAGGAACAAAGTGGAACCCAAATTTGATCGCCACACCACTGGTCCCAGTCTTGTACTCCCCTCATCACCAACAGTCCCTGAGAAGGGCTGAGAAGGCAGTCCAAGCAACCTGGCCCACTCTCCTTCTGCCCACGCAGGCATCCTCCAGCTCCTGGGATCCTTAGGCAGGACACATCATCTGCCTAAAGCCTGGCTTCCCTCCAAGCAGCTGGGACCTCACTTAGCCCAGGAGGAGCAGCCTCAACTATAAGCCAGGGCAGGCAAAAGGCACTAAAAGCAACCCTAGGACAAGAGGGATGGGGCACTCAAGTATCCTTCTGTCTCTCAGTCACCAATATGCTCAAAGCTGGTTTATCCAACAAAGAGCGTATCCAACCCTGTAATTCCTCACCCCCTTGCAAAAGGGAACAAGCCAATTTTTGAGAATTCCCCTTATAGCAAATATGGTTGAAAGAGAGTTTACCGGATTCAAAACCTGGCTCTGCTCTCTCCCCAGGTGACCTCAGACAGGCCTCACTTTCCTTGTTTCTCCCTGTGGAAATGTTTTGAGGACCAAGTAGAAACCACAGAGTTCTCTGTAAACCTTAAAATGCTACCCAAATGGGAGTAATAATGGCTACCGAAGGGCTAGGAAAGGAAAGGCTGGACAAGGGCTGAAAGCCAAAGGTGGCTTGTATTCCAAGGTTGGGAACTGCCGAAATGAAAAGGAAAATGAATAACCATATAGTGGCAGTTTCACATCAGGCATACTGTACAGCAGCAAACACACACACAAAAGAATGAACCAGAACTAGAGATAAAAACACACATGAATCTCACAAATATAACATTAAGCAAAGCAAGCAAGTTGCAGAAGACTACAGACAGTATGACTGCATCAAAAAAACATTTTAACACACACAAAATAATGCATGCACACTGTTTAGGGATGCATACATTTATAATAAAACTATACGGAGAGGCTCGGCGCCTATAGCTCAACCGGCTAAGGCGCCAGCCACGTACACCTAAGGTGGTGGGTTCGAATCCCCAGCCTGGACCTGCCAAAACAACAATGACGGCTGCAACCAAAAAAAAAAAAAAAATAGCC
>NW_003852398.1:25053324-25059030 GCF_000181295.1 Otolemur garnettii | reverse complement strand
TGGGTACCGAGGTGCCTACATGTTAGACGTGCCTTTATATCTGAGAAATTCCATAAAATTTCCTAAAAGTCAATATTGCTGACTCCCAGAGGTCAGGGTCAGGTGGGGGTGGCATTTGCAGAGGCAGAAGTGGGGGTATGACGGCACAAGGCCTCTTCAGATCACTGCCAAAGCTGACTATGACGAAGGACTGAAGGTCAGCAGACAGTGGGGCAAGTGCTCTGCAGAGTAGGAGGGGACCAAACCAAGGTGCTCCTGACTCATGGGGCATCCCCACCCCTGCCACGAAAATACTAGCTCTGGTCTCTGGGCCTGCCTCCTTGGTGACACAACTCCTACAGTTCTTGTGCTTGTGCACACACATACACCTGCCCGGGCCACCCGGTTTGTCCACATAGATGCCAGGGACATAGGGCACCTGCCATTCAAGGAACAGCCTCAGGGGTGAGGGCTTTGGGAGAGAAGGCCTCAGCCCCGCCTAGGACAGCCCTCAAGACAAAGAACCAGCTGCTCCTCACTAGTCATCTGTTCCAATCTGAAGAGTGATTGTCCTGGGCCAGTCATGGGAAAATCATCAAGAACTTCCCACAATGGTCACAGTGGCTTCCAAAGTCTGTTTCTAGGAGTTGAGAGCCATGCTGCCCCACAGAACAAGCAGAGGTAGTCTGCGCTGCCCTGTGCCTTCCTATGGCAAGTCTCCAAAGGGTACCTGGATATCCTCCCTGCACAGATGGCCAGGGACAGGAGGGGCAGGCACTGCGGGCACGAGGGAGGCAGCAGTGAAAAGCTAGGAGGGTAGACACAGAAAGGCCTGGCCCAGCAAGAGGAGATTAGGAGCCACTGGAACTAGAGAGAGGAACCCAAACCCTTAGTTGTTAGAGTTAAGAGCTGGAAGAGAATGCCCTGAGATGTCAATAAGTGTAACCCCTTCATTTTGCACCTGGAAAACCGAAGCCAGCAAAGGGAAGAGGCCTGCCAAGAGCTGCATGGAACAGCAGTGGCACAGAAGGGAAGCAAACCCTGTCTTCTGGTGGCACCTGTGTACTCTCTTACTACACTAAACCACTGCCCAACCTCTCTCCCTGCCTCACAGAGGTCAGGTGAGCAATAAGGGGGAAAGATGGAGCTAAGAAGGGAAGAGCCTGAACTGAGGTGAGCCCACAAAAGAAAGACGTCTGTAACAACACTGGGAGGGGCTTCCTGTGAGCTGGAGAGCTCCCTGGTCCTGGGCTAGGGACAAGCAGAGGGGTACCGGGTGCTGTGGAGGGAATTCGGGCCAGGTGTCTTCTAAACAGTGCAGATGTTTGAAACAAAGCAAAGGATGCTCCATCTAGAGAGGAGATAACATGGTCCACAGGGTGGCAAGTGCCTTTGTTTTCTGCTGCTATTGCAGAATATCACAGGGACTGGGTAATTTTATAAAAACAAAATAAAACATTAGTTTATTTGGCTCATGGTTTCAGAGGCTGAAGATGGCAGATGATGGAGAGTGAAAGCAAGCAAGACAAAGAATCAACTGAACCCTCCCCTTTTATAATCCACTCCTGTGACAATGACATTAATCCATTCTCAAGGACACAGGGATTTAAGCTACTAATACATGGACTTTTGGGCAACACATTCAAACCATTGTAGCAAATTATCCTGAGCACAGAAAACTGGACCATCCTTGTCACCTCCTACTGAAATCCTTTCAACAGCCTCATTATTAGCATCATTCACAATAACAGCAGGTAGTGCTTGCCGTGTATGAGCCCTGCATTAATTCATTCCCGTGAATTCCCACCCCTCTAGGAGGCAACTCTAACATCATACGGAGGTTACAGATTAAGAAGCAGGGGCCTAGGATGACAGGGGCAGCAGTGAACCAACTCTGCCAAGCACTGAGGCACATACTCTGCACCAGGGGTTCCCAAAGAACAGCCTGGACAAGCAGTATCAGCATCACCGCCACCCACTGCATCAGATACTCTGGGACTACAGCTCAGCAATCTGTGTTTAACAAGCCCCCCAACCAGGTGATTCTGATGCACAGGCAATTCTGTGAACCAACTGTTCCAACCACTTCCCAATGCTGTCAACATTGTTCATAAAAAGACTGCTATGCAGACCTTTTAGGGTCTTTCCCAGCCCACCTGGTCGGCCTGTCAACCCAGGGGAATCTTTCTCAAAATCTTCTGCCCCGTCTACTAAGTTCCAGGAGAGAACCAGCATTTTTCTAAGATCTGGCCTTGAAGTCACTTCCAACCAGAACCCCCCCTCCCAACAACCCCGGCACTCCCATATTACTCCCGATTGCAGTCAAGAGTTACACTGGCCAGACTTATCAGCCACTTTATGGCACACGATGCCTACCAGTAGCACTCATAGCACATTTCTCCCCATTTGATAAAAGTTCCTGGAGGATAGAGCCAGTACATAGTGTTCCGAGTCATGAACACTACCGTCTGGGAACAGAGGGGCCATCAGGAAATGTCTGCTAACTATCAGAAGTGGAGAATACCATGAAAGGGCAGATTCTGGCTTTTCTTTTTTTTTTTAGACAGTCTCACTTTGCTGTCCTCCATAGAGTATCATGGAGGGCACAGCAACCTCTAACTCTTGGGCTTAAGCAATTCTCTTGCCTCAGCCTCCCAAGTAGCTGGGACTATAGGCCCCTGCCACAACACCCAGCTATTTTTTTGTTGTAGTTGTCACTGTTATTTGGCAGGCCCAGGCCAGGTTTAAACCCACCAGCCCCAGTATATGTGGCCAGAGCACTAGCTGCTGGGCTATAGGCACTGAGCCCAGATTCTGGATTTGATCCTGCCTACCATCTCTAGGCCCCAGTTTCCTCATCTGTAATAGAATCACTCTGGTTTCTTCTATTTTACTCATTCATTGGATAAAACCAGCAAAGCCACACCCAAGACAGTCTTCTTATCAGGGATATATACATGAAGACTAAAGAGGTCCCTGTTCACACCCTTATATTACAGGGAAAGAGAAAAATAATAAATAAATACACACTTCAAATTACAGTGTGTATTTATGATATGTACAGACGCTAAGTTCTGTACATATATGTTTTCTCAGTCACAGAGGAGATTATCTCAGAGCAGATGAATGTATGAAAAAATTAAAATAGTAATGTGACAGAAAGTGAAAAAAGGGGTTACTTTGCATAGAAAGATCAGGGAAGGCCCCTCTAAGAAGGTGACATTTGAGCTGAGACTTGACAGATAAGGAAAAACTAGCCATGGGAAGAGGGAGGGAAAGGTTTTCTAGGCAGAGGGAAGAGCACCTATGAAAGCCTCAGGGTGAGAACAAGCTTGACGTGTTAGAGAGGAAAAAGCAGGCCAGCACAGCGTAGCTAAATCCCAATGAATGCAGGAGTTAAACAGTAACCAGTGGGCTGGAGAGGAGGCAGAAAAACAGCCTCCTACAATGCTGCCCTGCTCAAATCGGGTTGGCCTGACCCAATCAGGACATCTGAGCCCCAAGTCACAGGCAGCACTGGGGTTAAAGGTATGAGTCAGACTCCCCAGTTTCCTGGGGCCCCAAAAAACCTGGTATGGGCATTGAGGGGCAGGCACCAAGCCTCAGCATGAGTGCCATGCAATACCCAGGGGATATCCATGGGTGGGAGATAACATGGACACATAAGTATGTACAACACAGGACAGTCCGAGCTACAGCTTCCAGAGAGGCATGATCAAGCACTTCCATGAAGTGTCAGTCCCTGATCACATTATTTTCCCAGGACACAGCTACCACAGCCTCCGTGGTCAGAGGAAAGGGAAGAGGGCCTAGGATTCAAAGCTTACTAGTCCTGGGCAAGTCCTTTTTTTTTTGGAGACAGAGCCTCAAGCTGTTCACCTGAGTAGAGTGCTGTGGCATCACAGCTCACAGCAACCTCCAACTCCTAGGCTCAAGTGAGTCTCCTGCCTCAGCCTCCCAAGTAGCTGGGACCATAGGCGCCCGCCACAACACCTGGCTATTTTTTGGTTGCAGCCATCATGATTGTTTGGCAGGTCTGGGCTGGATTTGAACCTGCCACCTTAGGTGTATGTGGCTGGCGCCTTAGCCACTTGAGCCACAGGTGTCAAGCCTCCTGGGCAAGTCTTAACCTCTTTGGGCCTCAGTTTCCTCACCTGAAAATTGAGGTTACTACTCATAGATCATTAAATGAGATACTGAATGCAAAGCACTGTGCTGGCATATGGTGTTTGTAAAACAAAGCTATAAGTATTATCATATCAGTTTTTTTACTGTTTCAGTTTGCTCTGCTGCAAAGTAAGGATATAACACAACATCACTGAGTTGCTATGAGTTTGCACTAATAAATATTCCACCCTCCTAATACAACATCCATTGTCAAGGATTAAAAAAAAATTCTGAGTCCCCTTTTCTGACCTCTCATCAGGTATCAAATTCCCCTCTCTCACACCCCATTGTTTGGAAAATGAGTAAGTGCTGATTAACTGTGAAAAGAAAAATGATGCATTAGGAATCCACACACTTCCCTGCACTGTCATTCTGCAAGGGGGTGGGGATGGATGTCAGCTCTTCTGCATCATCCACAAAAGTCCCTCCCTCCCCCTTCCAAAACACAACCTCTCCCCGTCACACAAAATTCCCACCCACTCCTGTACACAGTTTAATGAATGTATAATGCAACCACTTCCATACACACTATCCCCTCCACACACACACACATCCTACAGAGGAAAATTCATTCAGAGCATCCCCAAAATCACTCCCGGAAACTCACTTCATCTACCCTGCACAGGACACAAATGTCTCCAACAGTGTGCATGCAAAATATGACAGTTCAGCAGGGACTGTGGAGCCAAATGCCTGAGCTCAAATCTGACTTTGCTACTCGTAAGCTGTGTTACCCCAATTTCCAAGTCCCCATGTTTTCGAAACTGTAAAATGGGCATAATAATACTGACGTTTAGGATGAATGTGACAATTAAATGAGCTTAATACACGTAAAGTGTTTAGAACAGCAATTGGAAAGCGCCCACTAAGAGTTATTGTATTCTTAATTTTTATATGCGCACACCGCTTCCAAAACTTGACACCAAACCACTGACCCCGCACAGGCGACCGGCCTCCATACCGTAAACAGCGGGCCGCAGCGCCGCGCGCACCGCCTCCGGCAGTTTCCAGGCGCTGCCCGCGCAGTGCGCACGCGCGTCCCCCGCCACCGTCGGCGCCGGGCTGGGAGTCCTGGCGCCGCCGGGCCCCTGCTACTCCGGGAGACGCCCTCGGACCTCGCGCGCTAAAGACCCGGGACCCAGGCCACCCGACCCGGCCTCCCAGTCCACTCTGGGTCACTGCCAAAGCTCTGAACGACCTGGGTCCCGGCTTCCGCCCCATCCCCGCTCCGGCCCGGCCGGGTTACCTGAGGGCGGGAATCTGGGGGAACAGCGTCCCGCTCACCGCGTCCAGCCTCGGGTCCGGGGGTACAGGGCAGCGGCTCGGGCGAGGGGCCGGCCCCTCAGCGCCTCTCAGGCTCCTGGGCTGGGGCTGGGGGATGGGGCAGAAGACGAGGAAGTGCCGGGGGCTGGGCCGCCCCACCCCTGGGAAAGTCCCCCAGCGACTGACAGGCGGCTCGCCCAATCGCGCGGCGCGCCTGGACGGAGCGAGGTAAACACCGGGGACCTGAGAGCCGGAATGCTGGGCCCTCTGCGGCCTTCCCCTAGCCTGCGACCTCCC
>NW_003852398.1:25044475-25053129 GCF_000181295.1 Otolemur garnettii | reverse complement strand
GTAAACCGGAATTTTTAAGCGGAGGCGAGCTGCAGAGACCACCCAGGGCCTTTCTTGTGCCGAGGAGGACACAGGCCAGAGCAGGGAGGGGACTTGGCAAAAGGCACATAAGCATTCGGAGCTAAGCCAAGCTGGAGCTCAGGGCGCTCCTGGACCCTTAACAAGGCTAGAAATTAAGAAAAAGGACCCTTAAAGAATCTTTTGTTCCTGCTGACATTTTTTGCTCACTTACTGCTCCGAGCCTTTGGGTGCATTATTTTGTTTGCACAATCACCCCATTGAATTGAAGTGGGTTGTACCCCTGCCCCCTCTTTTTTGTTTTCACCAAGCACAGAGAAGTTAGATGACTTCAGTAAGGGGCTGAGCCAAGTTTCAAACCCAGGTGAGCAAATCCAGAGGCCACCTTCCACTCTACCTACCTCTATGTGGGCTAAATACCCCAACAAGCTGTGGAATATCCTAGATGGGTGAGGAGTAGTAACTTCCTTTAAGGTTAGGAGCACATTTTTAAACGCATAGTTTTTGTTTTGGGTTGTTTTTTTTTTAAAGTAAGTTTTAATTCAAAAAGTGGAAGGGCTAACCTTGGAAACTTAACCCTGTTTTTTTGTTGTTATTGTTGTTGTTTTTGAGACAGTCAGTGGCATCATCATAGCTCAATGCAACCTCCACAACTCCTGAGCCAAGCAATCCTACTGTCTCAGTCCCTTAGGTACCGGGGACTACAGGTGGGTGAGGCCAGGAGGAAAAAGTAAAGTCTTAAAAAAAACAAATGCTTCTCAGAGAAGCCCAAGAACACTCCTGCAAGGTCCTCCCTTTGGTAACCCAGCCCATAAGAATTTGTAAAACTTAGCTTCCTACTTTCTTCATACTGACACTAGCTGCTTGCTTCTACTTCTGTAAACCCTGCACGTGATTTGACACCTCCAGTGAGAAATAATATGGTAATTTCTTTGTCTACTTGTAAGTCCAATAAAAGCACAGGGAAGAGCTGATCAGGGGGCTCATTACTTTAAGGCTAATGGCCTGCAGAGTTTCTCTGCTGGCAAATGAAATTCCTTCCCCTTTAATCTTTGGTGAGAGTCTATTGGTTTCAATTCACTGGTCCTGCAACACCATAATCAGCTAATTTTTCTTTCTTTTGTGGGGGGGATTGAGGGGGTGAAAGCAGGGTCTTATCTTGCTCAGGCTGATCTTAGAATGACCTCAAGCAGTCCTCTCACCTTGGCCTCCTTCCTAAATGCTAAAAGTACAAGTGTGAGTCACCCTGCCCAGCCTAGGACAATTCTTTAAACCGGGTGAATATAGCTTCGTGAGAAACTATTGCATAAGACCAATTACACTAGAACTGTTGAAAACTTAGTTATTGACAAGCCCTCATCCTCAGAAAGAATTGCGGGAAAGGATTTGGGGGAAAATTTCATTTACACACACATTCATTTTACAGGAGGGAGGACGACCTGTCAGTCAAATGTGTGAACACACACACAGACACCTACCCAAGGATGTGTCTAATCCAGGGATTCTCCTTTCAGGCCTTGTGACATTCTGAGGTGTCTTCACTCACTTCAAAGGTGTTATCAGATTTTCAAAATGATATTAAACTTAGTTATGAAGTTTCATCACTTTAGTTATGAAAATGAGTACGCATACCTTGATTCTGAAGAGGGGAGGAGGGAATGCAAACACTGAACAAAGCATCACTGAGCATTGCCATTGGGGGTATTGCCATTAAGGAAGCCCTATGGGGACATTGGGAATCTAGACCTGGTTCACATAGCTGCCCCTAAGGGTCACCTGCACCCATTAAGCCCACAGATGCTGGTTTTCTCCCTTTCTTCACCTACACTTCCCAAGTCTCTTCCTGGAATGCTCTCTTCCTAATCCCAGCCCAACTTTTCTTTATCCCTACCTTCTACCCACTGAATACTGAAATTTTCTTAATACTGAAAGGTCTCTACTGACTTGCATTTTGTTTCTGCAGCTTCAGCTGTTTTTGTAAAATATCTCACCTTAGGGAGTTGGACAGTTTCATCTCCCAAAATTCTGGTTGATGCCTACCTAGGTGGGCTTATTGGAGAATGCTCAAGTTTGACATAGAAAGGTCACATAGCCACATTTGCCTGACTTCCTAGTTTTGGATACTTTTCTTTAACATCTACAATTACTCAGAAAAATCATCATCTAGTCAAAGTCATGACAGCTCCTGCCCCTTCCATCCACTTAAGTCTTGGTTTGACTTCTGAACATTCCACCAGGGATCATGGATTATGGGTCATGGAGACCATAGATCACAGTCTCCTATTTGACAGATAAATTCAGGCCTCTGAAGGGAAAAGGTCTTGCTCAAGGTCACAAACTTTGAGTGACTCTACCATGTCATCTTCACAATGACATGATTTTTCTCATTTTCTTACAAAAACTCAACACTCGGGGGGCACCTAGTTCAGTGGGTAGGGCACCAGCCCCATATACTGAGGGTTGCAGGTTCAAACCTAGCCCTGCCTGCAGCAGAAAATAGCCGGGAGTTGTGGCAGGTGCCTGTAGTCCCAGCTACTCCGGAGGCTGAGACAAGAGAATCACCTAGGTCTAGGAGTTGGAGGTTGCTGTGAGCCGTGATGCCAGGGTAGTCTACTGAGGGCAATAAAGTAAGATTGTCTCAAAACAAAAAAACAAAAACTCAACACTCAACGAACATAAGATGTGTAAATGACTAATGGAGTTCCAATCCTTACTTAGCCACTTACTACCTGGGTAGCCTCTCTACGCCTCCGATTTCTCTTTGAAAAATAGGGATAATTTACCTACCCCTCAAGTGATCAAGAGGGTAAATGAGATAATGCACATAAAGCCCAAGCCTGGGCACACAGTAAGCATTCGAGAAATGGTGGTGGTGCTGTGGTGTGGGTTGCATGCATTGAGCAGAACTTTGCTCTTAAACCCAGCAGTGCCACCTCATCAGGTTCGTCCTACCATCCACATCCTCCGTAGGACCTTAGACACTGGGGGGCATGGCAGGGATGGGAGACAGGCCCTCTCTGCTGGCACCTCTGCCACCCCTTGGCCTGGAAAGGGATTTCTGAGTCAGTTAGCTGGGCCTGACGTTGGGAGTGGTGTGATTCAGGCAGGTGGCAACCTCTTGTTCTTCCAGAGTGACAACAAACACCTGCACAAAGCTCCACCTAGGAGGAGAATCAAATTGCCTGTGTTTTGTTTTGTTGTAAAGCACACAACTTCCTAATCTCTGAAGTCAGACCCAAATATACATTTGAAGGAAATAAAAAACATACCAACAAAATCTACCTACAACTGATTTAGCTCTAAACCAAGTGCCAGAAGAGAAGTGGAAGCTGTGTAGTGAAAAACATTAAAAGGCAACATTTATGGAGTATTTTGTTGTGTGATAAGCTCACACTTTTAAGTCATTTATCTTCTAACGAGCCTTTGAGGTTGGTTCCATTGTCCATCTCAAGTTCACAGAAGAAATGGAGGTTTTGAGGTATTAGATGACTTGCCCAAGGTCTTAAAAGCAGCATGTAATGCAAGTATAAAGATCCAGGCTCTTAAACACTTAAATAACACTCACTCTTAAGTAGCATGCTACAAAGTCTTGACAATTAGGAAGACATAGAACACAGAATTCCAGCCTTGATAGGCCTTTAGAAATGCTCAAACCCAGGGCTGGTGTCGTGGCTCACACCTGTAATCCTAGCATTCTGGGAAAGTGAGGCAGGAGGATCCCTTGAACTCAAGAGTTCAAGACTTCTGACTAAGAGTGAGACCTCCATCTCTACTAAAAATAGAAAAATTATCTGGGCTTCATTGTGGGCACCAAAAGCCCCAGCTATTTGGGAAGTTGAGGCAGGAGGATCACTTGATCCCAGGAGTTTGAGTTTGCTGTGAGCAATGATGATGCCACTACACTCTACCTGGAGTGACAGGGCAAGACTGTCTCAGAAGGAACAAACAAACAGAAACCCAAACGCAGCCTTCCTTGTAGGACTGCATGCAATCATACCAAGGGTCCGAAAGCCCTAGGGACTTGTAGGAAATCTTACATCAAGTTTGTGATTAACACTCAGGACTGGAACCCAAGTCTTCTGCTCAGCACAGCACTATTTCCACACACCCCACCAATAGGAATGGAGCTTCTAAATCAAACGCATGCCTCATTCTAAATAAAACAAGATAAATCAAGCACATCCATTAGGAGTATGAGTGAACCGGGGCTTTGGCTGGGGGATGAATGGAACTTAGGGCAAGCGGCTAATGAACCAGGAAAAGAGCAGTCCCGGGTCCCTTGATTGGACCTGTATATAACCTGAGGTGATCTCAGGAATGTAAAACCCTACAGTGGATTCTAGGGACTTTTGGTGCTGGGTGTGTGTGTTTATGTTAGAGATTTTGGTGATAGTAAAATGAGATTATGCATGTCGAGCATGTGATATTGACTGAAATTGTACAATCATGGCAGTTTTTTATAAGAAATAAATAAATGAACAGAGTCTATAGTCCCAGCTTCCCTCCCTTAGCCTAGGAAGGCACTTTTAATTCTCTCTCCCTACTTCCCAAATAACCACACGAGGGGATGGTAAGATAGCCATAACTCTTCATGTTCAATTGGCACTTTAAGGTGAATGAAACCATTTCATACTTAAAACTTGCCTGTTTCCCAAGAGATGCAGTATGAAGGGTGAAAGGGTAGGCTGTGGAGTCAGACTATCCTGGGTTTAAATCACAGCCCTGCCCCACTTACAGCTATGTCTCCTTATCAATGAAGGATATTAAGACTATAACTGTGTGATTCACAGGGTGGTAAAATTAAATGCCACATGGCTTAGCCTCCGTGAAAGGTTGCAATGATAACCATGAGCATTAATCATATGAGATGGCACAGACTGTTTATCTGCTTTTCCCAAGGAGGACCCCCAGACCTGGAGCTGGGAGCAACTTGCCCTGGACATCACAGAGTTCTCAAGGAGCCAGGCCTAGAAAGCATTCCTGCTGACATTTCCTCCATGTTCTTTCCCATTTTCCTTTCTCCCTTCCAACTATTTCCCCTGTGTCCCTGGGCCTGCCTGTTACTCTTCAGTGTCTAGGGTACTGTTGGAAAAGAAGAAAGGACAAAGGGACACGGGGGGGAATTCCCAGCCTTGTCACATACATGACCTATCCAGGCCCCTCCCACAGTTCCCAGGAGCCCTGGGTCCCCCCACTCCAGTTTCTTTCTCTCTGGCCCCTTGTCTCTAGGTCAGGGTGTCAAGCCAAATTTGGGCTTGCATCCAACTTGCCTCTTGTCATCTCCTGGAAATGGGAAGAGGTCAATAAGGCCCAGGTCTGGGGCAGCACCTGTGGCTCAAAGGAGTAGGGCGCCAGCCCCATATGCCGGAGGTGGCAGGTTCAAACCCAGCCCCGGCCAAATACTGCAATAAATAAATAAATAAATAAGGCTCAGGTCAGCCCCTCACAGTGCTAGACCCACAGAACCGGAGCATTTCCTAATCTTGGAAGCCTTAATAGTGCCCTGAGAGCAATCCTCTCAGCCCCACCCTCCTCCCTCCCACAGCCTATCCCACGCCACTTCTTCTAGGGCCTCTCCCTGTTCTCCCTTCATTCTCTGCAGTCCAGAAGTCACTGTCAACTTGGCCTCTGGTCCTTGCCTCTCCTAGCCAGGGACTTCCCTGGGCTGAGCCTCTGACTAGCTTTGGAAAACCTGGACTGTTTGTGATCAGAAAGGAGGCTGCATCACCACTGTCTGCCAGCCCTTGGCCCACTCCTGGTGCCTTGGGCTGTCTATTAAAGGTTCAAGGGCAGAAAAGTCCAGGGGCCCTAAGAGGAGAAAGGAGAGCGATCCTTCTGCTTCAGTGTTAAGGAGGATCCCAGCCTCCATTGTGCTCTGCAGGAAGGCAGAGTTGACTCCTGGTCTCTTCCTATCTAGCTTTAGACTTACAAAGTGCCCAACACACACCCATATCCTCACCCTCAAAGACTCACACTCACAGATTGTACACAGAGACACACAAATGGACACTTAGTGGGTCTAGCACATATGCACAGCACAAGTCCACGTTCTCACATACACAAACACACACACCCATGTTCACACTTGCACATACTCCCTCTTCGTGAGGGAAGAGATGACAAAAATAGCCCTTTCTTTTCTTTCCCTTTGGAAAAACTAGCAATAACTGGAGAGAAAAGGCCATGAGGGAAGAGGAAACAGAAGACAGAGGAGGCGGCTGGGCAAGGAGCAGAGACCCAGAGCCCAGGACCTGGGTGGGACAAGCAGGCCAGGCTGGGGAGGAGCAGACCCCAGCTGGCAGGAGAGAGGAGGCTGGTGGTTCTTGGCACAGAGCTAGGAAAGCCTGGTGGCCTCGGCACCATTGAGTGGCAGGCCCTCTCCCCCTGTCCTGGCCCTCCTACCCCCATCTGGTCACTCACCTGGGGGAGGGCAGGAAAATGCGAGGGTGTATGTAGCGGGGGCCGCCGTCCCTCTGAAGGCGCTGCGAGTCTCTGTGCTTCTGCAGGAAGGAGGGCTGGGCTGAGCTGACTTTTAGGCAAGAGGGGAATTCCCCAAGACAGAGGAGCCAGCCACCAGGCAGCCCCACAAGGCCCAGCTGAGGCCCCATCCTGCCTTCTGGCAGAGCTCAGGGCCCTTCTTTGTTCGCCTCCACCTGTCACTTCCCAGACTGTCTGTCCCTTGCCATGAATTCCAGGAAGGGAGGGGGGCTCTGGAGAAGACTTGGAAATCTGATGATTCCTCAGTTGGATGGGGAACAGGTACAGCATAGGGGCAGACTCAGGGGAGGCCTGGCCCAGCCTGCTTGGGTTCTCCCGAGGGCCCCTATTTCCCCCTTTGCCTAAGGTGGGGGATTCCAGTGCTCCAGGCCCTGAGGAAGCTGACAGATGCCTAGCCTACATCCTCCCACCCCATTCCTAGCCCATCTGCATCCACTTACTCTGTGGATTCCCCATAGTGAATGAAGAGCCCACAATCCTGCCCTCACGAATGTCAAGTGAGGCCTCAGAGACCTGCAGCATGAGGAGCTCTCCAGCACATACCAGCTGGAGATGCTGAGAACCCCATCCTCCTACCCTGAGCCTCAGGAACCCCCAGCTGTAAAGTAGGGATAATGAGTCCTGCTTTGCCTGACCCATGTGATGGCGATTAAAATAAAGTTGTGTTTTGTAGACATTCTTTGTAAGCTACTGACTACTTGACAAACATAAGTCTAAATATAAGTAGAGATGTGTCTGGGCAGGAGAAATGCAGGGGGCTAGAGGAGCCTGGACAGGGAGTGTCTGGTCAGGATGTGGGGACTGGGAAGTCTTCCTGGAGGAAGTGACACTTGAGCTGTTCACTTTCTGAAAAGATGCCAGTGGAGGAGATGGAGAGAGCCTTTCTGATGAGCTGGCCTTGCTTGATCACTCCTGTTTCCAAAGTTTCTTTATTCTCCCAGCAACATTTATAAACTGCCGAGGATAAAAGGATAGACAAGTCAAGCCCGCTTCCTGCCCTCCCAGAGCTCACAGACTCAGAGGAGCCACACATGACTTTTCAAATAGAAATTATTTGGAATTAACAGTTCAGTTCCTCAGTAGTACTGGCCACATTTCAAGTGCTCAATGGCCACATGTGGCTGCCACACTGGACTGCACATATACATTTTGTCATCTCAGAAAGTTCTATTGTACAGCATTGCTCTAGTGACTACAGGCAAATGAATAGGCAATTACAATAAAGAGTCACAGAGGTGTGTTTGGCAGGAGAAATGCAGGGGGCTAGAGGAGCCTGGACGAGAGTGTCTGGATGGGATGTGAGGACTGGGAATTTTCCTGGAGGAAGTGACACTTAAGCTGAGAGTAGCCAAGCAAGACAAGGAAGGTTGTTCTCAGCAGCAAAAGGAATAGAATAGAGAGTATGCTTGGGAAGTGAAAATTGTTCCCTCTGAGCGGAAAAAAGGGTTTGAAGCAGATGAGGGAAGTAATAGAGGTGGGCCTGGAGAGGTGAGCAGGTCCAGGCCACAGGAAGCCACATGCAAGGGGAGGACGGGGTGGAGGTGGGGATCGAGGATGGGGTGCGGAGGCTCTGCTAAATCCAATTCTCAACTGCTCTGTGTCCTTCAGATTAAGAGTACATGAGGAGGGCGGCGCCTGTAGCTCAAGGGAGTAGGGCGCTGGCTCCATATGCCAGAGGTGGCAGGTTCAAACCCAGCCCCAGCCAAAAAGTGAAAAAAAAAAAAAAAAAGAGTAGATGGGGAATGTTAGAAAGACCTCCTAGCCCAATGGCCTCACTTCACAGATAAGGAAGTGAAGGCCAGACAAGGGAAGTGACTTTCCAAGTGAGTAAATGGAGGGACTTCCTGACTCCTGGTCCAGTGCTCTTTCCCACACCATACTCAGTCCCTCAGTGACGCTTCCAATTTTCAATTTCCACATGTGGTGGGCAAGTAGCTACCGTATTGGACTGCACAGATATTTCTACCACTGGAGAAAGTACAGTCAGGCACATGGTAGTAACCCTTGAGCTAGAACAGGGGCCTAAAGAATAATAAGTTTCCCTTACACAGATCCTTTTTTCTGCAAGGAGTAAAGATATGTGTAATTTAGCCATAAGGTCCCTGGATTATGATAGTCTCGATACACGATAATTTCTC
>NW_003852398.1:25029243-25042897 GCF_000181295.1 Otolemur garnettii | reverse complement strand
CAACTCCTGGGCTCAAGCGAGTCTCCTGCCTCAGCCTCCCAAGTAGCTGAGACCACAGGCGCCCGCCACAACGCCTGGCCATTTTTTGGTTGCAGCCGTCATTGATGTTTTTGGCAGGCTTGGGCTGGATTCGAACTTGCCACATTAGGTGTATGTGGCTGGCGCCTTAGCCACTTGAGCCACAGGCGCCGAGCCAGGACCACTCTCTTAACTTAATCATCCAGCCCCATTTCACCCATGCAGCCCTAAACTCCCAAGTGTAACCCTGGTACTCAATAGAGTTTGAAAAGCCCAAGGTTCCTGAGTTGGGTTTTCCAGCTCCAAAGTGAGAATTATTTGGCCAAGTGTGGTGGCTCACTCTGAGAGGCTGAGGCAGGTGGATTGCTTGAGCTCAGAAGTTTGAGATCAGTCTGAATAAGAGTGAGAACCCATCTCTAGTATAAAAGAAAAAAAAAGAAAGAAAGAAAAAGAATTATTTGCTCATATGCATACAGCCAAGGAAAACTCATTGTCACGACTCAAAGACATCTCTGGTCTTGTTGCTGATGTTGTTAGTATAGGATTGGGCCAGTCTCCTAATAGCCATTCAATACTTATTTAGGAAATGAATAAGTTTGACTCTCTGTGTTTCCTGATTCACTGATTCTGTTGAAAGCTCCCCAAGAATAAAAACTCCTCATCCCATTAGGACTTAACCCAAGTTTGGCAGATTCCTGGGTGCTACCATAAAGCTGAGAAACCAGACTCTCTCATGGGTAGAGCCTTAGAAGCAACAGTTTTTGTTTTATTCTTTTTGTTTGTTTCTTTTCTTTCTTTCTTTCTTTTTTTTTTTTGGTTGTGGTTTTTGGCTGGGGCTGGGTTTGAACCTGCCACCTCCAGCATAGGGGACCAGTGATGCCCTACCCTTTAGAGTCATAGGCGCTGCCCAGAAGCAACCGTTTTAATGAATTCCCAGGTGTACCCAGTAGAGTTTGAGGGGTCTAAGCTCCCTGAGCTGAGTTTTTTTAACTTCAAAGAGAGAATTTCTGATCATATGTAGGCATCCAAGGAGAAGTCATGGTCATAAATCAGTGGGAGGTACTGAGTATGCTTTTACTTATCTGAGTCACAGCAAGCATCAGATCCATAACTTTTGCAAAGTTCTACTTAAGCCGGGAAAGTTACCTTCTTTTTTTTGAGACAGAATCTCACTTTGTCAGCCTTGGTAGAGTGCTGGGACATCATAGCTTATAGCAACCTCCAACTCCTGGGCTCCAGTGATCCTCTTGCCTCAGCCTCCTGAGTAGCTGGGACTGTAGGTGTCCCCCACAATGCCTGGCTATTTTTTAGAGATGGGGTCCTGCTCTTGCTCACACTGATTTTGAACTCCTGACCTCAAGCATTCCATCCATTTTGGCCTCCCAGAATGTTAGGATTACAAGTGTGAGCCACTGTGCCCATCCTAAAGTTACCTTCTTATCAGAACTTTCAGCTGGAAGAGTCATAGATAGCAGATTTTCAGATGTCCAATGGTTTAATAGCACACTCAGAGCCAGTGTGCCCTGCCTATCAGCAGGTGGTCACCCAAATTTTGATGCTATACTTCCAAAGCTGGAGAACTCACCAGCTCACATGTAGCCTATTAAATAGTCAAATTTCAGTTATGTAAAACTCAGACCTGCTTTCTTTGATGGCTGCCCATCAATGGCTGACAAATTCCTATAAGGGTAAGGTGACCAGATTTTAACATTGGTAAAGCAGGACACCATTGATGGGAGGTGGGGGGCCTGACAACAATGCAAACTTTGATAAACAGTTCTCGATAATCAGTTCTCAACAATTATTTGTTATTAAAGTTTAACATTATAAAATTAACAAAAATAATATAAAACTCATATCCTGGCGAAATAGCCACATGGCAGCTGAAAACTGTATATTCCCTTACTGTTCTCCTGCATTCCCTAGCTTGTCGTGCATTCTTTCCAAAAATTGGGACTTTTTAAAAATGTCGTGGGACACGGGACAAATTGTTAAAAATCAGGACTGTCTTGGCTCAGCGCCTATAGCTCAACTGGCTAGGGCGGTAGCCACGTACACCTAAAGTGGCGGGTTCGAATCCCCAGCCCGGACCCACCAAACAACAATGACGGCTGCAACCAAAAAATAGCCAGGCGTTGTGGCGGGTGCCTGTGGTCCTAGCTGCTTGGGAGGTGGAGGCAGGAGACTTGCTTGAGCCCAGGAGTTGGAGGTTGCTGTGAGCTGTGATACCACAGCACTCTACCCAGGGGGATAGCTTAAGCTCTTTCTCAAAAAAAAAAAAAAAATCAGGACTGTCTCACCAAAAGCAGGATGTCTGGTCACCTTATATAAGGGCCTTTATGGTCTGGCCTCTACTCACCATCCTTTCCCAACTCCACTCCAGTCATATCTGGGAGTTTTGGGTTCATCAAATGTGCCAGCTCCTTTCTGCTGCTTTTTGGTTCTTTAAGTGTGCCTTGGTACTTCCCTCCACTGTATCTTTCTCCTGGCCAATGCCTACTTATTCTTCCTGTGTCAGTTGAAGTGTGACTCCTCAGGGGAGTTTTCCTGACCTTCCTCATCCCTGTATCTCTCCTGCAGACAAGGAGGAACAGGAGGCCCCTTTTTCTGCACTTTCAAACTCTTCCTTTCTCCCTGCATCTGTGACAAAATGATTATTGCTACAGTTAGTTTAGGCAGGGGTCCTCAAACTTTTTAAACAGGGGGCTAGTTCACTGTCCCTCAGACCACTGGAGAGCCGGACTGCGGGCCCCAGGATGAGTCGGCTGCTAAGCAGGACAGGCAGCGGTGGCAAAAACACCCAGTAGGCCGGATAAATGTTTTCGGCGGGCCACATGTGACCCGCAGGCTGTAGTTTGAGGTTGCCTGGTTTAGGGTCTGAGTAAAGCAATGGTTTTTAGCCAGGGATGATTTTGGACCCCACAAGACATCTGCCAGCATCTGGAGACACTTTTGGTTGTCACAATGAGTCAAATCTCCTTCCTCATACTTTTCTGTGTCCCCAGATTTCTTCCTTAAGTGCCAGTTTCATCAGATCACTTTTAGCCTCAAAAACATTTCATTAGTGGAGAGAAAACCTCCCATAGCTCCCTATTGCTTTTAGAACAAAAGCAAACTTCTTTAGTCTAGCGTCTGAGGCTCCTGAGGTCTGTCTCTAATCTCTTGCCCCATCCTCCACCCTTCCCAACCTCAGGGGGATGGTATATGTCAGCCGCACTCCATGGGGGGGGGAGTGCTACTGGCTTTTAGGGGGTAGAGCCAGGAATGCTGCTAAGCAGACTACAATGCACAGGATAGATCCTCACAACAAAGAATTCTCTGACCAGCATGTCCTAGCGTTGTCAATGTGTCAACAGAGAAAGCTTGTGCGAGAGTACAAGCTTCATGCAGCCAGGAACTTATTCTTCTTTGATTTTCACAATTTCTCCAACACCTAACATATGACCACCAATCAACAAACGCTTGTAGAAGGAAGGGGGGAACGTGAGGAAAGAGAGAGAAATGGATTATAGAATGCATCAAGTGTGGCTAACATATGAGCCATGTCCCTGAGGTTGGGAAGAGTGGAGGACAGGAGAGAGAGATTGGAGACAGACCTCAGGAGTCTTGAACTCTGGGCTAAAGAGCTTTGCCTTCATTCTATTAGCAGTAGAGAGCCATGGAAGGCTTTCTTTCCACTAAGGAAATGTTTTGAGGCTAAAAATGATCTGATCAAACCAGCACTTAAGGAAGAAATCTGGGGACAGGGAGAAGTATGAGGAAGATTTGACTCGTCGTGACAGAGGCAGGTCTTGGATGCAGAGGCGTTACCACTGTACCGTGATGTCGCAAGAGGCAGGTCGTGAGTCCACAAAATATTCCGCCGTATTTTATTGATATACACTGGGGAATCCTGGTTGCAAACAATTGCCTGGAGAGCTGGAAGCAGCTTTTTCCAGACTGAATAAGTGGATGGATATTCAAAACCACTTTCAGTCTGTATGCATCTGCTAGGTGAAGGCCCACTGTTGTTACTGACTGATCTCTGTAGTAACTTCCTTTCTCTGTCCCTCACCTTCCTCATCTATTAAAAGTGGTCAATTCTCTTTGCCTATTTATAATGCTAGGAATAGCTGTGTGCACAAAATGGGAACCACCTCTTCATGGTGGTTCTGACATAGGTAGTCCCAGGGCCTCAATATCCTTGGGTCACTGTGGTTTTCCAACTTGAACTTGTTCTGCCTTTTAGTGTCAGAAAGGTGACTTCTTAGTAGCTGGGTCAGAGAATGTGAGGACCACACATACTAGGATCTGGAGAGAAAAGAGCTCCATCCCTCTTCTTGTGGTAGAAATGAAAGGAAAAATTAAAACTGAAAGTAAGTCACCAAGTGGAGAGGAGGGACATGTAATTCTGTTAGCATTTGAAAAGTGGGATTCAGGGAAGAATGTGCAATGTTGTGCTTCCCAAGGAAACAGATACGGGACAATATGTTGCAATATTCCTGTCAAAGGAAGAGGATCCAAGTGCACATGTTGCAAGACTGTGCAGCCAAAGGAAGTGGCTTCTTAGTCTATCAGATCTGGAACAAAACTTAGAGATTATCTTGGCCAATCTTCTCACTGGACAGAGGGGAAACAAAGTCCTGGAGAGGGGGAGCCAATTGCCCAGGACCAGGCGGGGGCTGTGGATAAGCTAGCTCTTACCATCTGGGCTTCCTGGCCACCTCCCACCTCCTCCCCTTTCCTCTGCTCCTCAAGCATATACTGCCTTGCTGGCTTTGTCCAGGTCTCTTCTGAACAGAGTCCAAGGTCCAATGAAGAGACTAAATCTCTGTGTCTGGATCAACACCTGCCAGATGACAGGGCCTAAAGCCAACAAATGGCAGCGGCAAACTGGAGAGGAAGGAGCAGTGTCTGATGATGTGGCCTGACCTCAGAAAGGAAGCCTGGTCACCAGGGGGAATTTCCCCGGGGTAAGGTCTCATGTCTATGCAAATATTCCCTTCCAATTAACTTGGGATGGGAGCAGTAGAGGAGGAGAGATGGCACTGGGCAAGACAGAGGGCAGGCATATAATAGGATCTCAGTATCTCCAGGGTTCCAAGCACTGTGCTAAGCTCCTCAGATGCTTCATCTCACTTTGCCCCTAAAACATCCTCCAACATGGGAAAATTGGGAGTCTGAGGCCCTGAGAGAAGGCATGTCGCCCAAGAGAAAGCAGTACATTCCAACCCCCAGGAATGGAATGTAGAAGGGGGAGACCAGACCTCATGGTGTTGGTGGTGAGGATGGATTTGGTGGTTCTGCTGCTACTGCTGACGAAGGTGACAATGATGAGGCTGGAGCCCCAGAAGTCTAGCAAAGTTTCATTTTAAGTTTCCATCTCACTCACCAGGGGAGTTTTATCCTGGGAACAGCCAAAGGCATCAGGAAGGTAGTGACCCTGACTCACCTTGGGCAAATCCCAGCCCTCTGGTTTTTCAAGGCCCCAAGGTGGTAGGGGATGTGATTTAACCCCTTCACCACCAGCTTCTAGAACACTCCTGGGAAAGTGAATAGAATGAGATCCATGCTTTTGAAGGAGAATCTATTTCTCCCCTCTGCCTTTTTAAATTTCACCTAGAGCCTCATCACCTCCAGGACACCTTCTCTGGGGGACTCTACTTCTTTTCCAAGGCTTGATCCTATTTACCATCTGGTAGTCCAGGGAGCTGGCCTTGTTTCCCAGAGTGGGACAGAGGGATTCCCGGGAGGACTAGAGCTCAACTCAGGGGCCTTTGAAGTCCATAGGGCCTGGTTGTTTCTCTTCCTATTAAAGAGTTTACAAAAGAACAGGCAGGTCCGGTCCCTAATCTCTGCAGTTGTGTGCAGCAGTGCATTTGTAGGCCTAAGAATTTTCTTTTTCTCTGTGAGGTCAACAATGAGCGCTCCAATGTGTATGTTTCCAGTGGAATGTGTGAGTTTCACCAGCAATGGGTGTCTGATTCCAGTGTGTGCTCTGTGGGTATGGCTGGCAGTGATTTGGAATTCTGTGTGTGACAGGCAGTATTTATGGGCTTTGAGTTGATGCCAGGTATATGGGAAACTGGGGAATAGAAATGTCTTATCAGCACCTTCCAGGTCAAGCTCCACAGTCCTTAAGAAGGGGAAGTCGGTGGGAGGGTCTGATTATAGCTGGAGGTACAGTGGGCAGATGGTGGTAACTGGGAGGAAGGGGAGGGACCACCCCATAGAAGGAAACGCCTGTTCTGGAAATGTCTTAGAACAGCTGGGCCTGGGGCAAGGATCCATTCCCAGAATGCTCTGGTGTAGGGTTCTAGTTGAGAGGAGGGCAGTGGAATGGGCCCAACCAGATGCCTTTGGTCTCCTGTTCCCCCTCTGGGTTCCCAGGTAATATCTGGCTTCACCTGTCTCCTTCCCCTCACTCTCCACTGTAGGTTGGACCCTTTCCTTCTTTTCTTCTCTATCTTTGCCTCCTCTGTGCTAGTTTATGTTCTCATCCCTCCATACCCAGAGACCCCAGTGCTGGCTTTGTCTTATCCACACTGCCCCCCCAGGGAGTCTTACTTTGTTACTCAGGCTGATCTCAAACTCCTGGCCTCAAGCAAACACTCCCCCCCAAATGCTCGGGTTATAGGCATGAGCCCATAGGTTTTTTGTTTTTTTTTTTTAAGTTAATTACATACTTTTATTTGTTGTTGTTGTTGTTTTGGCCAAGGCTGGGTTTGAACCTACCACCTCTGGCATATGGGTCCGGACCCTACTCCTTGAGCCACAGGGACTGCCCCTGAGCCCATAGGTTTTAACCTGAACTCTTGGTGATGTTCCCAGATGATGTCCTGGCAAAGCAGCTGATGTACCCAAGGTCCCCAGGAACACTCCCAACTGCTTCTACTTTCCAAAGTCTGTGCATTGCCTCTGCTTGGAAATTGTTCCCTCCTTTGGTATTTTTTACTGTTGAGAGCTTCTCTATCCACCTTTGGAGGTACCTCTCCAAGGCCCTGTTCTTTGGGGAGCCTGTCATCCTTGCTGCGCTGAGTCTGGGGCTTCTGAGCTCAGTGTCCCTTGCTTCTGTGTGCTTGGTTGAGTTCTGATAATCTGTCCCCACTCAGCTCTCTGAGGGTGAGGGGCATAGGATAGGATGTCAGTAGCACTCAGAGGCTCCTGAAAGAGGCTTCCCCTCTCTGAGCCTCTTAACTCTTCTGTAAAATGGAATCCTGTCTCAACAATACAGAGCTGATAAACTTATCAAGTCCTTCCTATGTTTTGGAAAGTGTGCTCAGAAATTTACATACACTGCCGTATTTAATTTTCACAGCCTTATGAGATAGACATCTGTCATTCCCATTTGATGGATGAGGAAATCAAGGCACAGACAGACAAGTCAAGTAACTTATCTATGTAGTAGTTGACTAGAATTTGAATCCAGGCCTGCTTATTCTCATAGATCTAAGCCCTGAGTAGAGGGCTCAGTCATGTAATTAGAATTTCCCATTTGCTTCACTGTAACCATAAAGTGGGGAAATCTTTAGGAAACCTGAGGTCTAGTGGGGAATGGAGAAACGTGTTAGAGCGATGATTTACCGCTTCTGGGTTCTGAAATTCGGGTTGGGCAACTTGACACTTCTCCCTCCCATTCTCAGCTCTGTCTGGCTTCCACCAGCAAGAGGTAGAAGAGGAAGTGTTAGCAGAGAGAGCTGGGCTTGGAGTCAGGAGACCTGGGTCTAGCCCCAGATGTGCCTTATTAATACCACGGTCACAGTCCTGTTCTCTGGGCCTCAGTTACCAGAGGCATAAAATAAGCAGGTTGGGGTGCACCTGTGGCTCAGTGAGTAGGGCGCCTGTCCCATAAACCGAAGGTGGTGGGTTCAAACCCAGCCATGGCCAAAATGCAACAACAACAAAAAATAAATAAAATAAAATAAATTCTAAAAAAAAAAAATAATAATAAGTAGGTTGGCTGGGATCATCTTTAAGACCATTTCCAGCTCAGTCAGTCCATGATGAACTGCCTTTATCTTGTGGCAATTTGTTTCACCACTTGGAGCCTCAGTTTCCTCACCATTAAATGAGGGTGATCACCCCAGTACTGCTGCCAAAGGAAGTATGGCTATGTACAAGAAGTTTCTCAAGTGGGATTCCTCTGGCAGTGACTCACTGCTCTCAACTGCGCTGGGGCACAGCAAACATCAGGGGGTTTTAAATAGCCAACAGCTCCCACAGGGCTCTCCACTGGCAGGAAGTGGGAGAGCGGCAATTCCCAGTAGCTGCTCTCTGCTCTCAACCAAAAACCGAGGTCCAACCATGCCAGTCCAGAGCTTCTGGAAGGGGTCTGCCCTGAAGGAAAATGCATGGCTCCAGGGGGAACAGAGAGGAGCCAGGGGCTTAGCAGTGGCAACAAAGAGAAAACACAGCTGCTTATAAAAGCACTGGTCCTGGGTCCTGCTTCTCTGTGGAAGTGACAGTTGTCTCATCTGCAACTCAGAGAGGAAGGTGGGAATTTCTGAGGGCCCCTTCCGTACAC
Organism: Otolemur garnettii; assembly: GCF_000181295.1. Taxonomy (NCBI): domain Eukaryota; kingdom Metazoa; phylum Chordata; class Mammalia; order Primates; family Galagidae; genus Otolemur; species Otolemur garnettii. The sequence goes on along the minus strand of NW_003852398.1, from coordinate 25,034,376 downwards.
ACTCAGAACATCAGAGCCATCCTTTTCTCCCACATTGAGATAGCAGTGGTTTGGCCTTCTGCTTTCTCTTTCCTTTAAGTTTTAATATAGCCCTCACCGCCTACTCCTCCTTGAACTTTGCCCAAGAAGCAATCTCTAGTGTCACTTTAGAGAGAGCTGAGGAGGGACACTCAGTGGGAGCTCCTTAAGGCCTAGAACCACAATGATTCATATCTTCAGCACATAGGAGCCATTCATTAAATATAAGCTGAATGAATGAATAAATCAGTGAATGAATGGGGTGCTTGGATTAATAATGGCTACTCTTTCCTTTGCTACAACTCCAAGAAAAAAAATGTGGTCTGTCCTACAGACACCTGGGTCTTAACAAGATTGTTGCAATATAGTCTCCCAACTGGCCACCCACCATTCTTTCCAAATTTATTTTTCTTCTGTGGATAGCTAGATGCATACCTTCCCTACTCAAAACCTCCAAAGGCTCCCCCTAGGTTATAAGAGAAAATTCTGCCATTCAAGGTCCTCCATAATTGGACACAAACCCCCTACATCTAATTTCATCTACCTGATCTAACACCTTAGAGTAGTGATTTTCAACCAGTGTGCCACAAAAAAAAAATTTAAAGATCATTATTTTTGAAAGTTCAAAGTACAGGAAGTATGTTCCTTTTTTAAACTTTTTTTTGATCAACATAATTTAAGGGCATGATGGATGTTTTAACTACAGGTTCAATTGTGCCGTGAGATAGAAAAGGTGGAAAAAGGTTGCCTTAGAGTCTCTCTCCTGCTGCTCACCAATCCCAGGACCCAACCACCTTAACTGAAAATTTAGTGTAAGATACATATAGAGGCATACATGGCAAATGCTCAATTTCTACTATTCTCATTCGTGGTTTCTGGGCACTTCTTCTGTGTCCCCTCAGCACCCTTACTTCTCGTCCTTAGATTCCATTGCTTTTTCCTATCCTACCCTGTCCCACTTACCTCTGTACCTATTTTTAAGGCATTTTCCCTTTTGGCTTCAGATGCCTCTGTGACCTGCAGCTGACTGACTTCTTAAAATTAAAACCAGAAAACACTATGGACTCCACCTCTCAGTATCTACAATGGAGCTGGGTTCAGAGCCAGACAGACACCATGCGGAGCCCTTCCATGCATCACCTCATTTTACTTCTATAGCCCACAGGATATTCAAATTAGGGCCCCATTTTACAGGTAAGGAAACTGAGGCTCATGTGCTCATAGTTACAAAGGTCTTACTCCACAGCTCTTAACCAGTTTAAATTGGCTCAGTGCCTGTGGCTCAAGTGGCTAAGGCGCCAGCCACATAAACCTGAGCTGGTGGGTTCGAATCCAGCCTGGGCCTGCCAAACAACAATGATGGGTGCAACAAAAAAAAAAAAAAATAGCCAGGCATTATGGCGGGCGTCTGTAGTCCCAGCTACTTGGGAGGCAGAGGCAGGAGCATCGCTTGAGCCCAAGAGTTGGAGGTTGCTGTGAGCTGTGATGTCATAGCACTCTACCCAGGGCAACAGCTTGAGGTTCTGTCTCAAAAAAAAAGTTTAAATTGGGCAAATGCTCCATAAAGCTCTCAGATGATTCTCTCAGCATCTGGGCTCACAGCCTGGTAGAGAGACACAAGTGGATAAAACACAAGGTACATATTTAGTTTCAGGTTCATTATGGCAGAGATTAGAGACAGCTCTTCAAAATGGTCCAACCCCTTACTATACTAATGAGGAAACAGGCCCAGCGAGGGCAATGGCTGGTCCAAGATCACACTGCAAGGGAGGGACAAGACCACACCCAGCAAGTCTCTGAACTGCCTGCACTGTCTGCACAGCAACTGCCATAAACTGTGCTGGCCAGCCAGGGTAGGGGGCAGAGCCCTTCAGCTAGCCAGCAAGCACACCGATGGTCACTGGACAATCTTAGACCCAAGTCATGGAACATAGGCTGGGGGAGGGGAAGACAGAGAAATTGCAGTTGAGCCTACTTGCTTATCAGTGTCCTTCATGAAGTGGAAACTTTCCATGGGCCTCCCCAGATTGTAATCACATCTGGTGCCCTTGAAGAGTTCAAAAGAGGAAGTTTGGGTTTGGTTATAATGGATGAAGAACACACAGAGAAATGCTCAGGCAGAGGAGCTGAGAAAGCACCTAAGATCTAGCAAGGCTGGGCCAGCTTTCCCAGGCTTACTGCAGGCTCAGATTCTCCTGCGGGCTTCCCAGGAAACACCCTGGAAGAGTTTAAAGACGTAATTCATTCGTGGGCAGATTTCACAATTTCAAGCTCTAATAAGGAAAATCCAGGCTGGAGATTCTAAACAGAAGTCAGAGGTCCTCATTGGAAACGTGTTTATGTGTTCGTGTGCCTCTCTCTTTTCATTCCTTTTTAAAAGAGAGAAATGTCAAGGGAATGAGGCAGACCTTAGGATGTCAATAGCAGAAGGGAAGCCTAGATGTCGTCATCCAACTCTCCCATTTTGTAGGTAAGAATGGAGAGGGAGGGAATGGGACTGGCCAGAGGTAGGAAAGGAAGTGCATGGCAGATGCACATTTGAACCCAGGCATCTGGGTCTGGGCCAGGATCCTACCACAGCCTGGATGGGGATGGGTGTGAAATGCAGGGGGAGGGCAGTCAGTTTGCCCAAACACATAAGTCCTCCTCCCACCCTAGCACTCTCCACCAGCGCCTGCCACCAACCCACCATTCAAAGCACATATGTCACTCATTACTGACAGAGACTCAGTATGTTTTTGGTTTTGGCGAACTAGGGCACAGGCTATGGCAAGGGAAGGAAGCTGGGAAAGGCTTAAGTGTCAGAGGGGGGTGGAGGTGGACAAGAGGTGGACGGTGAATGGCTGCAGTTCTTCAGCCACTTGGCTACAAGCAGGAAGGACTGTGCAGGGCCTTCAGTGGCCTGTGGGAGGGGGAGACTTTCCTAAGCCCTGGTTGAAGACAAGAGCCCAACCCTAACCCTCCCCCCACCCTGCCCCTTCCTCAGTCTTTGGAACTGGAACATTCGAGCTTGGCCATGGTGGCTGCTGACTATTTCTCGGTGCCTGTCACAGCTGGCGGCCCTAGTCCTCACCGCCACAGAGAACCAACAACGCCTTCAGGAAGTCTCCAGAGGTATCACCCTGGCAAGGGGAGAGGGAGAGCAGAGTGAGTGAAAACAGCCTTCTGGGCTGGCGCGGTGGCTCATGCCTATAATCCTAGCACTCTGAGTGTCCAAGGCAGGAAGATCCCTTAGGATCAGGAATTTGAGACCAGCCTGAGCAAGAATGAGACCCTGTCTCTACTAAAAAATATAAATATAGGCTTGGCACCTGTTGCTCAGTGGTTAGGGTACCAGCCACATACACTGGGGCTGGCAGGTTTGAAACTGGCCTGGGCCTGCTAACCAACAATGACAATTACAACAAAAAAATAGCACCTATAGTCCTAGCCACTTGGGAGGCTGAGGTAAGAGAATCACTTAAGCCCAAAAGTTTGAGGTTGCTGTGAGCTGTGACGCCACAGCACTCTACTGAGGGCAATACAGTGAGACTCTGTCTCAAAAAAAACAAACAAACAAACATATACACACACACACACACACACACACACACATATATTTACCATTTTGAAACTGGCAAATCAGCCTTTAAAATGTGCTAACGATTTACATTCCCGCCAACTGTACATAAGAATGTCTGTGAAATGCTCAATTTTGTCAGTCTAGTACAGAGAGCATCAAACTTTAAGATCTTGGCCAATATCTAAGACCAAAAGAATGGGATCCCTATGTCAAAGAAGTCAGACATAAAAGGTCACATATTGCACAGTTCCATTTATATAAACTATCCAAAAAAGGCAAATCCACAGATACAGAAAGTAGCTTGGTGGCTGTCTATGGTTAATGTGGAACCAGGTGAGCATGTGTAAGAGATCTTAGCGGGATGCTAGAGATATTTAGAAACTGGGTGGTGCCGATGGAAGCACAGCTCAGGAAATTTACTAAAAATTACTGACTTACACCCTTAAAACAGATGACTTTTATGGTATATAAATTATACTTCAATAAAGTGAGTTTTTTAGAGTGCCATGACATCATAGCTCACAGCAACCTCCAACTCCTGGGCTTAGGTGATTCTCTTGCCTCAGCCTCGAGTAGCTGGGACCACAGGCACCCACCACAACGCCCCGCTATGTTTTTGGTGTAATTTGGCCGGGACCGGGTTTGAACCCACCGCCCTTGGTATGTGGGGCTGGAGCCCTGCCCACTGAGCCATAGATGCTGCCCCTTTCCCTTTTCCTTAAGAAAGAATTTCACTGTCACCCATGCTAGAGTATAGTGACATCATCGTAGCTCACTGCAACCTTATAACCTCAAATTCATGGGGTCAAGCGACCCTCTCGCCTCAGCCTCTCCAGAAGCTGGGACTATAAGAGTGTCTACCATTCCTAATTTTTCTATTTTTTTTTTTTTTTGTAGAGACAGGGTCTTTCTCTTGCTTACATAAGTCTTGAACTCCTGAGCTCAAGTGATCCTCCATCTTGGCCTTCCAAAGTGCTAGGATTATAGGCATTAGCCCCTGCACCCGTCCTAAAGTTCTTTATAAAAAGCAAAAAAAGAGGGGGGACTTTTGTTTTATTCAGAGCCTTTGTTTGATCCTTCTGGTATTTATTTTGGTATAAACCATGAGGCAGGTCTTTCATTTAGCAATATTCTGGCTGTTCTAAGAGGAAATCCAGTGGAAGAACGACTTCTAGTCTTATATTAGGGATCTGACACCCACTCCCTTCCCACTGACCTCCAACTCCTCCCCTTACCTCAATGGCTTGGTGGAGAGACATGTCATATTTCTCAACGAATTCCCGCCGGATATTGAGCAGGTCAGTCTCACTCCGGGAGATCATGATCCTGGTGAGGGTCTTCTCATCTGTGCCAGTACCCTGGTGGAGCCAGGTAAGAAAGAGACACAGGTAGGAGGAGAGACAGAGACAGGTCAGGTAAGAAATAGTGGGTGTGTTGGCTCAGTGCCCGTAGCACAGTGGTGACGGTGCTAGCCACATACACTGAAGTTGGCGGGTTCGAACCCAGCCTGGGCCAGCTAAAACAATGACAACTGCAACAAAAAATAGCTGGGC
>NW_003852398.1:25012467-25028220 GCF_000181295.1 Otolemur garnettii | reverse complement strand
TTGTTGTTTGGCGGGTCCAGGCTGGGGATTTGAACCCGCCACCTTAGGTGTACGTGGCTGGCGCCTTAGCCGGTTGAGCTATAGGCGCCGAGCCAAAGTTCTTTTTTTTTGAGATAGTCTCACTATGTTGCTTTCAGTAGAGTGCAGTGGTGTCACAGCTCACAGCAACCTCAAACTCTTGGGCTTAAGCAATTCTCTTGCCTCAGATTCCCAACTAGCTGGGACTACAGGCACCCGCAACAACATCCGGCTATTTTTGTTGTTGTTTAGCAGGCCCGGGCCAGGTTCAAACCCACCAGCCCTGGTGTAATGTGGCCGGCACCATAACCACTGAGCATGGGCACCCAGCCAACTCACACAAAGTTTGTTTTTTTTTTTGAGACAGAGCCTCAAGCTGTCACTCTGGGTAGAGTGCCGTGGCATCACAGCTCACAGCAACCTCCAACTCCTGGGCTCAAGCGAGTCTCCTGCCTCAGCCTCCCAAGTAGCCGGGGCTACAGGCGCCCGCCACAACACCCAGCTATTTTTTGGTAGCAGCCATCATTGTTTGGTGGGCCCGGGATGGATTTGAACCTGCCAGCTCAGGTGTATGTGGCTGGTGCCTTAGCCACTTGAGCCACAGTCACTAAGCCCCACACTAAGTATTAACCTCAGTTTCTTCCTCAGTAAAATGAAGATACTATATTGACCTCATAAGATTGCTGTGAGGCCCACTGTGATCAGAGAGGTGAAACAATTGGCACAGGATGTCAGTGGTCAAGGAATGGTTGTCATGTTTGGGGCTGTTTAGGCTGAGAGGGTTTTGGGCTCCTTCCCACCCACTAGCCTGTCCAGGCTCTGTCACAGTTGAGACTCTAGTGTCTGGGCTAAGAGGATGGCCAGTGTGGATTGGACCCTTTAGGAAGGGCAGGGTTAGTCCCAGAGCTGAGCACTTGTGACCTTTGATGATCACAGGAGGCATTGTGTCACTTGCTAGAATGTGAGCTCTGAGAGGGCAGAGACTGTCTTCCTTAGTCCTATGTTTCCCGAGCATGTTTCTAAACCTTGACATTTTAGGCCAGATAATTCTTTGTTGTATGGAGCTGTTCTGTGCATTGCAGGACGTTCAACAATATCCCTGCTTTCTTCTCACTAGATGCCAATAGCAAAACACTCCAAGCTGTGATGAGTAAAAATGTGTCTGAACAGAGCCACATGCCCTCTAGGTGGCAAAATCACCCCGATTGGGAACTACTGTCCTAGAGCCAGACAAAGGCAGATGCTGGTAAATATCAGACAGGAGGTAACAGCTGCCAGACGTCCTAATTCGGGGGATGGCACATGACTGTCTTTGCATGTGCATGTAAGTTGGCGCTTGAAGGGAAAGGGACAAGTGAGCAAGTTTTCTTACCTTCATGGACTTGTAAAGTTTGTCAGCAAAGAAGAGAGGCTTATTCTTGACACTTTGAACTGATGGAAAGAAGACAGAGATGCAGGGAGCTTAGTCAGAGGAAGTGCACCCGGCCCCTGGACTGGGCTCCCCTGCCCTGCCTCCTCTCTCCCACCCTGGGTCCGTAGATCACTGCCAACACCAGCGTCATGCTTGGGGTGACACTGACATCCCAATGCCTCCTTGTCTGGCTCAGCCCTAGTCCTGGTTCTTACTTGGTTGCAACTTACTTCCTACTAAAGTTGTTTATAGCTAACCAAGGTTAGCAGAGGATTCATGGAATTAACTCCTCATAAACCCAAGGTACAGGGCCTCAAATGTTTAAGTGCATTGGAATCACCTGAGAAGCTTGTTTAAAACTCAGGTTTTAGGCTCCACCCTAGAGACTCAGATTCTAGACACTGGTTCTTGAGGTGTGCTTTGTGGACCAACAACATTAGCATCTCTTGGGAACTTGGAAGAAATGCAAATTCTCATGCCCCACCCCACATGTGCTGAATCTGAAACTGGTGGTGGGTAACCAACTTGTCCCAATTTGCCTAGGACAGTCCTGGTTTTAGCACTGAAAGCCCCACACACATGAAGACTGCCCTACTCTAATGCAGCCTAATGTTTGAGAGCTACTGAATTACAAAAATACTGTCCCAAAGAATGGCTGTCCATTGGTATAATTTAAGGCACTGTGCTGCTTCCTGGGCTGTCCAGGGTCTGTGCACTCGGCCACACTGGCAGCCTATGCTCCTCACTCAGATAATGCATCCCTGTTAGGTCAACTCAGCCCTTTCTCAAGGACTTAACAGCTGCTTCATTTCAAGGTTCCAGAGCCCACAAGGGGGGGTATCTCAACTGAAGGAGGAGGAACCAGACACCAGCTTCAGAGCCAGGATGATGGTGAATATAAAAGTATCTCTATGGGAACAGGGGACCCCAGTGCCTGCCATGGGACAGGATGGTGTGAAATAGCCTGGCATGGGGTGCCAAAGTGGGAGGAGAGAAGGAGAAAGTAGAAATATCAGGAGGGCAGGACCTAAAACTGTCTCCAAAGGTCAATTATTATGGTGTTAAGAACATGGGCTTTTTGGCCTAGTGTGGTGGTCGGCACCTGTAATCCTACCATTCTGGGAAGCTGAGGCAGGTGGATTACTTGAGCTGAGGAGTTCAAGACCAGCCTAAGCAAGAGTGAGACCCCCCCCATCTCTACTAAACATATAAAAATTAGCTGGGTGTTATGGTGCGTCCCTGTAGTCCCAGCTACTCAGGAGGCTGAGGCAAGAGAATGGTTTGAGCCCAGGAGTTTGAGGTGAGTCCTATCTCCACTACTGTTATTAACCTCTCTGAACTCAGTGTCCTCTTTGTAATGTAAGCTGATGAGAACACCTGCATAGGATTTAACAAAACCTGCATGCAACTAAAGAAGCACAGGGCCTGGCAGGAAACAACAGTAAAAGCTAACCCTTGCCCAGTGAGCACTGTTCTAAGTGCTTTATGTATAATTAACTCGTTCAGATCTTATAAAAACACCAATTACTGTATAATTAACTCATTCAAATCTTATAATAACTATTGTGATTTCCATTTTATGGAGGAGGAAACTGAGACACAGAGGCTTTGTGACCTGTGCAAGGACATACAGCTGGTAAGTGGCAGAGCAGGGATTCAACCTAAATACCACGCTTTTAACCACTAGGCTCTCCGTCTCCTCAGTGCTGTGCCAAGGCAGTAAAGGCCCATCCATGCTAAGTGACAACAATACCTCTCCTTCACCCAATCTGAAACACCTTTCCCCCACATTTTAGTGTCTCTGAAATCAAGATTATTTTATAATTGATGGCAATTATGTGAAAATCTTCCATTGGCCCCTCCTGGTAGGATTAAAAAAATGCATTCATCAATGCAATGCACTTTATAGTAAATCAATTAAGATACTAACGATAATCAATACTGATGAAACCAACTTCAACCCTCACTCATGCCTACCCATCTATATTTACACATATAGAAATTGAGATCCAAAAGGGAAAGATTTTTTCAAAGTCAAGAAGTCCAATTAAGAAAAGAGGAACCAGAGAGAGCCAGGTGCTGGGAGGAGGAAAGAGCACATGTGTGATACGTCTGTATATGTACAATGTGTTTTGTATGTGTGCACGTGCTGTGTATGCACAGTATGACTGGTGTGTATGTGTAGGGCGTATGTGCAGAGTGTGTATGTGCGATGTGTTTTGTGAGCTTGTGTATTTTGTGAGTGTGTGTGTAAGTGCTCACATATACCATAGTCCTGCAGGATGCTGTGCCTCCCCGTGTCCTGTCCTAGCCTTCTGGCCCTTCCCCAGGGAGAGCTATTTTCTCATCCTTCCTGCAGCCCGGAAGAGTCCTCATACTTCCCAACACTCACACACTGGGCAAGACCAGAGGCCACCTGTTGCAGCATAAGCTTTCCAATACTAGTAGCCGAGGGTGCTGGCAAGGTTACACTCTTCCAGAAAACCTGGCCACGTTCCCAGTGTTCCCAGCCCCTTCCTTTGGTCCCCGCCAGTTACCAATGGCCACAAATGCATTCTTGACGTCCCCAGACATCTCCTTCTTGATGGTGTGTTCTATATCATAGTTGGTCATCTTGATGAACTCCTGGAAAACTGGCCCCAAGAGAAGCCCCAGGGGAGAGGCGTGAGCTCCAGCTCCAGGTGTTGGGGAAGCTCGAGCTCACCCCTCCCCTGCCCGACCAGGTCTGCATATAGGCTGTGCCCAGGAAACTGGCAACAGCGACAGGTAAGGCCTTAGCCCAGGCCGAATCACCATGAGAGGGAGTTCTGACATCAAGGCTGCTTTGGGGTCAAAGCCGATCTGTGCTAAGTTGGAGCCTCTAGGCTAGGCCAACAGCCCAGAGCCTTGGACAAGTTCCGGGAACCTAGACTAAGGCAGCAAAAAAGCCAGGGGTCCTAGTCATGGCTCTGCTTCTGCAACAGCTCACTGAGTGACCCTGAGTCACCCTTCCCCTTTCTGGGCCTCCTTTTCCTCCTACGTCAGGTTGGGACAGAGATTATTGTAAAGAATGACATAATGATAACACTCGGAAAGCACTGTCTATGTGCCAGGCATCGTGTTGAGTGCGTTACACATGTTGTATGTTTTGTGTCTTCACAACAACCAGGTGAGGTTGAACTAAAATCCCCATTCCGAGTAAGGGAACTCAGGCAGAGATTCAGTAACTTGCCTGAGGTCACACAGCTGGTAATGGGATAGATTGAAATTGAAGTGGTTCATCTTTTAGCCACTATGCTATAGCACCTTAAGTACCGAAAAGCATCAGATGAAAGCATGTGAAGACGTGAATGTCCTAGTGGAAAGGATGCTTCATGATCACCTAACGTCAGGGCCACTGCATACAGGGGTGCCCTGTGTGCGTGGCCACCTGTGGTTCAAACCACTTTTTGCTATCTTGCTCCTGGCAGGCATTACACATGGATCATGACACTGAACCTCAAAATCAGTGTCATGATCACACTCATGACAGCTTTCTAGGCAGCTAATTCCCCAGGCACTGGACACAGAAATCACACTCAGCACAGCTTTCTAGGCAGCTAATTCCAATTCATCAGAGTTAGCTTTCATGGTGAAATACACTTCCCATCTCTAATCCCGGCATTCACCTGCATTCCTGAGGAGGTGAAGGGAGCTGGCCCAAGGCTGAGCCATGGTCAGCAATAGAGTCAGGACTAACACCCAGGGCTCTGGGTCTCCATCAGCCATGCTACTCCACTGCTGGGGAACGCAGGGAGGTGGGTAACTGGCTTCTCTTGTTACAGAGAACTGAGAGCCTCCTGTTGGATTTGGGAATGTTCCTGCTGAACTGGGAAGGGGAGGAGGTCAGGCCTACCTCTCCGGAGGTGAGGGTAGCTGCGGGTGCACAGAACCGTCATGAAACGCGTCTCCAAGGAAGTTTTGTCTCCACTAGGTGTGTCTGCTATCTCCTGCACAGCCCAAGTTGAGGCAAGGATTTGGGAGGGGAGACACGAGAAAGCTTTGGTTATTATGCACATTCGTATCTTTGTCTGGGCTGAGGACAACTAGAAGCTGGGCTAACCCAGCCATCCAGGGGAGCTGAGATTGGGCCCCTCTTCTTTCCTCAGCCTTGAGTGCAAAGAACTTCACATTCCCCTTCCAGTTCCCAGATAGGTTTAGCACTGGGTACTTCCACCCTGGCCTCCCCAGGCACTGGACACAGAAATCTGACCTTGTCCTTTCATCCCTCAACCTCTCTAAAAGCCCCCTGGGAAATGTGTATGTGTGCATGTGCAAAAAAGATAGATGGCCTGGCCAGCATTTCCCTAAGCAAGATTAAAGGCAAACATATTTTAACATGTTACATATGTATGTTTCCACATTATCTTCTAGCCAGCGATTTTATTTACACTGATATTAAATTCCCTCTAAAACAACTTTTAGGTTTAAAAGTCAGTCAATGTAGAGGTAACTATGAATAGCTGGTGGTTATGCAGCACAAATCATGCCAGATATGAATGGCTGGGGTTTGAGAAACACTAGCCTGGGCCCTCTTTTGCCTAGCAAGGGCCTTAAGGGGCCCTGAAGGGGAGAGAGAGAAGCTGCAGAGCAAGCCCCCAAATCATCGCTTGAATCTGCCCCCACTGGACCCCAGCCCCAGGGCACAGCCAGACTTTACTCAGAGAGGCTGTTAAACTCCAAATGAAAAACAGGGCACTCACCAAGATCTCAGCAGCCACCTGAAAGCAGGGAGGAGAAGGGAGAGAGGGGAAGGCAAGAGTCAGAGGCGACCAGATGGTTGGTGGGGCCCTGGGGTGCAGGGTGAGGGGGCCTGGCTGGGAATGGCAGAGATCCTGAGAGACCCCAAGGGAACCCATGACATGAAAAGGGAAAAATACCTTTCTCTGACTTTGGGGGCCAGAGCTCAAAATGGGGCTAGGCCTGGCCAGGAGTGCAAGGTACCCTGCACCCTTTAGCACCCTCAGAGTTGGAAGGGGTTGGGAGACAGGTAATTTAAGCACCCCAGACAGGAAAAAGAGGTCAGCTGGGGCCTGAAGGAGAGGTGATTGGCCTGGAGGCACACAGGCAAACAGAGGTGGGAAAATCATTTTATAAGGATTACTTTTAATTGTTGCAATCTGCAGAGCACAGGATTCTGTGATTAGGACATTAATATTTTGTGAGAAAAACAGATATGATTGTGGGTGCCTGGGAACAAAACACAACCAGCTCTTGTGTACCCAGACTGAGTTTTGTTTTTGCCTTTTCCCCTGAAGCTCTGCTGACCCCTTTCTACTGGATAGATTGAAACTATTCTCTTTGTAAACGTCCCAGTAGCTTACATTCCAGAAATTTTTGTCTTCTTTTTATTGTATATTTGGCAACATCTAACAACAGTTAAAATACTATCTGCCATTTGATTAAGCAATTATGTTGCTCTACAGCCATACTGGCAAAAGTCTATCATGATAGAATGGAAGACTGTCCACTGCAGCATCTTTGCAACAGAGAAAAACTGGAAACTGTCAGTAGATGACTTATTGAACAGGCTATGGTTTATTCCAACAATGGAAACAACCCACACAGCTCTTAAAAAGAATGAGATCTATCTACAGTGCTGATAAGGAGACTTTCCATTTAAATTAAGTAAAAAGTAAAGCATGGTAGGGCGGTGCCTGTGGCTCAAAGGAGTAGGGCGCTGGTCCAATATACAGGAGGTGGCGGGTTCAAACCCAGGCCCTGCTTAAAAAAAAAAAGTAAAGTATAGCATATGGTATAAGAGTGTTTCTTTTATCTCAATAAAAAAAAACACAAATACTTTCATAGGCAACAAATTGTCAAGATGCTGTTAAGTGGTTACTTTTGAGGAGAAAGTATATAGGAAAGCTTTTTCATTTTTTTCTTTTAAGAGACAGAGTCTTACTCTGTCGCCCTTCATCGAGTGCTGTGGCATCACAGCTCACATCAACCTCCAGGTCTTGGGCTTAGGTGATTCTCTTGCCTTAGCCTCTGGAGTAGCTGGGACGAGAGGTGCCCGCCACAACTCCAGGCTATTTTTTTGTTGCAGTTTGGCCGGGGCTGGGCTGGATTTGAACCCACCACCCTTGGTATATGGAGCTGGTGCCCTACTCACTGAGCCACAGGTGCTGCCCACTTTTTCATTTTCTTTTCTTCTTCCTGAAATTTTGTTTACGTTTTCTAAACATGCAAATACATTACTTTGTTTTTTATTTAAATGCCAAATAGGAGTTATCAGGGCCACTAGGATTATAGGCTACTTCTGGTTTTACTCACTTAGTCACCCTTGGTAGCGTGCCCTAGCATCATAGCTTACAGTAACCTCAAACCCCCAGGCTTAAGTGATTCTCTTGTCTCAGCCTCCTAAGTAGCTAAGACTACAGGCGCCTGCCACAATGCCTAGCTATTTTTTTAGAGATGAGGTCTCACTCTAGCTCAGGCTGGTCTCCAACCTGTGAAGCTCAGGTAATCCATTCACCTCAGTCTCCCAGCTGCTGGGATTATAGGTGTGAGCCACCACCCCCAGCCCTTTTTCTGTATTAAAAACAACTCAGTTGTTGAATCTTGAGGACATTATACAGAGAGAAATAAGCCAGCCACCCAAGAGCAAATACTACACAAACCCATTTACGTGAAGTGCCTACTGCAGTCAAATTTTGTAGAGACAGTTGCTAGGTGCTGGCAGATGGGGAAGCGGGGAGTGACTGCTCAGTGGGTTCAGAGTTTCAGTTTTGCAAGATGAACAGTTCTGGAGATGGATCATGGTGATGGTTGCCTAACAATGTGAACGTATTTATGCCACTGAACTGTATGCTTAAACATGATTAGTATGACAAATTCCATTTATATATATAAAAATCAAAAATATTTTAAAGTTATGCTTAAAAAAGCTTGGTATTTTCTGTTTTTTAAAACAAAGAGAGGAAGATGTTCAAATAATTAAATAGGCCAGGCACGGTGGCTCACGCCTGTAATCCTAGCATTCTGAGAGGCTGAGGCAGGTGGACTGCTTGAGCTCACAGGCTTGAGACTAGCATGAGCCAGAGTGAGAGCCTGTCTCTAAAAAAATGGCTGGGTGTTGTGATGGGCACCTATATAGTCCTAGCTACTCGGGAGGCTGGGGCAAGAGGATCGCTTGAGCCTTAGAGCTGAAGGTTGCTGTGAGCTATGGACCCCATGGTACTTAACCCCAGGGTATCTGAGTGAGATTCTTTCTCAAAAAAGAAAAAAAAAATTAAACAAAAAGGAATTTAAAGTGCCAAATATTCTCATTTATTTAGGTGAGAGAACATGCAACAGATTAGTTTTTTTGAAGCTTCTTCAAGACAATAATAATACTATGCTTGGGGCAGCACCTGTGGCTCAAAGGAGTAGGATGCTGGCCCCATATGCTGGAGGTGGTGGGTTCAAACCCAGCCCTGGCCAAAAACTGCAAAAAAAAAAATTTATAATAATAAAGTAAAAAAAATACTATGCCTGTAGTATTAAAAAATGTGGTAGGGTACTAAAACAATATTCAACATTTAACACAAAAGCTTTTCCTTATTAGCATAGCTACTTCATGCAAAATCAATGTGGGCTGTTCCTCAAAAGGTTAAACACAGAGTTATCACAGGACCAAACAGTTCTACTCCTAAGTAGACACCTAAGAGAAATGAAAATGTATGTATGTATGTGCACACAAAAATGTGAACACAAATTTTCATAGCAGCATTAGTCATAATAGCCCCAAAGTGGAAAAACCCCAAATATCCATCAGCTCATGAATGAATAATGGAATATAACTTGGCAATGAAAAGTGCTGACAGAGCTTGGCGCCTGTAGCTCAGTGGCTAGGGCATCAGCCACATACGATGGAGCTGGCAGGTTAGAATCCAGCCCGGGCCTGCCAAACAACAGACAACTACAACAACAAAATAGCCAGGCATTGTGGTGAGCTCCTGTAGTCCCAGCTACTTGGGAGGCTGAGGCAAGAGAATCACTTAAGCCCAGGAGTTTGAGGTTGCTGTGAGTGACCGGGGTGACAGCTTGAGACTCTGTCTCAAAAAAAGAAAGAAAGAAAGAAAGAAAAGTGCTGACATATGCTACAGCGTGGACGACCTCTGAAAACACCACGCTGAATGGAAGAAGCCAGCCCCTCAAAGCCACATAGTGTATGATTCCATTTATACACGGTGTGCAGAATAGGCAAATCTGGAGAGACAGAAAGAAGATGAGCAATTTGCTAGGCCTGGGGGTTGGGAGGAAATGAAGAGTTACTGCTAATGTGCACAGGGCTTGTTCCTGGAGTGATGAAATGTACTAAAATTGACTGTGGTGATGGTTGCACAAGTCTGTGAAGATACCCCAAACCACCAACTTTTATACTTTGAATATGTCAATCACATGGAACATGAATTCTATGTCAATAAAGCTGTTATATTTTTTAAATATCTGAGGACTGATTAATAATAATCACAATTCTTCATTTCATTATGGATCTATAATAATTAGTTATCTATATTGTTTGGGGGAACGGGTAGAAATTGGACGTATGTTTGCCCTGTTAATAACAAACCTGGACTTCTTTGTTTTTGAGACAGAGTCTTACTCTGTCACCCTGGGTGGGGTGCCGTGGCATCATCAGAGCTCAAAGCAACCTCAAACTCTTGGGTCAAAACCATTCTCCTGGTTTTGAGTATCTGGGACTACAGATGCCCATCATAATGCCTGGCTATTTTTCTATTTTTTAGTAGAGATAGGGTCTCAGTCTTACTCAGGGTGATCTCTGAGCTCAAGCAATCCATCCGCCTCAGTCTCTCAGAGTGTTAGGATTATAGGCATGAGCTATGGCTCCAAGCCTCAAACCCAGACTTCTAAGAGCTTGAGGGTGTTCAGATACCCAGAATGAGAGACTGTGAGAAGCCAGTAAAACAGGCAAACAAAAACTGTCAAGCACTCCTGCATGTTGTCTTTCTAAGGGGGGAGCTTAGCTCTGCCTATTAAATGACCTGATTTTTTTTTTTTTGAGACAGAGTCTTACTATGTCACCCTCAGTAGAGTGCTGTGGCATCACAGCTCACAGTAACCTCTTGGGCTTAAGTGATTCTCTTGCCTCAGCCTCCCAAGTAGCTGGGACTACAGGCGCTCACCACAATGTTCGGCTACTTTTTTTGTTGCAGTTGTCATTGTTTAGCTGGCCCCAGTGGGTTTGGGTTCCACCCCACCCCCCTGCCTTGGTGCATATGGCTGGCACTATAACCACTATGCTATGGGTGCTGAGCCAAATGTCCTGAATTTTTAATACTTTTTTTTTTTTTTTGCCGGGGCTGGGTTTGAACCCGCCACCTCCGGCATATGGAGCTAGCGCCCTACTCCTTTTGAGCCACAGGCACTGCCCAGCCCTGAATTTTTATATATATTTTGCTCCAGCATGCTCATTTCACCTCTGGAAATCTATTCTAAGGAAAAAATCATGAATGTGATAAAAGAGTATATTATACTAGGAAAAGGGCTGGTTAAATAAATGACATTGGTCATTTTTAAAAATGTGCAATAACATTCAAAGAGTACTAATTTTTAACTGTTATCAAATCAGGAATCTATATATACATGGACTTACAACTAGAATAATATATGCCAAAATATTAACAATGGCTATTACTATAGGTTCTAGGGTTTTTGTTTTTTTGGTTTCTATCTTCTGAAGTTTCTATAGAAGAATATATTGCTGGTTATAAGAAAATGAGTCTACACTAAGGTCAGGGTCCAGCATTCTAAGTCTGGAGAAGTAGTTTAGCTGGGCAGGGCTCTGGGTCAAGGGTCCCTTAGTTTTTTCATCCCATTTCTCTCTCTCCCCTTCTCTCCAGCAAAGCAGCTGCCAGTGAGGCTTGCCACTGCTCCCTGCTGGTGGCAACTAGAAGCACAGCCTCACCAGGCAGACCAGGCACATGGTGGAAGTAAGTGATCCCTGGAAAATGGATTTTGGAGTGGAGGGTGGATTTGGGGTGAGATTTAGATCAAAAGCCCTCAGGAGCATAATGGGGCTGCTTATAGTAACACTTAATAAAGATACATTGGATGAGTGAATGAATGTGGCCTCAGCAAGCCATCACAAGTGTCTGGCTGGATTCTCACGCTAGTCGGCCCCATAAATGAGCAAGTATAACTGTACCCTTGGATAAATTAGGAGCTTCGTTTTCCTTCAGTAAAAGAGAAAACATAATAAAGTACAAACTAGTCTTAGCATCATGCTCAGTATATGGTAGTTATAGTGTTCTAGTAGTTATGATTTTGTCATTGTCAGGTTACAGCTAAGGAGTTTTCTACCTCCAATGCTGTGGTGACGTACCACACCTCCATTAATGGAGCTGGGAACAGAAAAGTTGGTGCCCTGACCACCAATCCATCAATGCTCTTTTCAACCCTCCGACTGTAAGATAAGGGGGCTGAATTCCCTGTTAGTGGTGTCTATGCCTAGCCCTGGACAGATAGCTTTCATAGGGTGGGGACTGGGTGGGCAGAGGTGAAGATCTGGACCTGGCCCAGGTCAGTGGGTGCTGTGGTCAAGACACAGGTTCACCAGGGACAGTACAGATGGCCTCAGTAGGTACTACCCAGCCACAGGAACCCTTATGGAAAATGAATTTAAGGTTGTCCAGCCTCCATGAGTAGCCATGAGCCATCTGAGTTAGAGCTCAGATCACTAGCTGGAGGAGCAGGGCAGAAGCACAGCAGCCAGGAGACTCTAGATAACCTTCTCCCCTCTTCCTCATTCAACAAATATTCACTGAGCACTGACCACAGACAGTGTGGATACATGAGTGAATAAAGATTCCAGCTCTCGAGGAATTTACTTTCTAGTCTTCTCCCAGGACACTACACTGGATCTTGATCCCATTTTTACAGATAATAAACTGAAATCTTTAGCACTCAGGCCCCTGCCCAGCAAGCTCCCAGACCTGCTTTCTTTGGGTCAATTACACCTGAGCCCTTGATTTTCTGTGTGACTTTATAAAGTCATTCACCCTCTGTAGGCCTCCACTTTCACACTGTAGCACGAGGGATTTAACCTGGGTAGTCTGTAAGTCTGTTCTAGCTCTAAGGTCCTACTATGCACAGAGGAAATCCCAGAAAGACCAGCATCACACTCCTAAATCTCATTATGAAAACCCTCAAAGTCTCACTTCTAAGGGTGAAGGTCAATCAAATATCAGCCAATCAAACCAGCCACGCCCCTGTCAGGAGTCATCCCACCCCCAGAGAGCCAGGGCCTGACACAGACAGACATCAGCCGGGAAGCCCTGCAGAGGTCAGTGGGTGGGCTGGAAGGGTCTCACCTGGGCATCTTCCCGGGCCTGGTCCCGGTCTTCTCCTCCCTCTTCACGGTTCCCCTGTAACAGGAGCAGCAAGAAAGGCTGGTCCCCAAATGTCCACCCCGCTCTGACCCTTAGTCACTGTACATCCTGGTCAGTCACCTCACCCCTCTGAATCCTTTCCTCATCTGTAGCACAGGGACAATAATCCTGCCTCCATAGGCAGGCTGTCAGGTCATTAAATGAGAATATCTATGAGGTGCTCAGCCCAATGCCTGACCCATAGTGAACTCTTAGTAACTGTGAATTAGGGCCTGGCATTTAGGTTCTAGAAATTCAAAACATAGTGATGGAGACTCCCACAAGAGGGTTACCCATGTGGCTTTATCCTACGAGCTGAGAACCCAAAAAGCCACGTTATGACCAACAGGGAGGACTGTCTGAAGCAGGTGGCACCAAGCCAGCTTTGACGAATGAACACCAGAGGCAGGCATGCAGTGGGGAGATACCCTCTTCCTCAGAACGGGGCTACTAATCACCCTACCCCTTCTATGCAGTAACCCTCCCCCTCTTCCCTGGCATCTGGAAGGACAAGCAGGCCTGGGGCCCATAAATTCACTCACTGTGGCTAGAGAAATGAGGATTCGCCTGAAGTGGCCAGATGTGTCTGAGCTCAGAGCATCCTCCAGGGACTTGTGATAGTCTGAGACAGAGAAAGGGGCGGTGAGCAGCTAGCAGCCAAAAAAGGTTTGGTGAGTGAAAGGGGGTTCCTAGAAGCTCAGATTTAAGCCAGGGCAGTGCTGAAAGGGGGAAGGGAGGTGAAGGAGTTTGCAGGTGGGTTTGGGGAGCATCCAGTCATCCTCCTGTGGATTTTGTGAGTCAACTCACATTCCCATAACCCATCACTTCTGCTCTATCCTTCCCTTCTACTCTGTTCTGGTTGAGGCCCACTGGATCTCACCTCTATCATTTACCAGCCTCCAGTCATCTCCCTGTCTTCATTCTCTTTTCTACCTTTCCACGTACATGGCAGTTGTTAGACCCAAATGCCATGCTCTGACCATGTCACTCACCTACTAAAAAATTATGCCATTTTAGGCCAAGTACCATGGCTTATGTCGGTAATCCTAGCACTCTGGGAGGCTGAGGTGGTGGATTTATTTATTTATTTATTTATTTTTTTGAGACAGAGCCTCAAGCTGTCCCCCTGGACAGAGTGCCGTGGCATTACAGCTCACAGCAACCTCCACCTCCTGGGCTCAAGCGAGTCTCCTGCCTCCGCCTCCCAAGTAGCTGGGACCACAGGCGCCCGCCACAACGCCTGGCTATTTTTTGGTTGTAGCCGTCATTATTGTTTGGCGGGTCCGGGCTGGGGATTCGAACCCGCCACCTTAGGTGTATGTGGCTGGCGCCTTAGCCGGTTGAGCTATAGGCACCGAGCCGAGGTAGTGGATTTATTGAGCTCAGTAGTTCAAGACCAGCCTGAGCAAGAGTGAAACTCCGTCTCTACTAAAAATAGAAAAACTAGCCAGGCATTGTGGTGTGGGCTCCTGAAGTTCCAGCTACTTGGGAGGCTGAGGAGGAGGATTGCTTGAGCCCAGGTGTTTTAGGTTGCTGTGAGCTATGGTGCCCTGGCACTCTACCATGGCATCACAGCTCATAGCAACCTCAAGCTCTTGGGCTTAAGCGATTCTCTTGCCTCCCAAGTAGCTGGGACTATGGGCACCTACCACAAGGCTCGGCTATTTTTTGTGGCAGGTGTCATTGCTGTTTAGCTGGCCCAGGATGGGTTGGAACCCTCCAGTCTCAGTGCATGTGGCTGATGCTATAACCACTGTGCTATGGGTGCCAAGCCTAAAAAAAAAAAAGTTGAAAAAAAAAGCTACTTGCAAAAGAAAAAGTTTAATCATTTTGACCAGCGCTCAAGCTTCTTCAGAATGAAAATATGAGGCTACTCTTTTTAAAAATTGAGAGTTTCAAGATAGGGATAACATAGCATGCAACCAAGTCTGGGGCCCTGTACAACTGAGCAGGCCACACACTCCAAAAGTCACCCACCCTCTCCCCAGCAGGCTGGGACATCCCCTATTCCCACTCTAGCCAAGCTCTCTTCTATCTCTAGGCCTTTTGTGTTTTTTTGTTTTTTTTTAAACAATCTCACTATGTTGTCCTTAGTAGAGTGCCATGGTGTCACAGCTCATAACAACCTCCAACTTTGGGGCTTAAGTGATTCTCTTGCCTCAGCCTCCCAAGTAGCTGGGACTATAGGCACTTGCCACAATGCCCGGCTTTTTTTTTGTTGTAGTTGTCATTGTTGTTTAGCAGGCCCAGGCTGGGTTCAAACCCACCAGCCTCGGTGCTTAACCACTGTGCTATGGGTGCTGAGCCTAAGCCTTTGTCTTTTTGAAATTCCTGTTCTTCCCCAGACACAGAGCTGGGCATACTCAAAGGGCTTATCAAAGTCTTGAGGACTGAGAGAAAGGAGATGGGCCAGAACTGTGGTCTGAGGCCAGGCACTGCAGAGCCTGGCTCCTTTCCTGCCCAGGCCTCCCACACTTACCCTCTTTATAGGCCTCATTGATGGCCCGGATTTCGGCATTGGTCCGAGTGGCCAGGATTTCGATAAGAGCCTTTTCATCTGTGCCAGCTCCCTAGAATGTCAAGACAAAGATGATCTCAGCCACAGTTCTGACCCCTGTGCAGAGGCCCCCAGGCCCCAGGCCAAGGTGGCACCAGCTCCAAGAAACCACCCCGGAGGCTAAAGCCCAGCCGAGCCTTCCTGATTTTCCACTGACTTCCAGACATGGCTCCCAGACCAGAGACCTTGGCACAATGATGGCTGTCCACACCCGCCTCTCACAATTTCTAGAACCTCCCATGATAATTGCTTTTGGAAAAAAAAAAAGATATATAGGTATGTGTGTATTAAATACATATTCACATAATATATATCTGAATATAATTATTTACACATGAGTGTGTAATAAGAACAGAAGACACACACGTGCATCA
>NW_003852398.1:24998890-25012230 GCF_000181295.1 Otolemur garnettii | reverse complement strand
TCTGTCACAGAACATGGTGCAGTGGCATACCAGTGCCTTAGCCACTTGAGCCACAGGCGCCGAGCCGCATCACAGTGTTAATGGAGGCTGTGCTCTCTGGGTGAGTAAGGACCTCACACACAATTGCTATTTTCTTCTGTTTTTGCTCTATCCGTATTTCTCAAGGTTTTACAGAGAGCAAATATTGTTTTGTCAGAAGAAAAAGAATTTTGTGCTTTAAGATAAAAACATACCACATTTGTTTATATTTAGATTTGAGGAATGATACATGGGCTATGACATTACGGCCCTGGGGCGGGCAGGGGAACTTGCTGCACAAAGGTCCCCACACAGAGGGAAGCAGGGAGCTTGATCAGCCACTGGGCCATTACATGGGCTATGACATTACGGCCCTCGGGTGGGCAGGGGAACTTGCTGCACAAAGGTCCCCACACAGAGGGAAGCGGCTGAGATTGATCAGCCACTGGTCCATTCATTTGAACATCTGTTAGACTCCTGCCATGAGCCAGTCACTGTGCAAGGTGCTGGGGCCATGTTCTCTGTCCTCACAGAGGTCGCCACCTAGTGGATTCTCTGATCCCAGGAGGTCAACCCTAAGTGAGCCTCAGGAGTCTCTTTATGAGAAGCAGGTGTGTGGTAAGGAAACTGGGAGCGTCCCAAGCCCCAGGATCAAGTTCTATCCTTCCCCTAAGTCACTGATTGTCTGAGCCTCCCTCGGTTTCCCATTTGTAAACTGCAAGCATAGAAAGGGCTGGGTCAGGTTAGCTTATTGGCCCCTTCTATAAAGAAGGGACATGAATGCTGTATCTTTAGATCATTTGCTTTTTCACCTAGGAATTTTTTTTTTTTTGAAACAGAGCCTCAAGCTTTCACCCTTGAGGTGAAAGCTCACAGTAGAGTGCTGTTGCATCACAGCTCACAGCAACCGCCAACTCCTGGGCTCAAGCGATTCTCCTGCCTCCACCTCCCAAGTAGCTGGGACCACAGCCACCCGCCACAACGTCCAGCTATTTTTTTTTTTTTTTTTTTTTGGTTGCAGCCGTCATTGTTGTTTGGTGGGCCTGGGCTGGATTCGAACCTGCCAGTTCAGGTGTATGTGGCTGGCGCCTTAGCCGCTTGAGCCACAGACGCTGAGCCCACCTAGGAATTTTTAATAAACAATAATCTCAGTTTGCTTTGCTTAGGCAATGCTTTTTAAAAGTCCTCTAGTTCTCTTTTGCTGTTCTCTTAATCTTGAAGGGACCAAAAGTCCCAGTGGTTTCCTGTGGTTGTCAAGATAAGCTTTAGAGCAGTTTTGCTCAACTATTTTTTGTCTCACAGCACACTTAAATTATGTTGATTAAAAAAAAGAGTAAAAAAAAAGAATATACTTACCATGCTTTGAACCTCTTTCAAAAATAATTTAATTCATAATTTCTTTAAAATTTCTTTCAAAACTAATTAATGATCTTTAAAAGTTTTTGTGGCATACCTAAGATTCTGTCACAGAACATGGTGCAGTGGCATACCAGTTGAAAATCACTGCTCTAGGGTTGGAAAGATTTGGTCTGAACCTCAGATTTGCTACTTTATAGCTCTGTGACCTTGACCAATAAATAATCCCCCCACCTCAGTTTCCCTTTCTGCAAGATGGGTTGAAAAAATAAGAGCCTCACCTGGTGGCCTGACAAGGCAACTAATGGAGCTGATGTACTCAGCCCCAGACAGTTACCATATGTTCTTCATAAACAGAAGCCAATAGTATGATTGGTGCCTGGGGAAGCAAAGCTGCTCCAGTAACATCTGGGCCAAGACATAACCCTCTTTCTTGCTAAAGGTAGGGTCAGGTCTTCAGACTTAACAGTGCCCTTCATACCTGTGACCTTGTTTGACCTGTCCCATTTTGAAGAGCAGAGACTGTTTTCATTTCACAAATGAAGGCACAGAGTCTTAAGATGTGTTAAGTAATGGCCCAGCATAACACAGTGAGTGGCAGGACTGGAATACAGACTCTTATTATGTTCTACCCAGACCCACCCTGCTTCCTCCAGCTGCTCTATGAGACCCCAGTCCCTCTGGTTACTGGGTATATCACTCAAATTAGAGTAAATTCCGAGACTTCTGCTGGGACTCCCGGGAAGAAGGAACTCTCCACTGTAGCTGCTAGCTAGTAGGACCGACAAGTGACCACAGAAGACAGCAGAGCCAAGGCAGGAGAGGGCCAAGAGTCAGAACAGCATTTAAGTCTTCGGACTCAGCTACATCCTCTACCTTTCTCCTTTTGTGTCATGCCAGCTTGTATTAGGGATGAGAGGGATTCCATCCCCTGGGCTTCAGAGGGGCACTTGTGGCCCTACCAGCACCTGCACAGACTGGACCCCATTCCATTGGTACCACACTATACCTCCATGGCCTTCTTCAACTGCTTGGCATCATAGTGGGCCGGTGACATCATGAGCCCCAGAATCAGCCTCGCCAGATCTCCAGAGAGCTCAGACTTCAGGTCAGCCATTAAGTCCTGCCAAGGGCAGAGCCAAGGTCATGCCAACATCAGCACTTGCCCACACATGATCCGGGGAAGGGAAGAGATATGGAATGAGGAAATGAGCTCTGAACCGGGGATCAGGAAAGCTTGTGTCTGTCTTTGTTGATGTTGGATTTATCATTTAGATAAAGCCAAAGTGGGGGGTAGGCAACCAGGAGGAAGACTGGAAAGGGAAGGGGAGGGTAGCACTGAAGGATATTGTTTCCATCTGGGGGAAACTCATCAGCCTAAGCCAGACGCCACCAAAGTGCAATAGTCACTAACACTTAGCATCCAGCCTTGAACCAGCACTCATGAAGCACTGCACAAAAACAACTGTTAGCCCCACATTGAGCCTCTGATGCCACCAAGCCAGCCCACACAGGTACTGCCCAACACGAGGAACTGGAGGAATGGAGGGCTCTGTCTGCCCAAACCCACACTGGAGACACTCTGAGATCATGTTGACAACGTGGGGTTCCACTGCCATGGGTCCCTGGTGCCCAACTGTGCAGAGCTGGCTGAACTCCGTCAGGGGAGGTACATGGATGCGGGGCCCTGGGCCCAAGGGGAAGGAGCCCTTACCCGGCCAAAGTGAGATTTGAAGGTCTGCCGGATCTGCTGCCGCTGGGCATTGCTGCGGCGTGTGATGATATCAATGATGGTACCTTCATCAGTTCCTGAGTCACCAGAGACACACACCTCAGAAGAAGGCCTATGGCTCAGCTTTGCCCATACCCACCCCCCACTGATATCTCCAGCAACTTCTAGCAGGGGGGATGCCTGGCAAGGCAGCCCTGTGCTCCTGAACCCCTGCAGGAACCTTCCATCTGGCTCAAACCACTAACACCCTCTTGATTCCTCACTGCCTTTCTTTCTGTCATGCCACTGCTTAGGAAAAAGGACACCTGGTGGGTGGAGGGTCCTGGGTTGGCAGTCAGGATCTCTGAGTTTTAGTCCTGGCTCTAGCACTGGCTGTCTGCCTTGGGCAAGTCCCTTTGCCTTTCTGGGACTCAGTTTCCACATCTGTAACACGAAGAGGCTAGACTAAGATTTCCTTCCAACCCTGACAATCTAAGCCCTGTTTGCTGGACCCCAAGTCCCTCTAACCACAGCACGCTGACTCTGGAAGGTGTTAGGATACCCCTTCCTGCCTCTCAGATTACTGCCATCAACTTCACACCTGGCATGGACTCTATCTTTCAAGGCATTTTTTTGTCTACCATCCTACAGCCCCTTGGGAGTTGCTGCTGGCCGGATAGGGAGAGAAAAGGCAATGGAAACCAAACCCTAGATTCCCTGATCCTGACTGGACTTTCCGAGCACAGGGTCAGTTGGTGCAGGATCAAGTCCTGTTCACTCTGTAAACCCTAGTTTGTGCCCTGCTCCCTTGCCTAGCCCACTGCCAAACATACCACACCCCCAGCCACAGAGCCCACCCCTGCCCCTTTTATGCCCCTTACCAAGTCCCTTCATAGCTTTCCGCAGCGCTTTGGCATCTGCATCAGGGTTGAAGTCATTGGCTGGGCGCACTGTTCCCTTCAGCTGCAAGAAGTAGAAAGAAACTCAGCAGGTGCCTGAAGGCCCCCCGGGGGCCAGACCAAGAGAGAACATGCGAGGGGTGGGGAGCTATCCCCACAAGCCCAAACCAAGCAGCTTGGGGGGACAAGGCAGAGGTGAAGCCACAGCAGACAGACCCTGCACCAGAGCTGAGAGACAGAGAGATTCAGGCCTGGGAGCAGGGCAGGTGCTGGTCAGGCGGAGAGTGGCCAGGCTCCTGCCTGCTGGGATTCAGTCATCTTAGCTCCCTGGGGCTTCTTATTCCTCCCCAGTCTTTCAGATTCACACCTGCCTCCAAGGACCCCTCTGCCTCTGCCTCTTAAAGAGTCACTCCCAGTAAACAGGGCCCAGATATGTCTGAAATACCAGAACAGAGTTTCCCAAACTTCAGTCACTCCTCAGTGACTTTCACAATGTTGTTCCAAATTTGCATACACCCCCTGCTATTTCCTAATACGTTTACCTCATTTAACTCCTTTTCTGTTCACTTAAATATATCCAATTTAAAGTGTATTTAAATACTCCTAAAGGGCACAGAATTTTGTCTGTTTTGTCCTTTGATATATCCCAACTGCCTATATCAGTGCCTCACGCAAAACAGGCACTCAAAAAATATTTGTTAAATGAATTAATGAAACTAATTTTATGTTCCCATCATAAATTAGGAAGTCAGTATCATATGTCATAAAAGATGAACTGTGAAATTAAGTGTAATAAAAACAAAACAAATGTGAAATATAATTAAATTTAACATGATGTCATTGCTTGCCAAAAACTCTGAACTTAAAGCCAGGAATCTCAGTGTAAATCAGGGGCCGGGTCGGTGGCTCACGCCTGTAATCTTAGCACTCTAGGAGGCTGAGGCGGGTGGATTGCCTGAGCTCACAGGTTTGAGACCAGCTTGAGCAAGAGCAAGACTCCATTTCTAAAAATGGCTGGTGGTGTGGCAGGAGCCTATAGTCCCAGCTACTCGGGAGGCTAAGGCAAGAGAATCATTTGAGCCCAAGAGTTTTAGGATGCTGTGAGCTGTGATGCCACAGAACTCTACCAAGGGCGACCAAGTCAGACTCTGTCTCAAAAAAAAAAAAAAAGAAAAGAGAAAGGAAAATCAGAGAACGTTGCAGAGAGGCAGCCCCAAACCAAGACTTTCTCTTTGATGTAATCAGAAAGGTTGATGAAACTGAAAAGAACCTTTCTCATTCACTATGTGAGGTTCAGAGTTATTTAACACCACGGAAGCCCACCCTACTCTGCCAATCAGTTTGTTTCTCACATCACTCAAGATCAACTGCAGTGATAGTTCTTGCCTTCCATTGATATTTTGGGAAATGCTGTCCTAGGACATCAGAGCTCAAAGGCCCATAGAGGTCCCTGAGATTGCAAAGTCCACCCCACCTCCTTTTAAAGATGGAGACATAGAGGCCCAGAGAGAGGTGGGGATGTGCCAGAGGTAGCACAGCAAGGAACAGGGAGAAGCTAAGGTTAGAATGGTTTGCCCAGGTACTTCTGTCCAACCTTTCATCCCTGTCCTTTGTGGACCCCAGTTCTGAGGAAGCTCAGGAGGACAACTGTGAATCATCCTGTGCAGCCAGGGGAACCTATTCAGTCTCAGCTTTCATGCCTCTGAAGTCCCACTGTTGGACCCAGTGTGGGGCAGGCCCCTCCCTGGAACCAGCCAGGTCTCCATTTCAGCAGGCCCGGTTAGTAGTCAGCAGGCCAGAACACTCCCCCGGCACCAGTAGGTAAGGAAAGATCCAGGTGCCCCCAGAGCATCACTCTGAGGGGAAAGGAAGCTTGGATGTGAGAGTCTGTGTCTCCGGTTAGCCACCAGGGGACACCTGGGTGCCAACTGGAGCAGCAGAAGGTGCGAGCAGAGGAGTACAAGCTTGTGGTCAAGAGGTCAAGCAGGAGGGGAGGGTCTGACCTCTACTCGCGACACTGCACTAAGCTCCCACATCTGATAGGCCACCTGCGCTGCCTCCGGGAAGAACTGGCCAGCAGCACTGGAATGGAGGGGTTAGGGACAGGATAGGAGGGCATGTCACTGTGGGCAAGACGCCACACGTGCAACACACCCCAACACACACAAGTGCCCTGACACACACCCCCTCACCACACACCCCAACACACATACAAACCTCACCACACACATACTCCAATACGCTGCCAACACACTCATGCACATACACCCCAATACACATTCACATACATAATATACCCCACCATACCCCAAAGCACATTCACATACATAATATACCCCACCACACACACACTCACACACTCAGACGCACTCTCACCACTTACACCCCAACACAGACTCTCACACCCACCCAACACATACACACACACCAATGTAAACACTCCAACACACATTCACACACACACACACACGCAAATACCCTACCTCACACTCTCACATACACCCAGCACACACACACCCTGCCTGTCACCCACAAATGGGTGGGGCGCCTGTGGCTCAGTGGGTAGGGCACCAGCCCCATATACTGTGGGTGGTGGATTTGAACCTGGCCCTGGGCAAACTGCAACAAAAAATAGCTGGGTGTTATGGCGGGCACCTGTGGTCCCAGCTACTCAGGAAGCGGAGGCAAAAGAATCGCTTAAGCCCAGGAGTTGGAGGTTGTTATAAGCTGTGATGCCACAGTAGTCTACTGAGGGTGACAACGTGAGACTCTGTCTCAAAAAAAAAAGCAAGCATATAGCCTCATTCATTCATCAGAGTCCTCCCTCCATTTCTGAGAACCTTCCACCTCTCTTGAGACCCCTGCAATGCTGGCTCCTCCCAGAAGTCTTCCTTGTCCAGGGCTCAACTGCGACAGGACTTCCCCCATCTTTTGACCTCTCCTTTCTTCCTTAGACTCTGAGAGACTTTCCTGGTCTCCCCTTTCAAATAGCCAGTGAGAGCAGGCTGGGGCACACCCTTCCCACATCTCCTCCTGCAAAGTGCCAGGTGCTCAGGAAATGTCTGCTGAACTGCACAGGCCCCTGTGGCCCTTTACCAAGGTTGGGCCAGAGGTCCTCATCTGGCTTCCATAACTGGATCCTGAGAAGCCGCAGAGAAGGGAAATCAGAGCACCTCTAATTCCCTTTCTAGGACGCAAACCTAGTCAAGTCATGGCCCCATTTAACATTCTGGGAAGGGGCCCCAGGCTCTGCCCACCTATCTGCCTCATCTCTCTCTGCTATATTTCACAAAGGTGTGCCCTTGGTCATATAACCAAACAAGTTTGTTCCTTCTCACTTCTAGAACTTTCTATAGATGATTTCTTCTACCTAAAAGCCCAGACCCTCTCCTCACCTGGCTCCTCCTCCTCATCTTCCTCCTTGGGCTGCGATCTCACATCTCCAAAGTGCCTCCCCCAGCCTGGGCCAGTGCACCTAGAAGTGCTTTCATATACACTTCTTTTTTTAAATTAAACCGTAGTTGTGTACATTAATGTAATTATGGGGTGCAATGTGATGGTTTTATATACAATTTGAAATACTTTCATCAAACTGGTTAACATAGTCTTCATTACATCATATATACTTCTTATGTGGCCCGACACTTCCACCCTGTACAGGACTGCCTGGCAAGCTGACCTTACACTGCTTCAGATGGTTCCCCCTCTGAAGGCACTTAATGCGAATATGCTGCTTAAATGAGTAGGCAGCAGGATTCCAATTTTCCCCACAGATAATGCAACTGAGAAACCTCTATGAAGTAGTAGCGCCCGGAACCTCATATTCTGATTCCACAACCCCAGGTTCATAAGAGCAAACATAGCTCCCTGACAGAGACCACACTCACGTTCAGACACACACAGACGCACAGATCCTCAGGCACAGCAGATATTGGCAAAGGCCGTGTTTCACCTGTGTGCTGCTCCTGGCTCAGAGGATTCCTAACTCATCCAATTCATCCATCGGGATGATAGCCAGGAGAGTCCCCACCTGCCACCCAAGGCCACTCCCTCCAGCCCAGGGCGGGAAGCTACTTACTCATCATCTCCACCACACAGCTTCAGCAAAGCCTTCTTGTACTCGCCAGAGGTGTCGTTCTGGGGTGAAAGAAGAAAATTTACCTCTTATCCTGTCCTGGGCTCCTTCCAAGACAATGAGGGAAGGATCTGTATGACCCCAAACAGGGGAGACTGAGTGAGCACTTATTCACAGCAGCCATGACCCTCCTCCTGTCTGGAGGTGGCTGAACCCTCTAACAGTGGTATGGTAGTAAATACTTAACAATTGGCTCCCTGGGGGGCAGGGAGAACAAAGCCAGCAAGCCCTGATTTGTAGCATTTGCCAAATTCTGCAATATAATAAACAGTTCCAACGATGAATAATTTCAGTGAATGCACAGCTGAGAAGAGGTGCTTGCTGTTCTCCCGAGCCAGAGTAAGATGTCCCCAGCACACCACTGCTGCGGGGCAGTCGCCAACCCTCCTAAGTGAAATATTCCATGAACAAATGCCCTGGGAAATGCCAAAACCCAAACAAATCCATATTGGATAGATGCACACACTGATACAGACGGCATATTCTATAGCCCTTCTCAAGCTTCATAATGGACTTTAAAATATTAAAGGCTATGAAAAGTTCCAAGGTAAAGAAACTAGTTTATCTTTGCTTATTCCAGTTGTTGCCAAGTTTACTTTCTCCTGGAATATTTTGCACATAATGCCTCCAAATATCCCTCTTTGGAAACATACTTTAGGGAATGTACTTGTATCTCTTTCCTGTCTCCCCCACACAGCACTATTCCATGCATCCCCCCAAAAGAAAAAAAAAAACAACTCTACATGTATTTTCTTGACAAAGCCTCATGGGCTGGATGCCCCAGAGTCACACCAGTCACCCGATGCAGGACCCTGTAGTCCCTCATTTGTATGATTCCATGGTCCCTCTTCTTCCACCCTTGGGACAGAGCCCTCATTCTTAGTTCCCCTTGTGCACCCTTCATGATCCAGCCCTGCCTTCCTCTTTAATCCTACCTCTCACAAGCACCGCCCTTTTATTGAATTTCCTTAAATTCCTCAAATGTGCTAAAGATGCGGGCTTCTGCAATTTCTAAGAGATTCTCAGCTTTCCTCCTGCAGTGTTCCCCAAGCCCCATGTCTGGGTAGAAAGCTCTCTGTCCCTCTTTTGTCCCCACAAGCTCTCTGACCTTGATCATGCTGTAGAGAGACTTCTCATACTTGGTCCGGAAGATCTCACGGATGTCAAGCATGTCCAGCTCGCTCCGGGAGACCATGATGCGGATCAGGGTGTTGTCCCGAGTCCCCAGGCCCTGGAAGACAAACAACTTTGAGAAACAGGGGCTTGAGAGGAGGTTGGAGTGCTGACAGCCCCGGCTCAGTTGGAAACACTATTTTCATAATAAAAAGTTAAAATTAAGAACAGAGAAAGCAGACCCTGCCAGTCCCTCTGAAGCTCTTCATGTACCCCTCTTGCTTTTACAAACACCCACTTCTCTCTTCACGATCATTTCCCTCCTTGATTCCCTTATAATTTCACCTTCTAACTCTAAGCCCGCAGTTCTCAACCTGTGTGTCGCGACCCACAGGAACTGTATTAAAGACTCCCAACGTTAGGAAGGTTGAGAACCACTGCTCTAAGCAAAACATTTAGATTTGTATGCTTTGATGGACATTGACTTGCTTCTAGTTTTTTTCCTAATATAGGCAATACTGTCCTAAGCATTCTTATTGTGTGCCTACAGGCAAACTTCTCTCTAGGGCTGAGCTGCCCACCTCACCATGGCACACCGGTGGACAGAGAATGGCCATCAGTCCATTTTGCCCTTTTGGGTTGGCCAGCAGGGCCATAAAGCCCTGAGCTCCTGGGTCTTGGGCCTTTGGCCACAAACGATTGCATTCATTTATTTCCATGTGCTATGGAAATATCCTCAGTTTCTCTGTGTGTCATATGTGTAAAAACCTAGGGAGCACTAACCTTATAACATGCCCAGAGTGGAGTTGCTGGGTCATAAGGTGAGCATTATGAGTCTTAAGCAGGCAATGCGTTTTCCAAAGTGGTCTTACCTATGTGCACTGTATATGAACATGCTGGTTAATTACTATGTTTTAAAAGCTGGGTTGCCATCCCATCTGGCTGGCTAGATCGGGTGCAGGCTGCCACTGCACCCTCTAATTGAACAGGAGGTAAGGACAGGTATATAGGGGGAAGGGCACATAACCAGGAAGCAGCCGGGCTCTGGAGATCACCTGGAACAGGGCACCATCCCCAGGGTCAGTCCTGTGGCCAGTGGACTTTGAGGGCCTGCCAAAGATTCCCCACAGTCCTATGTGGGGGGGCAGAGACCCAAGTGTATTCACATGCTCCCCCCCCCACCAAGTGCATTCACATGAACCTCACCACACACCTTCATGGCCTTGAAGAGCCTTTCAGCAAAATACTCTGAGGTGCTCCGGATGCATTTCACTGTGAAGAGGGAGGAAGAGGTAGATTTATTCTGGCTGCCTCAGAAGGGGGATGGATGGCTGGGCCCCTTCTTTGCTTCTACTCCTTGGGGACCACGTAGCTCAAACACAGGAAGAACCCTGGCTCCTGATGGCCTACAGCCCCAGAGCTCCCCAGGCGAGCTACCCACTTTTACCCTAATTCAAGGGACAAAGAAACCAGGAGATAAGCCTGTTAAAATCTGAGTAGTCTATCTCAAAGACCCTTATCTTTCGTGTCCTTTCTGGTTTCATAGGGAACTAGTCCACATTGAGGGTAAAGTTTGGGCTGGCAGCAGAAATGCTGTTTCTTTAGATCTATTACACCAGAAGAGAACTGGCATCTGAATCACTTTGGGTGCCACTGAAATAGGGTTGGCAGGAGAGGCTCTCAGCAGGAAGATGAGGTGCTACAGCTCTTCCCCAAGAAACACACACACAAAACACACAAACCCTGGCTCACACAAACCAAATCTTAGAATGTCAGACTTGCAAGGGGCTCTGAGTCTGGCAGTCTATCCTTCCTGCTCCCTGGTAAACACATGAGGAAACTGGGGCCCCAAGAATAAGTGACTTGCTCTAAGTCAAGAGCAAATTTTGGAGAAACCCTGGGTTTGAACCTTGACTCCATCATTGATTAATTAGCTCCTGGCATCCTCATGTTGAGAGTACCCCCATCTCATTATAAAACTACCCCTCAAGGCCAGGCATGGTGGCTCATGCCTATAATCCTAGCACTCCAGGAGGCCAAGACAGGAGGATAGTTTGAGACTAGCTTGAGTAAGAGGGAGACCCCAAATCTACAGGAAAATAGAAAAAGTAATTGGATGTGGTGGTACACATCTGTAGTCCCAGCTACTCAGGAGGCTGAGGCAGGAGGATTGCTTGGACCCAGGAGTTTGAGGTTGCAGTGAGCTATGATGATGCTACTGCACTTTACCCAGAGCAGTAGAGTGAGACCTTGTCTTAAAAACAAACAAACAAACAAAAAAAAACACAAAACTACCCCTTAGTAAGTGATCAGCCTCAGTAATGGGCTTGTCAAATGGAGATAATGGCAGTGGCTACTCTTGAGTCAGAGTCTCAATCTGTCACCTTGGGGTTGAGTGCTGTGGTGTCATCATAGTTCACAGCAACCTCAAAATCATGGCTTCAAGTGATCCTCCTATCTCAACGTCCTAAGTAGCTGTGACTACAGGTGCGTGCCACAATGCTCAGTTAGTTTCTCTATTTTTTTTTTTTTTGAGACAGAGTCTCACTATGTTGCACAGTAGAGTGCTGTGATGTCACAGTTCACAGCAACCTCAAACTCTTGGGCTCAAGAGATTCTCTTGCCTCAGACTCCCAAGTACCTGGGACTATAGGCACCCGCCACAATGCATGGTTATTTTTTGGTTGCAGCTGTCACTGTTGTTTGGCAGGCCCGGGCTAGATTTGAACCTGCCAGTTCACGTATATGTGGCTGGCGCCTTAGATGCTTGAGCCACAGGTGCCGAGCTATAGTTTTTTAATTTTTATTAGAGTTGGAGTTTCAGTTTTGCTCAGGCTGGTCTCAAATTCCTGAGCTTAAGTAATCTGCTTGCCTTGGCTTCCCAGAGTATACTAGGATTATAGGCGTGAGCCATGGTGCTGGGCCTCACTCCTGGGTTTTCTTTTTTTTTTTTTGAGACAGAGTCTCAAGCTGTCATCCTGGGTAGAGTGCCGTGGCATCACAGGTCACAGCAACCTCCAATTCTTGGGCTTAAGCGATTCTCTTGCCTCAGCCTCCCAAGTAGCTGGGTCTACAGGCACCCGCCATAATGCTGGACTATTTTTTGGTTGTATAGTTGTCATTGTTGTTTGGCAGGCCCAGGCTGGATTTGAACCTGCCAGCTCCAGTGTATGTGGTTGGCTCCCTATCTGCTTGAGCTACAGGTGTTGAGCCCTGGGTTTTCATTAAACATTAAGTATAGTGCTTGGCACTTAGTAGATACTCCCCAAAAGTCCACTATATTATCATGGTGCTTTCTACCCCAAGTTCAGTGCTCTTCCTGTCCCTCCCACAGTGGAGAAGGGAGAGGGAGGAATTAGTACCTGAGACTCAACTCCCTCGCCTTCCCTGGCCTCAGCCATGCTGCCTGGGCTAGACTCTTAGAAGCCAAGGCCCATGAGGTTTTCTCTTTCCCAGCTGCATGCCATACAAATTCCCCTTTTCCCTTCTTAGCCCCTTATTTCTGGGCCAGTGTCCCTTGATGCCCCTGGGAATGCAATGTCAGGACATACCCACAGCCAGCATTAGCTTCTCAAAGTCCCCGGACAGCTCGCCTCGGATACTGGCTTCGATCGGCTTTCCCGTCTTCTTCAGGTACTCATCAAACACTGAGACAGAGAGACAGGAATGTCTGAGAGTGTCCCTGTAGCACTAAGAAGAAACAGAGCCTTCAAAAGCAGAGGGTGCAGTGGCCAGGTCTAACATGAAACTAACGCTGGTGCCTTGGTGGAGGTGGCCGGGTGGTCAGCACATACCGTGCAAACTTCATACGTTGGTGAGTGAGAGAGTCCCTCACTCTCTAACATGAAGACAGTACTGACTTACATGGAACAGCTGAGCATCCTGTTAATGACTTTGGTAAGGGACTACACAAAACACTGTCTAATAAAATCAGGATTAGTCTTTGAGTTGGGGATGAAGTAGCTATTATGTTCCATTAGTAGTAAAAAAAGAAAAGGAAAAAAGAAAGGAATTCTTTTTTTTTTTTTTGAGACAGAGCCTCAAGCTGTCACCCTGGGCAGAGTGCCGTGGCATTACAGCTCACAGCAACCTCCAACTCCTGGGCTCA
>NW_003852398.1:24977224-24998760 GCF_000181295.1 Otolemur garnettii | reverse complement strand
GCCTTAGCCAGTTGAGCTATAGGCGCCGAGCCAGAAAGGAATTCTTGTCATAACCCTGAGGTGGCAGCTGTAGGTCTTCTTCTGAGCTTACCCAACCGAAGATGCTGCTTGCTGCGATTTCCCAAGATGTAAATGAACTGGGCTTCATCTGTTCCCCATTTCAGTTCCCCTGCCTCATACAGGTCCTAAAGGGGGAAGAGGTGGAACTAAGCAAAAGAGGAAATTTCAGGACATGCAACATGCTGGCCAAGCCAGTCAAGTGCTACCTGATCCCTGAACATACCAGTAGTTGGTACCCTCAGGACCTTTGTATATACTGTCATGCCTCACCTAACAAGGGGGAGGAGTTCTAAGAAAGGTGCCTTGAGGCGATCTCAGCACTGTCTTCACAGGGTACACTTAAACACACACCTAGATGGTACAGTACTGCACACTGAGGCTACAGGTGTAGCCTACTGCTTCTGGTTACAAACATGTTACTGTACTGAATACTGAGGGCAACTGTGACAAAGTGGGACGTATTTGTGTATCTAAACACATCGGAACAGGGAAAAGGCCTAGATCATAATCTTACGGGACTGAGGAGTGCCTTCGGAGATGCAGTCTGTTCTGACCGGAACGGTTTTGCAGCACATGGAGGTACCTGCACACCTTCTTCTGTTCTTTCTGGAGACACTCCTACCCCACTCTCAAGGCCCAGGCTGAGTGTCCATTTTTTGCTCAAAGCACTTCCTGATGCCCACCTGGAAGGGTGATCTTTCCCTCCTTCTCTCCCTTTTTTAGGCTCCTATAGCTTTCTGCCTCTTTGATCTACTATCTTTGTATTATAACTTCTTCACACGTCTGTTTACTCACCACTGCATGGTTTCCAAAGGACAGAGACTATGTCTTAGCCTGCTCTGTATCTGCCCCTGTAGTGTTACTGGTACACAGTGGGTGCTCAAAACATCTGGATTGTGTGGTGTATGGACACAAGTATTTGTGTGATTAATATATGCCTGACTCCAGTACTGCCCACCTTTGTTTGGCAGTAAGTCCTCAACACTTGGGAGCTTGTCTAGCACATAGTAGGTGTTTTAATTCAATAAATATGAAATAACTGAATGAGTAAATAATGAAAGCTCCAAAACACATCTCACCAACTTACACATGTAACGTACCTTTGAAAGACAACTTAAATCCTTTCTTCAACAAAGTGCTGTATAAATGATGGCTATGACTGGGTTACTGGTAGTCTTTGATGTAAATGACGTTACCGCCAGCCCTTCCCAGGCCCTGCCCCTCCCATCTCTCAAGGCTCCTTTGTCCACTTCCTCATTGGGGACTTCTTTATTTACCTGGACATCCTGTTGTACCAGGTCCTCGCTCACTACATCGTCCTCCTCCCTGGTTCCCTGGGCAGAAAGACAAGGGATATGTGTTTCAAATACCTCAGGGTTTGGAGGAAGGCATGGATGGATGCTGGGGTGGAAATAGGGAAGGCTGAGAAGACCCTGGCAGCCCAGGGGTGTCTAGGAGCAGTGAATGCCCCTGGATCAAGATCACAGCACCTATTTTTTGGGGAATCAGAGTCGCTCTTGCCAGCCTCTCCCTTCATCCTTGAGGCTGGGACCACACAAGGGGTGCCAGGAATAATCGGAGTCCTTCCAGGTGTCCCTGTCCCGATAAAAAAGTAAGATCCTTGTACTGAGGACACCTCTGAGAATAGGGACAGAGTTTCGGTATGTGGACAGCTCTTGCCACAGGTCATGGCATGGCCCACTACACCCCCCAACAATGATTCCACAGAGGTAACAGGGTCTTCAT
Source organism: Otolemur garnettii (assembly GCF_000181295.1). Classification (NCBI taxonomy): domain Eukaryota; kingdom Metazoa; phylum Chordata; class Mammalia; order Primates; family Galagidae; genus Otolemur; species Otolemur garnettii. The sequence continues at coordinate 24,996,954 of NW_003852398.1, read as the reverse complement.
GTTTGCATTCCATTAGGCATTCCCCTACTTAACCCAAACAGTTCACCCATCAGGATTTGGGACTTGGACCCCCAGATCTGAGCTCACACCTGCAAAGGCACCAACTCCTACTGGTCCTTCTTTTGTTCTGCTCAAGCACTATGATAAGCCCATCTGATAAGGAAGGTTTAAAAATAGGAAGATACTCAAAAGGGACAGGGGCAAGCCACGCCAGGCTCCTTGCTTATGTGAAGAGGGGTCTGCAGCAGGCCTGGCGAGGCCTATGTTCCACCCCTCTTTCTCCTGGATTGTGCATTTCAGGACTGCAACTCTTCTGTTCTCTCAGGAGCTGTCAGGCAGAGCTGGCATGTCAACAGTCTGTGTCACGCTCCTACTCACTGTTAGATGTTAGGGAGACAACATCCCTCTTCCTGGCATATCCATACCTTCCCAGATACAGCTCTCTTCTCCAGAACAAGCAGCTTTGAAAATTGGGCCAAGGTCACACTTTCCCACTGCTAATGTTTCTCCTGATAATTCCCCAGCTGGTTAATATGGGATGTGGATTGTTATGGCAATGAGAGGAGGAGAATCGGGAGAAACTGGTATAAAATAGGAAATGGGGGACAGAGGAAACAAAGTGGTAGCTTAATTTACATATGAGACTTCATAAAGGTTTTGGTCCTTGGAGCTGGGCTTGAGAGACCCCAGCAGCTGTGGTCACAGAGAATCCCACAGGGCCAGCAGATAAAGTGTGTGGTGAAGTGGGCAAGGGGACGTGTGCTCCATCCCCTGCTCATGTTCATGTAGAATGCAGGCCTGCTGTTGCCCGAACTTTCACTACATCAAAAGAATCCAGAAATACGGTTTTTGAGCAAAGTTTCATGATTTTTAAATGTTAGCAACTAACTCAAAGTTGTTTTTCTTTCTTTGTTAAACACATTATATAGGAAGACAAAGGACAAAAATCTATCTTGGCTGAATGAACTCAGGCATGGACACCAGCCTGCAGCCTCTTCATAGAGCCCTCCTGACACACTCCTTGGGCGGGCTGGGAGGAAGCAGCAGGGCTTGGACATGGAGATGCAAAATAGGCAGCCCCCCAATGCCACGGCCCTGCTGGTGTCCTCGGTACGAGCCATGGCTCCAGAAACAGTGGCAGGGGTGGCCCCGAGAGGAGGAGGAAGAGCTAAGTGTGGAGAGAGGAAGGAGCTCCTGAGAGAAGACACTCTTGGGCACAAGTGAGGAGCATGTGCCAAAGGGACGGGCACATCCCACGAAAACACCTGCCTGTGCCAACCAGGAGAAACTGACCAGGATGCCACTCAGACTCTATACCAGATGAGCCAGATGGAAACCATCTCAAGCGCCAGAGGACAAAGCAAGCAAGGGACCAACCTGCAGCAGGACCACAAGCATCTTCTGGAAGTGCCCAGAGGTGTCACCAATGACGTCAGACTCCAGGTCCCGCTCATAGGCTGCAGGAAGGAAGACAAGCTCTAGTCTCATCCCCCAGAGACCTCCTGGATCCAGAATAAAGGACCCTGCTGTACCCAAAATGATCAGATATTTGTCACAGATTCCCAAACCCAGCCTATATGACTGCTATGGCAAAAACCATGGTGCATTTTCAGTTTTCAGTGCTGATCGTGACATGATGAAATGGAATCTGTCCACTTCTCTCTAACTACCCCAACCTGTACCATCCTATTGCAGCCAGCACCGTCTCCTCTCTGGGTAGTGACTACAGCTTTCCAACTTAAAGCCCATATTTGACGGTAATACTCACCATCTCTCTCTTGGCCTACAAGGCCCAGACTCTACCTGTCTAATCTCAGACTGGCTGCCAGCCTCACTTTTGCTTCTGTGCCTTTGGTTTTGCCTTTCCCCATCCTGGAAGATGGAAGAATCTTCTCTTTACTCTTCTTCTTCTTCTTTTTTTCTATTGCTTTGTTTTGTTCAGATTTCTTCTTCTTTTGCTCTGGTAGAGTGCCATAGCTCACAGCAACCTCAAAAGTCTTGGGCTCAAATGCTCCTTCTGCCTCAGCCTCCCAAGTAGCTGGGACTACAGAGTTGGATTTTTTTCTTTTTTAAGGCAATGTTTTTTTTTTCCTGAGACAAACTCACTCAGTTGCTCTGGCTAGAGTGCTATGGCATCAGAGCTCACAGCGACCTCAAACTCTTGGGCTTAAGGGATCCTCTTGTCTTGGCCTCCTTCTCTTCATTCTTTGTACATTTGTTTCCTGGTTTCCTCCCAAGATAGTTTTTCCCTGACTACAGTCAGAAGTCGTCCTCCCTCATGAAAGTCTGATTCATATCTTGTTTCCTTCATAACACTTAGCTGCAATGGATACTGTTTGTTCTGTCTCCCTCATGAACTCATGGGTCTGAAGTTCTAGAAGGCAGGGACTCTGTTGATTTTAGCTACCATCTTATCCTAAGAAGCTAGCACACCCCCAACACAGAGCAGGTACTTATTGCATAGAAAGAGGAAAGAAGGTAGAGAGATAGAATCTTAGTGTCCCCATCCCTGCCATCATCCTCATTTTGTATCTGAAGATCTTGAGTGGCCCCTCCTGTCCATCTCACCATCTTTGTATGCTGCTACCAGCTGGTGAATCTGCTCATTGGTCCGGGAAGCCAAGATCTCAATGAGGCATTTCTCATCTGTGCCAATGCCCTGGGAGAAGAGAAAGAGTGTGCTGAGTCGAGGGCTGGGAAGGAAGGCCACCAGCCACAGGTCGGGATCCTGGAGTGTCCAGAGCTATGAAACCTCCAGCACTCAGGGGGCTGTTACCACAGTTCTTAGGTTCTGAGCAGGACCTGCTACCCTAAAACTCACAAGGCATAGCTGCTTCTTTTTTTTTTTTGAGACAGAGCCTCAAACTGTCACCCTGGGTAGAGTGCTGTGGCATCACAGCTCACAGCAACCTCCAACTCCTGGGCTCAAGCGAGTCTCCTGCCTCTGCCTCCCAAGTAGCTGGGACTACAGGCACCCACCACAACACCTGGCTATTTTTTGGTTGCAGCCATCATTGCTGTTTGGTGGGCCTGGGCTAGATTCAAACTCGCCACCTTAGGTGTATGTGGCTGGCACCTTAGCCACTTGAGCCACAAGCGCTGAGTCAAGGCATAGCTTCTAGTCCTGCCTATGCCAGCAGCTTGCCTTGTGACTTCTGACTATGGAACTTTGTTTTGAGACAGAGTCTTAGCCTGTCACCCTGGATAGAGTGCTATGGAATCATAGCTCACAGCAACCTGAAACTCTTGGGCTTGAGCAATCCTCTTGCCTCAGCCTCTCAAGTAGCTAGGACTATAGGCACCTACCACTATATCTAGCTAGTTTTTTTCCCTTGTTTTTAGTTGAGACGGGGTCTCGCTTTTGCTCAAGCTGGTCTTGAACTCCTAAGCTCAAGCAATCCACCCGCCTCGGCCTCTCAGAGTGCTGAGATTATAGACGTAAGCCATCACACCCAGCCACGAAACTACCTTGTGGTGCCTCAGTTTTCCCATCTACGAAATGGAGATGATGTTAGTTGCTCTAGTAAATTCACAGGGAGATTGAGATACTAATAATCTCTCACAGTTTATGAAATAAATTCATGCTTAATAGCTCATCAGAGGGAAAGATTATAGTACTTTATAAAGTTCCAGACACACTTAAGTGCTTTTTATCTCTCCCTTTTACTAGAAGCAGCCCTCTAGCTCAGCCAGATTGAGATGCTCCTCATACCCTGAACGGACCTCTACAACTTCTCCCACCCCTTTCCCAGCCAGTAATGACACTGACACTCCTGTCCACTAAATCTTATCTTTGTTTTGGGGCTCAACCTATCTTCTCATCTTTTAAGTCTCTCTCTCTCTCAAGCCACCCCAGGCTGAGAGTCTAGCATGCTGACCAGTGTGCCCTTAGCCTGTGGTGCATTGGACACAATTTGTCTCCATGTCTCTATAATCTGCTTCTTCAGGACCATAAACTCCTGGTATCGGGGTCTGGGCCAAGGGCCCCGTTCATGTGCTCTGCATCACACTGACATCTGTCCACATCTGTCTGTTGGGAGGAGGTTACAATGCCCCTCTGGGACAGGGTTTTGGCAAGCTGCCTCTTGAAGCAGGACACATCTGCTGGGTGGTTCTTGGGCTCACCAGACGGTTGCTAAAGAGCCTGGAATCTTTCCATTAACCATGCTCCCACTGCAACACACACACACACACACCCATGCTTCTTACTGAGATGGCATCTTTAATCTCCTTGGCATCAAAATAGGCAAGTGGTCGCATTAGGCCCACAATCAGCCGTTCAAACTTCCCCATCAGCTCATACTTCAAGTCAGCAATGAGGTCCTGGGGGGAGGGAAGAGAAGAGATAGAAGAGGAAGGGGAAGCTATTATAATAAGAATTATATTTAATGAGCACTACTCTGGCAGGCTCTGGGCTAAGTAGTCTCATGGAATCATCATGCTTAGAGGTATGTACTATCACCAATCCTCAGAAATAGGCTCAAAGACATCAGGTAACTTGCCCAAACTTATGCAGCTAGCAAACGGATGTGCAGGTTGGACCCACAGTGCTGTGCCCCTTTCCTATCACCGCCTGCTCCTATGTTTACTGCATGTCTTTCCCACTGTCTGGGATTCCACAAAGCTGACACCTCATGGGTCTTATTCACCTATGCAGCCCTAGCACCTAGCATGAGCCCAGTATACAGCAGGTACTCTAGATGTAAATGAGGTTGAAGCACAGAGGCTGACCTGGAGTGCCAGATGCAGGAAAGAACCTGAATGAGCACAGATGAGTGAGATCGTTCCCAGCCCCCACCCCATCTGCCTTCAGTCACATGGTTACCTTGCCATAGAGGGACTTGTAGTTCTGGCAGATCTCCTGCCTCTGACTGTTGCTCCGGGAGGTGATCAGCTCCAGTATGGCCTCCTTGTCACTGCCTGGTTGAGGGAGGGAATCTGTCACCCCATCCAGCCCGCCTCCAGGAAGCCCACCAGGGATGCTTCCTTCCCCGGACATAGCCCTAGCTCCTGCAGTGCTCAGCATAAGCCTTCTGCTCACAGGTGCTGGAGTCGAGGTGGGGGGTTTGTGGGGATCAACTAAGCTGCCACTGAGAGGGATCAGAGTACATATGCTATTGAGTTTGGAGGGCCTTCAATTCAGCTCTTCACTGCACAAGTAAGGAAACTGAGGCTCTGAGCAGGGCAAGGACTCCACCAAGGTCTCAGGATGAGCCTGGCTTAGGAAATCCAAGTATCCTAACACCCAGTACAGGGTTCTCTCAGCCACAGGACAGAGAGAACATAAGCACCAAAGTCAGAGCAGTGGTCACCAGGAGGAAATATTACCAGGAGATAGACCTACCAAGGAAACTCCAACTATGCTGATGAAGCACTATTTCTCAAGTTGGGTGGTAGGTCTATGGGTGAAGCTTCTACTATTCTTTGTAACTTTTTGTTGGTCTGAAATATTTTATTATAAAATTATGAAAAATAATTTTAAAAGGAGCTCGAAAAACGAATGAGTATACCTTACCATCTCACCCTGGCCCCACCACCATAAGGGATCTGGGCTATGTCCATATTTGGAGAATGACCCCAACCTCCCCTTTCTGCAGGCCCTTCTCTCAGAGGCCTGGCACTCACCTAAGCCCTTCATGGCAGTGTACAGAGCCTCAGCATCCTGGCTGGGGTCAAAGTTTGGGAAGTCATGAATGGAACCCCGGTACTTGGCACCCTGTGGAGAGGAAAGCAGTGAGTGCGCTGCTGACCCTGGACTTAGACCCAGCTCCCATCCCCAACCTCAGGTTAGACATCTACTCTGGTTCAAGCTGAGCTCCCTCCTCTTGCACAATCGAGTGCTGACTACATAAACCCTGCATAGGGGCACAGATGATTCTCCACACCATCTGCTGCAACCTGCCCAAGTGACAGTGCCATATCCCCAAGGAAGGGTGGCTTGGCCAAGGCCCACAGCCCTGAACCACCTTCCAAGGGGCCCAGGAGAGGGTAAAAAAATACTTGCTGAGTGTGGGGGAGGGAAATGATCCCTACAGGGGTAACCAGAGTCCCTCATATTTTTACAGCACTTTACAGTTTACAAAACCCTTTCACCTTCATTAATGTGATTAGTTTAGCAATTTGCAGAAGCACTTAAGATTATCTCCATCATGAGATGAAGAAGTCAAGCTTAAAGAAGGAAAACCACTTTCCTAGACCTCTCCTTGTTCCCCTCTGCTCTCTAGATCCAGAAACCCTGCCTCTGCCAGCTACTGACAGTGGGGTCTTGAGCCAGAGGTGCCAATAGCCACCCTTGGTTCAATGCCAAGAAGAGATGCTGCCCCTCTCAGCCCAGTAAACTGAATTGTGAACCGGTATCTGAGGACAAGCTGGCCTGGACCTTGTAGGAAGGAAAGAGGGAGCAGAGAGCCCGGGGATCTTAGACAATGAACCTGAACCTGAATGCACAATGGGGCTGGTTCACAGGGAAGTCAGATATGAGTCAGCCATGCAGGACTGAGAAGTATGGGGTCTGGGATAGCAGCCGAGAGCTGGTGGAGCTGAGTCTGCCAGAGCCTGTCACCGAGCACACAGCACAGTGGCAAGGCATTTTACCTGTGCCAGGCCTGATGCCAAGGAGTAAAGATTTGGGGAGAAAGGAGACCAGATGTCTGTGTTTCATGACCTCTTGGCCCAGTGGCAGAGAGAAAGGAACAGATACACACACACATTACCATAGACCTTGTAATAAATATCCTAATTACCATAAAGCTTGTAATAAACACTCTAAGACTTGCTAAAAAGCAAGATAATATGAGAAAATAGTGATAGCTGATTTCAACTAGGGGGAAACCAGGAAAGGGGTCATACAGGAAGGAGTTGGGGGTGGCTCACATCAGCTGTCTTGAAGGAGAAGTGGACAGGCAGAGTGAGCCCTTGTCTATCTCCTGCGCCCCCAAGTGCCTATACTACAGGACCCTGGTCAGGCATCTGAATGCTCTTTGGATTATGTCTGCAGAGGCTGGTTCCTCTGAGGTATGCATGCGTGGGCGTGGAGTTGCTATTTAAAGCTCTGATAGGGCGGTGACCAGAAAGGGATCCAGCCCTCTTCCCACTACCCATGAATTCCCTGCAACCTGATCACACCTCTGGGCAGAGAAGGAGAGTAACACATGCCAAGTACCTAGACCAGGGTGTCTTGCAAGGAGCTAAGTGAGCACAGGATGGGGTTCTGCTGGCAGAGCTCCCCTCGGCCTTCCTTTAGACTTCAGGGTCTGGAGCTCAAGAAATCCCTAGGTAGGCAGTGGATCCAGAGCCCTTGAGTGCACGTACAGACATACCCTGGACGCTGCACAGAGCCTAACCAAAGGAAGGACTCAAGTATCTATCCCATGAATAAATGAACAAGACAGAACAACTGATGTCCTTCAGGTATTTCACTTCCAAACCCTTTAGTCTTTCTCCCTGGACATACTTAGTGCAACAATATCAAAAAACTAGTGCAGATAAAGACTCTCTTCTGGGATGGATGGAAAAATAAGAGGGCAAAGAGGCTCAGAAACAGTGCTTTGCAAGGGTCCTTGAAGACCCCTCAGTTCAGTGCTTCCTCAGTTCTTGACTCCACGGTGGACAGGGATGATGGCATGAAAGAGACAAGTAACTCTCCCTAAGAAGAACTACAGAGCCCCAGAGCTACACAGGCTTGGCACAGAAGCTGAAGGGACTGGGCTGCATGAATGAATGAAGACACCAGTGACGGTCCAGGCCCCAGGATGGAGGACACTGAAGGGGAAGGCTGTGGAGGGAGCCCTTCTGGCCCGGAAATCCTAACAGTGCTATCCCCAGTGCTGGGCCTCCTGGGCCCAGCACGGAAATAATAAGCCGTGAAAGATGCCACTAGGGGCAGGTCCTCCAGTGTCTGCCTGGGCCTTGGCAGGCTAGCCTGTGGCCAGGCCCCACAACTGCTTTTCTCTCCACCTGTCTGAGCCAACCTGTCCTAACCAGCACTAGTCTCCAATCCACTCCTCCAGTTGTAGGGCATCACCTTATTCACCTGGGATAATGGAGGCACTGTACCTTGAGAAGCATATGCCGATAACTAAATGAGCGGGAGCATCCGAACTTGTTTTTCCTCTGCCACACATTGGAAGAAGATGAGTTAGTTGTCTTGGGCCACACATTAAATACACAAATGCTAATGAAAGCTGACTACCAAAAATAGGTCCATGCATACTTTTTGTGATATCCCACAACACAGATGAGCAAAACAGTCCTCACAAAATCAGCAGACTATCTAAGGGCTGTAGGTTGGATACCCCTGTGAGGAAGGCTGGGTTTAGTATTACCACCTGTAATTCCCAGAAGACCCAAAACAGAGAGGGCTGGTGACATGTCAAGATCACAGAGCAGGTCAGGCTCAGTGGCTCACACCTATAATCCTAGCATTCTGGGAGGCTGAGGCAGGTAGAATGCTTGAGCATAGGAGTTTGAGACCAGCCTGAGCAAGAGGGAGACTCTGTCTCTACTAAAAATAGAAAAACTAGCTGGGAGTGGTGGCGGGTGCCTGTTAATACCAGTGACTGGGGAGGCTGAGGCAGGAGGATCACTTGAGCCCTGGAATTTGAGGTTGCACTAAGCTATGTTGATGGTACTGCCTGCACTCCAGCCTGGCCAACAGAGTAAGACCCTGTCTCAAGAAAAACAAAACCAAAGAGGTGCTCCCCGGGGTTGCACGTGTTGCCCAGAGGCCAGTCATCCCCCTAAAAAAGAAAAACAAAACAAAAACAACTACACAGCAAGTCAGGAGCCCAGCTGGGAAGGGAATCCGAGGTTCCTTCTAGCAGACCATCTTGGTGGGGTGGAGATGAGTAGGGACAACCATCACACATGGCTCAGGGCTTCTTCCCTGGCCAATGATGTCCACCTGCCATCTGCCTGTCCCTCTTCTTGAATACTGAAGCACCAGAGTTACCTCACTGCACCCTTCACCTCCTCTGTTGGGACTAGCTCTTATCAGGTAGGCCCCTTTCATCTCTGTGCCATTCTGACCCTGTTTTTAAGGCGGTAAAGAGGCAGCATGCTGTCTAAACCATGGGATCCTAAGTGCTTCTCACACTTAGAAAATCATACTTCCAGGGCAGCTACAAGCACCCTTCATTCATTCATTCAATCAACCAAGCAAGCAATATTTACTCAGTGCTACGACCAGGGACCACTAAGAATTCACAGTCCGGCAGGGGAGATAAATTTCAACTATACCATAGTCTGGGAGGTATTATGGCAAGGGTAACACTGGAGCCAGAAAGAGATACTACTACCTTTAGAAAGTTCTGTAAGAGCAAGGACCATGTCTGTCTTGCTTACTGAGGCATTTCGAACATCTAGTAGGGGCCTGAGCAAGTAGGCACTCACTCAGTATTTGTTCCATAAATGGGTGGATAAATGAATGTGAACATAAACTGAGCAGATCAGAGAAGTTTTCCTGGAGGTGACATCTAGGCAAGTCCTAAAGGATGAGTAACAACTGGCCCCAAGGGGTGCGAGAGGGAGGACAAAGGTGATGAGGAAGGAAGCATCACAGAGGAAACGCAAGGCATGGGCCTGGAGAGAAGTGAGGACTCAGGAAAGCAGGCCAGACCCTTCGGCGCTCAGGCCAGATGCCCAGAGTTCCTGCGATCATCCACTGTGATGGGGAAGGCAGAGATGAGGCTGGAGCATGACAGATAGGGATTAGATAAATTCCTCACTCCTGGTGAGGGCAGCTCTAGCCCTGGTGGTCATCCTGGGCATACCACCTAAGTCAGGACCTGGGCACACTGAGGCATTGTTTTTCTTACCTACTCAACAGAGTTGCCTATGCATAACCCTGCCCCCAGTGTTTGGCATTTTTTACTAGGTCGAACCAGATAGCTTGCCTTTTATGTAAATCAAAAGTAATCGATTAGCAGTAGGTTTCAGGTGGGATCTAGAAGACTTTTTAACTTGCCTGCTGGGATAGGGATGTGCTGGTACCAAGTCTGAGTGGAGACTCTTCAGAGCTCACAGACAGATGCCCAAAGTTGCTAAGATCATGGGACTGTACGCTGACAGGAGGGCACAAAGAGAAGATGGAAGCATGTCCCAAGGACTGGAGCAGGTGGACTGCCCCTTCCTTACTGCTGCTCCTCCAGGCCCTCCCTCCTCCACTGGGCATAGTGTGGGTGGTTGCGACAGCGTCTGGGAAGGGGCTGGAGCTGACAGAAGATGAGGTAATCCTCTGTGGGGGAAAGGGTGTCTAATGACATACACAGGGCTTGACCTCGGAGACAAGCCTCTCGAAGAGCAAGGTTGGTCTTTATTACACAAGGATAATAAAATCAATTAGTTATCCTGGAACCCCACAGGACCACAGCCACTAGAAGCAGGGGTAGGAGGCTTTGCACTGGTCACATGTGGAGACAGACACAGACCCCCATGTCATCCGGGCCTGGCTTTCCCACTGTTGATCATTCTCACAGCAACTTTGTGCATTTTGCCTTTCTATGTGCCCCTGTGTTTCTGCACTGGTTTCTCCTCACCCTGACTGCCTGTCCTACCTCTGGCAGACACGTTCCTGGCTGTAGTACCTGGGCAGGGAGAGCAGAGAAGGGACTTTCCACCCTGAAATATTCAGCAGGCCCTGCTGCCAGCTGGTGAACAGCCCGGGCCCTGGGGCTCTGTGGGCCTGGGCCCCATCCAGGCCACTTCTGGAGCAGGAGTCCCAGTTGCATCTCAGGAGCAGAAGTGACATCCCCCAGAGAGATGGCTGCCTGGCAGGACTCCAGCTAAGAGTTGCCTTGACCAGATCTGACCCAGGCCTCACATCCACAGCTCCCAGAGCCCTGGGCGGGAGACCTGCCTCTCTTACTCTGTCCTTAAGGTGTCATTATGTTCATCATCACATTCAAGCCCAGATGCCGCTATGAAACTGAGGCCACTATGCCATGTCTCCTAGCACCCTCCATGACACCACACTAGTTCTTTAAGTCTTTGGGCCACACATTCCCATCTCCTGGAAGGACAGATAGGGAGAATGGCACAATACTGTAGTAGTAGGAGCTGGGAGTGACTGGGCCAGAGAAGCGTGAACAGTCTACTGTGTGTGTGCGCATGTGCACGTGTGTGGGCGCGTGTGTGTGTGTTGGGGGTGGGTGGGCACCAGATGATGAGCTAATAATTGGAAGCAACAGCCATGAACTTTAGCCCAAGGGACGGGAGATCTTTCTCATACTTCTCTAGTTTTGTCTCCTACAACCTCCTCTGCTCCCCCAAACCACTGCACACCAAGCATACCAAATTACTCTTACTGCTGACTCCCACTGTGCTCTCTTTTCCCCTCCACCCTTCTGTTCCAGCCATTCCCACTATTCTCAGTCCCCTTGTTCTTTCCCTGAGTGGCTCTCTGTAGGCAGCTTTTCCTGTCCCCTCAACCAGGATGGGGCATCCCTTCTGATGTCCTCAGAGCTCCTTTAATGCCCCCATCAGAGCACTATGCACAGGGGATGCCAGTTCACCCCACAGGAAAAGATATTCCTAGAGCCCTGCCACTCCAGAGCTTGCTTAGGGGAGATCTGCTGGCCCCTGGTCCATGGCAACAAGAAATCACAGGTCAGCCAGGCATGACCCAAGAACACTGGAGTCCAAAGGCCTGCACCCTAAGGTCCTGGTCTCTCTGATCTCCCAGGGACCTGACCTGTCCACTTGGATCATCCAGAATCCTGAAATTCCATTGCCTTTCAGGAAGTGGCTCTAGAATGACCACATGTGAGAAAATGGGGAACAGTAGAAGTTCCACCTTGGCTTTTCACCCATAACCACTACCACTCTCTCCTCCTGATCAGAAAGGCCACTTGCAAAGCACACTCCTCAGTGGCTGATGTGGAGGCCACAGCTCGGATATTTTTGAGGGTTATTATCCTACATCCTACAACACACTGTGCTCCTCAAAAACTGTGACGATCCTTTAGGCCCAGGTTCACTGGGTGGCAAGTCATGGAGTCAGGCATGAAGTTAATTGTCATTGAACTCAACTACCCTGTAGGGGGAAAATGAGGGCCAAAGGAAGTAAGGACTCACAGACCCTGTGTTACTTTCTGTGGCCTATAGTTCTGGGTTTGCAGTAGGCACAAAAGGGGCCAAGTCAGGTGTCCGTCAGCTTTATTGTCCCCTTTGGATCCTATCCTGGCACTGACCACACCTCCTTCTCTTAGGCCAGCCAACAAGGAGCACTCTCGGGCTCACCCTGACAGAGCTACTCTTAGCTCTGACCACGGACAGAACCCAATCTTTGCCACATAAGAGTAAGAGCTCTGATGTCTCCAGAAGAGTAGTCAGACAGCATGAAAGATAGAGGTTAGAGTCACCCAAGCTAGGAGAATTAACCCCAAATTGGTGTGACAGGAAACATTTCCATCTCCAGAGCAAAGAGGATCCTCAATAACTTTTGTGCCTGTCCAGTATCCATCTCCCTTCCTGGGAACCACTTGGGCATGCAGTTCAGGTAGGCCCACCTCTCCCTCCTGGGTCCAAGAGAGGGCTGGTTACCCAGGCCCCACCAATAACAACCAAACCTGGGATATACCCTGGAATCAGTACGTGGCCAAGACAGTGGAATGGAAGCCTGGAGCTGCTGGTGGCTTGCATGTCAAGGCAAGGAAGGTCCTAAGAATGAAGCCACCAGATCACAGATACAAATCCCAACACTATCACTTGGGCTCCCTGATCCACCCAGACCTGAAGTCTTGGGCTTCTTAGTTACATGAGCCAATATTCATCCTTTTCTGCTTAGAATATTATGTGTTGTCACTGGTATCCTGTATCTGAAGAGCTATGACTGGGAACAGGAGCAAGTAAAGCCTAACAACCTTTCTTGCTCCTTTAAGGTGATGTTACCAGGGGTCTCTGCTGTGGATCTAGTGACTCTAGGGTATCCCAGCTCCAGGGAAGGTAGAGCACATCCTTTGGGAAAAAGGGTCCTCTTACCTGTGCTGGTTTGGCCATGGTCTCAGGTTCTGCAGCAGAATCCACTGTGGAGAATAAAGAGATCCATGAGAATTCCCACACTCTGCTCGGCTCTGTTTCCCTCCCCAGATTTCCTCACCCTGGTGGTTTCTGTTTTCCAAGGCCAATGGATAGACTGGCTGGTGTCCAGACATTCACACACTTGGAGTGGAGAGGGAGGGTGGGCATGACCTCTGACCTCCCACTGACTGCCTGACTCCAGGCTGTGCAGGGTGTGTGTTCCAACAGTGCCTGAGATTCTTCCGGGCATCAGATCCTCTTTTGTGTAAAGGAGGAAACTGAGGCCAGGGTATTACAATGTGTGATCTGAGGTCACAGAGCGTGAATTCAACAATTCCAGATGCCAGAATCCATACTATCCGCACTTCCTGTGCCCTCTTCCCAAATCAACAGAATGGCTTCGGAAACTCACAGGTCTGCAGCTGAGACTTAGGGGGCTCCCCACCACCTGCTGTACCCTGAAGGGCTATGGCTTCCGTACAAGTCAGTGAGCATTTATTCAGCATCTACTCTGAGCCAGGAGCTGTTCTAAGCATAGGGGACACAGAAGTATGAAAGAGATTTTAAAAACAAAGCTTTTCTGGAGCTTACACTCTAATAGAGTAGGATAACAAATGCATAAGTTAGGCTAAGAACTAAGGAGAAAATAAAAGGCTTAGTCAGAGAGTGATAAGGGGTAAAGTCCCAAGAAGAGGGTCAGAGGGTCTCATGAGTGCAGCTGTGGGCAGTGGGAGTGAGGAACCACCTTAGGGCCCAGAGTGGCTTATGTGGTGGCAGGGAGGTGGGGGCAGGGGCTGGTAGGATATACAGTCAGGGGGCCAGTGCCTGAGGTCCCTGTGAAGACTAGCTTTTTCTCTGGTGGGACAAGGCCATTGTGGGGGATTTGAACACACAGGACACACGATCTCATTGAAAATGGATAAGGCATATGAGGTGGAGGTGTCAGGAAACAGTGAAGGAACAGGGTACATTACTAAAAATAAATGAAGAAAGGATGTAAGTGACTTGGAAAGGAGAAGAGGAGGTGGTGGGAGCTGAGCTAATGAGCATGCTCAGCAGGAAGGCAGAAGAGGACAGTCAGGCAATCTTAGGATTAAGAGAGGAGGAACAGAGGACCGAGTGCTTGCCACTGTAAGCAGGCCTGCATAATTTGATCTCTTTAACTTTATCTATGTATTGCTTTTTTTTTTGAGACAGAGCCTCAAGCTGTCCCCCTGGTAGAGTGCCGTGGCATCACAGCTCACAGCAACCTCCAACTCCTGGGCTCAAGCGAGTCTCCTGCCTCAGCCTCCCAAGTAGCTGGGACCACAGGCACCCACCACAACGCCTGGCTATTTTTTGGTTGCAGCTGTCATTGTTGTTTGGCAGGCCCAGGCTGGATTCGAACCTGCCACCTTAGGTGTATGTGGCTGGCACCTTAGCCACTTGAGCCACAGGTGCCGAGCCTATGTATTGCTTTTAAAAAGTAAAAATAACCAACTCAATCAGGCTTACTTAGTGAGACCCCACAGGGAACAGAACTAGAAAGGTAGAAACCTTGGAGACATTCCAGTTCTATGCTTTCTAGTTCTCCATATATTCCCCACTCCCCCCAAACTTAGAGAAACCAGCCCCTGACCTCACTCCATAGTCTGCCCTCACTTTGGGATACCAGAGTCAGAGTGACACAAAATAGGTTTTGAAGCCAGATGGACCTGGATTCAAATGCTTATTTTATCACTTATCAACTATGTGATCATGGGCTTATTGCTCATTTCTGAGTTCAAAGTTATTTCAAGTGCAAAACCGTTGCTTTCACTTTCTTGCCTGTTGGGGGTTGAAACATAAACTATATCAAGGACAGAGCATAGAGGCCAGGCACCAGGTATGTTCTCAGTGGATGGTGGTATTTGCTGTACTGCTGGGAAGTTGAGGATAGGGCCTTTGAAGCGATTGCCCGTTGCCTGATTGCAACGTTTTCCTGTTGCCTGATTGCAAATCCCCCAGACTGCAGTCAGCAGAGGACAGACATGATAGGGCTAGGAGTGCAGGGCAGAAGACAGATCTGCCTGCAAAAGAAGCCCAGCTCAGCTTAGCGCAAGGAAACCCTGCTGTTTCCCTGGCAACCAGGGGCCCCTCAGCACAATATGCAGCTCTCACCAGGAAATGGGAACAGCACCCCCTCACCCCCAGTTGTGTGTCCCTAGGGCAGGGAGCCCACATCTACCCCAAGATTAGGCTGGAGGCCAGCTCTGGGTTTCCCCAGGCCTAAGGAACAGTGGGGACAGGGGGAGAGGGAACCCCCAAGGCTAGCAGAAACAGGGACTGCATGAGGGCCAGGAAGTGACTTGACATATGGGAGCGAAGGCTGAGGCCTGTCACCTGCACCTCCAGCCTTGAGGCATTTTCTTTTGGCCTCCTTACTGGAAACTTTTGCTGCTGGCTGCAGCCCAGGCCCATCTGGACAAGAGCCCCTTTCCAAAGAGAAGACAGCTCAAAGCAGGGACTTCCAAGCCTTTGGGAAAATAGTCTGAGCCCTGAGAGCAGTTTCTGTGTGCCTTATGTGTGTGCACACCTCATGTGTACATAAAGAGCAAGATCCTTCCAGAACTATGTGTTCAGATTGAAGTTTGAAGGGCTGATCTGCCTGCTACCACCAGCAGTCTCTCCTCTGAGGGTTCAGGGAAGTTCCAAATCTAATCATAGATGTGCCATTTACCCAGGTGCATCTTAATGAGGGCCTCTGGTCCCTTCTGGAGCAACCCAGACCATACTCGCCTAAACTGGCTGAGTGTCTTATATGTAATGTTTCAGAATCCTAGAGTGGCTGCTAGCGAACACTACTCCAAGCCTCTCTTTTTCTAGATGGGGGAAGGGCACCTCAAGGAGAGAAATGGACTTGCCAGGGCCCAGACAGCAGTCAGCATCTCTGCCTTGTAGGTCCCAGTCTTAAGAAGCCCACACAGCCAGGGGCCATTGCTGTGATGGGACATCAGGAAGACACCAAAGAACGAAACTCAGATTCTGGTTCCCAGTTTATTCCCTCTATAACCTCAGACAAGCCAGGTTCTCTCTCTGGGCCTTAGTTTCTTCATCTGTAAAATGGGGACAATACATCACTCCTTCTTTGAGAAGATCCAGAGCGATGTGAGAGGCTTTTAGAGATTTTAACCAGGGATTTTCACAGCAGACTACCAGTCCCCCAAGCCACAGGATTCCATCCCATGTCTCCACACCAGTATGCAACTTGCACTCTCTTGACTGAAAAGCTATTCACGACTGGCAAACATGGGCCTTCCAGACCTGTGTCTCTCTCCCCCAGGAACCCTGAATCCCTTCTGACCTGGGTGAGTTTCAGTGAGGGTGAATCACAACCGATCCTTCCAGAAACCCATCTAAGTAAGGGTGACTCTGTGCTGCTGTAGACACCCCTGGCCTCAGTCCTTGGGCCTGTAATCAATCACATTTCCTTCCTTCCCCTTTGAGAGCTCCCAGCTGACTGTAGGAAGAACAGCTCACCCCTGCCTAGTGAGAGAGCTGGACAGGGTAAGTATCTTGTCTAAGTCATGTGAGGGCAAAGGCTTTGTCCCTCAGTTGTTTGCCATTTAGGTAAATTACTTAAACCGAATCTCAATTTTCATACCTGAAAAATGCAAATAGAAATACCTACTGGTACTGAGAAATAAATGATATAACATAAAAAAAGTACTTAGCATAGTGCACAGAACACAGTAAAAGCTCAATAAATGGTAGCTTTTATTAAAAGCCCAAACATTTACAAAGGAAGCAGCATGATGTTGTAATAAATCCAGGTTTTGAGGTCAAGCTGGCGTTCAAGTCTTAACACTGCAAATTCCTAGCACAGGACCTTGCGTGACTTAAATAATTTCTCTCTGCCTTAGTTTCTTCATCTCTGAAATTATAATCTTATAAAGTTTTTGTGCAAATTCAATGATGTAAGGCAGGTAAAATACTTGGCATGGTCAGGTACAATTAAATGTTTAATAAATAAATGGTGATTTCTGTTACCACAATCATCATCATTAGAACAGTGGTCTCCAAAGGGGGGTATGATAAACTACTGGTATGCAAAATGAGAATAATACAGCTTTCCAAATGTTCTTATCTGGTCCTTTTCTGTTCTGCTGTTGGTGATTGTTATACAGACGTAAAATTTAAGACACATATTAGGGGTTTAGGCTGAGAATCTGGATTCAATGGAACATGAGTTGGGAGCATGCAAGAAAGAACAGTAACACCAGAATAAGAAAGAGTATTTCTGTTTCAAAAGGTCTTTGGAGTAGTACAGTCCTCTACTGGGGGATGTCGAGTATAAGGGGGTGAAACCAGGCATACGGAGAAGGTGATTTAAGAAAAATCAAGAAATAACCTGGAAGAGCATAACAAAATCACCCAGACCTCTGTCTCAGAGGTGTGCCTGTGTGCTACACTTGAGCCATGTCACTCCCTTGTCCAATGGTGGCCCTCAGTGCTTCCTGGCTAGCTCAGCCTTCAGGCCCTTGGTTTTCCTTCCTAACATCTCTGCTCCCCCTTCCCTCTTCTTCACCCTTTCCCCTGCTAAACAAGAAATGCCTGCACTTTTTATCTAGCCTTCTAGAATCTAGTGCTTCTCAATTCTGGCTTCATTAATAAATACAACCGGGGAGTTTTTCAAAATTACCAAAGCATAAGGTCAACCCCCAGAGATTCTGACTCAACTGTTTTGGGGTGAGTCCTGGGCTTTGGTAATTTCTAAAAATGTTCCTATGTGATTCTAAGGCATAGCCAAAGAGGCTAAGAACCACTGTTTTCTGCTGAATTCAAATGCCACCTCTTCTAAGAAGTCAGGTGGGATTTCTCCCACCTTTGAATCCCCACAGTGCTCTGAAACCCCCCTCATCTGACTGGGTTTGGTCAACCATTGTGAATTTATGATTGATTTCTCCATCAGACGCAGGCTTCTAGCCTCCAGGCCAGACGTAGGGAACAGGTAGCTTCAAGTCCACATGTGGCCCTCCAAATCCCCAAATGCGGCCCTGAAGCCAAACTTCACTGAACAAATCCCTTTATTAAAAGGATGTGTTCTGGAAAATTTGGAGTCAGTCAAAAGGCCACAGTCAATGATACAGAAGGCCACATGTGACCCCAAGGTATTACAGCAAAATACTAACATCTACCTGTGCTGGGGGACCTGCAGCCTTGGGACTCTAGTCTTTCACTGAGCCATTTTATAGCCAGTAAGTTGTAGATAACTGACAGTAACACAAAGTAATTCGAATACATGCTCATTCTGTCCTACCTGGTAAAGGTCCAATTGATTTCCCACTCTCGCAGGTAGAAAAACCAGTTTTGCCTCTACTTGAAAATTCCTTTCAATGTAAAAGTGTTACTGATATTCTTTGGAGCTGGTATAACATCTGCCTG
Organism: Otolemur garnettii; assembly: GCF_000181295.1. NCBI lineage: Eukaryota > Metazoa > Chordata > Mammalia > Primates > Galagidae > Otolemur > Otolemur garnettii. Next base: position 24,978,534 of record NW_003852398.1, on the reverse strand, counting down.
GTGTGTCATTGATTACAGAGTAAAATAAAATCTTGAGCACATGTTCATTATTATATGAATCATGATTCCATCCTTTTTAAAAAAATTACTGTACATGCCTCTTTGTTGCACCCCCTATAATAGGGCTTGGATCTTAAGGATTGCTGGCTAAAATGTACAAAGTGGCTTTCCTGCTTTCTTTAGTGACCTCATTGAAAAAAAACCACACAATAAATGAACCATCTAGCCTTGTGGATTTCAAACTGTGCTTTACTCCTTATTCTATGGCCAGGAGGGGAACTAGAGGTTAGGGTTAGTTTAAAGCCATAAAATTAAAAAAAAAATCAGTTATTAAGCAGAGACTCACTGTTCAAAAAATATTTACTAACTAGCTCCTGCAAACTAGGCTCACTGGGAGGAGTTGGAGGTATAATCAAACATGAGACAGAGGAGGCTCCTGCGCCCATTTAGCTGGTGATCTAATATAGCACTCTACGAATTTTTCTTACCTTACATAAAACCTATAACAAAAGAGAAACACGGAGCATTTATCATGATAGACAGAAATATACTTTTTTTCCCCCTTAACCATATCCTGCATGAATATACTTTTTAGGCTGGGCACAGTGGCTCACCTCTGTAATTCTAACACTGCAGTCTGGGAGGCCAAGGTGGGAGGATTGCTTTAGCTCAGGAGTTTGAGACCAGTCTGAGCAAGAGTGAGATTCCATCTCTGCTAACAACAGAAAAATTAGCAAGGCACCTATAGTCCCAGCTACTTGGGAGGCTGAGACAGGAGGATCACTTAAACCTAGGAGTTTGAGGTTGCTGTGAGCTAGGCTGATGCCATAGCACTCTAGCCTGGAGAACAGAGTGAGACTCTGCTCAGGAAAAAAAAAAAAAAAAGACAAAAAATATAAATAATTGAAGGTCTAACAATTTCTTCCTATATCCCAGAAGATCATCTTCAGTATGTCCCAAGGTGTTTGTACTCCACTTTGGAAGCTTATAAAATCTAGGTTCTTCCTTCCTTCCTTTCCCTCTCAACCCACCGGCAGACACCCAAGCCCAGCTCTATCATCCTCCAGGAGCCTCATCTCTGAAACCAGGGTAAATGCTATCCCTGGCCCTGTGCCTGGGCACATCCCCCAGCTCAAGGCACTCAGGTTTCTTAGAGAGCAGTGTCTTTCCCTCTTCTGACCCAGAGCCACTGATCTAGGCTGAATAAGGCCCCAGAGGATCATCTGTCTGTCCCAGAAGTGGAAGTGAGCTGGCCTGGGTTTGAATCCTAGCTCAGGTCACTTTTGTGAGAAGCAGCAAAATGTAGTGTC
>NW_003852398.1:24965840-24976727 GCF_000181295.1 Otolemur garnettii | reverse complement strand
TCATTCTTTAAGGAGCACTAAGGTACTCATTTTACCCAAGAGGAACCCAAGGCTCAGATCACCTGCCTTCTCAAGCACCACACCCTTCTGAGATTACAACAGCAGCACTTCCTTCTCTGTTAATCACACTCTACAGTTTACAAGGCACTTTCACATCTGCCTCATCACCTCATGAAGATACCGGTCTCATCCTCCTTGTACAGATGGGGGAATTTGAGGCTCAAGGAGCCCGTGGACAGTCATTTCTCCATAGTCAATCTTTGTAGGGGCTTCTTAGTCCCAAGAGGAAAGGGGATGTAGTTGGAGTCCAAGCAAAGATTATAAATGAAAAGATCACCCCCTCCTTCCTCTCCTCTATTGGTGGTGGTGGGGGCATGCACGCTCAGGAATCACAGTAGAGACCACATCCTGTGCTTTGTCCCCTCCCAGGAAGTATCTTGGAGAGGCTGGTGACTTCACTGGGCCTCTCCAGAAAGTCCTAGAAGAGCCATCCAGATCAACCCATCTTACCAGTGGGCTGCCCTGAGCACATGTCTTCTTCAATTGGAGAGAAAGAAACTAAGGCCCAGAGGGGTAATAGGTGTGCCCAGGGCACCTAGCTGGTTAGGGCGGGGCGGAGGCTGGAACTGGGGCTGGAGCCTGGTGGCCCAGGGCTCTCCTTGGATGCTGCACTGCAGATGTTCTAGACCTTGGCAGCTACCCTGCACTGCAGTCTCCCCCACCTCATCTCAGGAAATCAGCCCCACAAAGTCAGGCCCCAGGTTTCTCTGGGTAGCCCTCTTGACTGCACACTCATATCCAATTCTGCCCGGCAACAGCTGTGGCCCTTATGTAGAAGCCAACAATATTTTCTGTATCCCAGCAGAGGTACCCTTGGGAACAAAGGGTAGAAGGCAAAGAAAAATGGATGAGTGACTGTCACAGCTGCAGAGGGGGATGAAAGCCTCTGCCTCCCGCCCTACCCAGCCCCACCCAACTCCCAGAATCCTAAATCTTAGAACAGCAGTGGAATCATAGAACACCCGCACCGGAAGTGCCAGCCAGTTTAGCAGACTTTGCTACAGGCGGGCAACAAAGGCCCAGAGAAGAAAGAGCTTGCTCAAGAACTCTCATTACACCTTCACTGCACCCTAGCTTCCCACTAACCCCCAGGCCAGTGCCCTCTGCATGGCTCAGGGCCTGCCAGCTAGAAGGTCAGGGTCCACAGGGCTGAAACCTGGGCGGGCGATTATTCACCACACCTCGAAGGGCTAAGCAGGTGGGATATCCTGTTTGGGTCAGTGGGGCCAGCAATTTTAGGTGTGTTTTGATCAAGAGAATATTAGAGGAAAAAGAGCAGACTCTTGAGGGAAACCAGCCCTTTCACAAATCTGAGAGCCATATGTCCAAATTTGGAATTGTCAGAAAAGACCCACCAGAGTTTAGAGAAAAGGAGAGGGAGGGAGGATGCAGTGGCCAGACTAGTCCTCCTCAAGGACCTCCTTCCCTTTCCCCTTGTAGAGTCTACAAGGGTTGGGCCAGGGTTTCAAGACTTATAATCAAGATTCTCAAACCTGTAATCATTTCCCAGCTGACAAAAAAATCCATTTTCACAGCTATTGTTTCCTCTATCAGCTCTGGAGGTGGAGAAGGAAATCAAGGCTCAGAGAGGGAAAGCCACTGGCTCAAGGTCACACTGTAAATTGTTGGTGTTGCTAAGACTTGGAGTGAGGGTATTTCACTTCTATATGCTAGTATCTGGGGAGTTATCTGAAGATCCCAAGCTTTGGGAAGGCCTGTGCTTAGGGGAAGCATAAAGAGTCCTGGGAACCCAGGTGGGAGACTCCTTCATATGCAAGCAGTAGCACAAAAGGAACCAGGTCCATGGGTCCTCAGATATGGACTGCTGGTCCCTCACCTGGCTGCCAACAGAAAGCCCGCCCTACAGCACCACACATAAATCGTTTCACATCCAGCTGGAGGTTCGGACTCTTCAATCTTTGCGCTCAGCCACACCCTTCCGTGCGAGCCCGGAGACTCGCGTCCAGCGGCCCCCAACCTCGGGCTTTCTTAGTCTCTTCAACCCCCTCTAGTTAAGGCCGGCAGGGTCCGCAGCCTGGCGCCCCCAGCCCTCGACACCACCCTCTGCAGAGCCAGGGTTCCTCTCCGCTCCCCTCCCCCTCCAGGGCGCCCTCCTCCTGCGCTCCTCCGCCTGGGCCCTAGACTTGCTCCACTGCGCTCCCCTAGACACACCCAGCCGCGACACTCTCAGGTTACCGTGCCCTCTGGTTCCCGCTCCTGGCAGGGGGCGTCGATCAGCCGGTGACTGAACACTTACTGCCCGTCCCCTTGTCCCTGCAGCCCGTAGGTGGGGCCCCTCTGGGGCGATTCCCTTCTCCGGGATCAACCCACTCACCGCACGGCGGAGACCTCTTGCAGTGGACGGACTGGGGGACGCGGAGCTTGCTGGGTCGGAGCCCGTTAGCCGAGCAGCAGCCGCAGCGCAGGGGCGGGCCGGAGGACAGCCGGCGGCTCTGGGTCGGACACGTGGCGCGCAGGGGCCAATCCGGCTCGCTTGCCTCCCCCCAACCCCCACCCCAAGCTCCCACCCTTAAGTTCCTTAGCTCTTGGAATTTTAGATGTCATCAACCCGAGGGGCCCGCCAGGAAAACCGTGTCAGTTCTCAGACCCGGGACCTAGAGAGAGTAAGGGGAGTTGGCCAAGGTCACCCAGCCACTCAGGGCTAGAGGTCAGGGCTTCTGACTCCCAGAGCTGGAACACATTCCCCCAAATTCCTACTCACCCAAGGTTTGTAGGGAAACAAAAAATTTAGGCTTGCTAGAGTTTGACCACTTTATCTGCCTGATCAGATTACATGGTTCGACAGCCCTGTCTGGTTGGTGGCGTTTATCCACTTTTCCAGAGGAAAGAGAATCCAGAGAAGGCCAGTTCCTTGACCAAGGTCACACAGCCACCAGGTTGTGGACCCCAGATTCCAACTTGCACCAGGAGACTCCAGAAGTCCTCTTATTCATGCTTGGCTCTGGGGAGTGCGTGGGAAGGCAGGCAAGGAGACCAGGGCTATGGAGAAAATGCTAGAACATGAAAAAAAGGTAGAATCTTTGGGAATCCAGAGATACTGCGAATTATTGTCCCTGGGGATTTGTGTGGACTTCCTGGAGAAGGTGAAGCTGCAGTAAAGGGTTCCATCCATTCTCTGCCCCCTCAGAAATCCTGCCTTTGGGAAAGATTCAGCTTTGGCCATGGGGCCAGCACAGCTACTGAGTCTCCATGGGCAAGACACATACCTGCTCTGATTTTCAATTTGAATCTCTGAAAGATGGGGATAATCAAAGCATCTTCAAAGGGTTGGTCTCAGAATATGTCACCAGTTCAGAGATCTCTACCATGGAAATCTGGTTGGAAAACATGTTCTTTTACTTTTTCATGTCTCTGCAGGCCAGGCACTGAGCTGGGAGACATAAGTGAGCAAGTCCAGTGGGTCCCTGATCTGCCTTCATGGAGCTTCTACTTTGAGGGAAGATAGAGGGTTAGATTGTTATTACAGTGAAGTCTAGAGTGTTGCAGTATTGAAACTATAGAGCAGTATTTTTCAACCTTTTTTAATCTCTCAGAACACTTTGAACCTGTGGTTAAACTTCTGTGGCACACTTAAATTATGTCGATTTAAAAAAAAAAGAGTAAAAGTACCTATTGTGCTTTGAACTGCTTTCAAAAATAATTTAATTAATGATCTTTTAAATTTTTCATAGCACACCTAAGATCCTCTGGTACACTGGTTGAAAATCGCTGCTATAGAGGGCTGTAATGGCCCGGAGCAGATGGACTCAGCCTAACCTGGGCCTCTGAATGAGAGCCACGTCAAGGTGCAACCAGGAAGATGAGTGGACTCTAGTGGAAGACTAAGAAATTAAAAAATTATTAGATGAGATCTGCTGTCAGTCAAAGAGACTGCTTCAGAGATAGAATAGGAAGGGGCTGGGCCCAGTGAGGATGGAGGTAGGGTCTCCTTAGCTACATTTATTGAGTATTTTCTATGAGCCAAGCACTGTTGTAAGCATACGGCTTGCCATGTCACATTTAATCCTCACACTTTAATAAACATTTATCCAGCACCTACTATGTGCCAGGCACTATTTTAGGAGCTTTATCAACAAACAAAACAAACATCTCTGTTCCCACGGAATCTGTGTTCCAGCAGTGGGGAAACAGACACACAATAAATCACTATGATAGTCTATTTGTAGGTGACAAGCACTGTGGACAGAAAGGAGAAAAAGCAAATGAAGAATCCCAGGGTGGCAGGCAGAGCGGCAGTATTTTGCAGGGTGTTTGACAGAGGGTTCAGTAAGAGAGTGAGATTGGAGCAAGGACACAGAGGAGCTGAGGAGGTATCTGTGGGAAGAGCGTTCCAGGCAAAGGAAACCGCCAGAGCAAATGCCTGGTAGCAGGAGCAGGTCTGGCACGTCCAGGGAATAGGAGAGGAGAGATAAGGGGAGACAACCTGCGGGGCAAGAGAGGCCTTCTGGGGACTTTGTCTTTTACTCTGAGTTTGGGGAGCCATTGCAAGGCATTGAACAAAGGAGGAAAATGACTTTTTGTGTGTGGGATAAATCCATATAATTTAAAATTAACCATTTAAAAGTGAACAATTGAGGGGCATTTGGTACATTCACAATGCTGGGCAACCACTGCTTCTGTCTGGTTCCAAAGCATTGTTACCACCACACAAGTATAACCCCCATACCCACTAAGCAGTCACTCCCCACGCCCCCTTCCCCTCCTCCCTGGAAACCACCAATTTGCTTTCTGTCTTCCTGGATTTACCTATTCTGAATATTTCATATAAATGGAATCCTACATACCATACGTGGTCTTTTGACTCTGGCTGCTTCTATTTAGCACGATGTTTTTGAGGTGCATCCCCACTGCAGCATGTGTCAGTACTTTCTTCTTTTCAGGGCTGAATAATATTCCCTTGTATAAATATGCCAGGTTGGCTTATCCATTCATCTGTTGATGGACATTTGGGTTATTTCTGCTTTTGCCTGTTATGAATAGTGCTGTAGATGAACATTTGTATACAAATAGTTATTGGAATACTTGTTTTTAGTTCTCTTATGTTTTTACCTGGGAATGAAACCTCTGGGTCAAATGGTAATTCCACATTTAACTTTTTAAAGAACCACCAAACTCTTTTTTCACAATGGCTGCAGCATTTTATATTCCCACCAAAAATGTATGAGATTTTCAACTTCTCTATATTCTTATCAACACACGTGTGTGTGTGTGTGCACGTGTGTAATTCTTTTTCTTTTTTTGAGACAGGGTCTTGCTCTGTCACATAGGCTGGAGTATAATAGTGTGATCATAGTTCACTGCAGCCTCAAATTCCTGGGCTCAAGGTTTCCTCTCACATCAGCCTCTGAGTAGCTAGGACTATGGGCATGCACCCCAACACCTGGCTAATTTTTAAAAAGAAATTTAAAGAGGTGGGTTCTTGCTATGTTGCCCAGGCTGGTCTCCAACTCCTGGCCTAAAGTGATGCTCTTGCCTCGGCTTCCCAAAGTTCTGGGATTACTGTTGTGAGCTACCACACCCAGCCACATTTTATTTTCAAAATATGTTTGTTAGGCTCAGCACCCATAGCTCAGTGGTTAGGGCACTGGCCACATACACCTGGGCTGGCGGGCTCAAACCCAGCCTGGACCTGCTAAACAACAATGACAACTGCATCCACAACAAAAAATAGCTGGATGTTGTGGCGGGTGCCTGTAGTCCCAGCTACCTGGGAGGCTGAGGCAAGCGAATCACTTAAGCCCAGGAGTTTGAGGTTGCTGTAAGCTATGACTCCACAGCACTCTACCAAGGGTGACATAGTTAGACTCTATCTCAAAAAAAAAAAGTTTGTCCTAGTGTTTATGAAATGGTATCTAATTGTGGCTTTGATCTGCATTTCCGTAGTGACTGGGAATATAGAGCCTCTTTTCATATGCTTCTTGGCCACTATTTGTATATCTTCTTTTTATTTTTAATTTTTTTTGTACATCTTCTTTAGAGAAATGCCTAGTCCTTTGCACAATTTTAAATTGGGTTATCATTTTTTGTTGTTGAGTTGTACGTATTCTTTACATATTGTGGATATTTTTAAAAGAGTCACTTGAGACTCTTGTGCTGAGAATTCTGAATACTGTTCAGGGAGCAAGCATAGAAGAAATGGATCTTTTAGGAGACTTTGTTGTAATACAGACAAGAGAAGATGGTGGTTCAGCTAGATTGGTGTAAATGGAGGTGGTGGAAAATGGTTAGAGACTGTATATATTTGGAGGTTGACTGAACATGATTTCCTGAAGGATTGGATGTACAGGGAGAAACAGAGACAAGACTTCAAGGTTCTTGGCCCGAAAAGATGGAGGTTTCATCAGCTAAAAAGAGCAAGGCTGCAGAGGAAGCAATTTGGGGAGCAGAGATGGGCAAATCACCAGGAGTTCAGCTTTTGATCAGTTTGTTTAAGATTTCAGGCTCTGCACCTGTGGCTCAAGTGGCTAAGGCGCCAGCCACATACACCTGAGGTGGCGGGTTCGAATCTAGCCCGGACCTGCCAAACAACAATGATGGATGCAACCAAAAAATAGCCAGGTGTTGTGGCGGGTGCCTGTGGTCCCAGCTATTTGGAAGGCTGAGGGAGGAGACTTGCTTGAGCCCAGGAGTTGGAGGTTGCTGTGAGCTGTGATGCTACAGCACTCTACCCAGGGGAACAGCTTGAGGCTCTGTCTCAAAAAAAAAAAGATTTCAATTAGCCATCTGAGAGATGTCAAATAGGCAGTTGGGTAGACAAGTCTGGAGTTCAGGGGATGAGACCCTCAAGGCAGAAGAGAATGAAGGACCAAGTCAGAGACACTCTTGAGAGCTGGAGAGAAAAAAAGGCTCCAGCAAGAACTGAGAAGGAGCTTGCAGTGAGATGGGAGGAAACCAACTCTGAACAGTGTGAAAAGCAAGTGAAAAAAAGTGCTTCATGGAAAAGGAGTGATCAGTTGTGTCAAATTCTGCTTTTAGTTAAGTAGGACGAAGCCCAAGAAACTATAATTGGATTCAGCAACATAAAGATCAATATTTCTGGCCGGGTGTGGTGGCTCACGCTTGTAATCCTAGCACTCTGGGAGGCCGAGGCAGGTGGATTGCCCTGAGTTCAGAGGTTTGAGATCAGTATGAGCCAGAGTCAGACCTCATCTCCAAAAAATAGGTGGGCATTCTGGCAAGTGCCTGTAGTCCCCGCTACTTGGGAAGCTGAGGCTAGAGAATCACTTAAATCCAAGGATTGGTGGAGGTTGCTGTGAGCTATGATTCCACAGTACTCTACTGAGGGCCACAAAGTGAGACTCTGTTTCCATAAAAAAGAAAGAAATAAAGAAAAAAAGCAAAATAAAATAATTTAAAAAAAAACCTTTAAACTAAGAAGATTGAAAGCCAATTGAACCAAAATTTTAAAAAGTCGATATTTCTCTTCATGTAAAGAGCAGAGTAGGTGGGATGCTAGGGCTGAAGGCCCAATAGAAACTGGCATAAATTCCTTGCTCCAGGAGTTTTGCTGCTTAGGCCAGCAAAGCAGTGTCTAGCAGGGGAATTGGTATCATAAGAATGGTTTTTTTGTTTTTTTTTTTCTGAAGATTGGAGACATAATAGCATATCTGTATGCTGATGGGAATACTCAGAGAGTAGAAAACTGATAGAAAACAAAAGGAGAGAATTCCTGCAGTGATATTTGGAGAGAGAATAAGATTGAGTGTATAAGCGTAGGCACTATTAGTAGTCTTAATTTGCAGTAAAAGTTACTAGTATTCAGTGGAATTATGCCCTTTGCCCAAGTCCGCCAAGACGAGTGAGGTGGGATTGAGAGCCAGGTACTTACTCTTCACTGCAGAGCCCAGAGTTTTAATCCTGAGCTGCAGCAGTGAGCAGGAATAACAGATAATATACTGCTCATTCTGTTTGACCTTATCATCTAATTTCTAGGAACCAGTCCTAAAAAAATAATTTGAAATACAGAGGAAGCTTTAGGGAAACCACCTAAACATCCAGGAGCTGTGGAATAGTAAGCAAGACGGAGTCACACAGCCTTGCTTCCAGGTGGAAACAAACTCTGGAAGGCAACAAACAGGACAACATCTTTTCGGCACTGTCTTGAGCCCCTTCTTCCATGGAGTGGCCCATCCAAATGTGTCTGTAGGGGAGTGTGTTGCTGTGATTTGGGCCAGAACAAGGAACTGAGATTCTAGACTTTCTCATTTTCCTTCTCTGGGCTATAGTTTTTCTGATTATAGGAGAAAGTTCAAGATTTCCCAGATGCCCACTGGGGAAGCTGGAAATGGTCAGATATTGCCACCTACTGGCAAGTTACAGCTCTGCCTCCATCAAGAGAGGGTGTGCAGTGTTGTGCCTTCCTAGAGATGGGTCCCACTTTAAGCTCACTAGAGGAAGGAAGCCCAAGGAACACTGTTCAAATGACTACCTACACCCCCTTCCTCTACAACAATGTCCCTTAAGGCCTCTCACAGGGTCTGGCATTCCCCTACAAGAGTCAGGGATTGCTTCTTTCCTGGGAAAGAAAATAAGGAGTTTCTCACCACTTGGCATGAAACAGATCATTTTCTATTATAGGATCTCAGCAGTGTGAGGACATCTAGTTTGGGGTAGAAAGTTCAAAGAGATAGAGAGATGGAGAAGCAGTGTGTGTACCAAAGAAAGGCTTACAAATCACAGAACACCTTCCTCATGATTTTTGTTTTTCTTTTTATAAAAATAACGTGTTCATTGTAGATAATCAAAAGATTGAAAAGCTATACTCCTACCATCTAAAGATAGCCTACATCAACACTATGCTAGCGTATCATTCTTATACAACAATAACAGCAACATTTACAGAGCACTTATGTGCCACATACACTTACAGTTTTATTTGCAAAAAGTTGAAACTTATTGCAAACATTCCTTTATCTTTTTTAAAACTTAATTTAAGTTTGTGAACACCATTCTATGTGATTAAATAACTGTATCAAATTCTGTTACATGATAACTGTATTTATTTCCTTGCCTGTTGCGGTTTTAGGTTGTTTCTAATTTTTTTTAGCATGGCTTTGAGATTGTTTTCTAAAAGTTTGAGTTACAGATAAAATAGTAATGCATAGTTTTAAGACTTCTTTTTTTTTTTTGAGATAGAGTCTTACTTTGTTGCCCTCGGTAGAGTGCTGTGGTGTCCTAGCTCATGGCAACCTCATACTCATGGGCTCAAGAGATTATCTTGCCTCAGCCTATTGAGTAGCTGGGACTATAGGCGCCTGCCACAACACTCAGCTATTTTTAGAGATGAGGTCTTGCTCTGGCTCAGTGTGGTCTCGAACTTGTGAGCTCAGATAGTCCACCCGCCTTGGCCTCCCAGAGTGCTGGGATTATAGGTATGAGCCACTGTGCCTGGCCTAGTTTTAGACTTTTGATAAATATCACCACATTGTCCTCCACTGAATAGAGATAATTTCATTCTCTTGTTCACAAGGCAGAAAGGAAAGCATTGAATCACAGAGTCATTACATGTACTTAAAAAGTCAGGAAACACATTTCCATCCATTACTTCTTCAGGTAGACAGAGCAGAGCAGGTATGATAATCCCACCTAAAAGATGCGGAGCCTGACCCCCAGGGAGGCTCTCCTTCTTGTCCCAGATAACATGGCTTTTTAGTCCCTGCACTTAGGCCACAACTCAGAATTCCTGACTGCTAACCACAGACAGTTTCCTTGACCCTGTGCTATCTTTTGGATCCCATAAACAAACTCATTGCTTTAGTTTAACAGCACATTTAGGTTTTCAGAAGGTGTCTTTGAACTTGGGAATGTATTATGGACCTTGCGGGCAGAGTTCCTGTTCTAGCATTTACCTTGATCTCCAAGGGGAAAGTTCTAGGCCTGAAAGCACTGTACTTAAAAAAAGCAGGGTTACGGTGCTATATAGCACAGTCTTTAAATCAAAAAGAAAATAAACAAAAAAGCCCTGGATTTCTAGTTCAACCACATTATAGTTCAGTGGCTATGAACCATTTATTTATTTTGTCTGAGTTTCTGTCTTACCAGTTATAATAGATGAGTATCATAAAAGTATCTACTTCTCAAGATTATGGTTGGAGTTCACTGACACAAGGATATAAATCATATCTATATATATAAATCACACTAGTTGTGTGAGCAACTAGTATGTAATAATGAGAATGAATACAAGCACTGCTATTATTATTAGTGAGATGGATAGAGTCCTGGTCTATGCATGATAAGAGGTGAGAGCTAGTTCTGGACTAGTTCTATGACCTTGCATTTTAATTTTGTTTGTTTCTATCTGTACAACAGGGGAGGGGAATGGGAGTGAATTCTCTCTTAAGATTCCCTTTGTTCTCACATGTGAAGTCTCTGAGTCTCTAACATTCTGGATTCCATTTACTAGCTAAATGGAATTTCTGTGCTTGATTCAAGATTCTATGAGATTAAGATTCTGTGACTCTAAGATCTTCCTTCTGAGATTACAAGTCTCCATGACTCACTCAAAATTCTATGGAAAGATTCCATCTGCGTAAATTATTCCTTCTGCATGGGATGAAAGTTCTTCCAAGCCTGGAGGAAGCTCATCTGACTAGCTCTTATTAGTTCTTACTGGAGGTTTTGCCTTAAATCACTGCACTTCTTAGAAATTCCTTCCTGATCTTCCAATGCACTTTATACACTCCTTCCCATTGCCTCTCCTAGAATCCTGTTCCTTCCCATCATGTGTCCTAATTGATAATTTTATTTTTGTTTAATGCCTTTTTTGTGCCTCCATTGCTTGATAAAGGAGATACTCAATATTAG
>NW_003852398.1:24962247-24965329 GCF_000181295.1 Otolemur garnettii | reverse complement strand
TGGGTTCAAGGGCATAATGGGGTATTCTCTAGAGCCTTGGGTGGGTCCTGCATGACCCTAACCTGGGACACATCCAGACTCTTCTGGTGAAATCTCTCCCCTCAGAAACCATCAGCTAGAACTTAGGTTCAAAGTGGTGACCTGTCAAACTCCCAGCACCTCCCTTGAGATCGTTGAGCCTGTGAGGCTGGCTAAACTATCCCCTCTCAGAGCCTTTCCCCTCCTTTTCAGTGGACTCCTTATAGCCCTAGAAGGCTGTAGGTGTCCAACACCCTGCTTCAACAGGCAGAGACATGGAGGCCTGATGAGAAGAGGCTGCACAAAATCACACAGAGTGGCAAACCAGAAATGAGAACCCAAGTCCCTCGGCTCCCCACTCTCTGCTGCTTCCCACTCCACCACCCAAGTCTCCCTTGTTCCAAGAATGACCATTGATTTTATACAGAGGGAATCCTGTTTCAACCACAACCCTGGGAGGTTGCATCACCCACAAACAATAGTCAGAATGCAAATAAAACTCTGCAGGAGAATCAGAGGTTTGTGGCTGCATTTGGACAGACTTGTCCTGTGGAGGTTCTGTTGAATGAGTGAAAATACATCTGGTGACATGTCTGAGTTGAATGGTATCTTTTCTTTCTTCTTCTTCTTCTTTTTTTTTTTTTGGCAGGGGCTGGGTTTGAACCCACCACCTCCGGCATACGGGGCCAGCGCCCTACCCTTTTAAACCACAGGCGCCGCCCCAGTATCTTTTCTTTAGGAAACATTGTTTTTTTCAAGGAAAATGTATCGATTTGAGCCTTGAAATGCTACTTCTTGTTCCTGTAGCATTGATGCCTGCTGCAAAAAACCTGAAATTCCCTTTGGGAGGGAGTCTGTGAACTGTGGTAAAGCCAAACCCTAGAGTGCTGCGCAGTGCTTAAACTAGAATAAAGGGAGATCTATACGGCAGATGGTTGAGCAAACAACAAAAAAGCAAGTTTAAGAAAAATATGTGTGATGTTAAAAACCTTTACAGAAAAAAAAAAAAATCCAGTCTGGGCAACATAGAAAGGCCCTGTCCCTAAAAAAGTAAGAAAAATTCGCTGGAGTGGTGGTGTGTGCCTATAGCCCTTGTGACTCAGGAGGCCAAGGCAGAGGGTCACTTAAGCCTGGGAGTTTGCCCCATAGTACTCAGCCTGGGTGAGAGCAAGACATTGTCTCTAATAAAAAAGAAAAAGAAAAGGGACGTTAAAAGCATTTTTAAAAAAGCTCATGAAACAATACCATATTTCTCTGTGCAGAAATTATATACATATGAACATGTAAATGCAGAAAAGTGTCTGAAAGGACACGTACTAAGGCAATAAACCCTGAAGAAAGGAGAGAGGATTGTGTGTGGTGGGGGAGTGGAGGGAATAGGTTGGTCAAATGGAACTTAAGCTTTATCCATTTTTTTTTTTTTTTTGAGACAGAGCCTCAAGCTATCGCCCTGGGTAAAGTGCCCTGGCATCACAGCTCACAGCAACCTCCAACTCCTGGGCTCAAGCGGGTCTCCTGTCTCTGCCTCCCAAATAGCTGGGAATACAGGCACCCGCCACACTGCCTGGCAATTTTTTGGTTGCAGCCGTCATTGTTGTTTGGAGGGCCCAGGTGGGATTAGAACCCGCCAGCTTAAACTTAGGTGTATGTGGCTGGTGCCTTAGCCGCCTGCGCCACAGGCGCTGAGCCTATCCATTTTTTAAATTGAATTTTATTCACATATTATTTGTTTGAGTTAAATTACTCTTTAGAAATACTAACCTTTAGTGAAAGAGTCAATAAAATTTCTGCAGTGAGCCAGACTGTAAACATTTTAGGCTCAGTGGGCCACACCGTCTCTGCCACAACCATTCCACTCTGCTGCTACAGTACAAAAGCAGCTATAGACAGTATGTATGAGAGTGGCTGTGCTTCAAAAAAAAACCTTTATTTATAGACACTAAAATTTAAATTTCATACAATTTTCACTTAGAGTAGGGTGACCAGATTTTAACATTGGTAAAGTGGGACAACATGGGAGGGGCGGGGGCGGGGCAGGGGACAGGGTAGGGCAGGGCCTGACAACAATGCAAACTTTGATAAGCAGTTCTCGATAATCACTTCTCAGCAATTATTTGTTATTATTACAGTTTAAGATTATAAAATTAACAAAAATAATATAAAACTCATATTCTGGCGAAATAGCCACATGGCAGCCGAAAACCGTATATTCCCTTTCTGTTCTCCTGCCCGTTCGTGCATTCTTTCCAAAAATCAGGACTTTTTAAAAATGCTGTGGGAAGTGGGACAAATTGTTAAAAAGCGGGACTGTCCCGCCAAAAGCGGGATGTCTGGTTACCCTACTTATGAACAAATATGATATTTTTCAACCATTTTAAAATGCTACTGGCATTGTACCTATAATGCCGGCTACTCAGAAGACTGAAGTGGGAGGATCACCTGAGCCCAGGAGTTTGAGAGCAGCCTGGGCAACATAGCCAGACCCCATCTCTATTTTTAAAAATTTAATATTTAAAAAGTGTTAAATCCATTTGTAGCTCACAGGCTATGTAGAAACAGGCAGTCAGCCAAATTTGGCCCACTTAAAGTGGTATCCAGCATTAAGTCCAATGCAAACCCTTCTCTCTCCTAGCCACTCTCACCTATTTTGTCTTTAAATATTCCTGTCCTTCAGGCCCCCCATGATCTTCCTGTGACTCTCAATGGCTCCTCCAGCTGCCTCCCAGCCCTCTTGTCTATCCTTAGGTGCCCTCCTCTCCTGGCTGCAGGACTGTTTTTTCCTGAGCAGGATTCTGAATAGCTCCGTTCACCTTGGCAGAAGGAATTCAGAGAAAGGAATTTTGTTTGTACTTCTGGAGAAGCCAGGAGTTGGGACTTTGATTTGCCTTTGAAATCAGGCTCCCTCCCTGCCTGTGTCCAGGGGTCCCTGGCCACTTCCCTGCTCACGGCCTGTGGCCCCAACAGTCTCTCCCCTGTATTCCCTGATTCATCTGCATCTCAGCTCCTGGTTGCCCCACCATGCGCCCCAGAGCCCTCTGCTTCCTGGCTTGTAGTCTGCTCATCT